>NC_135486.1:113814167-115018016 GCF_052094955.1 Ictidomys tridecemlineatus
CGCCTGGCATGCATGCGGACTGGGTTCGATCCTCATCACCACATACAAACAAAGATGTTGTGTCCACCAAAAACTAAAAAATAAATATTAAAAAATTCTCTCTCTTTAAAGAAACACAAAAATTATATGCTATAAATATAAAAAGATAGTACTTCCAAATATACAATCAAAAAGTCAAACCAGGGGGCTGGAGATGTGGCTCAAGCGGTAGCACACTCGCCTGGTATGCGTGCGACCCAGGTTTGAGCCTCAGCACCACATACCAACAAAGATGTTGTGTCCGCCGAGAACTGAAAAATAAATATTAAAAATTCTCTCTCTCTCTCTCTCTCTCTCTCTCTCTCTCTCTCTCTCTCTCTCTCTCCTCTCTCACTCTCTCTTTAAAAAAAAAGTAAAACCAGACCTGTAGATGAGGAGAAAAAAATTGCAAAACACATCACATCATGAATCTGTATCCAGAATAAAGAAATCTTACAACTCGCCTACAAACAGAAATACAATTGTGACTTGAAAAGACCTTTATAGAAAGAAGACATAAAAATAGCTCAACTTGTTCAAATTATTAGTTTATAGAAATTAAAATGAAACCCACAATGAGATGCCACAATACACACCAGAAGGATAGCTAGAAACAAAACAATGGGAAATAGTAAGTGTTGGACAGGATAGAGAGAAACAGCAGCCCTTGTGCATCCCAGGTGGGAACTTGAGATGGGTATGGCTTTTGTGAAAAACATACTGACAGTTACTTTATTAGGTAAACATTAAATTGCTATACAAGGCAGCACTCCCTAGTAAATACATATACCCCCAAACAATGGAACATCTACATTAATCAAACTCTTATCAATTTCAAGAGTAAAATAGACCACAACACAATGATAATGGATGAGGAACTAATACCAATACTTTCCAAGCTATTTCAGGAAATAGAAAAAGAGGGAGAACTTCCAAATTCATTCTATGAGGTCAACAACACCCTGATTCTGAAACCAGACAAAGACACTTCAAAGAAAGAAAACTACAGACCAATATATCTAATGAACCTAGATGCAAAAATCCTCAATAAAATTCTGGTGAATCAGATACAAAAACATATCAAAAAAAATTGTGCACCATGATCAAGTAGGATTCCCTGGGATGCAAGGCTGTTTCAATATATGGAAATCAATAAATGTTATTCACCACATCAAAGACTTAAAAATAAGAACCATATGATCATATCAATAGATGCGGAAAAAGCATTTGACAAAGTACAGCATCCCTTTATGTTCAAAACTCTAGAAAAACTAGGGATAACAGGATCATACCTCAAAATTGTAAAAGCAATCTATGATAAGCCAAAGGTCAGCATCATTCTGAATGGAGAAAAATTGAAAGCATTCCCTCTAAGATCTGTTGCAAGACAGGGATGCCCTCTCTCACCACTTCTGTTCAACATAGTCCTCAAAACACTGTCCAGAGCAATTAGAAAGACGAGAGAAATTAAAGGCATAAAAATAGGAAAAGTAAAACTTAAATTATCACTATTTGCAGATGACATGATTCTATACCTAGAAGACTCAAAAGGGTCTACAAAGAAACTACTAGAACTAATAAATGAATTCAGCAAATTGGCAGGATATAAAATCAACATGCATAAATCAAATGCATTCCTGTATATCAGCGACACATCCTCTGAAATGGAAATGAGGACAACCACTCCATTCACAATATCCTCAAAAATAATAAAATACTTGGGAATCAACCTAACAAAAGAGGTGAAAGATTTATACAATGAAAACTACAGAACTCTAAAGAGAGAAATTGAAGAAGATCTTAGAAGATGGAAAAATATACCTTGTTCATGAATAGGCAGAACTAACATCATCAAAATGGCGATATTACCAAAAGTTCTCTATAGGTTTAATGCAATGCCAATCAAAATCCAAATGGCATTTCTTGTAGAAATAGAGAAAGCAATCATGAAATTTATATGAAAAAATAAAAGACCCAGAATAGCAAAAACAATGCTAAGCAGGAAGTGTGAATCAGGTGGTATAGCGATACCAGACTTCAAACTATACTACAGAGCAATAGTAACAAAAACAGTATGGTACTGGTACCAAAACAGGCGGGTGGACCAATGGTACAGAATAGAAGACACAGAAACCAACCAACAAAACTACAACTTTCTTATATTTGATAAATGGGGCTAAAAGCATGCAATGGAGGAAGGATAGCATCTTCAACAAATGGTGCTGAGAAAACTGGAAATCCATATGCAACAAAATGAAACTAAATTTTTTTCTCTCGCCATGCACAAAAGTTAATTCAAAATGGATCAAGGAGCTTGATATCAAATCAGAGACACGGCATCTGATAGAAGAAAAATTTGGCTACGACCTACATACTGTGGGGTCGGGCTCCAAATTCCTCAATAGGACACTCATAGGACAAGAGTTAACATCTAGAATCAACAAATGGGACTTACTCAAACTAAAAAGTTTTTTCTCAGCAAAAGAAACAATAAGAGAGGTAAATAGGAAGCCTCCATCATGGGAACAAATCTTTACTCCTCACACTTCAGATAGAGCCCTAATATCCAGAGTATATAAAGAACTCAAAAAATTAGACAATAAGATAACAAATAACCCAATCAACAAATGGGCCAAAAACCTGAACAGACACTTCTCAGAGGAGGACATACAATCAATCAACAAGTACATGAAAAAATGCTCACCATCTCTAGCAATCAGAGAAATGCAAATCAAAACCACCCTAAGATACCATCTAACTCCAGTAAGATTGGCAGCCATTATGAAGTCAAACAACAATAAGTGTTGGCGAGGATATGGGGAAAAGGGTACACTTGTACACTGCTGGTGGGACTGCAAAATGGTGAGGCTAATTTGGAAAGCAGTATGGAGATTTCTAGGAAAGCTGAGTATGGATCCACCATTTGACCCAGCTATTGCCCTTCTCGGACTATTTCCTGAGGACATTAAAAGAGCGCACTATAGGGATATGGCCACATCAATGATTATGGCGGCATAATTTACAATAGCTAGACTGTGGAACCAACCTAGATGCCCTTCAGTAGATGAATGGATAAAAAAATGTGGCATCTATAAACAATGGAGTATTATGCAGCACTAAGAAATGACAAAATCATAGAATTTTCAGGGAAATGGATGGCATTAGAGCAGATTATGCTAAGTGAACCTAGCCAAGCCCTGAAAAACAAATGCCAAATGTCTTTTTTGATATAAAGAGTGCAACTAAGAACAGAATAGGAGGGAAGAGCATGAGGAAAAGACTAACATTAAACAAAGATGAATGGGGGAAGAGAAAGGGAGAGAGAAGGGAAAGCATATGGAAATGGTAGGAGACCTTCAATGATACACAAAATTACAAGAGGTTATGAGGGGCAAGGGGAGGGAGAAAAAAAGAGAGAATTGAACAACAGCAGAGGAGGTAGAGAGAAAAGATGGGAGGGGTGGGGAGGGGAGGGGGGATAGTAGGGGATAGGAAAGGTAGCAGAATACAACAGTCACTAATATGCCATTATGTAAAAATGTGAGTATGTAACAGATGTGATTCTGCAATCTGTATTTGGGGTAAAAATGGGAGTTCAAAACCCAATTGAGTCAAATGTATGAAAGATGATATATCATGAGCTCTGTAATGTTTTGAACAATCAATAAAAAAAAACAAACAAACAAAAAAACGAAATGTAAAATTGATTGGATTAAGAGACACCAAGGATTAAGAAGAATATGGATGGGTCATGAAGGTGTGTCTAAGAATAATTAGCATGTAAGATGGCCAACTGGAATGCAGACCCTACCTAAGTGTGGGCAACATTGACCAATAGGATAATGGCTTAAATGGAATAAAAGTTGGAAGAAAAAAGAAGCAACAGCATATGCAAGCTCCATTCTTCTTGAACAGATTCTTGATTGCTGCTGCAATCATTGGATTCTTGCTTCTTCAGTCTTCCAATACAGACTCTGACAGTGATTATCCAGAAGGCTTAGATCTCAGACTAGGGTAGCACCTCTTGTCTGGAGATTCAGCCTCTTGGACCTTTGTACCTGGAGCTAGAGTCTCTCTTGTTCTTGATTACCATGGTGTGAGCTGTTTCTCTCTGCCACCCCTACCAGCCAAGAAATTCAGCCTCACTTTGAGCCCCAAAGAATACATAGGCCTTCAATGGACTAAGGTGTCTGAAACCATGAGCACTCAAATAAACTTTTCCTCCCCTAAAAAAAAAAAAAAACGAAAAAGACCCCCGACCAGACAGATTCTCACAAGTTCTTCAAAGGAAACCTAATACCAATATTCCTAAAATTATTCCATGAAATAGTAAAAGAGGGAACACTTCCAAACTCATTCTATGAGGCCAGTATCACCCTGCTTCCAAAAACAGCCAAAGACACATCAATAAAAGAAAATTTTAGACCATTACCTCTAATGAACATATATGTAAACATTCTCAATTAAATTCTGGCAAATCCCATACTACCAGAAGTGTTTTACACATTTAATGGAATCCCTATTAAAATCCCAGTGACATTCTTCATAGAAATAGAAAAAGCCATTGTAAAATGTGTTTCAAAAAATGAGAGACCCAGAATAGCTAAAGCAATCCTTAGCAAGAAAAGGGAAGCAGGAGGCATCACAATACCAGAACTTAAACTATACTACAGAGCTATAGTAATAAAAAGGCATGATATCTGCACCAAAATAAACTTGTTGACCAATGGTACAGAATAGAGGACACAGAGACGAACTGACATGAATATGTTTATATTATACCAGATAAAGGTGACAAAAGCATTCACTGAAGAAAAGAGCCTATTCAATAAATGGTGCTGGCAAAATTGGAAATCCATATTGGCACCAAAATAGATTCGTAGACCAATGGTACAGAACAAAAGATATAGAGACAAACCTACACGAATACAGTTATTTCATACTAGACAAAGGTGAGAAAAACATTCATTGGAAAAAAAAATGGTCGTTTCAACAAATGATGCAGGGAAAACTGGAAATCCATATGTAGGAAAATAAAATTAAGCCACTATCTCTAATCATGCACAAAAATTAATTCATTATGAATGAAGCACCTAGGAATTAGGCCAGAGACCTTGCACTTAATAGAAGAAAAAGTAGGCCAAAATTTTGATTATCTTGGATTAGATTCTGACTTACATAACAAGACTCCTAAAGTGCAAAAAATAAAATCAAGAATCAATAAATGGGATAGATTTAAACTAAAAAGCTTTTTCTCAACAAAAGAAACGATAAGGTGAAGAGAAAGCCTAAAGAATGGGAGCGATTTTTTACAGTGTACACATCATATAGAGCACTAATCTCCAGGATATATAAAGAACTCAAAAAATTAACACCAAGGAAACAAATAACCCAATCAATAAATAGCATATGTAACTGAACAGACACTTCTCAGAAGAAGCTATACAATTGGTCAACAAATATATGAAGAACGTTTTAACTTCTCTAGTAAATAAAATGCAAATCAAAACTCCTTTCAAGATTTCATCTCACTTCTCTCAGAATGTCAGTTATGAAGAAAATAAGCAAAAATGTATATTGGTGAGTATGTGGGAGAAAAGGCGTACTCTTACATTGCTGCTGGGAATGCAAATTGATGCAACCAATATGGAAAGAAGTATGGAGATTCCTCAAAAAAGTTGGAATGGAACCACCATTTGACCCAGCTATCCCACTCTTCAGTTTATATCCAAAGGACTTAAAATCAGCATACCACAGGGACACAGCCAAATCAATGTTCATATCAGCTGAATTCACAATAGCTAAACTGTGGAACCAACCTGGATGCCTTTCAGTAGATGAATGAATAAAGAAAATATAGTGCATATACCAATGGCATATTATTCAGCATTAAAACAGAATAAAATCATGAAATTTTCAGGTAAATGGATGGATTTGGAGAATACAATACTCAATGAAGTAACCCAATCCCAAAAAACCTAAGGCCAAATATTTTCTCTCATAATTGGTTGTTGATCCGTAATGGGGTGGTCATTAGAGGAATGGAGGAACTTCGGAGAGGGCAAAGGAAAGAAAAGGGAAGGGAAGGGTTATGGGTATAGGAATGATGGTGGAATAATATGGACATCATTACCCTAGGTACATGTATGATGACACAAATGGTGTGAATCTACTTTATGTAGAAGTACAGAAATGGAAACTTGCACTCCATTTGTGTATTATGTAGTTAAATGAATTCTGCTGTCATGCATAACTAATCAGAACAAATAAATAAATAATTTCTTTCAAAAAAGGAATGAAGTACTCACACATGCTTCAGGATGGAAGCATTCGAAAACATAATGATAAATGAAAGAAGTCAGACATGACTTTTAGGATTCCATTAATAGAAAATTCACAGTATCCGCAAATCTATAGAGTCAGAAAATAGATTCATGGTTGCTTAGGCTTGGGGAATAGAGAGTTAATAATGAATGATAGCCTTCTTCTGAGTTGATAAATGGTCACTAGTGATGGCTGCATATATCTTTGTACTTAAAACCATTTAATTGTATAAGTTAAGTGGGGTAATCCAAAGGTATTTAATTATGTATCAATAACACTCTTATTTAAAAAGAGAATGAATGAATAACATGGTAGTTCCATACTTATTGAGAAGAGCAAAGGGTCAAAGAAATCAAGTAATAGGAGTCTCTTGACTTTCTCCACAAAGGGATCTTGTGGGTTATTTAGAGAATCAATGTTCACTCCAAATGATGTAGCAGTGATCACATCAATGCTGTAGGCCCCAAAGATGCTGAATAGAGAAAGATATAGAAAGTTAAAACCAGTGCCTCTTCCCAATCCTTCCACTACACATGCAGCAAGGAGTAGGAGTAAGTTCATGTGCCCAAGCAAGACAAGCAGAGAGCCACACACTGTCAACAGTTATCTGCTGGACCATCAGATGAGTCTATGATCACTTCACACTGACCAAGAGGTCTTTATGAGTTTCAAATGAGGTCCTGCCCTTGTGCTAGGAGTCATGGGGAAGTGAGGTGACTTATACTCACCTCTGAACTCAAGAAGTTCACCATACAGGGATAAGATCCATAATCAGACAAACTACAGTAGCACAAATAGAATGTAAATAATGACAGTTGTATACAAACTGAGCTTCAGCAGGACAAAGGTGGAATAACTGAGTCTTCTTAGAGGGCTCAAAAAGGTGACCGTGACCTTGACAGTATTTTGTCTTCTAGTATATCCAAAGTCATAAATAGCAGCCAAACAAACTTTGGTGGATACAGGAGAGATCCTTTCTCCCCCAGCTGCCCTGTCTCCTCCTGGGAGCAGCCCTTTCTTAGATGAGAAGTTGGAGTTGTGAATCCAAACTTGCTTTTGTCTGCTCATTATACAAGCTCAACATTTGGAATGCGTTCTGTGGCAGGAAGTTGGAGGGGCTCCTGCTGGAGCTTGGAATGCCAGAGCTGCCCTGCTACTTACTCTTTCAAGTTGATAAACTTGCCCTTCTCTGATTCCAGTCTCATGTTTTTCACCAGCACATCTCCATACTGCTTAATGATGAGGAACATCTATGCACAAAACACAAAATCACACACAGTTAAGTGAGAGACTCAGTCCCCAAGGTTATGGTTTCCCAGGATAAAGAAGTATAAGACATTTATAATGAATCTTACTATATCTCTTCTAAAACATAAAGACAAAAGAACATTTTTAGGAAGTTCAAATTTAGAGAACTATCCCTTTAAAAGGGACTACTATCTATCTCATTTTTTTTACCTATCCCCAGGTTTCTTCTCTAAGTTTTCAATTAAAATTCCTCCTTACCTCCTTGAGTTTTCCACTGGTGAAGATTGGAGATAGCAGTGTTCTTATTCTCTTCCACTCTTTATCCTCAGATAAGGAGACGACTTTTTCCATAAATCCCTTTGGACAAAGATTCTAGCACCCAAAGGAAAAGAGATTTTGTCCTACATAAATTTTGAGGTCTCCACAGTTGCAAAAGTTGTTAAATTAGTATCATTTATTAAAAAAAAATGTTTAGTGACTGCCTACTAGGTAGCTGGCCCTATGTCAGACACTCAGTAATATTTATTCCAAGTGACATAACCTCCTGAGAGTTTGAAAGAGATACACAGGTACCTCACGCCACTTTTAGACTTTATATTCCAACCTTTGTTTAGATGCAAAATTTCCACTTGGTTGGAAACTTTTTCCAGGGGAATAGACAGGAAGAAGACCTAAGAAGACATAGTACAAACTCCAGGGCTATGCAGAGCAGAAATGGGTTGGTGACAGATATCAGATGTTCTTGGTCAACTGTATGTTACCTAAGATCAGTTCTGTCTTTACTTGCATTTATGGCATAAGCGTCTTGATAAAAGGGTGCTTAGGTATGATAATTTTAAAAATAATAATATTTGAAACTTAAAGGATTTGGAATATAAGTGTAATACAGGAAAAAAACACAAGTTTTTAATGGAAGTTGTTTCAGTATTTTCTAAAAGGGCAGAGGAGAAAGGAAGATAATTCTATTTTTCACCTGGGTGCTAGACTTCCAAAGTAAAACCCTTGAAATTTAGTTCTGTCATCTAAAATATATTTGTGTGTTAAAATGCATGTTTCCATCCAGGCACAGTGGTGCATGCCTGAAATCCCAGAAGCTCAGGAATCTGAGACAGGAGGATCACAAGTTCAAAGCCAGCCTTAGCAATGTTGAGGTGCTAAGCAACTCAGTGAGACCCTGTCTCTAAATAAAGTACAACATAGGACCAGGAATTTGGCTCAGTGGTCTAGTGTCCCTGAGTTCAATCCCCAGTACCCCACTACTACCAAAAAATGTATTCTTCCAGAACTCATTCACTGTAAACATTTAGGGGATTAGGAGCAGAGGGAAGCTTCTTCAACTTGACAGAGATTCTACAAAAAACAACTTTCAGCTAACAATGCACATACTGGTAGCAAACTGAATGCTTTCTCCCAAGCATCAGGAAATAATTCAACAATGTCTGCTCAGTCATACACAGAAAGACAAGTAAAAACGTTCATCTGAGTGTAGATTAGTGATATATCTATATATATCTATCTATATCTATATCTATCTATCTATCTATATCTATATCTATCTATCTATATATCTATATATATATATATATATATATATATATATATATATGTTGGGAAGGGATATGTAGAAGGCAAGTAAATAGAGGCTGGATTTGAGTAATGTGCAATATATGCATGTATTGAAGATTGCAGCAAATCCAATTATCATGCACAATTATCATATATTAATCAAAGTTTTTAAATTTTGGTTTGAACCCCAGGTCTTGTGCCTGCAGGGTAAGCACTCTACCAACTGAGCTATGTCCCTAGCCATCAAAGTTTTTAAAAAGTGAAGATAGAGATTGTATGGGAATCCACACACACACATTAGCCTCGTCTAAAATTGGGGTAAACTTTGGAAAATTAAAGTCTATATCCTTCAAAAGAAATGTTCACTCTTATGGCTATTATTCAACCTCACACTGGAACTCCCAGCTGATGTCAGAGGAAAAGAAAAACAAATAAATAAAAGAAATACAGATAGGATTTTCCATATTTATAGGTGCAATCTTCGTCCAATGTGGTCACCACACAAGAAATCAGGCACATTTCTAAGGTTAATGAAAATTGGTGAAAACACATTAAAAACACAATCTAAATCAACACAAATTTAGGCATGTTATACATTTGGACAGAGCTGCACACTCATTCATATAGGCGCACAAAACGGAAAAATGAAAATAAAAAACCTAGATTGTATTAATTTCCTATTAATATAGGAACAAGAACTTAATAAATTTATAGTCATGTAAAAATTATCATTGGGTAAAACAGAATAAATTATACATGAAAATGCCTGGCAATTTTGTTTGGCAAGGAATGCCCTCTGAATTTGTAAATATCTCAGGATAAAAATTGAGTTAATAAATTAAATAAATAAATAAATAATGTCACTTTGGATTAGACAAAGGGAAACAAAGAGAAAGGTTAGGGGATTGGAATAGGAAAGAATGTAGAATTAATCAGACAGAACTTTCCTATGTTTATATGTGAATACACAACTAGTGAAACTCCACATTATGCAGAAACACAAGGATGGATGTTGTACTTCATGTATGTATAATATGTCAAAATACATTCTAGAGTCATGTATAACTAAAAAGAACAAATAAAAACTTAAAAATATAAATAAATGTTATAATGTTGAAAAGTGAGTGCTTACCCGCCGGTTGGTGAAGACAGAATGATATTTTTTGATGAGCACTGTTTTGATAATGCTGGGCTCTGTAGTAGCCAAAACAGGTTGTGAACCATTAAACAGGCTGTGTTGGGAAAGCAAAGCTAATTAAATCGAACAGGCCAGATTCTGCAGCAGGAATCCAGACTTTGATCCTGATGTTACTTATTCTACCTGCCTACTCCTACAATACATAGCAATATGAAGTTCTGTTTCGGGATTCTTAATAGCATAAAGGGTAATGTAGGTAAAGTAGGTAGGAAGAGAAACTTAGATACAAAATACACCTTCTAAGAGATAATAATTAGAAATAGCATTGGAACAATGGTTAAATCTAGATGGTGAATATAATAGTATTGCCTATGGTACTTTCCATAACTTATTTATTTGCTTGTTTATGTCCTTGTTTTGTTATTTTTTTTAATTACAGGTGGACAGAAGCCTTTATTTGTCTATTTTTATGTGGTGCTAAGGATCAAACCCAGTGCCTCATTGTTCTATGCAAGTGCTCTGCCACTGAGCTACAGGCTCAACCCATAGTCTTCACAACTTTTTACATGGAAAAATATAGGTTTGTGAAAAATTGAAGGCAGATAATTGACTAACATCTCACAATTACTAAGTTTTGCAAGTGTAGCTGAAATGGGGCCTTTGGAGATCCAGTGGGGCATGTTGTGTCCTTGAAACAGATGGTATCTATGGGCCATGTCAACTGAGCAGAACACTCTGGCCAGGCCTGTGGCTTTCTGGGGATTGATGAGAAAATATGGAGATGAAAAGTCAAAGTCTTCTACCACTATTTTTAGTGTAGAGCAAAATGATTACACCTCATCTATGGCTCCCACCAAACCCTCACCAGCTCTGAAAGGGAATAGTTGCTATAGTTAACTGAGGCCACCCTCCAATATAAACCCCATCAATCCACCAGGGAACTCACTGGTGGAGCTACATCCTATGTCTGGTCTTAACATCAAATGGGCGAAGGAGAGGAAGAGATGCTTCATTAAAAAGTCAACACTGAAAATTTAAAAAATGGCATATGAGCAACAATAATTATGACAATTAAAAAGAAGAAAGAAAGTAAAGGAAATGAAAAAAGCTTAGCAGAAATGGTTTCCCATCTGCTTTAGAGTATCTCCTAGCCTTTTGTTCAAAAGCATACATTGAATCTGAAATTTAAATAAGGGAATTTTGTCTTTAAATTAAAAGGAAATCAGTGAACAAAAGAGATGATGCCATAGATTTATAAGCCCATGATTTTTTTAAAGTTCTCAAATAATACATTTTATTCATCTAAAGGATTAAGAAAGAAAGAAAAATGGGGAAGATAGGAATAGCCAGACGTTGGACACAAAGTAAGGCTGGAGACTCTGGGTCATCAAAAGTAGGAGAAAAGCCAAAACATGCAACATACTCAACCTAAGTCAGACTGTAGACCCAGACTCCTGGTGACATGCAGGATCACTGGCAGGACAATCCTCCAAGGACTTTGCAGCACAGAAGGTTGCATCTCAAAAGTTCTGAGCTGAGGTTGTCCTCATGCGTTGGGGCACCACATCATAACAAGTCTACCAACAAGCAATTTCCAGAATAATCACCCAAATGTTTTTCCATACTTTTTATAACATTCTGTGTAAAAATTAGACACACCCTAGGAAAAACAACAAAATGAAATTACATTATTGTTGGAAATTACTGACATTGCATCAAATGACCCAAATCCCATGAAATCAGACTTGATGTTCCTAACAGGTGGTTAGAGAAAAGCTCTTATTCAGAGGCTTCTGAGGAGAAAAGAGAAAATATGCAATATTTGAAATGAAACATGTAAAGTCACTTGAATTTTCTCTAAGTATTATACATGATCTACCAATTACCCTTATCAATGAATACAACATGCTTCTCTTCTGCATTATTTGTCTGCTTGTGTTTTCTCAGAAATACTGGGACCTTCTGAATTATCACCTCCATAGGCACATGAGAAACCCCAGGGTGAGGAAAAATGAGTGCATTACAGGGCCATGCATGATCTTTCATCTCCTCATCAAGTATGATTTTAATTTATCTCATGTTTTCTGGTAGAATTCTGATAGAATTAGGGAGTAAAGATGCCAGAAAACTCTTTTAACCTAGGAGATTCATGTTCTCACAATCATGTTGTTGAGTAAGTAAGTGACATAGTGAGCAAATAAAAGTTAATTTGCCTTCCTGTTTTGGGGCTTAACTTGGAAGAGGGGAGATGCTAACTCTCTGCACATAGTACACAGATAGTTAGACACTGGCTGTGAGTTTTCATCATAGAAACTAAGCAATTAATCTTCCTCATGCTAAGTTTTATTTGTAATATTTTAACTCTGCAAATAAAGTATCCCAGAGGTATGAGTGTATCTTCCTAGAATCTGCACTGAGGAAAAAAAGAAAACACTGTGAGGATGCTCATAGTCTGAACAGAAAGTCCACAGCTTACACTGTTGATGTGCCAGAGTCCTGAGCTCATTAACATAAGTGAACCTGACACAATGAGGAGTTGTAAACAGAGCCCCAGGGTAAACCTGACTGTGCTTTGGATGGGCCCTCACACAGTTTCTGAAGCTTGAAATCTCAAAACTTCTTTCATGGAGCTAAATTTCTACTGATGAAACTAAGGAAGTATTTGCAACCAAAAGAGGCAAAACAGGGAGCTCAAATGATACTCACCCAGCGATAATTAAGAAGAGTTCCCCAAAAAGGCAGAGGTGTTGGCCCTGGAATTCCCAGCTTTTTAAAATATCCATGTGAATAGGATCCATATCTAAAAAGTGGAAGAGAAATCCAGGTAAAGGGATTGTGACTGTGTGTACATAGTGGCTCATGAGTCACTGATTCAAGAATGGGAACAGTGAAGCCAGGCAGGTAACATGTAGGCCCTAAATAACAACAAAAACTCCAATGGCCCTAATTACATCTGCTCATTATCTCCTCTCTCACATTCCCTGAGAGACCACAAGTCATAATAATTAGCTCAAAGCAGCTGATTATTGTTAAGTTTCATCATTAGGCTCCGAATGCTACAGTTAATATTTGATATAAGTCCTCAAACATGAGTTTGAAAACTCCTGAGTCATTCAGATTAGATTTCTTCCAGGTCATTTCACTCACTGGTGTCAGTTTAGGAAGTTGACTTGATGCCATCATGTTGGCCCTCTAGTGGCCTCCAGTGGGGGCCATTTCCACTCTGGGACTTCTTAACTGAGAAGACAGGAGTATTCTCCCACTTTTTCATAACTCCCATCTGGATGCATTTTATTGCATCCCTGGTCCACATTTTCCTTACTCATCTGATGTAAGAGATTAAGAACACTGGAATATGGGGAAAATATTGAGTAAGAATAACCAGCTGGGCAGGTATATTTAAAGAAACGTGCAATCTACATCATGAATGTATGTATTAGATTAATATTCCTTCAATTTTTCAAAAAAGATGAGGTCAGTTTTAAACAGGTTGGTTTTCACAAATACAGAATCCAAGGGTCCTATTTTGACCTTCAGAAGTAATGTGAGGAACTTACCTCAAAGAAATTGTACTATTGAGCAGAATAAAATTTAAACATTTTCATTAATTTTAAAATGCCACTGGAGGGAAAATAGATGCAACAAAAGCCTGAATACTACCCTTTACTTTAATTGTTACAACCAGGTTTATATTTTCTATTTTCACTTCATTATGAATACCTAGTCTTGTAAATGTGGATTTAAGATGGAAGTCAAAGGTCACCTTGGGGCAATGTCTTCTACCTCAGCCATAAATAACTGCTCTCTTACCCTGCTCCATGAAACCAGGAATCCCACTATTTTAAAAGAACATTTTTATAGTTGTAGGCGGACACAATACATTTATTTTATTTATTTATATTTTTGTGGTGCTGAGGATTGAACTCAGTGCCTCACATATGCCAGATGAGCTCTCTACCAGTGAGCCACAATCCCAAATCAGAATTCCAACTATTTAAAGGAATTCTTCTACTAGATGGTTTTATTCATGCTCCTGTACTGGAATTTCATAAGCAAATATTTAAAATACAAAATTGGCTTGGAAACTTCTGTCTCTTGAAGCTGTCATTAGATTTCAAATTAAGGGAGAAATAAATCTCTACACTTATGCTAACTTAAGGCATAAAAGTTCCAAATTTCTCCCAGGTCTTTGCTCAATAGTTTTATCATTCAGAAGTACTTGCATATTGCAGAGTGGAGGATTTGATTTTTTAGAGGGAGGGCTGTTCCAGTGAAAGGGAAGAGAACAGAGGGAAGAACTGAATATGAGCCTGTGGTAGCACCTGGGATGCACTTGGTGTATTTTACAAATGGTGCTGGGACGTGGGAAAAAGGAGCAGGAACCACCTGTTCCACAGGAGAGAAGCTCCTACACATCTCTTGTAGCGCACATAGAACACAAAAGATAAACAATGACACAAAAACTTGTGAAGACCTCTCTATGCCCCCAGAATTCTGAAAGTTTGCAAAGTGTGCATCACTTTTCAGAAGGTGTCCAGTTGTTCGTAATCTTCATCTACTGAACTCTTCTCGTTGATTAATCAGGGTTTAAACTTAGACTCACTCTGAAGTTCATCCTCTAAATCAAATCATATCGCTAAATCTCCTAGTCACAGATATGGATGGTTTCAAGAGAAGACAAACTGGGACAGTTACTCACAGATAGAGGAGCACCAGGCTGATTCTCAAGAGAACCCAGGTTTTACATGGAAAAGTTTGGGATCAGGTCCATCACTACTTTCCTTCCAGATATGTGATCTAGAAGTGCCAAGCTTGCCTTCTGTGAGCAGGTGTGATTCAATGAAGTCAGACTGGCATATGCTGGAAAAGGAGGTGGGGCTGAGTGTTCAACCAATAAGAAGAACTATTGGTGCTCCAGCCACTATTGAAGAAGCCAGGTGCCCTCTCCTTCTTGGCAGTTGGCAGTGAGACATGGGGACATGCCTATTTTGATCTTTGAGTTCAGATTTTATAAAAAATTATCAATAAAAACTTCAATGGTGCTGGGATTGTGGCTCAGTGGTCAAGTGCTCATGAGTCACTGGGTTCAAACTTCAACACCACATAAAAATGAAATAAAGATATTATGCCTACATACAATTTAAAAATAAATATGTTTTCTAAGATCTTTGATCAGTGTTATCATTATGCCCAAATGTTATTGTTTCTTATCAGAAACTCAAGTGAAACATTAGAATTAAATGTCCTCTAGTCCACTTTATTCTTCTCTGTGGATGTTATCATTACAAAATCCTTGAATTCCACCCAGAAAGGTTATATCTAAATAACTGCTCATGCACTTTCCTCTGCTTACAATGCTCTCATGCCCCATAGAAGACTTTTTAAAAAATATTTTTTAGTTGTTGATGAAATTTTTATTTATTTATTTATTTATCTATCTATTTATTTATTTATATGCAGTGCTGAGAATCAAACCCAAGGCCTCACACATGCTAGGCAAGCCCTCTACCACTGAGTCACAGCCGCAGCCCAGAAGATTCTTAATCATCCTTCAAAACCCAGCTCAATCAAATCTTCATCTGCTAAAGGCTTTCAACATCATCTCTTCACATGGAGCCACTTTCTCCCCTGGACAACTTCTAGTATGCCTGGAACACATTTCTCTTCTTGTTGTTCTCTTAACTGACCTACAACATTGTTGGATTCCACCTTTGTTTAACTTTCCAGAATGTAAACTTTTCTGGATCAGGATCTCTGTACTATCCACTATTATGCCCCTAGTCCCTAGCAGAGCTCTTTACAAAGAGCTGGTATCTGGGACCTTTGGTCATTGAGTCAGGTGAGACTGCTGAGTCTCTGCAAGTTCTTTCCCTGTGTGTCTTTGCTGACCACTTCATCTTCCTTGTTTATTAATACAGAAAGATGATTTGTCTTGTTTGGGCCACAGCCACCTTCCCAGAACATTAGGCTACTTTCTGTGTAGGCAGTAAGAGATCCCTCCAGTAGCCAGTAAGTAGATTTTAGAGAAAAAATAGACTCTGTAAAATATGAAAATAATGCATGTCCATGATCAATGGGTATGAAAGGAAAAAGAGAACAGCATCCTGCATGGCCTGGTGAACCACAAATTTCTACCCACCCATCTCATGGCAGATATCACCACAGAGAGCACATTCAGCACCAGAACTCCAAAAAGATGATCCTAGATTTTTCATTAGACCAAGAGGTGTCTGGGCAGGTGGCTTCCTTCTTTTTGGTAAATGGGTGGTTGTGGGTGGAGAGCAGACCTTGGGAGCTGGTTTAGGAGAATTCTTGTAAGAATAATTGTCATTTGTGAGACTCTCAATAGATTCCTAATGTGAGTGATACCAGGTCTGAGTGTTTGAAAATTATATCAGCTCATTATCTCAACTCTGATTCAAATTCTTTGTCTGATTAGCCTGAGAAATGGAGGATTAGGTAACAAAGTCTCCAAGTTCTCAAACATAAAAGATTAATAAGACATTCAACTCTTGTGTGCTTCCTTCTCTTTTTCTTCTCACTCTGCACCAGCTGATACTCACCCTTCACCAACCTTTCCCACATCTCTGGCATGCATTCAAACAATGAGAGATTACAGTGTCATTTGATAACTATTGACAATTAACAGCCTTGAAACAGACTGAATTTGGAGGCGCCCAACTGAAATTGGGAATGACTTCCTCACACTGAGAGTAGAAGCGGGAGGACCTTGGGGCTTCCACCTCCCACCCTGACAGGCAACAAAGAAAATGGAAATGGGAATTTCCTTCCTTCTGGGACAACACAGACTAACTAAATCTGCATCTGTGCATTTCTTGCCTTTTTTTCCAGATTGCTTCCTCTTCAGATCAACCAAATATACACATGTCTATCACATGGCTTTTGTTTCTGTAAATTATAATTGTGTCTGTGGGATAGATAAGGAGAAGCAATCTAACCGCTTTCTCCTGAGTTGATGGAACTGCATCAAGTTCAATACTCATTTTACCATTTTTTGTCTATTTATTATGTGGGCAAGCATCTAAATCCAGCCAGCTAGGATCAAGGTAGCTCCCAGGGTTGGGCTGTCAGTAATAATCTTACCATAACCCAAAATATTTTTTATATTTTCTGTATATAAAACCTCTATGGAACTAATATAATTTCATTTCCTTCAAGTAATGTATTTGGCTCTTACGATGAAATATCTAGGGCTATTATGATTTTCTCCCTGTCTTTTTTAGCTCTGATCCTGGTTGGACTGGTTGAGATTTGTACCAACAAAGATGTGTTAGTCATTCCTTGAGCTGAAAAACGCATCCAGTGCTGGGGCCCAACCTATGCAAAGGTTCTTGTTCTGCAAAGGGCAATCAAAGAAGCCATGCTCTAGACAGGCAGGATGGCAAACATCTGTAGTTCCAGCTTTTCAAGAGGATGAGGCAGGAGGATTCCTTGAGTGCAGAAATTCAAGGAAGGCCAGGCAACACAGGGAAAAGTCATCACACACACACACACACACACACACACACACACACACAGAAAAACGAGAGAGGGAGAGAGAGAGAGGCATGTTCCTCATGAACTTAATTCCACTTAATTCCATAGAAGGTAATATCATCAAACACAAGGATATTTACATGCTAAATTTTTGCTGTTCATGTGAAGGAAAACATTATGTGCCAGAAGAATGCCCTCATGACTGTCCTTTGTTGAACTCTCCAGTGCCCTTTGTTGAACTCCCCAGCAGTGTTTGACATAGGTGACCTGTATTGTCAGGTTTTGGTTGATGTGACAAGAGAAATTAAACCAATATATGACCCAGCTATATCATTCTTCATATTTATCCATCAGAATTAATTAACATACTATAGCAACATATGCATATCCATATTTACGGTAGCATACTTCACAATTACTAAGTTATAGAACCAACCTAGGTGTCCATAAACTGGATAAATAAAATATGCTATATGTAATCAGTGGAGTTTTACTCAGCCATAAACACAAATAGAGTTATGCCATTTGCAAGAAAATTAACAGAAATAAAGCATGATTTAGTCAGTTTTTTCTTCTGTGACTAAAGGTCCCAGCTAGCAAAATTGTATGGGGAGGAAAAGTTTATCTAAGAGCTCATGGTTTCAGATGTCTTAGTTCATAGAAGACCAGTTCTATTCCTTGGGGTTCAAGGTGAGGCAGAACATAATGGTGGAAATTTGTGGCAGAGGGAACCAGCTCTCATGATGATCAGTAAGCAGAGAGAAAGAGACAGAATGAGATAGAGAGAGACACCTGTATTTACTTGCCAGATACAAATATATACCCCCAATGAATCACTTCCTCCAGCCCCACTCCACTTACCTACAGTCCCCACTCAATTATTCTAATCACGAACTAATTCACTGATTAGGTTAAGACTATGCTATATAACCCAAACATTTCTCCTCCATACCTTCTTGCATTGTCTCACACCTCAACCTTTGGGGAACACTACACACCCAAACCGAAACAGAGAACATTATACTAAGTAAGATAAGCCAGATTCAGAAATTCAAAGATTATATGTTTTTTATAATATGTGGAAACTTGAGAGAAAAAAGGAAAGAAATGGAACTCAGGTAAAAAGAAGACGGACCAGTAGAGAAATGGAATTTGTGGATGGAAAAGGGGGAGCAAAGGGAGGGATATGAGAATGAAATCGACAATGTATGCTATGTACATATATGAATATAACACAATAAAATCACTCATCTAATTATAATGCACAAAAAAATTTAAAAACCATAAGAGAAAAAATAACTGTGAAATATTAAATAAAGAAGAAAAGATATATTTGGTCTCATCGTTTAAGAGATTTCAGTCCATAGTCACTTGGATCCATTGATTCTGGGCTGTGGTGAGGCAAATTGCCATGGCAGAAGTGCACCATGGAGCAAAGTTGCTCCCCTCGTGGTGACTGGGAAGCATAAGGAGGGCAAGGTAGAGGCCAGAGATTTGATTAGCTCTTCCAGGATCTGCACCTGGTGACCTAACTCCAACTAGGCCCTAGGCCCTGTCCTCTCTACCACCTTCTGATAATGCCATACAAATGTGAATCCATCTATTGATCATTCACAGATGAGATTAGGGAAGCTCATGATCAAATCACCTTCCCAAAATCTCCACCTCTGCACATGGATGCATTGGGAACCAAGCTGTTAACCCTTGAGCCTTTGGGAACATTCCAGTGCCAAACCATATCATGATATTTCCTTTATCCCTTAACTCCCTCCTACTTTGTAAGTTATGAAAGCAGAATCCACAGGACTTGCGAGGTTGGTTGTGTGAGAACTTGAGTATTCTTAGCTCTAATTCCTCATCTGACTGTAGAAGGGGGTCAGTAAATGCCCTTCAAATCACAGGACCCCAAAGATCACCTGCCTCTCTCTACCTCTATGATTCTCTTGTATTTTCAAAAACATGCCACCTCCACATTATCCTCTTTATCTTGCATATCACTGAGAGTCCTCCAGACCCTCAAGTCCAGCCAGCAACCAAGAACTCCTGAGGGCAGGATTAAGCACAAAGACAGAAGAATAGACTGGGCTTTGAAGAAGACATCTGCCAAGGACGTCCTAGCTTTAAAATTCTAAAGTGGTTTCTCAACTAGGGGTACAGAGTAAAGGGAATCATACACATGCACATATTTTCCCAGAAACACAAATGCATTAACACACACACACACACACACACACACACACACACACACACACACACACCATTTTTTTTAATAGCAGTGATTGAGTCTAAGGTTGCTTAAACATCCAGTCACATCCCCAGCACATTTTATTTTTTTTTTATTTTGAGGCAAGCTCTCACAAGGCTTACAGCCTTCAAACACATGATCCTCCTACCTTATCCTCCAGAACCCCTGGGATTACAGATGTGCATCATTGTGCCCAACACACACACAGAATGTACCTCAAGCAACAATAGTGTTACTGAAACCTCAGTCTTGACCCTGATGTCAATTCAATAAAAGGGATGGTTTTGAGAAAAGAAGAAAGTTTTATTGTTCTACTGGGGAAAAAGAAGAACAGGGAACTCCTGTCCCAGAGGCTGTGATTCTGCCCATCAGGGAGAACAAAGGGTTTGGTTGTTTTTTGTTTGTTTACTTTTTTTTGTAGTGGTAGATGGACAGAATGCCTCTATTTTATGTTTATTTTTATGTGGTGCTAAGAACTGAAAGCAGTGCCTCATATATGTTAGGCAAGTGCTCTAACTCAACCAATAACACAGGGTTTTTAAAGACATAATCCATTCCAGGTGTTCCCTGTGAGAGTTTGGATTCACCTGTTAATTTGGGAGATAGCCATTCTTATGGCACAAGTCCTGAAATCTGAATTACTTTGTTCCTGTGGTGGGTGTATGCTCAAAGACAGATGGATTACTCAGCCTAGGATGGGAAAAAGATAATCTTGTTCCTCACCCCCAGGTTATGAAGACAGAGAGGTAGAAGAGGAAAATAAAATCCTGTTGATTTTAAAATAAGCCTCAGTAGGAAAGCAGCCAAAGACTGTATTCAAAGCATGAAGTGGATGACTGATACAATAGGTGAATTTTTTGTCTAAAAATTTTAACTTTTTTTCTATTTCCTGAAACAACTTGAAGAGTATTAGTATTAGTTCTTCTTTAAAGGTTTTGTAGAACTGTGTATCCATCTGGTCCTGGGCTTTTCTTGGTTGGTAAACTTCTGATGGCGTCTTCTATCTCATCACTTGATATTGGTCTGTTTAAATTGTGTATATCTTCCTGATTCAATTGGGCAAATCGTATTACTTAAGAAATTTATAGGGGCTGGGGTTGTAGCTCACTGGTAGACTGCTTGCCTAGCATACCTAAAGCACAGGGTTCGATTCTCTGCACCACATACAAATAAATAAATAGATCCATTGACAACTAAAAACAATTTTAAAAAGAGAAATTTATCAATGCCTTCAATGTCTTCGATTTTAATGGAGTATAAGTTTTCAAAATAATTTCTAATTATCCTCTGTATTTCTTTAGTATCTGTTGTGATATTTCCTTTTTCATCATGAATGCTGGTAATTTGAGTTTTCTATTTCTCTTCATTAGCAAAACTAAGGGCCTGTCAATTTTGTTTATTTTTTCAAAGAAACAAATTTTTGTTTTGTCAATTTTTTCAATCATTTCTTTCATTTTGATTTTATTGATTTCAGCTCTAATTTTAATTATTTCTTGCCTTCTACTGCTATTGCTGCTGATTTGTTCCTGTTTTTCTAGGTAATTGAGATGTAATGTGAAGTCATTTATTTGTAAGCTTTTTTTTTTCTTTTAAGGAATGAACTCTATGCAATGAACCTTACTCTTAGTACTGCTTTCATAGTGTCCTGGATTTTGAAATGTTTTGTCTATGTTCTCATTTACCTCTTAGAATTTTTTTTAATCTACTCCTTGTTGTCTTCTGCAACCCATTGTTTATTTCGTAGCATATTGTTTAGTCCCAAGGTGATGGAAAAAATATTTATTTTTTATTTTGTTGTTGATTTCCAATTACATTTCATTATGATCTGATAAGATGCATGATTGTATCTCTACTTTTTTGTATTTGCTAATAGTTGCTTTGTGGTATATTATATGGTCTATTTTGGAGAAGGATGCATGTGTTGCTGAGAAGAAAGTGTATCTGTTTGATGCAGGTTGAAATATTCTATATATGTCAATTAAGTCTAAGTTATTGATTGTATTATTGAGTTCTAGAGTTTCCTTATTCAATTTTTGTTTGGAAGATATATCCAGTGCTGAGAGAGGTGTGATAAAGTCACCCAAAATTATTGTGTTGTGTTCAATTTGAACTTGAGAAGAGTTTGTTTGATGAACATAGCTGCACCATTGTTTGGGGGCATATATATTTGTGATTGTTATGTCTTGTTTGTGTATGGTTCCCTTCAGCAGAAGGTAATGTCCATCTTTATCCCTTTTGATTAACTTTGGCTTGAAGTCTACTTGATTTAACATGAGAATGGACACCCCTGCTTGCTTCTGCAGCCCATGTGAGTGGTATAATTTTCCCCAACCTTTCATCTTCAGTCTGTGTATGTCTTTTTCTATCAGATGAGTTTCCTGTAGGTAGCATATTGGTCTTTTTTCAATACAGTGTGCTAGCCTATGTCTTTTGATTGGTGAGTTCAAGCCATTAAAATTCAGGGTTATTATTAAGACATGGTATTCCCAGACATGTTTCTTTATTTTGGTTGTTTAACTTGACTTGATTTTCTTCTTTGATTAGTTTTTCCTTTAGGGTACTACCTCCCTCTGCTGATTTTCATTGTTGTTTTTCTTTTTCTCTTCATGGAATATTTTGACAAGTATATTTTGTAGAGCCAATTTTCTAGCTAATTTTTTTTTAACTCTTGTTTATCATGGAAGGTTTTTATTTCATCTTCAAATCTAAACTTTAATTTTGCTGGATACAAGATTCTTGATTGGCACCCATTTTTTCAGAACTTGATATATGTTGTTCCAAGATCTTCTCTCTGTATTTGTGGCATTGGGGTCTCAGGTAGCCTAGAACTACAGCCAATATCTCTCTGGGCCCTCCAAATTTTAAGGCACTATTCTAAATCCCAAATAAAACTCTGTGTCTTTTTGAAGTAAAGACAAAGGATTTATTCTGGCCAGGGCCAAGGGAGCACAAAGCTGCCAGTTCTGCCGTCCAAGATATTAAGTGCTGGTCGGGGGCAGGTTAATAATATACAAAAAAAGCACAAAGTAGGGAGGCAGGAGAGGCAAATACAATCATAAGTACATTCATTTTATAAAGTGGAAAGCACAAGGTTCTCAGAATTGGCACCTTTTTGTGCATATTTAGAAAGCAACCTTGCATTATTTCTACAGTTAAGGACATTGTTGTAAGGCAGCAAGTTGGTATGGGTGGCAATTTCAGATTCTATGTGAATGGGCTCATGCAGAAATGGGGGCCAATTCTGCTCAGGGTGAATTGTCTGAGCAAAATTGGGTCAGACTGACAGAATTTTAAAATCATCCCATAAGAAAGTCATTTATAGTTTTTTTTATTAATATACTGTGGAAACATGTGATGCTGCAATGCACAGTGCCATACCCATGCATGCACATTCCATGTTTAATGAGATTCATTCCACTCTTCTTCCCTTTTTATGTCCCTTCTTCTTCCTCCACAACCCCTCCATCTACTCTACTGAACTTTCCTCTATTTTTTATTAGTTGTTCAAAACATTACAAAGCTCTTGACATATTGTATTTCATACATTTTTTAAATTTTTATTGGTTGTTCAAAACCTTACAAAGCTCTTGACATATCATATTTCAAACATTAGTTTCAAGTGAGTTATGAGCTCTTATTTTTACCCCACATACAGATTGCAGAATCACATCGGTTACACATCCACATTTTTACATAATGCCATACTAGTAACTGTTGTATTCTGCTACCTTTCCTATCCTCTACTATCCCCCTCCCCCCTCCCATCTTCTCATTCTATCCCATATACTGTAATTCATTTCTCTCCTTGTTTATTTTCCATTTCCCCTCAAACCTCTTATATGTAGTTTTGTATAACAATGAGGGTCTCTTTCCATTTCCATGCAATTCCTCTTTTCTCTCCCTTTTCCTCCCACCTTGTTCTCTGTTTAATGTTAATATTTTCTTCCTCCTCTTCATCCCAGGTCTGTTCTTAGTTGCTCTCATTATGTCAAAGAAGACATTTGGTATTTGTTTTTTAGGGATTGGCCAGCTTCACTAAGCATCCATTTCCCTGCGAATTCCATGATTTTGTCATTTTTTAGTGCTGCGTAATAATCCATGGTGTATAGAAGCCACATTTTTTTAATCCATTCATTCATTGAAGGGCTTCTGGGTTGGTTCCACAGTCTAGCTATTGTGAATTGTGCTGCTGTGAACATCGATGTGGCAGTATCCCTGTAGTACGCTCTTTTAAGGTCTTCAGGGAATAGTCTGAGAAGGGCAATAGCTGGGTCAAATGGTGGTTCCATTCCCAGATTTCCCAGGAATCTCCATACTGCTTTCCAAATTGGCCACACCAATTTGCAGTCCCACCAGCAATGTACAAGACTACCCTTTTCCCCACATCCTCTCCAGCACTTGTTGTTGTTTGACTTCATGATGGCTGCCAATCTTACTGGTGTGAGATGGTATCTTAGGGTGGTTTTGATTTGCATTTCTCTGACTGCTAGCGATGGTGAGCATTTTTTCATGTACTTATTGATTGATTGTATGTCCTCCTCTGAGAAGTGTCTGTTCAGGTCCTTGGCCCATTTATTGATTGGGTTATTTGTTGTCTTATTGTCTAATTTTTTGAGTTCTTTGTATACTCTGGATATTAAAGCTCTATCTGAAGTGTGCTGAGTAAAAATTTGTTCCCATGTTGTAGGCTCCCTATTTACCTCTCTTATTGTTTCTCTTGCTGTGAAAAAACTTTTTAGTTTAAGTAAGTCTCATTTGTTGATTCTTGCTATTAACTCTTGTTCTATGGGTGTTCTATTAAGGAATTTGGAGCCCAACCCTACAATATGTAGATCAGAGCCAACTTTTTCTCCTATCATATGCAGAGTCTCTGATTTGATATCAAGCTCCTTGATCCATTTTGAGTTAACTTTTGTGCATGGTGAGAGGAGGGGATTCAGTTTCATTTTGTTGCATATGGATTTCCAGTTTTCCTAACACCATTTGTTGAAGATGCTGTCCTTCCTCCATTTCATGCTTTTAGCCCCTTGATCAAATATAAAATAGTTGTAATTTGTGGATTAGTGTCTGTGTTCTCTATTCTGTACGATTAGTCCACCTGCCTGTTTCGGTACCAGTACCATGCTATTTTTGTTACTATTGCTCTGTAATATAGTTTGAAATCTGGTATTTTTATACCACCTTATTCACACTTCCTGCTTAGCATTGCTTTTGCTATTCTGGGTCTTTTATTTTCCATATGAATTTCATGATTGATTTATCTATTTAGCAATGCCATTGGGATTTTTATTGCCATTGTATTAAACCTATAGATAACTTTTGGTAATATCACTATTTTGATGATGTTACTTCTGCCTATCCACGAACAGGGTATATTTTTCCATCTTCTAATATCTTCTTCTACTTCTCTCTTTAGGGTTCTGTAGTTTTCATTGTATAAATCTTTCACTTCCTTTGTAAGGTTGATTCCCAAGTATTTTTTTTTTTTTGAGGATATTGTGAATGGAGTGTTATTCCTCATTTCCGTTTCAGAAGTTTTGTCGCTGATATACAGAAATGCCTTTGATTTATGCGTGTTGATTTTATATCCTACCACTTTGCTGAATTCATTTATTATTTCTAGTAGTTTTTTTGTAGACCTTTTTGGGTCTTCTAGGTATAGAATCATGTCATCTGCAAATAGTGAAAATTTAAGTTCTTCTTTTCTAATTTTTATGCCTTTAATTTCTTTCTTTTGTCTAATTGCTTTATCCAGTGTTTCAAAAACTATATTGAATAGAAGTGGTGATAGAAGGCATCCCTGTCTTGTTACAGATTTTAGAGGGAATGCCTTCAATTTTTCTCTATTCAGAATGATGCTAGCCTGAGGCTTAGCATAGATAGCTTTTACAATGTAAAAGTAAGTTCCTGTTATCCCTAGTTTTTCTAACGTTTTGAACATAAAGGAATGCTGTACTTTGTCGAATGCTTTTTCTGTGTCTATTGAGATGATCATATGGTTCTTATCTTTAAGTCTATTGATATGGTGAATAACATTTATTGATTTCCGTTTATTGAGGCATCCTTTCATCCCAGGGATGAATCCTACTTGATCATGGTGCACATTTCTTTTGATGTGCCTTTGTATCTACTTTGCCAGAATTTTATTGAGGATTTTTGCATCTAAGTTCATCAGAGATATTGGTCTGTAGTTTTCTTTCTTTGAGGTGTCTGTGTCTTGTTTCGGAATCAGTGTGATGTTGGCCTCATAGAATAAATTTGGAAGAGCTCCTTCTTTTTCTATTTCCTGGAATAACTTGAAAAGTATTGGTATTAATTATTCTTTAAAGGTTTTGTAAAACTCGGCTGTATATCCATCCGGTCCTGGGCTTTTCTTGGTTGGTAGTCTTTTGATTGCTTCTTCAATTTCATCCATTGATATTGGTCTGTTCAAATTGTTTGTATCCTTCTGACTCAGTCTGGGCAAATCATATGTGTTAAGAAATTTATCGATGTCTTCACTATCTTCTATTTTATTGGAATATAGGTTTTCAAAATAATTTCTAATTGTCTTCTGTATTTCTGTAGCATCTGTTGTGATATTGCCTTTTTCATCTCTTTTGTTAGTAATTTGAGTTCTCTCTCTTCTTCTCTTCATTAGCATGGCTAAGGGTCTGTCAATCTTGTTTATTTTTTCAAAGAACCAACTTTTAGTTAAGTTAATTTTTTCAATAATTTCTTTGTTTCAATTTTGTTGATTTCCACTCTGATTTTAATTATTTCTTGCCTTCTGCTGAATTTGATGTTGTTTTGCTCTTCCTTTTCTAGGGCTTTGAGATGAAGTGTGAGCTCATTTATTTGTTGGTTTTTTCTTTTTTTGAGGAATGACCTTCAGGCGATGAATTTCCCTCTTACAACTGCTTTCACTGTGTTTCATAGATTCCAATAGGTTGTGTCTGTATTTCAATTTATCTCTAAGAATTCTTTGATTTTTTTCTTTATGTCTTCTGTAACCCTTTGATCATTCAGTAACATTTATTTTCTATGTGATGTAGGATTTTTCCTTCCATTACAAAGCTCTTGACATATTATATTTTATACATTTGATTCAAGCAGATTATGAACTCCCATTTTTTTTTTGAAATTATCTCTCACTTTTTTTGTTCCCTCTCTCTTTTTCTTCTTGTATTTTTTTTTAATCTCCACCTTACTTGCCTTATTTTGGATTACCTTCCCCCTAGGAGAGAGAACCGTTGAACTTTAATGTTTTGGGACTGGATTATTTCACTTAACATGACTTATCTTTATTATACCCTTCAGCTTTGATAACTTATAACAGAAAGGAGCAAAGACATACTAAGAAAAATAACTATTTTATAGAATATTTTTAGTGTTGTTCATATATTTATTTTTAATTGTTGCTTATATACTTACTTTTTGAGGTTTTTGTGATTACCTGAGGTTGTTGTTTAATATTGAACCTCAATTTTGCTAGTGAGATAGTGTTGTAAGAAGCTATTTGATACATGTAATCCTTGCAGACTTTGCTGAAATTGTGACATCTTCCAGCTAGCTGCCAGTCTCAATCACCTCACTTACTTTTCGAAAATTCTGGATATTTTCATATGGTTTCATGTTAATGTTTAGCAAATAAATACTATCTATTTCATTATAGTAGTAACAGAAGGCTATGCAGCCCTTCTCTCTTTCTGGTAAAGTATCTGAAACTTTCTGACTTTGTTGTTGGTAAAATAATTCATCACCATTAGGTTTTATTGATTAAATCCCTAGAAAATTTAATGGCTGTGAACCATTTATAATTCTGCAGGGTTACAGGCCCTTCTATGTGGCAAATCAGATTTGAGTTACAACTGTTTTTCATGACAAGTGGAATTTGCACCCAAACTAGTATCTTGTAAGGTGACCAGTTAATCAGTCTGATGATTTCAATAACTGTCAATAACTAGGAAATATGTAACCTACTACTTTGATGGAGACAAACGAAAAGAACCTGGGCTTATTAAAAGGCCAGGGCCCACTGATTTGTCAACATAGACAGACTGCTCCCATTTTATTTCCCCTCCTGGCTGGTATGGGAATAGCTGGATCAGTATACTGCTTTGGGAACTGCAGCTATTATCACAGGCTCTAAAAATTTTAAGTCCCTCACCCATCAAATAGATATAGATTTAGGAGAACTAAAAATGTCAGTCTCCAAACTAGAATTTTCACTAGAATCTCTGACAGAAATAGTGTTACAAATAGATGGGGTCTAGATCATCTCTTTCTAAAACAAGTAGGATTTTGTTTGGCCCTAGGAAAAATTTGTTGTTTTTATGCAAACCATTCTGGGAAAACAAAAAACAGTTTGGTGCTAGTGAGAAAGAAACACAAAACATAAGAAGCTTCAGGCAATTAGTTCCAAAACAATTTCTCATGGTCTCCTTGGCTGACTACAATCATCTCAGCCATAGTTGGGCCCCTGGTCCTTCTCCTGATTGGAACAACTATCAGGCTCTGCGTATCACGCAAGAGTGTAGGTGAGGTCCGACCTATGGGCTTGTGATCCTAGTATGGTCCCTTAGACACAGAAGGATGAAAAAGAAACTGAAGCCTAAGGATGTGCAAGATTGACAACAAACCTACTAAAACCAGTGGGAATGTGATAGTAAAAGCAAATGTGACTCCATTTTGTTTTGTGACTCAATTCTGTAAAACAATCATGCCAAGTAGAATGGTCATGACTGGGTCAAGATGTTCTTTTCCTTTTGATATTGAAACCTTTAAGAACATGGAACTACGTAGTGGGGCATTGTTTCTGTAACTAGGGTAATGGAGCTCTGTTCTGTAACTGGGGTGACTGGACTCACTGTTATTGGTTAGGCTTCTCGTCACTTGACTTCACTCTCCTTCTTCTATAACCTGGCTTGCTTGCATTGGCTGGACACCCAAACATCCCTTTTGTGGTTTGCATGCTTATAAGGAGCACCCTTGAAATTGTTCAGAGCTGATGAAGGGAACAGCTTTAAGCTCTAGTCAGTGGCCACTAGTGCACTTCAATAAAGGCTTGATTCAATTATATGTGACTGGTATGGAAGTTAGTTTATTAAAACCCTGAGACAGATCCCACATGGCGGCCAGCGAGGAAGCAGTGATTCAAATGTCTCCACTTTAACAGGATCAGAATGACCCATTGGAACAGCTCCAGCCTACCTATGGAGGAACTTCTAGCAAAATTCCCTTAAGAGGAGAGCTGCCGTGAACTTGTAGGTTTATTGGAAGTGACAGTTTGTCCCAGAGAAGTGGATCTTGGCCGGCCACGCGAGCACAGAGGTCTAGTCCCACAGCCATCAGCCTCTCCTGCAAGCGGCTCTCCCAGGAGGCCCAGCTCTTGCTCTGCGAGCGGCCGCCCCACCCACCCGGTTCTTAACCACGCGGCCACAGCTACCTGGCTCCACAGACGGCCCAACGGTGGGTGCAGAAGTAAAGTCCTGCAGCCAGCAGCCGCTTTTGCAAGCAGCTGGCACCCGGAGCGGTGTGGCCCGCCCCACCCAAACCAGCAGTCAGCCTCCGCCATCCGGGCTCTCACGGGAGGCCCAGCTCTCGCTCTGTGAGTGGCCGTCCCACCTGCTCGGCTCTTAACCACGCGGCTGCAGCTACCGGGCTCTACAGGTAGCCCCGAGGCAGGTGCAGAAGTCCAGGCCTGCAGTCAACAGCCGCTTTTGCAAGCAGCCAGCACCCGGAGCAGCGTGGCGCAGCCCTCCCTGCCTGAACTGGCAGACGGCCCCACAAACCGGGCTCTCACGGGAGGCCCATGTGCGGCCGCCACACCCACCCTGCGAGCGGCTGCCACACCCACCCGGCTATTAACCAAGCGGCCATAACTTCCAAGCTCTACAGGTGGCCCCCCAGGCGAGCGCAAAGGTCCAATCCCGCGGCCACCAGCAGCTTCTGCAAGTGGCAGCGGCCCGGAGTGGAGTGGCTGCCCAAACCGTCAGACGCCCCCGCCATTCTGGCTCTTCTGGGAGGCCCTGCTCTCACTCTGCGAACAGCCACACCACCTGCCCATATATTAGCCACGCAGCCGCAGCTGCCCCGCTCTTCAGGCGGCCCCCGGCGGCCTGACACAGCTAGAAGGGTACCCACATGGCCCAGCACATGGCCATGCCCTCCGGGCTCTGCTAACAGTCCCGCCCACCTGGCGAACAACAGGGAAACTTCAAAATCTCTCCGTGGGCGTGACCGTAAGGACCAAAGGATTCTCAACCCCCAACTCCCCCTACTGCCAGAGTCAGGCAGACCTGAGACCCACCAGCAAAACAGGCCTAGAGGCCTGCCAGCATGGTAGACACGTCACACCAATTGGAGTAGGGGCAGAGCAGAGCATCTGCCCACATTCAGATCAGGCCCAATGACCCAAGGGGCTGGTAGTCAGGTTACCACAATTGGAGTGGGGGCAGAGCAGAGCCACCACCCGTGCCCGCAGGGTTGTCAGACCTGCGAACTCTGGCAGAGCAGGCCTAGCGGCCCGCCAGTACAATAAACAGATCACCCCAATTAGAGGAGGAGCACAGCCACTACCCGCCCTCCAAGGGAGACTTTTCAACTATACAAGAGCAATATAAATAATTAGGGGGAATATTTCAAAAACACAACAGTTTCACCAAGCAGAAAGAAATTCGAGCAGTATGAAAAGACAAGGAAAGAAAGGACCACAAGCAATGCAGGTCAACTCAACTTATAAGAGGAAATAGCTGCAACAGAGGGAATGTCAGAGAAAGAGTTCAGGATATACATGCTACAGATGATCTGGAGTCTCAAGGAAGACATGCCAAAGCAAAATCAGACAATGAAAGATCACATTGACAAGGAATTACATAAACAAATCCAGGAAGTAAAAGATCAATTTCACAGGGAGATAGAGGTAATAAAAAACAAACAAATAGAAATACCAGAAATGCAGGAAGCAATAAACCAACTTAAAAACTCAATTGAGAATACTACCAGCAGAGTAGATCACTTAGAAGATAGAACATCAGACAATGAAGACAAAGTATTTCAACTTGAAAAGAACATAGACAGCTCAGCAAGTCTGCTAAGAAACCATGAGCAGAACATCCAAAAAATATGGGATAATATTAAAAGACCAAAGAGTCATTGGGATACGGGAAGGCACAGATCTCCAAACCAAAAGAATAAACAATCTATTCAATGAAATAATAAGAGAAAACTTCCCAGACTTGAAGAATGAGACAGAATCCCAAATCCTAGAAGCCTACAGGACACCGAATGTGCAAAATCATAAGAGATCCACACCTAGACACATTATAATGAAGATGTTCAACATACATTATAAGGAGAGAATTTTAAAAGCTACAAGAGAAAGGAAGCAGAATACATGTAGGGATAAACCAATCAGGATAACAGCTGATCTCTCAACACAGACTCTGAAAGCTAGAAGATCCTGGAATAACATATTTCAAACACTGAAAGAAAATGGTTTCCAACCAAGAATCTTGTATCTCGCGAAATTAAGCTTCAGGATGGAAGATGAAATTAAAACCTTCCACGATAAACAAAAGTTAAAAGAATTTGCAGCTAGAAAACCATCTCTTCAAAGAATCCTTGGCAAAACAATACAATGGAAAATAACATTGAAAACCAACAGTGGGAGGTAGGACAGTAAAGGGGTCAAAATAATCAAAGTGGAAAACAAATCAGGTTTAGTAACATTAATAAACAAATATGGCTGGAAGAACAAACCATATCTCAAAAATAACCCTAAATTTTAATGGCTTAAACTCACCAATTAAGAGACACAGGCTAGTTGAATGGATCACAAAACAAGACCCAACAATATGCTGCCTACCAGAGACACATCTGATAGGAAAAATATACATAGACTGAAGGTGAAAGATTGGGAAAAATCATACCACTCAAATGGACTGCGGAAACAAACAGGAGTGTCCATACTCATATCTAATAAAATAGATTTCAAGCCAAAGTTAATCAAAAGGCATAAAGAAGGACCCTTCATACTGCTCAAGGGAACCATACTCCAACAAGACATAACAATCATTAATATATATGCCCCAAATAATGGTGCAGCAATGTTCATCAAGCAAACTCTTCTCAAGTTCAAGAGTCTAATAGACCACCATACAATAATCATGGGAGACTTAAACACACCTCTCTCACCACTGGACAGATCTTCCAAACAAAAGTTAAATAAGGAAAGTATAGAACTCAATAACACAATTAACAACCTAGACTTAATTGACATATATAGACTATACCACCCAACATCAAGTAGTTACACCTTTTTCTCTGCAGCACATGGATTCTTCTCAAAAATAGATCATATATTATGTCACAGGGCAACTCTTAGACAATATAAAGGAGAAGAGATAATACCATGTATCTTATCTGATCATAATGGAATGAAACTGAAAATCAATGATAAAAGAAGGAAGGAAAAATCATGCATCACTTGGAGAATGAACAATAGGTTACTGAATGATCAATGGGTTGTAGAAGACATCAAGGAGGAAATTAAAAACTTCTTAGGGTTAAATAAAAACACAGACAAAACATATGGGAATATATGGGACACACTGAAAGCAGTTCTAAGTGGAAAATTCATTGCTTAGAGTTCATTTCTTAAAAAAAGAAAAAACCAACAAATAAATGATCTCATACTTCATCTCAAAATTTTAGAAAAAGAACAGCAAGACAACAGCAAAAGAAGTAGAAGGCAAGAAATATTAAAATCAGAGATGATATTAATGAAATCAAAACAAAAGAAACAATTGAAAAAATTGACAAAACTAAAAGTTGGTTCTTTGAAAAAATAAATAAAATCGATAGACCCTTAGCCATGCTAATGAAGAGAAGAAGAGAGGAAACCCAAATTACTAACATACGGGATGAAAAAGGCAATATCACAACAGACACTTCAGAAATACAGAAGATAATGAGAAATTATTTTGAATCCTTATACTCCAATAAAATAGAAGATAGTGAGGGCATAGATAAATTTTGTAAGTCATATGATCTGCCCAGATTGAGTCTGGAGAATATAGACAACCTAAACAGACCAATAACAATAGAGAAAATAGAAGAAACCATCAAAAGATTACCAACTAAGAAAAGGCCAGGACCGGATGGGTATACAGCAGAGTTTTACAAAACCTTTCAAGAGGAACTAACACCAATACTTTTCAAGCTATTTCAGGAAATAGAAAAAGAGGGAGAACTTCCAAATTCATTCTGCGAGGCCAACTTCACCCTGATGCCTAAACCAGACAAAGACACTTCAAAGAAAGAAACTACAGACCAATATCTCTAATGAAACTAGATGCAAAAATCCTCAATAAAATTCTGGCGAATTGGTTTCAAAAACATATCAAAAAAATCGTACACCATGATCAAGTAGTATTCATCCCTGGGATGCAAGGCTGGTTCAATATACAAAAATCAATAAATGTTATTCACCACATCAATAGACTTAAAAATAAGAACCATATGATCATCTTGATAGATGCAGAAAAAGCATTCGAAAAAGTACAGCATCCCTTTATGTTCAAAACTCTAGAAAAACTAGGGATAACAGGATCATACCTCAACATTGTAAAAGCAATGTATAATCTATGATAAGCCACAGGCCAGCATCATTCTGAATTGAGAAAAATTGAAGGAATTCCCTCTAAGATTTGGTACAAGACAGTGATGCCCTCTCTCACCACTTCTGTTCAACATAGTCCTCGAAACACTGGCCAGAGCAATTAGACAGACGAAAGAAATTAAAGGCATAAAAATAGGAAAAGAAGAACTTAAATTATCACTATTTGCAGATGACATGATTCTTTACCTAGCAGACCCAAAAGGGTCTACAAAAAAACTATTAGAGCTAATAAAGGAATTCAGAAAAGTGGCAGGATATAAGATCAACACGCATAAATTAAATGCATTCCTGTATATCAGTGAAAAATCCTCTGAAACGGAAATGAGGAAAACTACTCCATTCACAATATCCCCCCTAAAAATAAAATACTTGGGAATCAACCTAACAAAAGAGGTGAAAGACATATAAATGAAAGATATAGAAGAAGACCTTAGAAGACGGAAAAATATACCCTGCTCATGGATAGGCTGAACTAACATCATCAAAATGGCGATATTACCAAAAGTTGTCTATAAGTTCAATGCAATGCCAATCAAAATCCCAACAGCATTTCCTGTAGAATAAGATAAAACAATCATGAAATTCATATGGAATAATAAAAGACCCATAATAGCAAAAGCAATTCTAAGTAGGAAGTGTGAATCAGGCGGTATAGCGATACCAGACTTCAAACTATACTACAGAGCAATAGTAACAAAAACAGCATAGTACTGGTACCAAAACAGGCGGGTGGACTAATGGTACAAAATAGAGGACACAGAAACCAATCCACAAAACTACAACTATCTTATATTTGATAAAGTTGCTAAAAGCATGCAATGGTGGAAAGATAGCATCTTCAACAAATGGTTCTAGGAAAACTGGAAATCTACTTGCATCAAAATGAAACTGAATCCTTTTCTCTTGCCATGCACAAAAGTTAACTCAAAATGGATCAAGGAGCTTGATGTCAAATCAGAGACATGGCGTCTGATAGAAAAAAAAAGTTGGCTATGACCTACATACTGTGGGGTCGGGCTCCAAATTCCTCAATAGGACACCAATAGCGCAAGAGTTAATAACTAGAATTAACAAATGGGACTTACTCAAACTAAAAAGTTTTTTCTCAGCAAAAGAAACAATAAGAGAGGTAAATAGGGAGCCTACATCCTGGGAACAAATCTTTACTCCTCACACTTCAGATACAGCTCTAATATCCATAGTATATAAAGAACTCAAAAAATTAGACAAAAAGACAACAAATAACCCAATCAATAAATGGGCCAAGGACCTGAACAGACACTTCTCAGAGGAGGACATACAATCAATCAATAAGTACATGAAAAAATGCTCACCATCGCTAGCAGTCAGAGAAATGCAAATCAAAACCACCCTAAGATACCATGTCACTCCAGTAAGATTGGCAGCCATTATGAAGTCAAACAACCACAAGTGCTGGCGAGGATGTGGGGAAAAGGGTACACTGGTTCATTGTTGGTGGGACTGCAAATTGGTGCAGCCAATTTGGAAAGCAGTATGGATATTTCTTGGAAAGCTGGGAATGGAACCACCATTTGACCCAGCTATTCCCCTTCTCGGTCTATTCCCTAAAGACCTAATAAGAGCATGCTACAGGGACACTGCTACATCGAAGTTCATAGCAGCACAATTCACGATAGCAAGATTGTGGAACCAACCTAGATGCCCTTCAGTAGATGAATGGATAAGAAAAATGTGGCATTTATACACAATGGAGTATTACTCTGCCTTAAGAAATGACAAAATCATAGAATTTGGAGGAAAATAGATGGCATTAGAGCAGATTATGCTAAGTGAAGCTAGCCAATCCTTAAAAAAAAATGCCAAATGACTTCTTTTATATAAGGGGAGTAACTAAGGACAGAGTAGGGATGAAGAGCAGGAGAAGAAGATTAACATTTAATAGGGACGAGAGGGGGGAGGGAAAGGGAGAGAGAAGGGAAATTGTATGGAAAGGGAAGGTGATACTCAAGGTTATACAAAATTACATACAAGAGGAAGTGAGGGGTAAGGGAAAAATAATACAAGTGGAAGAAATGTTTTAGAGTAGAGGGGGTTGAGAGAGAAGAGGGGAGGGGAGGGGAGGGAAGGGGGGATAGTAGAGGATAGGATAGAGAGCAGAATTCTCCAGACACTAGAATGGCAATATGTAAATCAATGGAAATTTAATTGATGTAACTGATGTGATTCAGCAATCTGTATATGGGGTAAAAATGGGAGTTCATAACCCTTTTGAATCAAACTGTGAAATATGATTATCAAGAAAGATGTAATGTTTTGAATGACCAAAAATAAAAAAAAAACCCTGAGACAAAGCTTTAACTATAACAGTACAGTAAAACTAAATTACATCACTTCTAGATGGTATAGATCCATTCTTTCATGCTGGAGTGTGGAGGGAAATAAAAAAGAAAAGCCCATTTGGGTTTGGGGTGTTTGTCAGGTTGCTATTAGATTTTATATTAGGGTTAAATAAGTCTCCTTACTGATGCTAATCTCCCAGAGAAAGGAACGATAATACAAAAGAAAAGAATTAAAATTTCTATCAGGTATTTTCTGTTCTAGATGCTCATAATTTAGACATTTCTGTGAATTTCGGGGTGGGAGAATTGAGTTTTTTGAGGAAGGATGTGCTGGGAGAGGTTCACAGAAAAGAGGGAATTGTTCAGTCAGCTTCCCAGGGAGTCTGAGGGGCTATGGTGCATTGTACAAATGGTTCGACATCCAGGAGGGCACAGGAATCACCATATGAACAGGTACAGTCCTCCAGAATATTTTTAGCAGAAAACCCAGAAGATGAAGAAAAAAAAACCCAAGGAACCTGTTTTTTCCCAGAATTCCCAAAGCTTGAAAGGGTGAGGTTCCCACTGAATGTGAAAAGAACTTATTCATTAGGTGTATCTGTTGAATTCTGGTTCATCACTCTATGTGAAAACTCAGAGCCAATCAGAAAACCCTGGAAACACACCTCATCATGAATCCCCAAACACATAGGAATATAGATTTCAGGACAGGGAGAAGCTCAAGCAGTCTGCCTAAGATCAATAGAAAATTATCAAGGGTTTATTGCAATTTCAATTCCATCTTCTATTTTGATCTTCCAAATAGTTAATGAAAACAGTAACCTGATTAGGCCACTAACTCCAGGCTTCTGGAGGAGAAAATGCTGGACAGTGACTCACAGATAGAAAAGAATAAGGCTGATAGCCAGGAGTATCTGGATCTCTATGGAAAAATTCAGGGTCAGGTTCTTCACCACTTTCATTCATCAGTTTTGAATTCTGTATTTTTCTTACAGTTACATGGGCTGCCCTTCGAAGAACTGTGCCTGCAGTGTGTCCCTTCTGTGACAAGCTATGAGCTATGATTCAGTGAGGCCAGTTTTTGTGCTGGGGAATAAGGTGGGGCCAGAGATAAATCCAGTGGAAACGCCACCTTTGCATCTCATCTCCTGGAATTGGAGGGGTCAAGTGTCCTCTTTGCAGTTGGCAAAGAATCATGCACTCTCCTACTTTGACAGGGACTTAAAGATACTGCCTTGGGTAAAGACATTGATTCTGGGGCCTGAAGCTGTACAATGAGTAACTAAAAGCAGGATAAAGTTTGGCATTCTTCCTTTATTCAGTATCCTTTACTAACTTAATATTTGTGACTGCTCAGCTCTGCACATAGACATGTTAATAATTTAAGGAGTGCTCATATAAAAACAATCTAGCAATAGATTACAAATTTATCTAATCTATCTTATCGCCCTTGAAGATTGAGGCAATATTGAAGGGACATTCAAGTATCAGCTTTTTTAAAAAATATTATTTTTAGTTGTAGATGAACAAAACACCTTTGTTTAATTCATTTATTTTTATGCAGTGCTGAGGGTCAAACCCAGTGCTTCACACATGACAGTCAAGGGATCTACAACTGAGCCACAACCCCAGCCCCTCAAGTGTCAGCTTTTACATTATCTTGTTTAAGAACCCCAGGGTGGATCCCAGAAGTCTTCAGTCATTGTTTATTTCTTTCCAGGAAAGGCAGAGCCTATTAGAAAGATAAATACAGGAGATTTTTCCTGCAACAGGAGCAATATTATCATGAAACCTACACTGCCCCTTTGAGGATTCCAGATCTGGTAGATAAACATCTTGAAGAACAAATAAAATTTATTCCTTTTAAGTGATAAGGACTTCTCAGGAGCCACCTAACAGTGCTAGAAGTGAGATAGTGATTCCTCTGACCTCAGTTTGGATAAGACTGAATCACAATGCATACCTCTTCCCCACTGTCTCAATTCTGCTTCTATTTAAACCTTCAGGTCATGCAAGCACCCGGAAGACATGGCTAAAGACAGGGATCCCCTTGTCTTTCTGGTGTGGCTGCACTGACTAAAGTTCTTTTCTTGATTTTTGCAATTACTTTTTGGATTTGGGGGAGAGGGGACGGTGAGTGGCCAGACCTGGATTTTGTACCTGGCATGGGACTCCCATAATTCTTTCAATTCTTATTTTGTGGAAAATCAATAAATCACCGTGTAATCAATAATTCCAAATGTTATGTGATATTATGAGAAACTCAAGTGAAGACACTGGGATTAATCTCCTTATATGTTCCTGGAACCTAGCTGCTTTTATTTTTTTTTTTTTGCTGTTTTTGTTATTGTTATTGTTTTTATTGTTATAAGTGGACACAATATCATTATTTTATTTTCCTGTGATGCTGAGGATCAAACCCAGTGTCTCACACATGGTAGATGAGCGTTCTACCTCTGAGCATAGCCCCAGTCCCATAGCTGCGGTATAAACAAATCATGATACCTTTGTCAACACAAGCTCCACCCATATATCTTTGCCCACACAGGTTCCTATGCCTAGAATATTTTTGTGCCTCATGAAAAATCCTGCTGAGCCTCCAAAAGCCAGCTCTTATAGCACCTATTTTGGTAGAGTCTTTCCTTATAATCTCAAAGAGTAGGACAACTTATTCCTTGTCTGTTCTTCTCAGGACTCTATAGGCTGAGGCAGAAAGATCAAGAGTTCAAAAGCAGCTTCAGAAATGCATTGATCCCCTAAGCATCATATGTATATATCAACGATAGTAGAAAGAACTGGTCATTACCCTATGTGCATATATGGTTACATGACTGTGTTTGTCTGCATCATGTACAACCAGAAGAATAAAAAGTTATACTCCATTTTTGTATAATGTCTCAAAATGCACTCTACTGCCATGTATAACTAATTAGAACAAATAGTAAAGTGATGGGGATATGGCTCAATGATTAAGCACCCCAGGATTCAATCCCCAGTACTAAAATAAATAAACAAATCAATAAAAATAAATGAATTAAGGCTGCACCTCTGTGGAGAATCACCTCTGGGTTCAATTCCCAGTTCAAAACAAACAAAAAAAAATTCTCATAAACTAAGAAATGAACAAATCACCACAATCACCACCATCAACAGCACTTATTCCTCTGAAGCAACTTCTGTGGTCTGCACACATTTCCATTTTGTCCTCTCCATCTTCTAGCACATTGCTTGTTTCCACCAGTGTTTCCCTGAACCAGACATTGAGCTTCTCAAGGGCCCAGTCTGGGTATTATCCACTATTGTAGCCTGATATCCAGCAGAAGGTTTTACTCCTAGAATCAAGAAAAGTTGGCTGAGTTGAATTGGGTGAGATTGCTGTGGTTCTGCATGATCCTTTCTGGGGAGGCTTTGGTGACCACTTCATCTTCCTGCCTTGTTAATATATCAAGAAAAGTTGTCTCTGTGTCAGTCACCTTCACTGTACTTTCAGGCTGATCTTTACTAATTCTGTTGGAAAAATGGCCTCTCAAGGCGAGATGGGACATAGACAAGATGGAGCTGATGGTCCCACCAGGGTGTATTCATGTTCAGTCCCTTTGAGAATATTGCAGTACATTGCAAATTACCCAAATTCTTGACAAAAGAGAGGTTCATGCTTTCTGAAAAGTCTGCATGTCCCAAACCAATGGCTGTGAAAGAAAAGAAAAAGAAAACAGTGGCCTGCATGGACACATAGACCTCCAAACCCCTTGGTGCAATGCTAGAGCAGATACAAGGTCTAGGAACACCAAAATATGATTTGAGCTTTTCCTTTGGGATGATGAGTCAGAATATATGGCCTCCTGATTTTTGGTGAATAGAGAATTAATTAAATAGGTGGACATGGAGTCTGGGCAGCTAAGAGAGGAACATCTCTGTAAAAGGTGTCATTACTACCTGTGAGCCCCCATCACTTTAGTGATGAAAGATATCCCCTGATTGTTTGGAAATAAAACCAGTTTTTTATCTAATGTCATATAATGGACTATCTATCTAATTGGAACATTATCTAATATTCTGTGTCTACTTGGTCTGGGGCATTAAGGATTAAGTGATAAATCTTCAAAGTTCTTAAAAATCATCAGAAAGAGTAGAAATTTAAGCAGCACAAGCAGGTCATTCTTCTTTTATCTGTTCTCAGTGTCAACCTTCTGTATAAACTTATAAACACTCCAGAGAACTCTTCCCATCTCTCTGGTCTGTAAATCCCCAGGGATTCCTGACACTAGCCTGAAAATGTGGACTTCTCACTGGCAAAATATGATATGATTTGAATGCATGTAAAACAACATTCATTCAACAAGGAAAGTTTGGAATATCATTTCATAACTATAAACAATTTAATTAGTGCACCCAAACCCCAAAACATTTTTATTTTCTTTTAGAAACACATTCCTATGAAAACTATATGTTTCTATGTTATAAAAACATGTGTTTTTCTGAGATGATGTTATGACTAAATCTAATTTGACTTTCCACCTGCTCTGCTTACATGAGGAACAGCTCATACATGTGAAAATGGACATAATGAAGTTTTACTCAGCCATAAAGAATAATGAAATTATGTCATCTGATAGGAAATGCGTGGAACCACAGAACATCAGGATAAGTGAAATAAACCAGATTCAGACAGACAACTGTTGAATGTTTTCTGTAGAATGCAGAAGCTATACCAAACTAAGAAATAAAAAGGGGAGTGAACTCCCATGAAAGAGAAAGGGAGACCAGTGTAGCAGAGAAAGTGAAGCAAATTATATTTTATGCTTGTATGATTGCATCAAAACAAACCCCAATATTATATATAATACACAAATAGAATCATTAAAAAACTGACATCAATATTAATAGGCTAATCTGTGCTTAGGACTGAAATGTAATATGTACCAAGTCTTAACCAATGCATTGGCCCATTCACTGATAGGATTATGTGTTTTTTGGTGTTAAATTTTTTTTTAGTTCTTTATATATCCTAGAGTTTAATGCTCTATCTAATGTGTATGTGATTATAAATTTGCTCCCATTCTATAGGCTCTTTATTCACCTCATTGATAAGAAGCTTTTCAGTTTGAATTCATCCCATTTATTGATTCTTGATTTTGATTCTTGTGCTTTAAAAATCTTATTAAGGAATTCAGCATGATGATCCAACATGATGAAGATTTGGACCTACTTTTTCATTTATTAGGTGCAGTGTCTCTGGTTTACTTTATAGGTCCTTGATCCACTTTGAGTTGAGTTTTGTGCATGGTGAGAGATAGGGGTTTAATTTCATTTTGTTGCATGTGGATTTCCAGTTTCTCCTGCCCCATTTTTTGAAAAGGCTATTTTTTCTCCACTATAATTTTTTGGCTTCTTTGTCTAGTATGAGATAACTTTATTTACGTAGGATTGTCTTTGTGTCCTCTATTCTGTATGATTGGTGCTAATACCATGCTGTTTTTGTTACTATTGCTCTGTAGTTTAGTTTATGTTGTGATATAATGATGCCACCTGCTTCACTCTTCTTGGTAAAGTTTGCTTTATGTATTCTGGGTCTCTTATTTTTTCAGATGAGTTTCATGATTGCTTTTTCTATTTCTATGAGGAATGTCATTGGGAGTTTGAATGGGATTGCATGAAATCTGTATAGTTCTTTTGGCAGTATAATCATTTTTAAAATATTAATTCTGTCTATCCAGGAGCATTGGAGGATCTTCCATCTTCTGAGGATTTCTTTAATTTCTTTCTTTAGTGTTCTGTAGTTTTATTTTAGAGGTCTCTCACCTCTTTCATTAAGTTGATTCCCAAGTATTTTATTTATTTATTTATTTTGAGGGTATTGTAAATGGGATGACTTTTCTCATTTCTTTTTCAGAAGATTTTTCACCAATGTAAAGAAATGCCTTTGATTTATGTGTGTTGATTTTACATCCTGCTACATTGCTGAATTCATTTATTAGTTCTAGAATGTTTCCGGTGGAATTTTTTTTTTATCTTCTAGGCAAACAATAATGTTGTGGGAAAACAACGATAGTTTGAGTTCTTCTTTTCTTATCCATATCCATTTAATTTATTTCATCTGTCTAATTGCTCTGGCTATATTTTCAAGAACTATGTTAAAGAGAAGTGGCAAAAGAAGGCTTCCCTGTCTTCTTCCAGTTTTCAGAGGGAATGCTTTCAATTTTTCTACATTTAGAATGATGTTGGCTTTTAAAGTATTCAAAATGTTCCTGTTTATCCCTAGTTTTTCTAGTGTTTTGACCATAGAGGAGTGATGTATTTTGTCTTTTCTCCATCTATTGAGATGATCATATGATTCTTATCTTTAAGTCTATTGATGTAGTGAATTACATTTTATAATGAATGAATTATATTGATGTGATGAATTACATTCATATTTATGTTGAACCCACCTTACATCCCTGGGATGAACCCTCCTTGATTGTAGTTCACTATCTTTCTAATATGTTTTTGTATTTTATTTGTCAAAAATTGATTGAGAATTTTTGCATCTATGTTTATTAGAGATGGTGATCTGAAGTTTTCTTTCTTTGATGTCTGTCTGATTTTTAAATCAGGGTAATATTGGCATGATAGAATGAGTTTTCAAGGGCTCTCTCTTTTTCTTTTTCATGAAATAGTTTGAGGAGTATTTGTGTTAGTTCTTTGAAGGTCTTGTAGAACTCAGCTATGTATCTGTCTTGTCCTGGGCTTTTCTTGGTTGGGAGGCTTCTGAAGCCAACTTCTATTTCATTCCTTGAAATTTATCTATTAACTCGTGAATATTATTCTGATTCAGTTTGAGCAGATCATATGAACCTAGAAATTTGTCCATTCCTTTGATATTTTCTATTTTACTAGAGTACAAAATTTCAAAATAGTTTCTAATTATTTTGTGTATTTCTGTCGTGTTCATTATGATATTTTCTTTTTCATCACAGATGTTAGTAATTTGAGTTTACTCTCTATTCCTTTAAGCATGGCTAAGGGTTTATTGATTTTATTTGTTTTTTCAAAGAACAAACTTTTTATTTTGTCAATTTTTTTAATTATTTCTTTTGTTTCAGTTTCATTGATTTCATCTCTGACTTTAATTATATCATGTTTTCTACTGTTTTTGATCTTGATTTGTTGTTCTTTTGGTGGCGGGGGTTTTCAGATGTAATTTTAGGGCATTTATTTGTAGACTTTTTATTCTTTTAAGGAATGAGCTCCATGCACTGAACTTTCCTCTTAGTATTGCTTTCATAGTGTCCCAGAAATTTTGATATGTTGTGTCAGTGTTCTCATTTACCTCTAAGAATTTTTTAAATTATTTTAGATTTTTTTGTAGTTGTACATGGACATCATGTCTTTATTTTACTTATTTTCATAAGCATTTCTAAGGATCAAGCCCAGAGACTCACACATGCTAGGAAAGCACTCTACCACTGAGCAACAACCTCTAATAATTTTTAATCTCCTCTTTGATGTCTTTCACAACCCATTGTTCATTCACTAGCATAATATTTACTCTCCAGGTTTTGGAGTATCTTCTATTTTTTATTTTATCACTTATTTCTAATTTTATTTCATTATAATCTGATAAAATTCAGGGTAGTGTCTCTACTTCTTTGTATTTGCTAAGAGTTGTTTTGTTGCATAATATATTGTCTATTTCAGAGAAGGATCTATGTGATGCTGAGAAAAAAGTGTATTCACTCATTGGTGGATGAAATATTCTCTATATATCTGTTAAGTCTAAGTTATTGATTGTATTATTGAGTTCTATAATTTCTTTGTTTAGCTTTTGTTTGGAAGATCAATCCAGTGATGAAAGAGACATGTTAAAGTCATCCAGAATTACTGTATTGTGGTCTATTTGACTCTTGAAGTTGAGAAGAGTTTGATTGATGAGCATAGATGCTCTACTGCTTGGGGCATACATATTTACAAATTTTTCGTCTTGTTGATGTATGGTTTCCTTAAGTAGTATAAAATGTTCTTGTTTATCCCTTTTGATTAACTTTGGCTTGAAATCTCTTTGACATGAAGGTGGAAACCCCTACTTGTTTCCACAGTCCACGTACATGTGTTTTTTCCCAACCTTTCACCTTTGGTCTGAGGATGCTTTTTTCCTATGAGATGAGCCTCTTGAATGCAGCATATTGTTGGGTCTTTTTAAAAATTCAATCTGCCACTTTAGTTCTTTTTTATTGGTGAGTTCAGGGCATTAATATTGAGGGTTACTATTCAGACATGATTTGTATTCCCAGTCATTTTTGTTTATTTTTGGTATTCAAATTGACTTGGTTTCTCTTTTGGCTGATTTTTCCTTTAGTAAAATAACTCCCTTTGCTGATTTTCATTGCTGATTTTCATTTTCTTCTCGTGGACTATTTTGCCAACAATGTTCTGTAGTGCAGTCTTACTAGTTGTAAATTCTTTTAACATATGTTTGTCATGGAAGGTTTTTATTTCATCATCAAATCTAAAGCTTAATTTTCCTGAATATGATTCTTGGTTGGTATCCATTTTCTTTCATAGCTTGGTACATATTTTTGCAGGATCCTCTGGCTTTCAGGATCTGGATTAAAAAATCTGCAGAGATCCTAATTTGTTTTCCCTATATGTGATCTCATTCCTTTCTCTGTGGCTTTTAATTTTTTATCCTTACTCTGTATGCTAGACATTTTCATTATACTGCATCTTGGTGCAGATTTTTTGTAATTTTGTACATTTGGTTTCCTATAAGCTTCTTGTATTTGATTTTTCAATTTATTCTTCATACTTGGGAAAATTTTTTTATATTATTTCATTGAAGAGATTATGCATTCCTTTGGTTTGAATCTTTGTGCCTTCCTCTATTCCAGTAAATCTTATATTTGGTCTTTTGATGTTATCTTATAATTATTGGGTGTTCTGTTTATGAATTCTTACCATCTTCACTGTGTACTCAACTTTTCTTTCAAGATTGTATATTTTCTCTTCATTATCTGACGTTCTGTCTTCCAAGTGATCTAATCTGATGTTTATGCTTTCTGTTAAGTTTTTGTTTGTTTATTGATTGTTTCCTTGATTTCTGATTTTATTTTCAGAATTTCTTTCTTAAAGTACTATTTTGCTACCTGTATTTGCCCCTTATCTCTTTGTTGGTGCGATCAATGGTTGCTTGTATTTTTTCAATTAGGTCATTCTTTACTTTGTAGGTCATTTTAATTATGTATATTTCTAATTCATTCCTTTACATTTCATCAACTGCACTGTTCATAGATTCTATTATTGTAGTATCTTGTTGTGTTTGGGGGAATTTTTTCCCTTTTTTTTTTATGTTGTCTATGTGTCTTCCTTTCTTGCACTGCAAATCTGAGTTATTACAGTTTCTACCCTATAATCTTATAGTGTCTCTGAAGATTACTTGTACCTCTCCTTTGTTTTGGACTTCTGGCCCCCAGCCAATGTCCCGAGATAATGCTACTGCAACTAAATGTGATGGTGGCAATAGTGGAGATAACTCAAGATAGCTGTGGGGTTGTCTCAAGATGGATGCAACTACTTTCAGAGATGGGGCTAAAAAGTGGGCCTCACAGTGGCTTTGGGCTGCCTATTCTGAAATGCAGCTTCCTGCAAGCCCTACCTGTTCTCCCAAGGTGGAGACTACTGCATGAGGAAGGTTCTGGCGATGCTTATAGAGGCCCAAGACAGAGGTGGGGTAGGCCTGAGATCTGTTGTACATCTGCCAGTCGGCTGGGTTGACCTGGGATTTCTTCCATCCTTTTTTGAATGTTTTCTTGCTTTTTGCACAAAAGGTGTTAAAGGCTCACCTTGGACTTTCGCAATTTTTAACCTGGAATCAGCCTTTTGTCTAACCATCCCTGCTTCCTATAGAGAAATATGGTATTTTTGTTCCAGATTCTGATCACAAAGACTGATCCACTGGTCTTCTATTAAAATGTCATTGTTACCGAGTCCCATTAGTGCAGAAAAGTATGAATTTAATTTTCTACATTCTAACACACACACACACTAACACACACACACACACACACACACACACACTTGTTTCTCTATTTTTTCTATCTGAAAAGCATGAATTCACAGTGATACATTCCATTTCATTCCTACTTCACAGGTCACATCCCAATTTTCTTTCCTAAACCAGAGAGTCACTTCACCAACAATTCTTATGAAAACTGGATTTAATTATCCTTGATGTGTTTACTTATTTAAATAAGCTCTCTTTATACAACTAAATTCAATTCATCCTATTCTAATACCACACATGCTCATTAGCTCACCTAGGTGTTTTTTACCCTATTTTGTCAATGAGTATTTATGACAGGCAACCTCTGTCTGTGGAGCCCATCTCAAGTTGCTTATGCTTCCATACTAGGCAGGATGTCCCTTCTGAGTGAACCTTCCCAATTGTATCTCATATCTGACTTTAAGCCACCATTATTTCCTCCTCCATCACAAAGTGTTCCCTCACATTGCTGGACTGCATCTAATGGCATTAGGGGTGAAGTATTCAAGAAGGGAAGGGGAAGTAAAGGGAAAGAACAGAAGGAACAGGACAGAAAATGGAAAAATCCTGTGTAGCTCATGATACCAGGTGAATCTGAGGAGCACTGCTATAGAAACAATTGACTATCAACCACTTTCTAATTCAATGCTCCTTGTGCTTGTTATCAAATTAGGAGTTGAAGATGGACTACAAATTTGTTTCTTGCTTTCCAGAATTAACAAGGAAGATAGGATGGGAGTATGAAATCTAAGCTAGAGATATAGTAATAACTATGTCAGTAGAGTGTTACAAATTTTGTGCTTCAAAAATGACACAAGGCCACTATAAATATTCTTTTTTAGCAGTGGGGAAACTCACAGTGGATTAACTCCATCTTGCTATTTAATTTGAATTGCTGAAAAAGCTCCATGTATTAACTGATTGTGATGATCAAAAGATTGAATTTTGACTCTCACTAATTCAGTACTATATATCCCCTTAAATGGACATAAAGGCTTCAGATAAACTTCTATAAAATATGTTTATTGACTTTCTCATTATAAAATTTATCAAAACATATTTCAAAGAACACATCATATATCAATGTCACTACAAAAGCCACCACAACCTCCCTAATTTTCATTAAAAATTACTGACAAATTTGGTGATAATTGTTGATTCTCTAATCAGAGCTAAGGGGGAGCTGCCAGTATTAACTGGCAGTGAGAAGAGAGAGCCCATTAGACACAGAAAGAGTGAATCTTCACATCTGGAACTGAAGTGGGCACCTCCTTTCCATCAGAAAATACATAATACTTTGCACAGACCCTGAGCAAGCTCAGCAAAGTTCCAGCATCTCTTATCATTCATCAATTGAGGAATATAGAGTCTATATTCATTTTGAGTTTTCTTCACAAAACACATTTTTGTTCTCTGATGTTCTGGGTCCCAGGCTCTGAGGACAACAATGCACAAGTCCTTAGGAAAGTTCAGGCTACACTTACTGTTTCATCTCTGCAAACAGCCTTCAGAATAATGGGCTTTTCAGGTTGAAGAAGTCCTTGATTGGTTAATTTCAGGGGAATCTGTAACTATAGAAAAGCACATGGAAAAGCAATGAATGAAACACCAAGAACCAAAGCAGCAAGGTAGAGAAGATACATTAAGCCCAGTGATTCTCCACAAACAAAAAAACTACTTATAGTATCATCTACTTTGAATTCATCCTACTCATTCCCTAAAGTGTATCATGATTGCATAGTAAAATTATTTATCTGAAAATTATTTCACAAACATTTATCCTTTACAAGGCCTGAGACAAGGAGGTTCTGTAAGTTCTGGTGAGGAAAGATTATCTCAAACATCAGAACCCTGCTATCACCACACCTCATGACTGTGCACAGGGTCTCTACACGAGACTTGGAGCTGAATTTACACTGTGCTCAAGTTCACAGTTCACACATACACATGTCACACGAATCTGCATTGAGTCCATATGTTTTTTACACTTTGGTCTTCATAAAGCCATAGATTTAGAGCCCCCATGTTGAAGAACTCTAAATCTCAAAGATGGTGCAAAAGAGACTCACTGGACTATAGATGTAAGAATTAAATGATGAATGAGAATAAATTTTTCTGTGACTCTGCCCCTCTATTTGGAAAAAAATCTTTAAATAAAATATTATTTATATGAAAAGCTACTGACCTGTGTTTCCTTACAAATTTGGAAAGAGAAGGTCTGCATTACTTTGACAAAAGCAAGTTTTATGTTCATGAGAGAAAACCTCATGCCGATGCAGTTTTGGGGGCCATTTTCAAAGGGCATGTACACGTAAGGATTGATGCTGTCCTTGTTATTCTTACTGAACCTGGTTTCACAATAGATAAGAAGTCAACAAAATATTAAAACCACAACAGATACTTGTTTCAGTTTGTGCCTTAGACACCCCCAATCAATAGTGTAAAAAATGATTTCTGGGCTGGTCATTGAAATCCAGCTGTGGTTTTGCTGTGAAAATTGTTAAGCTATAGAGTTTTTCTACCTTTTTCTTCCTTAGCCTATAGGAATTTTTCCACCTTTCTCCCCTTTATTCTATAGGATCTTTTAGTCTTTTTGAGATGAGATAAATGCTGTTTCAAAGTAAATTATGGTGAATTGAGACAGTAAAGGAAACAAAACATGGTAAACAACATGGCAGCGGGCACGAAGAGATCAAGTCTCTGACCTCTTCACCTGCGCGGGCATAGGGAGTCGTAAACCGTCTAAATGCTGTTTGCTCAGGATCACTGGGCAATGCTGAGCTGATGTGGATTTGGGGTGAACAGTCTGGGCTTCTCAGAACACACACCAAGCCTGGATCGGCTGAATTCAAGCTCCTGTTTGCTTGCTTCTCACAGACAAACTGCTGTGACTCAGCACTAAACGATCCCGCTGAAACAACTGGTCAGCCCTTCTTATCTTACAGAGGTTAATGCCAACCGAGCCTTCATAGGCAGCGGCCACAGGATTGAAATGGGGCTTGGGAGAGAGTCAAGACCCACCCTTTGCATTGGTCACCCAGCAAAGGAAACAAACTGTCACCATTTGCATGGGATATCACCATGGCAGAGAACTGATGTCACCAGAATGCAGCGGAGGAGATAACTTTATTGAAACCAGCGGCAACAGGTCTATAATCCCCTAGCCTTCCCTTTCCACACAGCTCTCCCGTGAGCATGAGAGCCATACCAAGGGAATCAGGAGTGGCCGGGACCCATGGGGCAGAACTCCCGGCTACTGCTCCCATCAGTGCTGACAACTGAGGTCTCTTGCACCAGCTACCGAGGCGTGGCTACCAGAGGGCAAGCAAAATTCGCTGAGGGTTCTCAGCCCCAAGCTTTACAAACTTAGGGTCTGAGGGAATGGCAAACAGGGAGAGTGTGCCCAGTCATTAATGAAAACAGGGCTCCCGGAAACAGGAGACCTGGCGTGTAGCCAGTATTGTGTTGAGCGTCACCGGTGAGAGAGGCCTGGCTAGAGGAAATGTAGGGAAGTGACTAAACACAAGAGGAGGCCCTAGACACTCAGGATTAGAGACTCGCCCAGTCTGGGAGGAGAACTGCTGCACAGTGATTGATTCCCGCATATTGAGAGGAGTAGCTTGGCCCGGTGAGCACAGCTCCACCTACTGGAAGGGAACTTAATCAAACTTTAAGACTGTATTTATATATATTTTTTTAATTTGAGTTTTTTTAATTTTAATTTTTTTGTTGTTTTCTAAATTTTTAAAATTTTTTTTTAATTTTTTTTTTAAATTTAAATTTTTATTTTTTTATAAAATTTTTAATTTTTTCTTTTCTATTTTTTCTTTTGCCTTTTTATTTCTTTTCAATTTTCTTATTCCCCCTTTCTTGAATTCTACCTGCTTACTCTTATTCTCTTTAGTGAGTTCTTCCCTTCCCTTCTAATACCTTTCCTCCCAAGCTTCAAAGAAATTTATAGGAGTAAACAGTAACTCAGCAGTCAAACAGAATAAGAAGTAACATGAGCAGCATAAAAAAGCAAGGAAGAAAAGGAGTACAAACAATGAAGGACAGCCTAAATATTCGGGAGGAACTAAAGTCATCAGAAAAATGGTCAAATAAAAAACTCAAGGAATACCTTAGAGAGATGGAATGCAACCTTAAAGAGGATATGAGACAGAAAATTCAAACAGTGAAAGAACACATTGAAAATGAATTACATAAAGAGATAAAAGAAGAAGTTAAGCATCTGTATCAGGAGAGAGAGATTATTAAAAAAATCAAAGAATAATTCTAGAAATGAAGGAAACTATAAACCAAATTAAAAACTCAAATGAGAGTATCACTAACAGAATTCAGCAAGTAGAAGCCAGAACGTCAGATAATGAAGACAAAATGTATCATCTTGAAAAGAGTTTAGCCAACTCAGAAAGGCTGGTTATAAATCACGAGAAAAATATCCAAGAGATATGGGATAACATAAAATATCAATCTTCAGAGTCATCAGGATAGAGGAAGGTATAGAGATTCAAAACAAGGGAATGAGTAACCTGCTGAATGAAATAATTACAGAAAACATTCCAGATATAAAAAAATGAATATACAAATTATCTATGCATACAGGACATTGAGCATACAAAATCACAGTAGACCAATGCCAAGACACATTGTTATAAAGATATCCAATATACAGAACGAAGAGAAAATAATAAAAGCTACAAGAGAAAGGAGGCAGATTATATTCAGGGGTAAACCAATAAGGTTAACAACGGATTTTTAATCACAGACGCTGAAAGCAAGAAGATCCTAGAACAATGTATATAAAAAACTGAAAGACAATGGATGCCAACCAAGAATTCTGTATCCAGAAAAGTTAAGCTTCAGGTATGACAACGAAATAAAAATCTTTCATGATAAACAAAAGTTAAAAATCCGCAGCCAGAAAACCAGCATTGCACAGCATATTGAACAAAACATTACATGAGAAAGAAATGAAAAACAATAACCAAAACCATCAGTGCGAAGTGCCTCAGTAAAAAGAGACACAGAACAGAAGAAAGCTAATCATGGAGAAACAAACTAAATTTAAAAAAAAAGATAAATAATCAAACATGGCTTTAAGTACAAACTATATATCAATAGTAACTCTAAACGTTAATGGCTTAAACTCTCCAATAAAGTGACATAGGCTGGTAACATGGATTAAAAAAACAAAACCAACAATATACTGCCTCCAGGAGACACATCTGATTGGAAAAGATATACACAGGCTGAAAGTGAAAGGTTGGGAAAAAATATACCATGCACATGGTCCTCGTAAGCAAGCAGGAGTGGCCATCCTCATATTGAATAAAATCGACTTCAAGACTAAGTTAATCAAAAGAGATAATGAAGGACATTATATACTGTTAAAAGGAACCATTAAACAACAAGATATAACAATTATCAACATTTATGCACCAAATAATGGTGCTGGCATGTTCATAAGATAAATTCTCCTCAAGTTCAAGAATCAAATAGAGCACAACACAATAACTATGGGTGACTTCAACACACCTCTCTCACCATTGGACAGATCCTCCAAACAAAAGTTGAGTAAACAAACTATAGAACTCAATATCACAATCAATAATCTAGACTTAACTGACATATATAGAATATATAAATCATCATCAAGTGGATATACTTTTTTCTCAGCAGCACATATATCTTTCTCAAAAATAGACCATGTATTATGCTATAGGGCAACCCTCAGTAAAAATAAAGGGGCGGAGATGATTCCATGCATTTTATCTGATCATAATGGAATGAAACTGAAAATCAATGATAAAAGAAAGAAGTAAAAATCCGACATCACATGGAAAATGAACAATATGTTACTGAATGATCAATGGGTTACAGAAGACATAAAGGAGGTAATCAAAAATTCTTAGAGATAAATGAAAATACAGACACAACATATCGGAATCTATGGGACACAATGAAAGCAGTTTTAAGAGGGAAATTCATCACCTGGAGGTCATTCCTCAAAAAAAAAAAAAAAAAACCAACAAATAAATGAGCTCACACTTCATCTCAACACCCTAGAAAAGGAAAAGCAAAACAACTGCAAATGTAGCAGAAGGCAAGAAATAATTAAAATCAGTGGATATCAACAAAATTGAAACCAAAAAAACTATTGAAAAAATTAACAAAACTAAAAGTTGGTTCTTAGAAAAAATAAATAACATTGATAGATTCTTAGTTATGCTAATGAAGAGAAGAAGAGAGAGAACTCAAATTACTAACATATAGGATGAAAATGGCAATATCACAACAGATGCTACAGAAATACAGAAGACAATTAGAAATTATTTTGAAAACCTATATTCCAATAAAATAGAAGATAGTGAAGACATCGATAGATTTCTTAAGTCATATGATTTGCCCATACTGAGTCAGGAGGATACACACAATTTGAACAGACCAATATCAATGGATGAAATAGAAGAAGCAATCAAAAGACTACCAACCAAGCAAAGCCCAGGACTGGATGGGTATACAGTAGAGTTTTACAAAACCTTTAAAGAAGAATTAATACCAATAATTTTCAAGTTATTTCAGGAAATAGAAAAATAGGGAGATCTTCCAAATTCATTCTATGAGGCCAACATCACCCTGATTCTAAAACCAGACAAAGACACCTCACAGAAAGAAAACTACAGACCAATATCACTAATGAACCAAATGCAAAAATCCTTAATAAAATTCTGGCAAATTGGATACAAAAACACATCAAAAAAATGTGCACCATGATCAAGTAGGATTCATCCCTGATATGCAAAGATAGTTCAGTATATGGAAATCAATAAATGTTATTCACCACATCAATAGACTTAAAGATAAGAACCATAAGATCATCTCCATAGACGCAGAAAAAGCATTTGATAAAGGACAGCATCCCTTTATGTTCTAAACATTAGCAAAACTAGGGATAACAGGAACTTACCTTGACATTATAAAAGCTATCTATGCTAAGCCTCAGGCTAGCATCATTCTGAATAGAGAAAAATTGAAGGCATTTCCTCTAAAATCTGGAAAAAGACAGGGATGCCCTCTCTCACCACTTCTATTCAATATAGTTCTCGAAACACTGGCCAGAGCAATTAGATGAAAGAAATTAAAGGTATAAAAATAGGGGAAGAAAGAACTTAAATTATCACTATTTGTGGAAGACATGATTCTATACCTAGAAGACCCAAAAGGGTGTACAAAGAAACTACTAGAAATAATAAATGAATTCAGCAAAGTGGCAGGATATAAAATCAACACGCATAAATCAAAGGCATTTCTGTATATCAGTGACAAAACTTCTGAAAATTAAATGAGGAATAACACTCCATTCACAATATCCTCAAAAAAAAATAAATAAAATACTTGGGAATCAACCTAACAAAAGACGTGAAAGATTTATACAATGAAAACTACAGAACCCTAAAGAGAGAAGTAGAAGAAGATCTTAGAAGATGGATAAATATACCCTATTCATGGATAGGCAGAACTAACATCATCAAAATGGTGATATTACCAAAAGTTCTCTATAGGTTTAATGCAATGCTAATCAAAGTCCCAACGACATTTCTTGTAGAAATAGATAAATCAATCATGAAATTCATATGGAAAAATAAAAGACCCAGAATATCAAAAGAAATTCTAAGCAGGAAGTGTGAATCAGGCAGTATAGCGATACCAGATTTTTACCCCTTGCACATTAGATAGAACATCAATCTCTAGGGTATATAAATATCTCAAAAGTGAAGCATCAAAAAAACAAATAACTCAAGCAATAAATGGCCCAAGAACCTTAACAGACACTTCACAGAAGAGGATATACAACCAATCAACAAATATATGAAAAAATTCTCATCATCTTTAGCAATTAGAGAAATGCAAATCAAAACTACTCTAAGATATCATCTCACTCCAGTCAGAATGGCAGCTATTATGATGCCATTATAAGTGTTGTCAAGGATATGGGGGAAAATAGTACACTCATACATTGTTGGTGGGACTGTAAACTGGTGCAGCCAATATGGAAAGCAGTATGGAGATTCCTTGGAAATCTGGAATTGGAACCACCATTTTACCAAGATATCCCTCTCCTTGGTTTATACCTAAAAGGCTTAAAAACAGCATGCTACAGGAACACAGCCACATCAATGTTTATAGCAGTACAATTCACAATAGATAAATTGTGGAGCCAACCTAGATGCCCTTCAGTAGATAAATGGATTAAAAAATGTGGAATATATACACAATAAAATTTTACTCAGCATTAAAAGAGAATAAAATCATGGCATTTGCAGGTAAATGAATGGTGCTGGAGAAGATAATGCTATGTGAAGTTAGCCAATTTCAAAAAAAAAAAAAAAACAAAAACAAATGCTGAATGTTTCTTTGATAAAATGAGGCTTACTCATAGTCGGGTAGGGAGGGGTAACATGGGGAGGAATAGACGAACTCTAGATAGGGCAGAAGGCTGGAAGGGAAAGGGAGGGTGCAGGGGACTAGCAAGGATGGTAAAATGTGATGAACATTATTATCCAAAGTACAGGTATGAAGACAGAATTGGTGTCAACATACTTTATAACAAACAGAGATATGAGAAATTGTGTTATATATGTTTACTAAGAATTGTAATGCATTTCATTGTCATTTATTTTTAAAAAATCAATTTAAATTTTTTTTTAAAAAAAGAATTTAGGATAATGAATAGAGACAAATTTATATCATTTTTCAAAAAAGTGTTATATTTATAACAGGAAAACTGCTTAAATACAAAGACATATATGAAAATAATTACGTAGCTACCTGTATGTCATCTATGATAAAAAATACAAGAACATGCTTGGACAACCCTAGCCCAGGGTGGTTCTCTTTCCCGGAGGCCCTGTACCTTTCACGGCAGAACTCCTCAGGCTCTGGCCAATGCTCTGGGTCTCGATGAAGAACATAGCTTGATATCATCACCACTGTCCCCTTCCTAATGGGAACTCCATTGATTTCAACGTCTTTCTTACAGAGCCTCTCAAGTCTGCCAGCAATTGGGTACAACCTGAGAGTTTCATTCACCACCATGTTCAGGTACTCCATCTGTAACATGGTATCATAGGTAGCAGGTTCCTGAAGAGAAAAAAAAAAGATTTTTGGAAATTCATGTTTGGAACTAACTTTAAACTCAATATACATAGTTTTATTAAAGTGTTAGGAAGTCCCAAAGATAACAGAATGGAGAAAGAGAGTAGTGCTTATAATTGACTAAGCATTGTAATAACAATCATGTACATTTGACAACCATGTCCAAGGCCCATTGAGAAGTGCAGAGTAGTTATGTACATAAGAGATTTTTGGGAATATCCTAAATTCAGTGTATAATATCCTCAGCATCATCATGTACTACTTTTCCTCATGCGAGGAAAAGTAACTAATAGAATATGACAATTACACTGAGGCAAAATATGTGAAAGTCACTGTTACCTTTCTCTAGAAAAGTCACATGTCTATTTTTCAAGGAAATAAAAAAGAGGAAATAACCCATTATATATAAGTTTTTTCTTGAATAATCCTGCTTTGAGTATATATATGAAACTTAGAGATAACACTACTTTATGTAAAAAAATGTTTGGAGAAACTGGTAACTTCCATCTCAGTACCACCAAAAGAAGGCTAAGATTCGATGGCACCATGTCACACAATTTCAGTTTCAGAGAACATTCTAAGGAAGACAGAAAGCCACTCTCAGCCCCACCCCTTGTTGCTGGACCAGTCTCCTGGTTGTTCTTCAGGGCTTCATTGTGAGCTCCGAAGAAGAGGCTTTGTGTCTACTTCACAGCCAAACAAGCCATGCCAGCCCCAGAGACCAGGTGTCTTCATATACAATAGACTCCCGGTTTAGGTAGAGGTGTGAGGACAGCAGGAACATGTGGCTAATGCCTGGTGTGACATTGGAGAGGACACAAGGTAAAAGTAAAGTGTTTGGTTAAGGAGCCAGAAAACCTGACTCATCCCTTGGCTGCTTCTCTCTAATACATGATTAGAGTGTGAAGATGTGTGGATCAGAGCAGAGTCGGCCTGCTCACCAAGCCCAGGCTCACTCAGCAGACAGCTAGGCAGGAGCTCATGCCATAGCTCAGCAGAGACAATGATCTGGACACTGGAGTGACACATGCTCACACTTCCTAGGTATCATCATGGTAACTGGTAATGGATACAACTGAAACTACACTCTTTTAAAAATTACTTGTAGTTTTGGGAATAGCATTTTTCCCAAAATACTGTTTTCTCTTTCATTTGTCTCTTCAGATCCTTCCAAATAGAGCTGGTAAAAAGAATTAGTGACTATATTTTGGACAAAGTCTCCTAGGAAGTGATGAGGAGGCAGTCTTGTTGAGGCTCTGCCTCTTTCCTCACTCTCCAGGTACAATTTTCTCACCTTATTGGGCAAAGGTGCTTTAATCTCCTGCTGCAGTTTGGTCTGGACATCAGGATGGGTGGCCAATTCATACAAAATGAAGGAAAAAGCACTGCTAGTGGTCTCATAGCCAGCAAAAATGAAGATAATTGATTGGGCCACAAGCTCCAGGTCAGACAGGGCTAAAGGAAGAGGAAACAGAACTTAGGTAAATCCAACAAATCAAAACATCAGAATTTAGAAGAAGAGAAATCCCATTAAAACCCACCGATCACTAGGCAGGACCATGGAAAAGCAATTCAGAGGCATTCTCAGAGTGGTTTTCACTTTCGTGTCTATCTGATAGGAGAGACAAAGGAAAACTTTTTAATCCAGTTTTCCTGAGATCTATACCACTCTTGGACTTGGCTACTAACCGTGCCATTCTCAGCACCACCAAAGATAGGTAATTTCAAGAGATACCATTTCTATCTAAGATACGCAGTATGATCAATATGAACTTTTAGATACCTGGGCCCTGAAATAAACAGGGTCCCCGTGCAAAACATGCAATTCAAGATAAATAAAAAAGAACATGCAAAACAAGTGTTTGAAAGGTCTGCAGATTTCAGATTTATTAATGATGGTTTCTATGATGATGTCATGAGAACATTTAATTATCAAATCTTTTATCCCAGTGAGTATGAACCCCATGAAATAGGACTATAAAGTCAAGGTTCAGGCCAGGTGCAGTGGCACACACTGGTAATTCCAGTGGGAGGCTGAGGTAAGAAGATCATTAGTTCAAAGCCAATATAAGCAACAGCAAGGCACTATGCAACTCAGTGAGACCCTGTCTCTAAATAAAATCCAAATTAGGGCTGGGGATGTGGCTCAATGGTTTAGTGCACCTGAGTTCAATTCCAGGTAACCCTCTCCCCTGCACCAAAAAATGTCAAGGTTTGGATCTCGGCTGTTTGCATTCGTAGCTATTAGCCACATGTGAATGTTTAAATTTTAAACAGTTCCTCAGTGGCACTAGCCACATGTCAAGTGCTAAGAAGGCACATGTGTTTGGTGGTTATTTTATTAAAGAGTTAAACTACAGACTGTTTCCTTCATCACAGGATGCTGAATAGAACTTAGTAGATACATACAAGATAGATAGATGGGTGGATAGATGGATAGATAAGTAAATATATAAATAGATAGATAATATCTACATGTGAACATAAAAATATATGTACACTGGGTCTGGGGTTGTAGCTCAGTGGTAGAGTACTCAGCTAGCACAAGTTGAGGCACTAGATTTGGTCCTCAGCACCACATAAAAATAAAATAAAGTATTGTGTGCCCCTACAACTAAAAAATAAAAATATCTTTTAAAAAATATGTATACTGGAAGGCTGTAGTAAGTCCAGTCCTCATCTCTAGAATTAATTGCTCAACATTCAGGACTTTCTTCAGATGGTTGTCAAGGCAATAGCTACCTCAAATTAGAACTGCAATGGAAGTATTTTAGTATTACAGAAATTAGCAATAAATTAGAAAAAAATATGAAGGAGAGAGAAAAATAGTTTATATCACTGGATGTGATGTATTTAGAAGTATTTCATGTTAATAGTGTTGTCTACTGAGAATATCTAAAAGCAAAAATTCACAAGATGATCACAAATTTTGATTTCTAAATTCCATTAATTGCAAAAACAAAAACAAAAAACAAAACTGTCATGAGAAACAGAGCAGAAACCTAGAATATCTTAAATAAGAAAGCAAGAAAATACTTAAAAAATAAATAAAAAGGGCACAGAATACACTGTATACTGCTATAATGTGGTTACATGATGTAGAATGTACAAGACCAAGAGCAAACCCTAAGGAAATCTATGGAATGTGCATGATAGAAGTATGTAAATACAGGTTCCTGAACTGTGATAAATATAACTCTATGGTGGTGGATATTAGGAGTGCAGCAGTGAATTCATGACTACATGGAGAACCTGTATGTTTTCAGTTCAATATTGCTATGGCTAGAAAAAACAGAAGCTACTTTTAAAACAATCATTAAAAAGATGACAAAAATAATAGAGGACTCAGGAGACTATATGAAAGGGATTCCAGTGGACAAATATGGAAAAATTGAGCATCAAAATAAAAATAGTAAGAAAATAAGTTGAATAAAAATACCATGCTAGTGAAAGAAATACTTGTTTATATCAGCTTCAACATTTGAACATGGCTCTAGGTGTACTTCTCCAGAAAGTTGTTCAGGCTACTGTATATGATATGGAAGCATGCACTTTCTGCAACTAGATAGAAATACTCTTCTTCCTGGAAAATCTCCTGCACATTTCCAGAACAATCCTTCTCTCTGAGTTTCCCATCAGTATGAAGTAGCAACCTTGTTTACTTTTATGAGACTCCACATCTTTGGAATTCTGAGAATTTATCATGAACTGAAGAAAATTCACCCGATGCTAAAAACAGAGACATTTCAAAGATAGAAGGTTAAGTATGAAGTCAGAAATAAATTAAGAGTAAATAACTTATCTTCCCTTCTGAGGCTATGACTTCTTCAAGTACAAAAGTCCAGTTGGAGTTTCCTAAGTCACCAGTGAAGAAAAGCATCCATATACAAACTTTGGAGAGTAAGACATTTCCCTGAGTGAAAACTGGCTGTGGTGTCCAATAGCTACTGGCCTTTGCTCTCCCTACTTGTGAGCTCCTGTGGATTCTGAACACAGCCTCCTGGCCAGAGTGGCTGGATTTTTCTCCTGTTGTATTTGTTTGCTTAGGGAGAAGTTCTGGACTTCAATATTTTGTTTTACTACCTTAATTCTTCACCAAAAATGCCACAGATTAATCTCCTACCATTTTTAGAGCTCATCATCAGATTTTTGGCAAGCTCTTGAATGATCCCACAATGCTTGAAGCTATGAACTTTGCACTGACACCTGGAGGGCTCATCCTGGCTCCCTGGCCTGCACACATCCTTGTGCTGGCCTTTTCAGACATGAGGAATAACCTTCACCTAAAGAACCCCATGCCTGCTCCATGAGGGGCCAGACAGTACCGGCTAGCCTGAGGATGCCTTCTGTGGAGAGTTTGTAAAGTGAGAGGTTTGGAAATGCAAAGATTCTTGAGCATATAAAATCTGATAAAATTAAAGCACCAGAAAAATAGTTTTTATGGTGAAATTTTACCTGTTGAAGAGAAGGTATATGATAAAACATTTTTCCTCTATTTAAAAAATCATTTCAACTGATATATAAAAACATTAAGCTATACATATTAAAAATGTACCTGATTACTTTGATGTATGTATATGCTGTTTGATGTTTATGTCAGTTTAGACACATCTTTAATTGCACATTTATCATTTCCTGATGGTGGATGTTTTCAAAATCTATTAGGCTCAATTAATAAGAACAATTTTAACATAGTGCTGCAATAAACATGGGAGTGCAGATGTCTCTTTGACATACTGATTTTATTTCTTGTGATTATACACCTAGTAGTGAGACTGCTGGATCATGTGGTGGGTTTGTATTTGATTTCTGAGGGCCCTTCTCACAGTTTTCCATAAAGGCTGTCCTAATTTACATTCTACTCAACAATGACAAGGACTCTTTTTAGAGCATTTGGGACTTTTTCTAACAGCAATATTTATGCCTTGAGAAACTAAATTCCATGCCCAATATTTAATTGTAAATGCTTTCTCTCTGATTCATTATTTTTTTCAGTATTTGGAATATATAATTTTATTTATTTAAGTCTTTTTTATTAGTTATTTTTAGTTATGTGAGAGTAGAGTCCATTTTGACATACTTATAAATGCATGGAATATATCTTACTCTAATTAAGTTCCCTCTCTAATTCATTCTTGTTTCTCAATTACCAGGTGCTAAATTCTTTATTCTCCCCAAATGAAAACTCTCTACTACTCTCAATCAAGAGTTCTGCATCTACCTTTTAAAAATATACAAAGAAGTATAGAAGTCATACACTCATGAGCAAATAAATGATCAAAGCTTCTCTGTAACCACAACCAGATTTTACCTGTTGTGTCTTTTGAAGGCGACTTTCTTTCATTCTCTTTATAGCTTTCCTTAAAAAAATTTGTGACATCCTTTGAAAACAGATAGATATTTATTGCCTCATAAATTAGAGTAAGAAATGGAAATATTACTGCAGGGGAAAGAAAAAACAAAGGACACTTCAGTGAAAAATGTAAAATTTACCTTGAGCAATTACATCTTTTCTTCCAATCAGAAAAGTGGAAGTCACAAGGGATCCTAAAGAGGAACTCTTTCTTTTGGTACCACTGATTGAGCTCCAGGCCACTGGCTGAGCAAGAGGATGTCATATATAGGGCCACCACCATACCAGTGAGATCAGTGGCCCCTTCTGCCTCTGTGGAGTGACCAAGGGAGCAAGATGAAAACACTGATCCCTTTCTCTTTTATGTACTGGAATAGAGTGTCTTTGGGTAAAACTAGGCTTCAGTCTGAGGCTGCAGTTAATCATGCTCTTCAAGAAAGAGCAGTCAGGATGGGACCAACAGAACATGTGTTTCTCAAGCCCACAGGAGAAATCCAGAAGGCATTATTAGATAGAAAATTGGGAAACTCAAAGTATGGGCAAATTGATCAATATATACCTAAATAAACATTGGATGAAAGGAGAAATATAGTGAAATAGATAAAGTATTGAAAGGAAAAAAAGGAGGCATAATATATCAAACTTATGGAATGGAGAAAAAGCCATCATTGCTCAGAGGGAAATTCTTATTTATTAAATAGAAACAAAGATTGCAAATGAATGATCAAACTTTACATAATAAATCATGAAAAAAAGAAAAGCAAATTAAACTTAAAGGAAACAGAAGGAAAAAAATATTAAGAACCAAAGTGGAAACTAATGAAATAAAAAATAAAATCAATAGAAGAAATTAATGAAAACAAATGCAATTCTTTGAAAAAAAAAAAAAACAACAAAATTCACAAAACAATAGCTACACTGACCCAGAAATAGAAAGGCTACAGTTAGTAGCATTCAAAATGAAAACTGGGGAAATACTGACATTATAAACATAGAAAGAATTATAAAGATGTTGTAACAATAAGATTATCATAACAATTATACAAATTACATAAATTAAATAGAAAAATTCCTAAAAAGACACAAACAACAGAAACTGACACAAAAAGTAATACAAAATATATATTGACATACATAATGTGATGAGACTAAATTAGAAATTAAGAACTTTTCTACAAAGTGAAGCTCAGGTCCAGATGTTCCATGGAAAATTCTACCAAACATTTAAAAAACTAATAACAATTCTTTACCTCTTTATAAATATTCATAGAAATACCTAGTATTTTCTAAATATAGAATACAGTGAACACTTTTAAAAGATCCTAAAATACCCATGTTAATGTAATCCTAAAATTTAACACAAAGATAACACAGGAGAACCACAAACTGATATATCTTTTAATTATGGATGCAAAATCTCAACAAAATAATTTGTTGTTCTCTTCTCTATCTCTCTCTCTCTATCTCTCTCTCTCTCTCTCTCTCTTCCCACTTATCTATCTCCCCAAAGTCTCTTTCTCTCTTTTCTCCTGCTACTAGCCAACATCTTTTGATTCCTATTTTATGCTTCCTAAGATCTAATAACTCTGTATCCTCATCTTCTACCACCTTAACATCTCATCCTAAACCCGCCCCCCCATTCTCTCTTTGTCCACCATTATAAACTGTAGGTCATTTTGCAACCTACTGTTTACATTGTTAATAATAATCAAACGCACCATTTCTGTCTGTTGTGACAAAACTGTAAGCATCTCAATAGAAGCTATTTTATTTAATTAAACCTGCATATTGTTTACATTGGGATATGTTAATATTGATCTCCTCCTTAAAGGAGAGGTCATGGAATTCTGCAGGGACACTATAAGTCTATTGGTAAAAACTGTAATACCTTATATCTACACTGCTAAAGGGAAAGACACACAAACAATGTGAAAAAAAAACAAGGGAAGAAAGTGCCCAAAACAAATGAAGACACATTACTAGAACCAAAGGCCAGCACAGCAAAAGAGATGTTCAAGAGGAGTTCAGGATGTATGTAATTAAAATGTTCTATGAAATAAAGGATGATATAAGAAAGCAAACACAGGCAACAAAAGGTCATTTAAATAAAGAGCTACACAGCCAAATACAGGAAGCAAATAATTACTTCAATAAGGAGATATTCTACCAAAAAAAAGGAAAAGAAATCATTGAGATGAAGGAAACAATAAAGCAAATTAAAAACTCAGTAGAAATCATCACCAACAGTCTAGATCACTTGAAAGATAGGACGTCATACAATGAAGACAAAATATATAATCTTGAAAGTAAAGTTGACCACACATTGAAGATGGTAAGAAACCATGAGCAGAATGTTCATGAAGTATAAAAAGGCCAAATGTAATAATTATTGAGATAGAAGAAGGCATAGACTTCCAAAACAAAGGAATGAACAATTTATTCAATGAAATAATATCAGTAACTTTTCCAAACCTGAATAATGAATTGGAAAATCAAATACAAAAGGCTTACAGGACACCAAGTGTACAAAATCACGACAGATTCTACACCAAGGCACATAACAATGAAAATGCCTAAAAAACAGAATAAAGAAAGAAATTTAAAAGCCACAAAATAAATGAATCAGATTACATATAGGAGGAAATCAATTAGGATCTCTGCAGATTTCTAAACCCAGACCTTCAAAGCTAAAGTGTCCAGGAACAACATAAACCAAACTCTGAAAGAAAATGGATGCCAATCAAGAATCTTATATCCAGCAAAATTAAGCTTTTGATTTCATGATAAAGTGAAAACTTTTCATAATAAACAATAATTAAAAGAATTTACAACTAGAAAGCCTGGACTACAGAATATCCTTAGCTAAATATTTCACGAAGAAAAAAATGAAAAACAAAAATGAAAATAAGCAAATTGAGGAAGTACACTAAAGGAAAAGCCAATCAAAGGAGAAACTAAGTCAAGTTAAAAACCAAAAATAAAGCAAAATGACTGGAAATATGAACCATGTTTCAATAATAACCCTGAATGTTAATGGCCTAAACTCATCAATCAAAAGACATAGTCTGGCAGATTGGATATTTTAAAAAACCAAGAATATGCTGGCTTCAAGAGGCTTATCTCATAGGAAAAGACATCTACAAACTGAAGGTGAACGGTTGGAAATAAATATACTACTCACATGGACTGTGTAAACAAGCACACGTTTCCATTATCATAACAAATAAAGTAGACATCAAGACAAAGTTAATCATAAGGAATAAAGAAGGACACTTTATACTGCTTAAAAAAACATTCATCAACAAGAAATAACAATTATATATACGTATGCACCAAACAATGAATTATGGGCTAACAAGAAAGGCCAAATGTAATGGCCATCTACATTCATCAAACTCTTCTCAATTTCAAGAGTAAAATAGACCACAGTACAATAATACTGGGTGACTTTAACACAACACATTCACCACTGGATAGACCTTCCAAACAAAAGCTGAACAAAGAAACTATAGAACTCAATAATATAATCAATAAATTAGACTTAACAGACATATAGAGAATATTTCATCCATCAATGAGTGAATACACTTTCTTCTCAGCAGCACATGGATCCTTCTCTAAAATAGATCATATATTATGTCACAAAGCAACTCTTAGCAAATATAAATAGAGATACTATCCTGCATGCCATTTGACTATAATGGAATGAAATTAAAAATTAATGATAAAATGAAAAACAAAAACTACTCCAACACCTGGGGACTAAATAATATGCTACTGCATGAGTAATGGATAGCAGAAAACATCAGAGAGGAGATTAAAAAATTCTTAGAGGTAAATGAGACCACTGATACAACATATTGAAATCTCTGGGACACTATGAAGATGGTACTAAGAGGAAAGTTCATTGTATGGAGTTCATTTCTTCAAAGAAGAAAAAGTCAATAAATAAAAGACCTAAAATTACATCTCATAGCCCCCCAAAATAGAATAATCAACACCAAAAGTAGTAGAAGACAGAAAATTATTAAAATCAGAGCTGAAATCAAGGAAACTGAAACAAAAAAAAATTGAAAAAATTGACAAAACACAAAGTTGTTCTTTGAAAAAATAAATAAAATTCATAAACCCTTAGCCACACTAATAAAGAGAGAAAAAACTTAAATTTCTAAAATCTGTGTTTAAAAAAAGGAAATATCATGATGGACACATCTGAAATACAGAAGATAATTAAAAAACTATTTAAAAAATTTATACTCCAATTAAATACAAAATATCAAAGACATAGAAAAAATTCTAGAGTCATGATCTACACAAACTGAATCAAGCTAATACACACAAGTTAAACAGATCAATTTCAATCAAGAAAATAGAAGACACCATCAAAAGCCTACATACAAAAAAGAGCTCTACCAGTCAGATTCTCACAAGACCTTCAAAGAAGACCTAATGCCAATACTCCTTAAATTATTCCATGATAGCAAAATAGGGAACATTTCCAAACTCATTCAATCACTCTGATTCCAAAACCAGCCAAAGACACATCAACAAAAGAAAATTTCAGACCAATATCTTTAATGAACATAGATGCAAAAAGTCTCAATTAAATTCTGGCAAATTTATACTACCAAAAGTGTTATATGAATTTAATGTAATTCCCAATAAAATCCCAATGACATTCTTCATAGTAATAGAAAAGGCAATCATAAAATGTATTTGGAAAAATAAGAGACCCAGAATAGCTAGCAATTCTTAGCAAGAAAGAAAGCAGGAAGTATTATCACTACACCAGACCTTAAACTATACTACAGAGCTATAGTAACAAAAACAGCATGGTATCTGCATGAAAATAGACTTGTAGACTAATGGTAAAGAATACAGGACACAGAGACAAATTCACATAAATATGGTTATATCATACTAGACAAAGGTGCCAAAAACATCCACTGGAGAAAAGAGCCTATTCAACAAATGGTGCTGGAAAAACTGGAAATTCATATTTGCACCAAAACAGACTCATAGACCAATGGGACAGAACAGAAGATACAGAGACAAACCTACACAAATATAGTTATCTCATACTAGACAAAGGTGCCAAATATATTCACTGGAAAAAAAATCTTCTAAAACAAATGGTTCTGGGAAAACTGGAAATCCATATGTAGAAAAATGAAATTAAGTCCATACCTCTCACCATGCAGAAAACTTAACTCACAGTGAATCAAGGACCTAGGAATTAGGCCAGAGATCCTGAACATAATAGAAGAAAAAGTAGGTTCAAACTTTCATTATGTCAGATTAGACTCTGACTTCCTTAACAAGACTCCTAAAATGCAAGAAATAAAATCAATAAACAATAAATGCGATGGATTCAAACTGAAAAACTTCTTATCAACAAAAGAATCAATCAATAAAGTGAAGAGAGAGCCTAAAAAATGGGAGCAAATTTTGACAACATGCACATCATATAGAGCACTAATCTCCAGGATATATAAAGAACTCAAATAACTTAACATCAAACACACACACACACACAAACACACACACACACACACACACACACACATACACACACACACACACACACACACACACACACACACACCAGGAAATAACCCTATAAATAATTGGGCTAAGGAATTGAACAGACATTTCTCAGAAGAAGATATACAATTGATAAACAAATATATAAAAAAATGTTCAATATGTGTAGTAATTAGAGAAATGCAAATCAAAACTACTCTAAGATTTAATCTAACTCCAGTCAGAATAGCAATTATGAAGAATACAAGCAGAATTATATGTTGGTGTGAATGTGAGGGGAAAGGCACTTACATTGCTGGTGGGACTGCAAATTGGTGCAACCACTTTGGAAAGCAGTATGAAGATTCCTCAGAGAAGTTGGAATGGAACCACCATTTGACCCAGCTATCCCACTTCTTGGTTTATACCCATAGGATTAAAAATCAGCATACTACAGTGATGCAGCCACATCAGTGTTTATAGCAGCACAATTCACAATAGCTACACTGTAGAACCAACCTAGATGCCCATCAAAAGATTAGTGGATAAGTAAAATGTGGTACACATACACAATGGAATATTATTCAGCATTAAAAGAGAGTAAAATCATGGAATTTTCAGATAAATGGATAGAGTTGGAGAATAACATGCTAAGTGAAGTAAGCCAATTCCCAAACACAAAAAGTCAAATGTTTCTCTCATAAATTGATGCTGATCCATAATGGGTGGGTGGGGGTCATCTGAGGAATGGAGGTACTTTGGATAGGGCAAGGGAAATGGAGGAGAGATGGGTGTAGGATTGATGGTGGAATGAGATGGACATCATTACCCTAGAAACATGTATGATGGCACAAATGGTGTGAATCTACTTCATCTACAAGGACAGAAGTGAAAAGTTGTGCTCCATTTGTGTTTTATGTAGAGGAATGCATTCTGCTGTCATCTATAATTCATTAGAACAAATAAATAAATATTTCTTTAAAAAAAGAAATGAAGTACTCACACATGCTTCAGGATGAAAGAATTTGAAAATACAATGATAAATGAAAGAAGTCAGACATGCAAAGCCACATATTGTAGGATTCATTAATACAAAATTCACAGGGGCTGGAGATGTGGCTCAAGCGGTAATGTACTCACGTGGCATATGTGGGGTGTTGGGTTTGATCCTCAGCACCACATAAAATAAAGATGTTTTGTCCACTGAAAACTAAAAAATAAATATTAAAAAACTCTCTCTCTCTCTCTCTCTCTCTCTCTCTCTCTCAAAAAAAAAAAAAAAAAAGAAAATTCACAGTATCAGCAAATGTATAGTCAGAAAATAGACCCATGGTTGCTTATGCATAGAATAACAATATACATAGAATAGAGAGGTGATAATTAAATGGTAGCCTGCTTCTGAGTTAATAAATGGTCACTAGTGATGGCTGAGTATATCTTTGTACTGAAAACAATTTAATTGTATAATTAAGTGGGGTAATTAAAAGATTATTAATTATGTATCAATAATCATCTTATTTAAATAGAGAGAGGGAAGAAATAACATGGTAGTCCACATACTTATTGAGAGAAGCAAAGGGTCAAAGAAATTAAAATTTAAGAGCTTCTTGACTTTCTCCACAAGGTATCTTGTGGGTCGTTGAGGGAATTGATTATCACTCCAAATGATGTCTCAGTAATCACATCCATGATATAGGTCCCGAAGATGCTGAATAGAGAAAAATATGGAAAGATAAAATCAGTGCCTCTTCCCAATCCTTCCACTACACATGCAGCAAGATGTAGGAGTAAGTCTACATACCCAGGCAAGACAAGCAGAGAGCCACACACACACAGTTATCTGCTGGACTATCAGATGAGTCCATGATCCCTTCACACTTACTATGAGGCTTTTATCAGTTGCAAATGAGGTATGTCCCTTGTTCCAGGAGTGATATGGACAGTGAGGTGAGTTAAACTCACCTCTGATCTCAAGAAGCTCACCTACACAGAGATAAGATTCATAATCAGACACACCACAGTAGCACAAATAGAATGTGAATGATAATAGTTGTGTACAAACTGAGCTTCATAAGGACAAGGGAGGAATAACTGAGTCTTAATAGAGGACTCACAAAAGGTGATCTTGACATTGACAGTATTTTGTCTTATAGTATATCCAAAGTCACAAATAGCAGCCAAACAAACCTTGGTGGATACAGGAGACATCCTTTCTCCCCCAGCTGCCCTGTCTCCTTCTTGGAGCAGCTCCTTTTTGAATGAACAGTTGAATTTGTGACTCCAAACCTTTGATTTTATCTGTTCATTGTACAAGCTCAACATTTGGAATTCGGTTCTGTGGCAGGCAGTTGGAGGGGCTCCTGGTGGAGCTCGGAATGCCAGAGCTGCCCTGCTACTTACTCTTTCAAGTTGATAAACTTGCCCTTCTCTGATTCCAGTCTCATGTTTCTCACCAACACATCTCCCTACTGGTTAATGATGGGAAACATCTATGCACAAAACACAACACTGTCCATAGTTAAGTGAGGAGACTCAGTTCCCAAGGCTATGGCTTTCACAGGATGAAGAAGTGTGAGACATCTATAATGAATCTTACTATATCTCTTCTAAAACATAAAGACAAAAGAATATTTTCAGGAAGTTAAAATTCAGAGGACTATCCCTTTGAAAGGGACTACTATCTATCTCACTTTCTACCCATACCCAGATTAATCCTTTAAGTTTTAAATGAAAACCCTTACTATTTTATGACCTCCTTGAGTTTTCCACTGGTCAACGTTGGAGACAGCAGTGTTCTTATTCTCTTCCATTCTTCATCCTCAGACACAGTGATGGCTTTTTTAATAAATACCACTGGACCAACATTCTAAAGTCCAAAGGAAAAGAGATTTTGTCTACATAAACGTGGAGGTCTCCACAGTTCCAAAAGTTTGTTAAACAAGCTTTCTTTATTAAAGAAATGTTTAGTATGTGATAGTAAAAAAAGAACACCTGGACTTAAACCTAATGATGTGCAAGATTGACTTCAAACCTACTAAAACCAGTGGGAAATGTGATAGTAGGAGCAAATGTGACTTAATTTTGTTTTATGACTTCATCCTGTAAAACAACCATGTCAAGTAGAAGAGTCATGACTGGAGCAAGATGTTCTTTTCCTTTTGCTATATAAACCTTTAAGAACATGGAACTACCTAATGAGGTATTGTTTCTGTAACTAGGGTAACAGAACTCTGTTTCTGTAACTGGGGTGACTGGGCTAATTGTGATTGGTTAGGCTTCCCTCTGCTTGATTGCACTGTCACGTTTCTGTAACCTGTCTTGCTTGCATTGGATAGAACTCCTGAACATCCCTTTTGTGGTTTTCAGACTTATAAGGAGTGCCCTCGCAATTGTGCAGGACTGATCAGGGGAACAGTTTTATGTTTTGGTCAGCTGCCACTGGTGTGCCTCAATAAAGTCTTGATTCAATTATACGTGAGTGGTCTGGAAGTCAGTTTATAAAAACACTGGGATGAAGCTTGAAGTATAACATTTGGAGGCTCGTCCTGGATCCATTTCTTTCCTACCCTCACACCAAATTTGCCTCCAAAGACGGGCTTTTGGACCTCCACCCCGGAGTAGAGGGTAGCTCCTGAGAGACATTCCTCAGCCTCACTCCAAGGATGACTCCAATCCATCCTAGGATGCTCTGAAAAGCCTCTTGCCGGCCTGTCAGTTGTGGTGAGTCGACTCTTCTGGGGGAAAAGGTCAGATTGGAAGCAGTCGCTTACACCTTCCCTGGGACAGACTTTGTCACTCTCTCCCTGGATGTCTCCCTGTGTGACCTCATCTGTCTGTATCTGGGGCCCACTAAAGGCCTCCCTTGGAGGCCTCATCTGTCTTGCGGCAGGATGAGACGTGGTCTCTGCCCCATTAGTGGTCTCCCTGTGTGACCTCAGCGATTGTTGCTTTTCTTGTGTATGTTCTGCTGTTTCTCCAGCGTCTTCTTGCTGTTTGTCATTTGTCCAGTGTCTGTTTGCCAGCTATTTGTCTTGTGTTTATCTGTCCGAGTGTTGTGCTCAAGCCCTTTTCTTGTTCTCATAACCGCTCTTCTTTCATCAGGACTCCTTGGCTCCATGGACATCACGAGACAAGGAAGCACTACAGAGATCTCTACCTGTACCCCTTTAACTTGTTTTCTTAACCATTTTCAGGACTTTGTCTTTTGGTTTGTTTTTGTTTGTTCCCTTTTTGTTCTGTGTTAATTTCTACCTCAGTTTGTTTCTAACGGTAAAAAATACGACATCCATAGCACAAGAGTTAATAACTAGAATCAACAAATGGGACTTACTCAAACTAAAAAGATTTTTCTCAGCAAAAGAAACAATAAGAGAGGCAAATAGGGAGCCTACATCCTGGGAACAAATCTTTACTCCTCACACTTCAGATACAGCCCTAATATCCAGAGTATACAAAAAAAATAAAAAAATTAAACAATAAAAAACCAAATAACCCAATCAACAAATGGGCCAAGGACATGAACAGACACTTCTCAGAGGAGGACATACAATCAATCAACAAGTACTTGAAAAAATGCTCACCATCTCTAGCAGTCAGAGAAATGCAAATCAAAACCACCCTAAGATACCATCTCACTCCAATAAGATTGGCAGCCATTCTGAAGTAAAACAACAACAAGTGCTGGTGAGGATGTGGGGAAAAGGGTACACTTTTACATTGTTGGTGGGACTGCAAATTGGTGCAGCCAATTTGGAAAGCAATATGGAGATTTTTTGGAAAGCTGGGAATGGAACCACGAATTGACCCAGCTATTCCACCTTCTAGGTCTATTCCCTAAAGACCTAAAAAGAGCATGCAACAGGGACACTGCTACATGGATTTTCATAGCAGCACAATTCACAATAGAAAGACTGTGGAACAAACCTAGATGCCCTTCAATAGATGAATGGATAAAAAAATGTGGCATTTATACACAATGGAGTATTACTCTGCATTAAAAAATGACAAAATCATAGAATTTGCAGGGATATGGATAGGATTAGAGCAGATTATGCTAAGTGAAGCTAGCCAATCCCTAAAAAACAAATGCCAAAAGTTTTCTTTGATATAAGGAGAGTAACTAAGAACAGAGTTGGGAGGAAGAGCATGAGAAGAAGAGTAACATTAAACAGGGACGAGAGGTGGAAGGGAAAAGGAGAGAGAAAGAAAATTGCATGGAAATGGAAAAAGAACCTCATGGTTATAAAAAATTACATACAAGACGAAGTGAGGGAAAAGGGAAAAAAACAAGGGGGAGAAATGAATTACAGTAGATGGAGTAGAGAGAGAAGATGGGATAGGAGGGGATGTGGGATAGTAGAGGATAGGAAAGGCAGCAGAATACAACAGACACTAGTATAGCAATATGTAAAACAGTGGATGTGTAACCGATGTGATGCTGCATTCTGTATACGAGGTAAAAATGTGAGTTCATAACCCACTTGAATCAAAGTGTGAAATATGATTATGTCAAGAACTATGTAATGTTTTGAACAACCAACAATAAAAATTTTAAAAAAATTTAAATTGGGAAAATAGATAAAAGTTTACAAATGTCTTTAAAGTTACTAATGCACAGATTTGTTTAAACAGATGTTAAAAATGTTAATTTCTATAAAGTGTCTGATATCCATTGTCTCTACGATTTTTCTTCATCAGGGGGAAAAAAAGATTACTAATACTATTCACTGCACTTGTCTGATACCTTTTTTTTATTTTAAGATATGTAAGTTTCATCTAAATGTATATAAAATTAATCATGGATGTGTTTGTTAGAGACATCTAATTGGTACAAAGTTAAAATGCTAACTGTTAAATAAAATATCAAGTATTCTTAATTCCTTAAATTCCATAAAGTAAAATATTTAAACAATGTTGGTGTTTTCATGAATTGGTAAACTAAAAAGAAAATTTAAAATTATTTTTTGTTATTATACAAACAAGGTTACTATAAATTTCAAAGTCCCAACAGGTATAATTTTACCTACAAAAAGTCAAGAAGTTTCAACTGTATTTCAATTAAAGTACTGTAAGTAATAAATATTTCAACTTATTAAAAGAAATCAATTTATCTAAATTCAAAAATTTATAAGGGTTATTTCAAGTTACAAACAAAAAAAGGATCAATGTGTTAAAAATTATTAAAAAGTTTTAAATATAAAAATATATTTAATGAAAAACGTTTCCAGGTAAAAAATCTTTATGTGGTAAAGTATAATTATTATACATTTAAGTAAACAAAAGAGTCTAATTAAGTAATATAAAGGTCTATAAATAAAAGACAAATATTAAAAGGTTTATATGTAATTAAGTTGGTTATATATGTAACACAAATAGTTAAAACTATTCAAGGTTGTTCTCTAAGGACAAATAATAGTGTACTGATATATTTATATGTTAGATTGACAAAAACTTCTAAAAATATTAATTGCATTGTGTCTATTATGTTTTATCCCCTAGAACAAGTAATCTTAGATAAATTAAGGTTTGTACATTTATGGCTATACAACAACTGTTATTTTAAAGTATTGTCCTACATTACAAAGTCTAGATTGTCCTTTAAAAGCTAACCTTGGTTAATATAAAAACATCAATAAAAATGTGGTATAAGGCTCTGCATCCCACCTTACAGCATGTCAGAATAACTTCAAAGTAGGCCAGATTTCAGTTAACTTAAAGTTATATTCAAAGATTAATTTTATTAGAAAGATTACTGTAATCTCAAATAAAAAAGATAATGTATAACTCAGCCAAGGTTCAAAATTATATACAAACTAAATATATTTTTACTATTATTAATTTCACTTTGTATTTTCATTATAACTAAAAAAGTGTGACCATTACACTTAGAACAACCATGAGACTTTTACTGTGAAAGTGTCTGATTAACAAGAGAGAGAGAGAGAGAGAGAGAGAGAGAGAGAGAGAGAGAGAGAGAGAAAGGAAAGTGCAAAAGAGAGAGAGAGAGTGAGGAAAATGCAAGAGAGAGAGAAAGATAAAGGAAAAAAGTGAGAGGGAGAATGAGAGACAGGGAAAGTGAGAGAAAAAGGAGAGAGCAAGAGAAGAGGACCTAGCAAGAGAAAGATTTTATAGCCAAAATCTAATGGAGTCTCTGGGTCTGTAAACTGCCTTGTTGATATACAGTGATTGGATCATACAGTAGTTGCTAAGGTTTCATCTTCTGCCTTCAGGCAGATCTTCAGCATTACATAAATTAATAAATAAAATGAGGATATTGTGTTATGTAAAAATTAACTGTAAAGTTATAACAATTAAAGTTAAAGCCCAGCTTTCTTACTTTGAAACTGGTAAAAATGACTTTCTGGATGTTTAAAGCCAAATTTAAATATTAAGGATAAAACAAAAGGGGCCAAAAAACCCCCAATATATGGCTCTTGTCCTCTGAGTAAGCCTGAACCAAGAACAGGGGGAAAAGCTTTGCAATTCTGGGCCACATAACCTCCTGATAAGGGAAATTAATGAGACCCCCTTTTGGAGAACAAAAAGCCAATGAATGTACATGCTGCAAAAGAGAAGGGTCATTGAAAAAGGGAGACATGCCTAATGCTTCCAAGGAAAGCCATATGGTTAGAAAGACCTTGACCCATCATAATGCAGATAACACGAACAGAGCTAAAATGCTACTCACACGTTCCCCAAGAATGTCCTCCAAGAAAATTCAGCTGACTCTTACCAATAAATAGAAACAAGGTCAGTTTGATCAGCTTTGTCTTAAACACCTAGCAAAACAGTTAAAAACCAAAGCACAGCCATTCCTAGGCATTTAAAAAGAAACAACAGTTATTTTAATGTAACTTAAAATGTACACTTGTGTTAACATCTCTCAAAATGAGTTAGACTGGAGACAACAGAATGGAAATTCTTAAGCAAAAATTCCTGATAACTACCAATAAACATTGCCTGAAGTTTTTATTCAGTTTAAGGCCTACAGATCTTCCTAACCTCCTACACAGGTAGATATAATCAGTGTTTATTAATATACTTATCTAGCCCTATGTAACAAAGAAATCTTTACTGAACACAGAGGTCATGCCAAAAAGGTATTTTTACAAAAGTCAGATAACATTAACTAATTTAATTAAATGTTGTGTCTACATTCCTGATAATTCTGACAATGTTAAAGATTTATGTTCCCTAAAAAAAAGTGCCTTATTAGGCTTTGTTAGGCCTTGTTATGGGGAAAATTTCTCAGGTCTTCCATCTCTTGGTAAACAATTATTAATTTCTCTAATTTTCATGATATTCATGGACAGGTTTCAGATGCTACAACTGCTATTTTGTATTAATCTTACTTCAGTACTCATATCTTTTTGTTTCTCTCATAGAAGTGCCCACCCCAGGTGAATTTATATCCTGTTCTTCCTGAGACAGATTTTTACCATGGACTCTTTTACCCACTCAGTTTCTAAAAAGGGACTCCAAACTGCTTGCCCAATGCACATCGCCCCCTTTCAGCTGGAAGTAGCAAGAATGGTGGTCAATGCTCTTTTCCCCTACAGCAGTTGGACGTCCCTAATATTAGAGGGAAAATTATGGTCAATATAGATGTTTACCAGTATGTCTAGCTCAGACAGATGTACCTGGAAAACTACTGCCAAGATGACACTGGGTGATTTCCCAGAAAGAGACACTTGCTTCCACAACCCAAATTATAAGTGGAACAACTCCCCATTCACCAAAAATTGTGCTTCCCAGGTCCCACTTTGAACTCCTTGACTAAATCTCCAAACTGTCCATAACTCTGAACTATGTAACCTACAATTTTGATGGAGTAAAGGAAAAAGAACACCTGGACTTATTAAAAGGCCAGGCCCCATTGATTTATCAACATAGACTGGCTGCCCCCATTTTAGTTCCTCTCCTGGCTAGATCTACCACTTTGGGAACTACAACTCTTATCACAGGCTCTAAAAATTTTAAGTCCCTTAGCATCAAATAGATATAAATTTAAACTTCAGGCTATTGGCTCCAAAACTTATTCTCCTGGTCCTCTTGGTTTGACTACCATCATTTCAGCCATATTTGGGCCCCTAGTCCATCTCCTGATTGGAATTACTGTAGGACCCCACCTCTTAAAAACCCTCCTTAACCATATACAAAAGAATGTAAGTGAGGTCATACTTATACTCTTGCAAGCCCAGTATAGTTCCTTAGACATAGAAGGATAAAAAAAAAATGAGGCCTAATTATGTGCAAAATTGACATCGAACCTACTAAAACCAGTGGGGAATGCGATAGTAGAAAAATAACACCTGGACTTAAACCTAATGATGTGCAAGATTGACATCAAACCTACTAAAACCAGTGGGGAATGTGATAGTTGGAGCAAATGTAACTCCATTTTGTTTTATGACTTCATCCTGTAAAACAACCATGCCAAGTGGAAGAGTCATGACTGGGGCAAGAAGTTCTTTTCTTTTTGCTATAGAAACCTTTAAGAACATGGAACTACCTAATGGGGTATTGTTTCTGTAACTAGGGTAACAGAACTCTGTTTCTGTAACTGGGGTGACTGGGCTAACTATGATTGGTTAGACTTTCCTCCGCTTGACTTCACTGTCCTGCTTCTGTAACCTGGCTTGCATGCATTGGCTAGACCCCCTGAACATCCCTTTTGCAGTTTTCAGACTTATAAGGAGTGCTCTTTCAATTGTGCAGGGCTGATCAGGGGAACAGTTTTATGTTCTCGTCAGCCGCCACTGGTGTGCCTCAATAAAGGTTTGATTCAATTATTCATGAGTGGTCTGGAAGTCAGTTTATAAAACCCTGGGATGAAGCTTTAACTATAACATCGACTGCCTACTAGGTAGTTAGCTCTGTGTCAGACACTCAATAGTATTTATTCCAAATGCCTAACCACCTGAGAGTTTGGAAGAGACACCCAGGTACCTAACACCATTTTTGGACTTTATATTCCAACCCTTGTTTAGATGTAAAATTTCCCTTGGTTGGAAGCTTTTTCCAGGGGAATAGACAGGAAGAAGGCCTAAGAAGACCTAGCACAACCCCTAGGGCTATGCAGAGCAGAAATGGGTTGGTGACAGATACCAGATGTTCTTGGTCAACTGTATGTTACCTAAGACCAGTTCTGTCTTTACATGCATTTACAGCATAAGCATCTTTAATAAAGGGGTGCTTAGATACGATAATTTTAAAAATAATAATATTTGAAACTTAAAGGATTTTGTCTACATAAAGCTCTCAGCTAATGTCAGAGGAAAAGAAAAACAAATAAATAAAAGACATATAGAAAAAAACACAAGTTATTAATGTATGTTCTTCCAATATTTTCTACAAGGGCAGCAGGGGAAAAGAAGATTATTTTATTTTTCACCTGGGTGCTACCCCAACAAAGCAAAACCCCTGGAATTTAGTTCCATCATATAAAATATATTCTTGTATTAAAATGTATTCTTCAAGCCTGGCACAGTGGTGCATGCCTGTAATCCCAGAAGCTCAGGAGTCTGGGACAGGATGATCACAAGTTCAAAGCCAGCCCTGGCAATGGGGAGGTGCTAAGCAATTCAGTGAGACCCTGTCTCTAAATGAAGTGCAAAATAGGACCAGGGATGTGGCTAAGTGGTTGAGTGCCACCAAGTTCAATGTTCAGTCCCATCTCACCCAAAAATAAATATATGCTTCCACAACTCATTAACTGTAAAAATTTAGGAGATTAAAAACTGAGGGATGTTTCTTCAATTTCACAAAGAGATTCTACAAAAAATCCATTTTTAGCTAATTATACACTTACTGGTGGCAAACTGAATGCTTTCTCCCAATCATCAGTAACAATTCTACAATGTCTGCTGAGTCATATACAAAAAAAAGTAAAAACATTCATCTGAGTGTAGATTAGTGATTTGGACATTTTGGGAAGTAAATAGAGGCTGTATTTGGGCAGTGTGGAAGATATATATATATATATATATATATATATATATATATATATATATATATATATATATTATTGAACATAGCAGCTAATCCTATTATCATCCACAATTATCATACACTAATCAAAGTTTTTTAAAAAAATTTGTGATGCTGAGGATTGAACTCTAGACTTTGTGCCTGCGAGGCAAGCACTCTATCAACTGAGCTAAACCCAGGCCCCAAAGTTTTTAAAAAGTGAAGATAGAGATTGTATGGGAATACAAAGGCACACAGAAAGACAGACAGACAGACACACACACACATTAGCCTCATCTAAAATTAGGGTAAACTTTGGAAAATTAAAGTCTATATCCTTCAAAAGAAATGTTCACTCTCATGGCTCTTATTCAATCTCACACTGGAATTCCCAGCTAATGTCAGAGGAAAAGAAAACCAACAAATAAAAAGCATACAGATAGGATTTTCCCTATTTGTAGGTGCAAACGTTGACCAATGTGGTCAACACACAAGAAACCAGGCACATTTCTAAGGTTAATGAAGAATTGGTGAAAACACATTAAAAACACAATCTAAATCTGCACAAATGTAGGCATGTGATACACTGGCACAGAGCTGCACACTCATACATATAGGCACACAAAACAGGAAAAATGAAAATAAAAAACCTAGATTGTATCAATTTCCTGTTACTATAGAAATAGGAACTTAATAAATTTATAGTCATGTAAGAAATTATCATTGGGTAAAACAGAATAAATTATACATGCAACTGCCTGATAATTTTTGGCAAGGAATGACCTCTGAACCTATAAATATCTCAGGATAAAAATTGAGTTAATAAATAAATAAATGTTACTTTGAATTAGTCAAAGGAGAACAAAGGGAAGGGTGAGGGGATGAGAATAGGAAAGACTGTAGAATGAATCACACACAACTTTCCTATCTTCATATAAGAACACACAACTAGAGAAACTCCACATTATGTCCAAACACAGGCTTGGGAAGTTGTACATCATGTATGTATAATATGCCAAAAGACATTCTAGTGTCATGTATAACTGAAAAGAATAAATTAAAACTTAAATATAACTAAATAAATGTGAAAATGTTGAAAAGTGAATGCTTACCCACCAGTTACTGAAGTCAGAATAACATTCTTTGATGAGCACAATTTTGATAGTGCTTGGCTCTATAATAAACAAAACAGGCTGTCGACCATAATATATGCTGTGTTAGAAAAATAGGGCTTATTAAATTTAACAGGTCAGATTCTGCAGCAGAAATCCTGACTTAGATCCTGATGTTACCTATTCTACCTGCCTAGTCCTACGATACATAGCAACATGAAGTTCTAGTTGGGGATTCTGACCTCAGAAGCCACTGAAGTCTTCATAGAATAAAGGGTAATGTAGATAAAGTAGGTAGAAAGAGACAAAATACACCACCTAAGAGATCATAATTAGAAGTAGCATTGGAACACTTGTTAAATCTAGATAGTGAATACAATAGTATTGCCTACACTACTTTTCATAACTTATTTATTTATTATTTATTGTAATTATTGGTGGACAGAATGCTTTTATTTGTTTATTTTCATATGGTGCTAAGGATCAAACCCAGTGCCTCACACGTGCGAGGCAAGTGCTCTGCCACTGAGCTACAGCCTCAGCCCATAGTCTCCATAACTTTTTACAAAGCCAAATATAGGTTTGTGAAAAAATTGAAGGCAGACAATTGAATAACTTCTCACAATTACTAAGTGTTTCAAGTGGTAGCTAAAATGGGGATTTGGAGATCCAGTGGGGCATATTGTATCCTTGGATGACATGTTGTGTCCTTGGGCCATGTCAACTGAGCAGAACACTCTGACCAGGCCTGTGGATTTTTGGGGATTGATGAGAGAAGATGGAGAAGAAGAGTCAATGTCTTCTACCGCTATTTTTAGTGAAGAGCAAAATGATTACGCCTCTTCTATGGCTCCCACCAACCCCCCACCAGCTCTAAAAGAGAATAGTTTCTATAGTTAGCTGAGGCAACCCTCCAATATAATCCCTATCAATTCACCAGGAAACTCAATGGTGTAACTACATCCTATGTCTGGTCTTAACATCAAATGGATGAAGAAGAGAAAGAAATGCTTTTTTGAAAAGTCAACACTGAAAACTTAAAAATGGCATATGAGCAACAATAATGATGACAATAAAAAAAGAAGAAAGAAAGCTAAGAAAATGAAAAAATCTGAGCAGAAATGGTTTCCCATCTGCTTTTCAGTACCTCCCAGCCTCTTGATCAAAAGCATACATTAAATCTGAAATTTAAATAAGAGAATTTGTCTTTAAATTAAAAGGAAATCAATGGAGGAAAGAAATTATGCCATAAATTTATAAGCCCATTATTTAAAAAAAAACAATTCTCAAATAATACATTTTATTCATCTAAAGGGGTCAAAAAAAAAAAAAAGAAAAATGGGTAAGATAGGAATAGCCAGGCATTGGACACAAAGTAAGGCTGGAGACTCTGGGTCATCAAAAGCAGGAGAAAAGCCAAAACATGCAACATTCTCAACCTAAGTCAGACTGTAGACCCAGACTCCTGGTCACATGCAGAACCTTTGGCAGGACAAGCCTCCAAGGACTTTGCAGCACAGAGGGTTGCATCCCAAAAGTTCTGGGCTGAGGTAGTTCTCATGCATTGGGGCGCCACATCATAACAAGTCTACCAAAGAGAAATTTCAGGAATACTCACCGCCATGTTTTTCCATACTTTTTATAACATTCTGTGTCAAAATCAGAAAAATCCTAGGAAAAAGAACAAAATGAAATTACATTATTGTTGCAAATGTACTGACATTGCATCAAATGACCCAAATTTCATGAAATCAGGCTTGTTGTTCCTAACAGGTGGTTAGGAAAAAGCTCTTATTCAGAGGCTTCTGAGAAGAAAAGAGAAAATGTGCAATGTTTGAAATAAAATATGTAAAGTCACTTAAATTTTCTCTATTATACATAATCAACCAATTCCTATTGTCTATGAATACAACATGCTTCTCTTCTGCAATATTTCTTCTTCTACTTATGTTGTCTCATAAATACTGGGACCTTCTGAATTATCACCTCCATGGGCACATGAGGAAACCCAGGGTGAGGAAAAGTTAGTGTATCTCAGGGCCACACATGAACTTTTATCTCCTCATTGAGGATCATTTTAATTTATCTCAGGTTTTAACTAGAATTCTAGTAGAATTAGGTACTTAAGGACACTAGCAACCTCTTCTAGCCTAAGATATTTATGTTATCACAATCCTGTTGTTGAGTAAGTAAGTGACATAGTGAGCAAATAAAAAGCGGACTTGCCTTCCTATGTTGTAGCTCAACTTGGAAAAGGGAAGTTGCTACCTCTCTGCCCTTAGGACACATATAGTTAGACACTGGCTCTGAGTTTTCATCATAGAAACTAAGAAATTAATCTTCCTCATGTTAAGTTTTATTTGTAATATTTTAAGTGTGCAAATAAAGCATCCCAGAGGTTTGAGTGTGTCTTCCTAGAATCTGCACTGAGAAAAATGAAAATCCTCTGAGAATGCTCACAGTTTGCTGAACATAAAGTCCACAGCTTAAAATGTGGATGTGCCAGAGTCCTGAGCTCATCAACAGAAGGGAACCTGAGGCCAGGAGGAGTTGTAAACAGAGCCCCAGGGTAAACCTGACTGTGCTTTGGATGGGGCCCTCAAACAGTTTCTGAAGCTTAGAAATCTTGAAACTTCTCTCATGGAGCTGAATTTCTACTGATGTAACTAAGCAGATGTTTGCAACCATAAGAGGCAAAACAGGGAGCTCAAATGACACTCACCTGGTGATAATTAAGAACACTTCCCCCAAAAAAAGCAGAGGTGTTGGCCCTGGAATTCCCAGCTTCTTAAAATATCCATGTTAATAGGTCCCATAGCCATAAAGTGGAAGAGAAATCCAGATCAAGGGATTGTGACTGTGTGTATAAAGTGGCTCATGAGTCCCTGATCAATAATGGGAGCCATTAAGCCAGGCAGGTATCATTTAGGCCATAAATAACAACAAAAACTTTAATGGCCCTAATCACATCTGCTCATCATCTCCTCTCTCACGGTCACTGAGAGACTCCAAAATCACAATAGTTAGCTCAGAGCAGCTAATTCCATCATTAGGCTCCCAATGATACAGTGAATATCTGATATAAGTCCCCAAACATGAACTTAAAAATTTCTGAGCAATTCAGCCTAAATTTTTTCTAGGTCATTTCACTCACTGGTGTCAGTTCAGGAAGATGACTTGATACCATCAAGTTGGCCTCTCTACTGGCCTCCAGTGTGGGCTGTCCCCACTCTGGGCCTTCTTCCCTCAGCAGAGAGGAATATTCTCCAACTTTTTCATAACTCCTATCTGGATGCCTTTTATTGCATCCCTCGTCCATATTCTCTTTTACTCATCTGCTGTAAGAGATTAAGAACACTGGCATATGAGGAAACTGTTGAATAAGAATAACCAGCTGGGCAGGTATATTTAAAGACATGTGCAATCTACGTCATGGATGTATGTATTAGATTAATATTCCTTCAATTGTTCAAAAAAGATGGGTCATTTTTAAACAGATTGGTTTTCACAAATACAGAATCCTTCAGAAGGAAAGTGAGAAACTTACCTCAAAAAAATTGTACTATTGAACAGAATAAAATTAAAACAATTTCATTAATTTTAAAATGCCACTGGAGGTAAAATAGATGCAACAAAAGCCTGAATACCACCCTTTACTTCAATTGTAACAACCAGGTTTATATTTTCTATTTTCACATCATTATGAATGCCAACTCTCATAAAAGTGGATTTAAGGTAGAAGTCAAAGGTCTCCTTGGGGCAATGTCTTCTACTCTCATTCAGAAATAACTGCTCTTTTTACCTGATCCATGAAACCAGGAATCCCACTATTTTTTAAATATTTTTTTAGCTTTTGTTGGACACTGAAACTTTATTTTATTTACTTATTTTTATGTGGTGCTAAAGATCAAACCCAGTGCCTCACACATGCCAGATGAGCTCTCTCTCACTGAGCCACAACCCCAGCCAAGGAGTCCCACTATTTAAAGGAATTCTTCTACTATATTAATTTATTCATGCTCCTCTACTGGAATATCATGAGAAAATGTTTAAAATAAAAAATTGGCTTGTTAACTTCTGTCTCTTGAAGCTGCCATTAGATTTCAAATCAAGAAAGAAACAAATCTCTACACTGATGATAACTTAAAGAATACAAGTTCAAAATTTCTCCCAAGTCTTTGCTCAATAGTTTCATCATTTAGCAGTAGTTGCATATTTCAGGGCGAAGGAATTGAGTTTTTGGAGGGAGGGCTGTGCCTGTGAAAGGGAAGAGAATAGAGGAAAGAACTGAGTCTGAGCCTGTGGTAGCACCTGGGGTGCACTTGGTGCATTTTACAAATGGTGCTTGGACTTGGGGGAGAAGCAGGAACCACCTATTCCACAGGTTACAAGCCTTCTACACATCTCTTGTACTGCACATAGAACACAAAAGATAAACAATGACACAGAAACTTATGAAGACTCCTTTTTACTCCTAGAATTTTGAAAGTTTGCAGAGGGTGCATCACTTTTCAGAAGGTGTCCAGTTGTTTGTAATCTGCCTCTACAGAACTCCGGCTGATTAATCTAGGTACAAACTGAGACTCAATCAGAAGTTCATCCTCCAAATCAAATGATATCACTAAAACTCCTAGTCACAGAAATGGGAAGTTTCAAGAGGAGAGGAACTGGGACAGTTACTCACAGGTAGAGGAGCACCAGGCTAATTCCCAGGAGAACCAAGGTTTCCATGGAAAAGTTTGGGATCAGATCCATCACTACTTTTCTTTCAAAATCTTCTCCTCTGAGTTTGACTTCCAGCTATGTGAGCTATCTTTTCACTGGCGAAGGTGCCAAGCTTGCCTTCTGTGAGCAGCTTTGAGTCAATGAAGTCAGTCTGGAATATTTATATGCTTGAAAAAAAAAGTGGAGCTGGGTGTATAGCCAGTAGAAAAAACCACCTGTGCCCCACCCCCTATTGCAGAAACCAGGTGCCCCCTCCACCTTGGCAGTTGGCAGTGAGTCATGAGACATGCCCATTTTTATCTTTGAGTTCAGGTTTGTAAAAATTATTAATAAAAAATTCGATCAGAATGATCATTATGCCCAAAGGTTATTGCTTCTTATCAGAAACTCAAGTGAAACATTGGAATTAAATGTCCTTTAATCATTTTTTGTCTCCTTGGGTTTTCTCATTATAAAATCCTTGAATTACACCCCCAAAAAAGTTATATCTAAATAACTACTCATGCACTTTCCTCTGCTTACAAGGCCCTCTTGCTCAGAGAAGACTTTTTAAAAGTTGTTTTTAGTTGTTGATGGACCTTTTTTTCCTTTTTTCTTTCTTTCCTTATTTATTTTCATGCAGTGCTGAGAATCAAACCCAGGGTCTTACATCCTAGGCAAGCACTCTACCACTGAGTCACAGCCCCAGCCCAGAAGACTCTTAATCATCCTTTAAAACCCAGCTCAGAAAAAAACTTTTTCTGGTAAAGGCTTTCAACACCACCTCTTCAGAAGGAGTCACTTCCTCCCCTGGACAATCTCTATTTTCCCTGGAACACATTTCTCTTTTTGTTGTCCTCTTGATGTACAACATTGTTGGATTTCACCTTTGTTTCACTTTCCAGAATGTGAACTTTTCTGGAGCAGGGTCTCTGTACTATCCACTATTATGCCCTTAGCCCCTAGCAGAGTTATTTACAAAGAGCTGGTATCTGGGACGTTTGGTCATTGAGTCAGGTGAGATTGCTGGGCCTCTGCAGGTTCTTTGCCTGTGTGTCTTTGCTGACTACTTCATCTTCCTGGTTTATTAATACAGAAAGATGATTTGTCTTGTTTGGGCCACAGCCACCTTCCCAGCACATTCAGGCTGTGTGCCAGTACCCTGATGGCCAGAAGTCCCCTAAAAAACAGGGTGAACAAGATGACACTGATGGATGCACTGAGTAATGCCAATCCAAGATACTTCCTGTGCCACCATTAAGAGATCCCTGCAGTATCCAGCAATTTAGACAGATTTCAGAGCAAAGAAAAACCTCTGTCTCTGAAAATAATGCATGTCCATGACCAATGGGTATGAAAGGACAAAAGAGGAGAACAGCATCCTGCACGGCCAGGTGAACCACAAATCTCTAATCACCCATCTCATGGCAGATATCACAACAGAGAGCACATCCAGCGCCAGAACCCTTAAAAAATGATCCCAGATTTTTCATTAGGCCAAGAGGTATCTGAGCAGGTGGCTCCCTGCTTTTTGTTAAATGGGTGGTTGTGGATGGAGAGCAGACCCTGGGTGCTGGTTTAGGAGCAGTCTTGTAAAAACAATTGTCACTTGGGAGACTCTCAACAGATTCCTGATGCAAGTGATGCCATTCCTGAGTGTTTGGAAATTATACCAGTTCATTATCTCAAGTCTGAGTCAAATTCTTTGTCTGATTATCCTGAGAAAGAGTGGTTTAGGTAACAAAGCCTCCAAGTTTTCAAAACATAACAGAATGAGAAGACATTCAAGCTGTGCTTGTGTGCTTCCTTCTCTCTTTCTTCTGACTCTGTGCCAACTGATACTCACCCTTCACCAACCTTTCCCATATCTCTGGCATGCATTCAAACAAGGAGAGATTCCAGTGTCATTTGATAACTTACTTAACAATCTTGAAACAACAATCTGAATTCAGAGGCACCCCATCTGAAATTAAGAATGACTTCCTTATGTTGAGAGTAGAAGCTGGGAGCAATGGGGCTTCCACTTCCCACCCTGACAGGCACCAAAGAGGATGTAAATGGGTATTTCATTCCATCTGGGACAACACAGACTAAATCTGCATCTGTGTATTTTCTGCCTTTATTTCCAGATTGCTCCCTCTTCAGATCAACCAAATATACACATGTATATCACCTGGCTTTTGTTTCTGTAAATTATAATGGTGTCTGTGGGATAGGTAAGGAGAAGTAATGTAACCATTTTCTCCTGGGCTGATTGAAATGCACCAAGTTCAATACTCATTTTACCATATTTTGTCTATTTGTTATGTATATTTGCAGCCAAATCCAGCCATCCAGGATTAAGACATGTTTCAAGGTTAGGTTGTCAGTAACAAATCCATAACCCAAAATCTCTTTTATACATTCTGTATAAAAAACCTCTATAGAACTAATATAATTTTATCTTCATTCAAATCATGTATTTTATTACTATAATGAAATACCAGGGCCATTATTATTTTCCCCATCTTTCATAGCTCTGAACCTTGTTGGACTGGTTGGGATTTGTACCAAGAAGAATGGGTTAGACATTCCTTGAGATGAAAAACGCACCCAGTGCTGGACTCCCAATCTATGCAAAAGTTCTTTTTCTGCAATGGGCAATCAAAGAAGCCAAGCTCTAGCCAGGCAGGGTGGCAAACATCTGTAGTCCTAGTTGTTCAAGAGGATGAGGTTAGAGAAACACTTGAGCCCAGGAGTTCAAGGTCAGATAACACAGGGAGAAATCATCACACACACACACACACACACACACACACACACACACACACACAAACATACACAGAGAGAGAGAGATAAAGAGAGAGAGAGAGAGAGAGAGAGAGAGAGAGAGAGAGAGAGAGAGAGAGAAAGAGAGAGAGACATGTTCCTCATGAACTTAATTCCATAGAAGGTAATATCATCAAACACAAAGATATTTGCATACTAAATTTTTGCTGTACATGTCCAGGAAAGCATTATGTGCCATAAGACTGCCCTCATGACTCTGGCATCTCCTCTGCATATTTAGTGAAGCACTCACCACATACTTTTAAGATATGTTCTATATATTTAAGTATTCAGATGTTTAATTCCCAGTTATTATTCTGGTTTCAGATAGTGATAGCAAAAAAAGGACATAGTATAAATAAGGATGGTTCAGCCACATAAAATTAATCATACAAGTATGAGACACATACAGTCCTTATCAATATGAACGGTTTATCTTCTTTCTTGTTTTCATATGCAACAGATAAAAGTCCAATCTCAGATTATATTCAGGAAAACATCAGGGTGATATAAGTGTAAATGAACAGGTGATCCACAAACTTAGTGATGTAAGGGTCCCAATCATCATGATATTTCAATCCTTTCACAATGGTAGCCCAAGTTGTTATTCCCATGGAAAGCCTGTCTTGACTGGAATTGTATGACTAAATCTCTTTTGGTATAGAGAGACACAGAAGTGCTCTGGAATGATTTGTGTATAAGGCTCAAATTCCACAATTTATAATTACAATTATGAAAAAATGCAAGCAAGATTATTTATCTAACTTAGTTAAGTGCCCATTCTTCTCAGTTGGGTAAAACTTGATCTTGCTAATTTGGGGAATCAGGTGGTATCTAAGCTTTGGTTGCTAGAAGAGGAAATAACCAACTCTTCTGGGCTAATGATGGGAAGGTTGAGGAGCATGTCAGGTGAAAGAGACAGTTCCTCTCGTTATTGGACTCTTCCAATGTGTGCCTAACATCAGTATCACTGTAGATTGGCAGGACTGTCTGGCTACTGTGTTCAGGACTTGTGCCAAATTCTACCTATAAGCCAGTCAGAATCCTTGTCCTTGTGAAATTTAACCTTAAGGAAGAGCAATGCTAATCAAATAAATACACAAATAATACTAAATTACAAATTTTATTACAAAATAAAAGAAAACTTGTTGAACTTCCGAGCAGTGTTTGGCATAGGTGGTTGATGTGACAAGAGATGAGAAATTAAATCAATATATGACCCAGCTATATCATCCCCCATATTTATCCAACAGAATTAATCAACATACTATACATATCCATGTTTTTGGTAGCATACTTCACAATAACTAAGTTATAAAAGCAATCTAGGTGTCCATCAACTGGATAAAGAAAATATGGTATATGTACTCAATGGAGATTTACTCAGCCATAAACACAAATAGAGTTATGCTATTTGCAAGAAAATTAATAGAAACAGAGAATGATTTGGTCAGCTTTTTTTCTTCTGTGACTAAAGGACACAGCTAGCACAATTGTATGGGGAGGAAAAGTTTATCTAAAGGCTCATCGTTTTAGATGTCTTATTTCATAGAAGGACACCTCCATTTCAGAAGGAACCAGCTCACATGATGATCAGAAGAGAGAGAGAGAGATAAGAGAGAGAGAGAGAAAGAGAGAGGTCTTTACTTGCCAGATACAAATATATACCCCAAAGCCATGCCCCCAATGAATCATTTCCTCCAGTCCCACTCCACCTGCCTACAGTTCCCATTCAGTTAATTCAATCAGGGCCTAATTCACTGATTAGGTTAAGACTATGCTATATAACCCAATAATTTCTCCTCTATACCTTCGTGCATTGTCTCACACCTCAACCTTTGGGGAACACTACACACCCAAATCATAACAGAGAACATCATACTAAGTAATATAAGCCAGATTCAGAAAGTCAAGGGTTCTTTGTTTTTTATCATATTTGAAAGCTAGACAGATATAAATGAAAGAAAGGAAATCAGGTAAACAGAAAAAGGACCAATAGAGAAATGAAATCAGTGGAGGGGAAAGGGGGAGCAAAGGGAGGGATCTGAGAATTAAATAGACAGTGTATGCTATGTGCATATATGAATATATCACAATGAAAACCACTCATCTATCTAATCATAATGCACAAATAAAAATTTTAAAACCATAAGATAAAAAATAACCGAAACATATTAAATAAAAAAGAAAAGATATATTTGGACTCACAGTTTAAGAGATTTCAGCCCATAATCACTTGGATCCATTGATTCTGAACTGTGGTGAGGCAGATTGCCATGACAGAGGTGCACCATGGAGCAAAGTTCCTTCCCTCATGGTGATTGGAAAACATAAAAAGGGCAAGGTAGGGGCTAGGGATTTGATAAGCTTTTCTACGATCTGCACCTGGTGACCTAACTCCAACTAGATCCTAGGGTCCATCCTCTCTACCACCTTCTGATAATGCCATACAAATGTGAATCCATCTATGGATCATTCACAGATGAGATTAGGGAAGCTCATTATCAAATCACCTCCCCAAAATCTCCACCTCCGCACATTGCTGCACTGGGAACCAAGCTGTTAAACCTTGAGCCTTTGGGAACATTCCAGAGTCAAACCATATCATGATTTTTCCTTTACCGCTTAACTCTCTCCTACTTAGTAAGTTATGAAAGCAGAATCCAAAGGACTTGTGGGGTTGGTTGTGTGAAAACTTGGGTATGCTTAACTCTTAATTCCTCATCTGACTGTAGAAGGGGCTCAGTAAATATCCTTCAAATCACAGCACCTCAAGGATCACCTGCCTCTCTCTCTACCTCTATGATTCACTTTTATTTAAAAAAAATGCCACCTCCACATTATTCTCTTTATCTTTCATATTATGAGAGACCCCCAGGCCCTCCAGTTCAGCCAGAAATGAAGAACTCCTAAGGACAGGATGAAGCACAAAGTCAGTGGAATAGACTGGGCCTTGAAGACGACATCTGCCAAGGAGGTCCTAGCTTTAAAATTCTAAAGTGGTTTCTCAACTAGAAGTACAGAGTAAAGGGCATCATACACATGCACACAAACACATATTTGTCCACAAACACACACACACACACACACACACACACACACATTTTGGGGTTTTTTTAGTAGCAGTAATTTAACCTAAGGTTGCTTAAACATCCAGCCACATCTCCAGCACACTTAATTTTTTTATTTTGAGACAGGGTCTCACTGTGTTGCTTACAGCCTTGCTGAATCTGCCTTCAAACCGTCAAACACATGATCCTCCTCCAGATCCCCTGGGATTACAGATGTGCATCACTGTACCCAACACACACACACACACACACACACACACACACACACAAACACACACATAATGTACCTCAAGCAACAATAGTGTTACTGAAAGCTCAGGCTTGTCCCTGATGTCAATTCAATAAAAAGGACAGTTTTGAGAAAAAGAGAAAGTTTTATTGTTCTACTGAGGAAGGAGAAGCACAGGGGACTCCTTTTCCAGAGGTGTGATTTTGCCCATCAGAGAGAAAAGAGGGTTTCTTTTTTTTTTTTTTGATCTTTTTTTTTATTGGTAGATGGACAGAATGTCTTTATTTTATCTATTAATTTTTATGTGGTGTCAAGAACTGAATGCAGTGCCTCATATATGCTAGGCAAGTGCTCTGACTCAACCCAAGAACTGATGGTTTTTAAAGATATAATCCATTCCAGGTGTTCTCTGTGAGAGGTTTGATTCACCTGTTAATTTGGGAGATAACAATTCGTATGGCACCAGTCCTGAAGTCTGACTACCTTTGTTCCTGTGGTGGGTGTATGCTCAAAGACAGATGGATAACGCCGCCTAGGATGGAAAAAGATAATCTTGTTCCCAACCCCCAGGTTATGAAGAGAGGGAGGAAGAAGAGAAAATTAAAATCCTGTCCATATTAAAATAAGCCTCAGTGGCAAAACAGCCAAAGACTGTATTCAAAGCATGAAGTGGATGACGGATACAATAGGGAAATTTTTGTCTAAAACATTTAATTTTTTTCCTATTTCCTTAAATAAATTTAAGAGCATTGGTATTAGTTCTTCTTTAAAGGTCTTGTAGAACTTGGCTGTGTATCCATCTGGTCCTGGGCTTTTCTTGGTTGTTAAGCTTCTGATTGCCTCTTCTATTTCATCACTTGATATTGGTCTGTTTAAAATTGTGTATATCTTCCTGATTCAAATGGGAAAATCGTATGACTTAAGACATTTATCGAAATTGGGGTTGTAGCTCAGTGGTAGTGCACTTGCCTATCATGCCTGAAGCAAGGGTTCGATTCTCAGCACCACATACAAATAAATAAAAAGATCCATTCACAACTAAAAAAAAATTTTTGAAAGAAATTTATCCATGCCTTCAATGTCTTCTATTATATTGGAGTATAAGTCTTCAAAATAACTTCTAATTATCCTCTGTATTTCTGTAGTATCTGTTGTGATATTACCTTTTTCATCATGTATGTTGGTAATTTGAGTTTTCTCTCTACTTCTCTTCATTAGTATAGCTAAGGGCCTGTCAATTTTATTTATTTTTTTAAAAACCCAACTTTTTGTTTTGTCAATTTTTAAAATTGTTTCTTTTGTTTTGATTTCATTGGTTTGAGCTCTAATTTTAATTATTTCTTGCTTTCTACTGCTTTTGCTGCTGATTTGTTCCTCTTTTTCTATTATTTGAGATGTAATATGAGGTCATTTATTTATTAGCTTTTCTTCTTTTAAGGAATGAACTCCATGCAATGAACCTTCCTCTTAGTACTGCTTTCATAGTGTCCCAGATTTTGATATGTTTTTTCTATGTTCTCATTTACCTCTAAGAATTTTTGATCTCTTTCTTTATGTCTTCTGCAACCCATTGTTCATTCAGTAGCATATTGTTCAGTCTCAAGGTGATGGAGAAATTTTTATTTTTTACTTTGTTGTTGATTTCCAATTTCATTCCATTATGATCTGATAAAATGCATGATTGTATCTCTCTACTTTTTTGTATTTGCTAACAGTTGCTTTGTGACATATTATATGGTCTATTTTGGAGAAAGATCCATGTATTGCTGAGAAGAAAGTGTATCTGTTTGATGCAGATTGAAATATTCTATATATGTCAGTTAAGTATAAGTTATTGATTGTATTATTGAATTCTTTAGTTTTCTTAAACAATCTTTGTTTGGAAGATATATCTAGTGTTGAGAGAGGTGTGTTAAAGTCACCCCAAATTATTGTGTTGTGTTCAATTTGAACTTGAGAAGAGTTTGTTCGATGATCATAGCTGCACCACTCTTTGGGGCATATATATTTATGATTGTTATGTCTTATTGGTATATGATTCCCTTCAGCAGTAGATAATGTCCATCTTTATCCCTTTTGTTAACTTTGGCTTGAAGTCTACTTTATTTAATATGAGGATGGACACCCCTGATTGCTTCTGCAGCCCATGTATGATTTTTCCCAACCTTTCACCTTCAGTCTCTGTATGTCTTTTCCTATCAGATGAGTCTCCTGGAGGCAGCATATTGTTCTTTTTTTAATCCAGTGTACTATCCTATGTCTTTTGATTGGTGAGTTTAAGTCATTAAAATTCAGGGTTACTATTGAGACATGGTATTCCCAGCCATGTTTGTTTATTTTGATTATTTAACTTGACTTGATTTTCTTCTTTGATTAGTTTTTCTTTTAGAGTACTACCTCCCTCTGCTGATTTTCATTGTTGTTTTTCATTTCCTTTCATGGAATATTTTGCCAAGGATGTTTTGTGAAGCCAATTTTCTGGCCATACATTTTTTAAACTTTTGTGTATCATGGAAGGTTTTTATTTTATCTTCAAATCTAAAGTTTAATTTTGCTGGATACAAGTTTCTTGATTGGCACCCATTTTTATTTGTAATTTTTTTATTATTTGCTCAACCCAATACAATGATCTTGACATATCATACATTTGATTCAAAGAGGGTATGAATTCTCATTATTTTTCCACGTGTACAAATTGCAGGATAACATTGGTTATACATCCATGTGTATACATATTAGCAATCTTAGTGTCAGTTGTATTCTGCTGCCCTCCCTATCCCCCCTCCCCTCCCCTTTCATCACCTCTCTCTTCTCATTCTACTGTGACACTTATCTCTCTCTTTTTTCTTCCCTTCCCCCTCACACCATCGTATATGTATTTTGTGAAACCATGAGGGTCTCCTTCCATCTTTTTTGCAATACCCCTTCTCCCTCCCATTTCCTCCCACATCTTTTCCTTATTTTGTGGTAATCTTCTTCTCATGCTCTTCCTTCCTACTCTGTTTTGAGTCACCTCCCTTATATCAGGGAAGACATTCAGCATTTGTTTTTAGGAATTGGCTAACTTCGCTTAGCATAATCTGTTCTAGTGCCATCTATTTTCCTGCAAATGGCACCCATTTTTTTTCAGAGCTTGATATATGTGGTTTCAGGATCTTCTCTCTATGTTTGTGGCATTGGGGTCTCAGGTGGCTGAGAGCCACAGCCTAGACTTCAGAGAATATCTCTCTGGGGCTTCCAAATGTTAAGGCACTATTCCAAAATCCCAAATAAAACTCTGTGTCTTTTTGAAGTAAAGATAAAGAATTTATTCTGGCCAGGGCCAAGGGAACACAAAGCCGCCAGTTCTGCAGCCCAAGAATTGAATGCTGGTGGGGGGCATCTTAAAAGACAAAAAAACACAAAGAAGGGAGGCAGGGGAGGCAAGTACAATCATGAGACATATTTCACATAGTGGAAAGCACCAAGGTCTCAGAATTGGCACCTTTTTGTGCATAGTCAGGAAGCAAGCTTGCATTAGTTCTACAGTTATGGATATTGTTTTCAGGGATCAAGTTGATAAGGGTGGCAATTTCAGCTTCTATGTGAATGGGCCCATGCAGAAATGGGGGCCAATTCTTCCCAGGGTGAATTGTCTGAACAAAATTGGGTCAGACTGACTTAATTTTCAAATTATCCCATAAAAAATCCATTTACAATTTTTTTTTATTAATGTCCTATGGAAACATGTGATGCTGGGACCCACTGTGCCACACCCATGCATGCACATTCCATGTTCAGTGAAATTCATTCCACTCTCCTTCCCTTTTTATGTCCCTTCTTCTTCCTCCTCAACCCCTTCATCTACTCTACTAAACTTTCCTCTGTTTTTATTAGTTGTTCAAAATATTACAAAGCTCTTGACATATCATATTTCATACATTTGATTCAAGCAGATAATGAACTCCCATTTTTGATGAAATTACCTCTCCCTTCTTTATTCTCCCTCTATTTTTCTTGTATTTTTTTAAATCTCCACCTTACTTGCCTTACTTTGTATTAGCTTCTCCTTAGTAGAGAAAACCTTTGAAGTTTAATGTTTTGGGACTGGATTATTTCACTTAACATGACTTATCTTCATTTTAACCTTTAGCTTTGATAACCTATACAGAAAGGAGCAAAGATCTACCAACAAAAATAACTATTTTATAGATTTTTTAGTGTTGTTAATATACTTACTTTTACCAAAATTCTGGATATTTTCATATGGTTTTATGTTAATATTTAGCAAAAAATAGTATCTGTTTCATTGTAGTAGTCACAGGAGGCTATGCAGCCCTTCTCTCTTTCTGGTAAAGTATCTGAAAATATATGACTTTGTTGTTGGTAAAATAATTCATCACCATTGGGTTTTATTGATTAAACACCCTAGAAAATTTAATGGGTGTGAAACATTTATAATTCTTCAGGGTTACAGTGTGTTCTCCATGGCAAATAAGATTTGAGTTCCAACTGTTCTTTATGACAAGTGGAATCTGGGCCCAAACTGGTGTGTTGTAAGGTGACCAGTTAATCAGTGTGCTGATTTCACAATCTCAATGGGCCTGGTTAGGGTGATTAAAATATGAATTTCCTAAGTTTTATGTGTAAGTTGAAGTTGTTAGATAATAGTAAACCAGGATTATATCTACAAGGTAGAAAAACATTAGATACATATCATGATTGGTGGCAGTCAAGGTCTGCCTTTCAGGACTCACTTTGATATATATCATCTGTGAGAAATTGTTAATGAAATCTTGACTTATAGTGACAGGCTGTAAAGCAATGCCTAACAGCATGTTCCTGGGTGACACAAATTCCCATTTTTACCCTACCTGAACTGGTTATTATATACACTTTCTGAGGTTTTTGTGGTCACATGAGGTTGTTGTTCAATATTCAACCAGAATTTTGCTAGTGAGATAGTGTTGCAAAAAGTTATTGGATACAAGTCATCCTTTCTGACATTGTTGGAATTGTGATATCTTCCAGCTGGCTGCCAGTCTCAGTAACCTCACTTACTTTCTCTGTCTAAGAACATGTGGTTGAAAGATTTAGACTTAGAAGAATATAGATTTATTCCCATGGTCAGGTGTGTGAGTGATAGATTTGTGTCTATGGTGTCTGGATTCCTGAAATGATTTCCCCTCGATACTGTTACTATTTCCTCCCTTTTTTTCTAAAATTCCATGTATGTTTTTATCTGGCTGTTTCCCAACTCTCCCAACCTATGGGCATTTTGCAATTCTAAAAATACTTCCACTTTTTAAGTTTAGTTACAGTTATGACTATATGCCTCACTACCAATTTCTCTATAAATCTGTATTTTATTACTAAAGTGAAGAATTTGAGGCAGGATATTTTGTAAAGAAATGATGCCATTCAGTCACATCCATGCTGTCCCAAATGATAGAAATTCATCATTTGTAAGGCTGAATAGTGTCCTCTCTTGTATACATTCCACCTTTCCTTATATCCATTTATTAATTCATGCACACTAAAGTTGATTTTTATTTTTGGTTATCATGAATAATATTGCAATAAACATGGGAGTACACATGCCTCTATGACACATATTTCATCTAGATAAATATCCAGAAGTGGGATGCTGAATCATATAGTAGTTCTATTTCTAATTCAATATTTGTTGTGTGCTTGTAGGATTAGCATCTTTTTCCTGTTACATGTTAAACTCCATGAGAGTAATAATTCTGACCTTTATATGCAGTGCTGTTGCATGTCCCAAACACAGCAGGCATGCAGCCGAACCAATTCATAGTGTCACTGAGGTAAGGAACACACTTCCTCCAATGCCAAGAGAGAATGCCATGGGACCTGCCACTTTCCCTAGAACATCCAACCATGAGGCCTACAATAGTTGGTTGTTCCCCTTCTTCAGCTATCAAAGCTAGATACCACCTGGTTTCCCAAATAGACCTAATCAAGTGTGCCCCTACTGAGAAGTGTAGGCTCTTGAGTTAGAAAAAAATCTTGTTTGCATTTAAAAAATTACTCTTTTTTTCAGTCAAGATTAGAAATTGTGAAAATTGAATCTAACACTCAAATCATTTCAGCACAACACTGCCTCCCTGCAATGAGAGCAAATACTTAAACAATGGAAATCAGGACAGGTTTCCCATTAGAGGAGAAACTTGGGCTAACAATGTAACGTATAATATCAGATTCATGGAGATCCTTACAATACTCTGAATCCAGTGATGGAATCTGAGCCTAATGTCCTGTGAATATTATGTGAGACTCCACATTGATAGTATATGAAGAACACTGAGACCAAAACTCAAATATTTAATGTTGGCAAAGACATTTATTATACTTGGATGGTTGCTGTAGTTATCTGTTTGTCATTATGTTTGGCCAGAACACCTGAATCAGTCATCTGTGTAATCTCAGCACTTAGAGCAGACTTCTAAAAGTACATGCAGATGCTTCAATACAACAAAGAGTAGATGGGAGACATGGGGTGGTTTAGGTGCTTCCTGTATATGTTCAAATAAATTGGCAGTTTGCAAGCTTTTTATGTTAGAAAAAATTGCTTTTGGGGAATCAAATGGCACAAAGTACATGTCTCTTATTATTATCCCCTGTAGTGTAAGACCATTTGCATCAGTTGGGAAATAGTTCTGACTACATTTAATTCCCTAGCAATGATAGCTATTGCTTTTTTAAAACACATCAGAAATTTATTAGTTGCTCAAAGCATTACATTGATCTTGACATCATATATCATATGTCTCTTATTATTATCCCTTGTAGAGTAAGACCATTTGCATCAGTTGGGAAATAGTTCTGACTACATTTCATTCCCAAGTAATGATAGCTATTGCTTTTTTAAAAAAATACAAGAAATTTATCAGTTTCTCAAAACATTACATTGATTTTGACATATATCATATGTCTCTTATTATTATTCCCCATAGAGTAAGACCATTTGCATCAGTTGGGAAATAGTTCTGATTACATTTCATTACCAAGTAATGATAGCTATTGATTTAAAAAAATCAGAAATTTATTGGTTGCTCAAAACATTACATTGATCTTAACACATCATATATCATACATTTGATTCAAATGGGGTATGAATTCTTATTATTCCCACATTTACAGATTGCAGGATCACATTGGTTATACAGCCACATTTATACATACTGTCATACTAGTGTCTTTTGTATTCTGCTGCCCTTCCTATCCCCTTTCTATCTTCCCTCCCCTCCCCTCCCCTCATCTCACTTCTCTCTACCCCCTCTACCATAACTCATTTTTTCTCTATCTATTTTCCCCTTCCCTTCACATCCTCTTATATGTATTTTTGTATAACAATGTGGGTCTCCTTCTATCTTCCATGTAATTCCCCTCTTCTCTCCCATTCCCTCCCACCTCTAATCCTTATTTGATGGTGATCTTCTTCTCATGCTCTTCCTCCCTGCTCTGTTTTGAGTCACCCTCCTAATATCAGAGAAGACATTTGGCATTTGTTTTTTTAGGGATTGGCTAACTTCACTTAGCATAATCTGCTCTAATGCCATCCATTTCCTTGCAAATGCCATGATTTTGTTATTTTTTAGTGCTGAGTAATATTCCATTGTATGTGAAGTCTAAGCACCCTGGTTAGGGCCTAAGATGACAAGGGCAGTGAAACTTTCACATTGGACTTTGTAATGGCACAGCATTTGTAATTATATGCTTTGGAGGAAAATGAAAATATATGAATTTCCACAGGGAATTTATTTCCAAAAAGAATAAGGAAGGCATTGGGATTAAGTTGCCAGTGGTTATAAGATGACACTCTGACCTTGTTTGAATGCATTCTGTGGACCCCTCTTATGGGATCATAGAGGATGGTCCTACAACACCTCGCCTTGGCCATGAATCAATGCATGCATAAATAGATGTATATCCCTATTGCACTTTAAATGAGGAGTTGTAGTTTCTATCTAGTGTCTCCTACAGAAATTTTGACTCAAATATGACAAACTATGATCATCAACATTTCATGCTGCTTGATAAGCTTCAAAACTAAGAAAGCAGGTGGACTATATTTAGTATTGAGATGTTCACCTACATAGGCCTCTGTTCAGCAGCCCATATACTTAAACCCAGAATAATGGGATGAAATGGAAGTGGTGATCTGTAACCATTGAACTTACCAATAACACTGATAGAGGTGTTTATTTACTTCCCACAGAATAAGCACTAAAAGGAGTTCAGACTGAATGTGTACATAATTATTTTCCAATTACCAATATGGGGAGGGAACTTGGTTTCTCTAAGTATAGGTCATACATAAACTATAGCTTTCTTTGGAAAGTCTGGCAATGATGAGAAAAGATAAAGAGGAAGAGACACGCTAAGTGCAGCTCAAGTGTCTTCAATTTTGTTGTGTATTAAGATCTATGAAGGTTTTGTTTTTTCTTGCCATGAATTGTTTTTTTTTTTCAGGATAAATTTATTTAGGATCTGAGTCAGAATGATAATAATGAGCTTGTGTGATTTCCAAACACTCACTTGTGGGGTCTTTACCATTGAAGATGTGGTGGAAGCTCACAAGTGACAGAGATATCAATTACACAATGTCCCCTGTCCAGTTTCCCAGGTCTCTTTATCACCCATTGAGTAATCACCATTCATCAAAAACTGTAACCCACTGTCTCTGACCCATGGACCCCTCACCTAACCTAGAATCATATTTTTTGCATTATAAGGTGCTGTATATGCTGCCTGTAATGACGTCTTCCACACCATTGGTAGCTAAGGTGTTTGGGGTCAAAGTGGCCACAGAGAACGTTCTTTTCTGTCCATTTTCTCATTATGCCAGAGAGAGAGGACCATTCTTTGTTCCAAAATCATTCTTAATTCCTTTCTGAGGCAGACACCTTTGATGGACTTCCAAAAGAGCACCATGAATTGATGGTGCTCACTCAGCAGTCAACTCCATCTCAACCATGTCCAGTCCCTTCTTCATGGGTCTTTTGTCAACAGAACCCTGCTGGATCCAACTGAACTTTTTTTTGAATATTCTTTTATTTTTTAATTTAATTTAATTTATTTAATTTGTTGTTCACAACATTACAAAGCTCTTGACATATCATATTTCATACATTAGATTAAAGTACATTACATTAGAACTCCCATTTTTACCTCAAATGCAGATTGCAGAATCACGTCGGTTACACATCCACATTTTTACATAATGCCATATTAGTGACTGTTGTATTCTGCTACCTTTCCTTTCCTCTACTGTCCCCCTCCCCTCCCCTCCCATCTTCTCTCTCTACCCCATCTACTGTAATTCATTTCTCTCCTTGTTTATTATCCCATTCCCCTCACAACCTCTTATATGTAATTTTGTATAGCAATGAGGGTAACCCTTCATTTCCATGCAATTTCCCTTTTTTCTCCCTTTCCCTCCAATCTCATGTCTCTGTTTAATGTTAATCTTTTCTTCCTGCTCTTCCTCCCTGCTCTGTTCATAGTTGCTCTCATTATATCAAAGAAGACATTTGGTATTTGTTTGTTAGGGATTGGCTAGCTTCACTAAGCATAATCTGCTCTAGTGCCATCCATTTACTTGGAAATTCCATGATTTTGTCATTTTTAGTGCTGCATAATACTCCATTGTGTATAAATGCCACATTTTTTTAATCCATTCATCTATTGAAGGGCATCTGGGTTGGTTCCACAGTCTAGCTATCATGAATTGTGCTGCTATGAACATCGATTTGGCAGTATCCCTGTAGTACGCTCTTTTAAGGTCTTCAGGGAATAGTCCGAGGAGGGCAATAGCTGGGTCAAATGGTGGATCCATTCCAAGCTTTCCCAGGAATCTCCATACTGCTTTCCAAATTGTCTGCACCAATTTGCAGTCTCACCACCAATGTACAAGAGTACCTTTTTCCCCACATCCCCGCCAGCACTTCTTGTTGTTTGACTTCATAATGGCTGCCAATCTTACTGGAGTGACATGGTATCTTAGGGTGGTTTTGATTTGAATTTCTCTGACTGCTAGAGATGGTGAGCATTTTTTCATATACTTGTTGATTGATTGTATATCCTCCTCTGAGAAGTGTCTGTTCAGGTCCTTGGCCCATTTGTTGATTGGGTTATTTGTTGTCTTTTTGTCTAATTTTTTTAGTTCTTTGTATACTCTGGAAATTAGGGCTCTATCTGAAATGTGAGGAGTAAAAATTTGTTCCCAGGATTTAGGCTCCCTATTTTTCTCTCTTATTGTTTCTCTTGCTGAGAAAAAAACTTTTTAGTTTAAGTAAGTCTCATTTGTTGATTCTTGTTATTAACTCTTGTGTTATGGGTGTCCTATTAAGGCATTTGGAGCCCGACCCCACAATATGTAGATCAGAGCCAACTTTTTCTTCTATCAGATGCAGAGTCTCTGATTTGATATCAAGCGCCTTAATTCATTTAGGGTTAACTTTTGTGCATGGCGAGAGGAGGGGATTCAGTTTCATTTTGTTGCATATGGATTTCCAGTTTTCCCAACACCATTTGTTGAAGATGCTATCCTTCCTCCATTGCATGATTTTAGCCCCTTTATCAAATATAAGATAGCTGTAACTTTGTGGATTAGTCTCTGTGTCTTCTATTCTATACCATTGGTCCACCCACCTGTTTTGGTACTATTGCTCTGTAATATAGTTTGAAATCTGGTATTCCTATACCACCTGATTCACACTTCCTGCTTAGAATTGCTTTTGCTATTCTGGGTCTTTTATTTTTCCATATGAATTTCATGATTGCTTTATCTATTTCTACAAGAAATGCCGTTGGGATTTCGATTGGCATTGCATTAAACCTATAGAGAACTTTTGGTAATATCGCCATTATGATAATGTTAGTTCTGCCTATCCATGAACAGGGTATATTTTTCCATCTTCTAAGATCTTCTATTTCTCTCTTTAGGGTTCTGTAGTTTTCATTGTATAAATCTTTCACCTCTTTTGTTAGGTTGATTCCCAAGTATTTTATTTTTTTTGAGGATATTGTGAATGGAGTGTTTTTCCTCATTTCATTTTCAGAAGTTTTGTTGCTGATATACAGAAATGCCTTTGATTTATGCATGTTGATTTTATATCCTGCCACTTTGCTGAATGCATTTATTTGTTCTAGTAGTTTCTTTGTAGACCCTTTTGGGTCTTCTAGGTATAGAATCATGTCTTCCGCAAATAGTGATAATTTAAGTTCTTCTTTTTCTATTTTTATGCCTTTAATTTCTTTCGTCTGTCTAATTGACCTGGCTAGTATTTCAAGGACTAAATTAAATAGAAGTGGTGATAGAGGGCATCCCTGTCTTGTTCCAGATTTTAGAGAGAATGCCTTCAATTTTTCTCCATTCAGAATGATGGTACCCTGATGCTTAGCATAGACAGCTTTTACAATGTCAAGGTAAGTTCCTGTTATTCCTAGTTTTTCTACAGTTTTGAACATAAAGGAATGCTGTACTTTGTTGAATGCTTTTTAGACATCTATCAAGATGATCATATGGTTCTTATCTTTAAGTCTATTGATGTGGTGAATAACATTTATTGATTTCTGTATATTGAAACATCCTTGCATCCCAGGGATGAATCCTACTTGATCATTGTGCACAAGTTTTTTGATGTGTTTTTGTATTCGCTTCCCCAGAATTTTATTGAGGATTTTTGCATCTAGGTTTATTGAAGATATTGTTCTGCAGTTTTCTTTTTTTGAGGTGTCTGTGTCTGGTTTTGGATTCAGGGTGATGTTGGCCTCATAGAATGAATTTGGAAGAGCTCCCTCTTTTTTTATTTCCTGAAATAACTTGAAAAGTATTGGTATTAATTTTTCTTTAATGGTTTTGTAAAACTCCACTGTATACCCATCCGGTCCTGGGCTTTTCTTGGTTGGTAGTCTTTTGATTGCTTCTTCTATTTCATCCACTGATATTGGTCTGTTCAAATTGTGTGTATCCTTCTGACTCAGTCTGGGCAAATCATATGACTTAAGAAATTTATCGATGTCTTCACTATCTTCTATTTTATTGGAATATAGGTTTTCAAAATAATTTCTAATTGTCTTCTGTATTTCTGTAGCATCTGTTGTGATATTGCCTTTTTCATCCCGTATGTTATTAATTTGATTTCTCTCTCTTCTTCTCTTCATTAGCATGGCTAAGGGTCTGTCAGTCCTATTTATTCTTTCTAAGACCAAGTTTTAGTTTTGTTAATTTTTTCAATAGTTTCTTTTGTTTCAGTTTCATTGATTTTCTCTCTGATTTTAATTATTTATTGCCTTCTGGAACATTTGCTGTTGTTTTTTTTTTTCCTTTTCTAGGGCTTTGGGATGAAGTGTGAGCTCATTTATTTGTTGGTTTTTCTTTGTTTTTGAGGAATGACCTCCAGGCGATGAATCTCCCTCTTAAAACTGCTTTCATTGTGTCTCATAGATTCTGATATGTTGTGTCTGTATTTTCATTTATCTCTAAGATTTGTTTGTTTTCCTCCTTTATGTTTTCTGTAACCTATTTATCATTTAGTAACATATTGGTCATTTTCCATGTGATGTAAAATTTTTCCTTTCTTTTTTTATCATTGATTTTCAGTTTCATTAGATTATGATCAGATATAATGCATGGTATTATCTCCACCCCTTATATTTACTGATGGTTGCCCTATGGCATATTATATGGTCTATTTTTGAGAAGGATCCATGTGCTGCTGAGAAAAAAGTATATCCACTTGACGATGGTTGGTATATTCTATATATGTTAGTTAAGTCTAGGTTATCGATTGTGATATTTTGTTCTATAGTTTCTTTATTCAACTTTTGTTTGGAGGATCTGTCCAATGGTGAGAGAGGTGTGTTGAAGTCACCCATAATTACTGTGTTATGGTCTATTTGATTTTTGAACTTGAGGAGAATTTGTTTTATGAATGTCGAAGCACCATTATTTGGTGCATAAATATTGATAATTTTTATGTCTTGTTGTTGAATGGTTCCTTTTAACAGTATATAATGTCCTTTCTTATCCCTTTTGATTAACTTAGTCTTGAAGTCGATTTAATTTGATATGAGGATGGCCACCCCTGCTTGCTTCCGAGGATCGTGTGCTTGGTATATTTTTTCCCAACCTTTCACCTTGAGCCTGTGTATGTCTTTTACAATCAGATGTGTCTCCTGGAGGCAGCATATTGTTGGATTTGTTTTTTTAATCAATGTTACCAGCCTATGTCGCTTTATTGGAGAGTTTAAGCCATTAACGGTTAGAGTTACTATTGATATATGGTTTGTACTTCCTGCCATGTTTGATTATTTATTTATTTTTCTAATTTAGTTTGTTTCTCCATGATTAGCTTTCCCCCCATCCTCTGTCTTTACTGAGGCATGTCCCACTGATGGTTTTAGTTATTGTTTTTCATTTCTTCCTCGTGTAGTGTTTTGCTCAAGATGCTTTGCAATGCTTGTTTTCTGGCTGCTAATTCTTTTAGCTTTTGTTTATCATTAAAGATTTTTATTTCATTGTTTTACCTGAAGCTTAATTTTGCTGGATACAGAATTCTTGGTTGGCATCCATTGTCTTTCAGTGTTTGAAATACGTTGTTCCAGGATCTTTTTGCTTTCAGCGTCTGTGATAAAAAATCCGTTGTTAACCTTATTGGTTTACCCCTGAATGTAATCTGCCTCCTTTCTTTTGTAGCTTTTAATATTTTCTCTTTGTTTTGTATATTGGATATCTTCATAACAATGTGTCTTGACGTTGGTCTACTGTGATTTTGTGTGCTTGGTGTTCTGTATGCATCTACAATATGTATATCCGTTTCCTTTTTTATTTCTAGAAAGTTTTCTTTAATTATTTCATTCATCAGGTTACTCATTCCCTTGGTTTGAATCTCTGTGTCTTCCTCTATCCTGATGACTCTTAAATTTGTTATTTTTATGTTATCCCATATCTCTTGGATATTTTTCTCATGATTTTTAACCAGCCTCTCTGAGTTGGTTAGACTCTTTACAAGATGAAATATTTTGTCTTCATTATTTGACGTTCTGGCTTCTACTTTCTCCACTCTGTTTCTGATACTCTCATTTGTGTTTTTAATTTGGTTTATAGTTTCTTTCATTTCTAGAATTATTGTTTGATTTTTTTAATCTCTAACTCTTGATAAAGATGCTTAACTTCTTCTTTTATCTGTTTATGTAATTCATTTTCAATGTGTTCTTTCACTGTTTGAATTTGCTTTCTAGTATCCTCTTTAAGGTTCCGTTCCATCTTTCTAAGGTATTCCTTGAGTTTTTATATATGACCATTTTTCTGATGGCTCTAGGTCCTCTTGAATATTTAGTCTGTCCTGCATTGTTTGTACTCCTTTTCTTTCTTGCTTTTTCATGTTGCTCATGTTACTTCTTGTTCTGTTTTACTGCTGAGTTACTGTTTACTCCTATAAATTTATTTGATGCTTGGGAGAATAGGTATTAGAAGGGAAGGGGAAAAGTCATTAAAGAGAATGAGAGTAAGCAGATATAATTCGAGGAAGGAGGAATAAGAGAATTGAAAATAATTGAAAAGACAAATAATAATAAAAAAATGAAAAGTAAAATTAAGAAAATAAAATAATAAGAAAAATTAAAAGAAAATTAAAAAAAATAAAAAAAATATTTACAAAACAACAACAACAAGAAAATGAAAATAAATAAGAACAAATAAAAAAGGTAATAAATGCAGTCTTAGACTTTGATTAACTCCTCTTTCAGTAGGTGGAGCTGTGCGCACTGGGCCATGCTTGTCCTCTCAATAGGCGGAATCAATCACTGTGCAGTAGCTCTTCCTCCCAGACTGGGTGGGTCTCCAATCTTTGGTGCCTAGGGCCTTCTCTTGTGTCTAGACACTTCCCCTCTTGTCCTCAAGCCAGGCCCTGCTCACTGTTGAGGCTCACCACAATATTGGCTACATTCCAGGTCTGCTCCTCCCAGGAGCTCTGTTTTCATGAATGCCTGGGCACACTCTCCCTATTTGCCATTCCCTCGGACCCTAAGTTTGAGGGGCGTGGGGCTGAGAACCCCAAGCAAATTTGCTTGCCCTCCGGTAACCACGCCCCCGGTAGCTGGTGCAAGCGACCTCAGTTGTCAGCACTGGTGGGAGCAGTAGCCAGGAGTCCCATGCAACTCCTGATTTCCTCGTTCTGGCTATTCTGCTCACGGGAGAGCTGGGAGTGGGGAGGAGCCCTTAAGGTTTCCCTGCTGTGGGTAGAGGGAAGGGTAGGGAATTACACACCTGTTGCCGCTGGTTTCAATTAAGTTATCTTTTCTGCCACGTTTTGGTGATGTCAGTTCTCCGCCATGGTGATATCCCATGCAAATGGTGACAGTTTGTTCCCTTTGACGAGTGACCAATGCAAAGGGTCGGTCCTGACTGTCTCTCCCAAGCCCCGTTTCAATCCTGTGGTAATTGCCTATGAAGGCTTTGTTGGCATTTACTTCCATAGGATCAGAAGGGCTGACCAGTTGTTTCGGCGGGATTTTTAATGCTGAGTCATAGCCATTTGGCTGGGAGAAGCATGCGGATGAGAGCTTGAATGCAGCTGATCCCAGCTCTGATCCACCTGAACTTACAGGGATAAAGGATGAGGCATAGGTGATACCTTTTGTTAGGTAGGTAGAGTGGATGCCAAGGTCTTACAAGGCAAGACATGCCGGTGCCCAGGCATCACACTCAATTCAACTAAACCAAAGTTTCTGGATGCCAACTCTGTATCAAGTATTCTGCTAGGGACTAGGGACATAACAGTGAATAATACCCCTTTTCCTTGATAATATCACAATCTTGTGAGGGAACTATTATAGAAGTCCCCAAAGGAGGCACAGCATAGAGAGGCCAATAATATAAATGGAAATGGAGGAGACAAGTAGAAATTACCCAGAGGAAGACACAATTTTATTTGTTGGAGGCCACTGCTGTGAAAACTTTCTACTAGAATGATTTGGGGCCTGAGTTGTGTTTTGAAGTGTGATTAGGAGCCTTCTATGGGGCACAGAGTCGATTTAGGCTGAGGAAACTACTTGGGTAATGATCTGTAGATGTGACTTGTTGGATTGAATTCAAGTATTTTGGAATGAGGGGAGAAATGGAGAGAAGAGCAAGTCAGGAAATTTAATGTCAGTGGGCTCACTTAAATATCTAATATGAGTAAAAGATGTTTGGCATTAGGACAACACCAAGAAAATTGCTTATTGATTTTACCCAGAACCTGCACTCAGAGGAGGTCAGAGTAGGGGCCTTTATGACCCTTTTCCAACTGCCAGGGTGCAGAGGGCATTCAATGCCTCCAACTTCAGGTGGGGCACATGTGGCCCTACTCCTGGCCAACATACTATCTCCATCTCCTCTTCAGTAATGTAAAAATGCAGGCTGGCCTCACCAAATACATCTGGGCACAGAAGGGAAGCTCTGAAGGGACAGCCCTGCATAGGGCAGGCCTAAAGGTTTTCATCTTCAGCTGACAGAAAAACTTAGCATAGAGAATTGCCTGTGGGAAGCTGTGATAGACCTGATCCCCCACTTCTCCATTGAGACCTGGATCTTCTTCACAATCAGCCTGGTGTTTCTCTGTCTGTGAGTAGCTGTCCCGGCCCTTCTCCTCTGTAACCCTGGAATTGGGGTGGTTATCAGGGCCTTATTTTTTTAATGTGTTTGGACGGTCAAAAGAAATAATGTTTGAAATGCATAAGCTCCTTTTAATCTTAACCAGATCCTTAATATTAGCTTGAGTTTCTATCCTTTCCCCAAACTTCCTATTCCTGTGTCTACGGGGGTTATTGACAAAAGTAGTTCCTCAGATGATCTGATTAACTGAATTTTAGACCCAGACCAATGATTCAGAATACAATGAAGGCAAATTATATATATATATATATATATAAAAACCTGACTGCCATGTGCAGTAGGAACCTCACCCCTTTCTCTATTCCCTTTGGGAATTCTGGGGGCATCTGGGTTATTTGGAGATTTGTCTTATTATCTTTACCGTTTCCGTTATGTCTGCTGGAGTAGATGTGTGGCTGTCTTTTGGATATTGGTGTTTCCTGTTCTCCTCCCTCCTAATCCCCATCATCATATATAAAAAGCTCCACAGTGCGCCCCATACCTAGTGGGAGCGTCACATTCCACCTTCCCTCTTTTCTGTGATCTTCACCTGGGGACTCCATTTCCTCCTAGAACTCAATTTCTACACCATGCAATATGCAGAACTATTTACCTCTCAATGTTGAACTTTTAGAGCAGAGACAGCTGTTGGAAATATGAAAGGGGAATTCCAGAGCCCAGCTGGGCCTTGCTGAGGAATGCCTGTGGATCCTTCAAATACAAGTCTTTTCCTGAAATAAATTTTATGATATTTTACAAAAGTTACCAGATTTTTACAGAATACTTGACACCTGTCTACTTTAAAGGCTAATCTCTGGAAAAGAAGATGTTAATTTAACCATCTGAAACACATCAAGGTCTCTTGTTTGATATTGCACAGTGCATCTCTTGCTATGAACAGGAAGAAACAAACTTCAAAGTGCACCTCTATTGTAACTGAAAGGTCTCTTTGGGAACATTCCTTTCATACACATAGAACATTTCATACCTTCCCCATTTGTCACTCTGGGACCAAACTTCTGGGAATAACAGCTACAGGCTTCACCAGTTGCTGGCAGCCTCTTCCCTCTCTTTTCTTTCTTATGTTTGCCCCATGTTGGCCACATAGGAGTAAGAATTTTGCAGAATCCAGAACCTACAGCTGTGGGTATCACGACATGACATATCAAAGATGAGTTGCAGGCAGGCCTGCCCTAGGGAGCATCAGCCCTAATGGGTTTCATACAGAGATAGTTAATAAACAGAGGCAGCAAATGAATTGCTTTGTAACTGACCCTCTTTATAAGTGAGAGCATGGCTGGCACTGTGATGACCATGCAAGCATCACTGGTTGTAGATTTCATGAGGAGAGGAATGGCCTCAACAATGGTTCATTGGTAACCCATTCTTGTGCCCAGTGCCACTCAGGTGAAATGTGAAAAATCAGCCTTCCCTACATGCAAATCTACTATTTTTCATGTCTAAAATATTATCATTCTAGGTAAGGGAAAAAAAAACTTCCTATTTCTACCTCATTTATTATTTTATAAATGAGAATCAAAGTTTCATGGAATAATCAATTTCACCAATCGACATAGGCAAATCAAATGCCCTGGCAGAATTTCAGTCTGAAGCTCTCAGGAACACTGTAGTTTGGGGGTGCTTATCAACTATTCATTTTAGGATGGGAGCATAAAGAATTCAGGTTCTTTTAGTTAATCATGAGTTTTAGGAGGTCCCTCACTGGAGGTGGAGGGAGAGAAGGTGAGTGAATGCAATTATTGCTTTGGGGATTTTTCTGTCATTATATCTCCTACGTGTCACCTCCCTGGCTTGACTTCTCTGGTTTCTTAGTCTGTGACAGGCAAGCCCCACATACTTTCACAATTCCTGTGACCTGGATTTCTCTTTTACAGTAAAGCTATGGGACCTCCTCATGTGGACTTTTAAAGGAGGTGGAGATTCTGGGACCAAAACCTCTGTTGTTTGGGGGAACTATTCTGGCTTGCTGCAAGGTAAGTGTTGCTTGAGTTTCCATTTTGCTTCTCCTGGTTGCAAAGATCCACTTAGTTCCATTTAGATGCTGCTCCTTGAAAAAAAGTGCTGAGGTTTCAGAAACTGTGTGTGGGCTCCACAGAGTACAGCCAGGATTTCCTTGGGGCTCTAACCTCATTTATTTGGAGCCTAGTGTTTGCCTCAGGTGCACAGCCCAAATCTCTGGCACATTAAGAAAATTTTGTTTGTTCCAGTGAAGGACTTCATGCATTTTCTCTCTGAAAAAGCAATAATTTCCTCTCCATTTATCCCAAATGAACTTTTCAGTAGATGTGTCCCAAAATCCACATTTCTGTGACCGACTTTTGTATACTTAAAATTCACAATTGCATTTTAACAATGAAAAAATTTATTCTTAACTTTCCGAAGTTTTTGTAAACCCATGCATTCCTATGATTATTGTTACTTTACTCTGGATTCTAAACTGTATTGTAAAAGTTAAAATTAGTAAAATGTAAAGCTTAAGAGAGCACTTTGCCATGTTGATGTTCTCCAAACTAAAATTATCTGTAACAAAAGTCTCAGATGTGTATAGAAATAACAAATTGTGTTGATATTTATTTGTGTCATTTAGTGTTTTACAATCAGACAAAGTAACCTATTGTCAATAAGTTATATATAAAATTGTGGGAAACTCTTCACATTACAATTGAAATTTCAATGCACTTCTAAAAATAATGAGAGTCTGATGTGTTTAAAGGTAATATTGTAAAACATAAAAACATTTTGCCACCTACCCACACAAAAGGAAAGCTAACAGCACCCTTAGCCTTTCTATGATTCATGTTTTAAATGTAAAGTTATATTGTGTTAACTAATGTTCATATAGACTCAGGAAATAATATATGCAAACTTTATAAAATGACATTTAAGAAATAGGCAAAATCAGCCTCAGACCTAAAAGACTTTACCTCAAATTTGTCAAGCCCTGCCTTACCTGAGATAAAACTCTGCCTTCCACATACTACATGTTAGAATGGCTCCAAAATGGGCTGGACTTCAGCTCATTTAAAGCTATGTTTAGAAGAGTCATACTTGTTTTAAAGATTACCATGATCTCAAAGAGGAAGAAAATGTATAAGAATTATAGTTATAATTCAAGATAGCTATTACACAAACTAAACATGTTTTTGGTCTTATTAATTTAATTATTAAAGAAAAAAAAGACTATGAATTTGTCTATGTCAAATTGTTTTACAAAGTATTAACATCTAGCTTGATGGGATATTATTCACTCATCTTGATTACCCCAATGACAATGAAGGTAAATGAACTCACAGAGTGGATTCATCTCACCTGAGTCAAGACAACAAAAATATCTCCTGTAAAAGAATGGACAGTCTAAGAGACTCCAACTACCCTCTAAAGATAAAACTAAAAAAAAAAAAATGAATAGTTAATTATGTTTTTTTTCTCTTACTCAGACTGTGTTCTAAGGCCAGATTTAATAAAACAACATAATTTGTGAATCAAGTTTATTTATATATATATATATATATATATAAAATAAACAATATATATTTATTTGTATATATAATAAAAAATATATTTATTTATATATATATTCATTTATATATAAAATATTATATATATATATATATATAAATGAATGGCCATTACAACCCTCTACCTCATTTAAAAGGGAGAAATGTAATTGGCCAGGATATATGTGCCTTAACCAGACAAACTCCATTTTACTCTGAGACTCCATTTCTTATAAGAAATGCTTTTGTCAGGAGAAAACCCTGTCATTGCCCTCCTGATCCTGCTTAGCACACCCTGCTTAGAGATTCAAATATTGCTCTTCTTCTTATACAATATAAAATAATTCTCTTTTTGGTTCCCATTTTTCTTGGCAATGCACCCTATCCACATATAATAATTGTCTAGATATTAGTAAACCATTCTTTCAATTGTACTCATTTATGGTTGTTTTGATCCATTTCCCCTTCTGCTTATGATATTAGAGCTTATGATTTTTGTGTATGGTTTTGAATCATAGTAACAGCCACTTAGATTTAATGTAGTGACTTGTGGTTTTGAACTATAAATGGTGTGCTCCAACCCTGGAGTGGGTCAAGTAGTGAAGACTTCTCTTGGCCTTCTCTTGGCCCACCAGCTTGTAAATAAAAGTTAAAATTCTTACATTGAGTTTGACTCAGTGATTTATTGTAATCTCATTATGAATATAAAGCACTAATTTTCAAAAAGTAGAAATAAATAGAAATAAGACTAGTAGAATAGAGAAAGGGTGACAGAGGGAAGGACAATGAAAGGGACAGAGAAATTACTAGGGTCTGGAGTGGGGCAGATTATGGTATCTGCATTTTTTAAGCCTCTTATGCACATAAATTTTAATGGAAATCCTGTGTTGATAGCTACTCAGAGTTACTTTATAGGAAGTATGAGAAGGCAGAAGTGGACTCTTCACAACCTCTTTGGTGAGTTAGTGGAAGGGGTTAGTTCGGGTAGATGATGCCCTGTGTGAATCCTGAAAGTTGTATAGGAATTCACTTTTTGAAAAACTCATTGGGTCATTCCAAGAGAATACTAGCCTGTACAGACAAAAGAAAACAAGAACATGTCACCTTTAGGGAGCTTGGGATGTGATAAATGATAACAATCCCTTAAAACATCAAATGGAAGTATAGAGTGAGACAAGACTGAAGAGGCCTGTATGTCCTGGTGAAGAAGAATCAGATGTTTTTAGAAGGCAATTTGGTTTTATTCTGTAGGTGTTGATAGCATTTTGAAAGATTTTAGTACAAGAGAAATGTTATCTGGGCATTGTGGTACACTCCTGTAATCCAAGTGACTCAGGAGACTGAGGCAGGAGGATCAGAAGTCTAAAGACAGCCTTAGCAACTTAGTGAGGTCCTAACCTACTTAGCAAGACCGGCTTCAAAATAAAAAGTAAAAAGTCTGAGTACAAAAATCAATAAATAAATATTAATAGGCCCATTTTACAAGGATTTGACTGGTGGTTAGCAGGGTATTCCCTGGATAAGAGCAGCCTGCAGTCCCATCAATCAAGTTATAAATTCACTGTCCCATGTGGAGTGGAGAGTGTGCAGGCTTTGTAGTCCTTTTCAACATGACCCCATGAGGCTCATTTTCTCCTTACTCATTTTCTCTTTCATGAATTCTGATTTCTCTTTGATTTATTGGCTTTGTCCTCATTTGCTTCCTGCTTTCCTGACTATCAAAATGATTCAGATAATAAAATGACTGAACTCTTTATACCTCTGACTGTCTGCTGAGTGCAGAAATTCAGTGAATTTACATTTAGTAATAAATTAAAGGCTGTCTGTGGATTTGTGTTCACAAGCAGTTCTGCACCATTTCATAACTATGTTGGAAGTATCCTGGGAGGTGTGGAAAGAAATATATAACCTATGTGAGGCTGACACATCAACCAAGTTTTTGAGAGAATCCCGTGTACCTTCAGCAGAATTTGGAATCACAAGTTCTGGTTCCAGGGCCCCACTTCAGAATTAAATTGCCTCAGCAATTTTCTTCTTCAGTGTTGGTTTTACAGCTATAACAGGGGAATTAAAACAACCCAACACTAGTTGTCTCACAGAGTAGAAATATGATCCATCATTAAGAGACATGTAAATGAGCTTTCTAAACTATGAGGTACTCTGTTCCCTTATTGGTTATTTTCAAAAGAAGAAAGGCTCAGGGATGGAGTAGGAAGTGAGCAGCCATGATGAAGTCTTCTTACTCTTAACCTCAAAATCTTCAGAAGGTTTCCTCTTCCAGAGTGAGGAGGGGAGATAGGATGTTCCCCATGGAGCTAAAATGGTATCTTCAACTTGTGCCTTTGTAGGAGACAGAGCTCTGGGCACAACACTTTCAGAAGATCTGGGCCAAATTCCATTCCCTTAACTCATCCTGTGTGGAAGAAGGTGAAGCTGAGCCCAAGTTGCAAGGTTAAGATCCTGGGCACTAGAGTTAGATGATTTAAATTAGAACAGTGGCTCTGGTAGTAATTAGCTAGGTAACCATGGGTGGGTGAGTTAAACTTTGTGAGACTTAGTTTACTCATTCATAAAATAATGACTATAACCACACAAATCTCATAGAGTTGTTGGATGGATTGTGCCAGTTAATGAAGCAGAAGTTATTAGAACAAAAAAACCACACTAGGAAAGACATTAGAACTAATTGAACATCACATTCCTATGTTCCAATAAAACTCCACATCATGTACATCCACAAGAATGTTATTCTAATTGAAAAGTTACACTCCATGTATGTGTAATGTAAAAACACATTCTACTGTCATGTATATCTAAAAAGACCAAATAAAAGTATAGATAAGTAAATAAATGGATGTTATTATTTCCTGAGTTATTGATTCCTGTGTGTGGTGCCTTTTTTATTGCACTCCCAATTGAGAGACCCTCTCTAGATTTTATAGCTCAGGACATCTGTGGAAGGTGTGTCATCTTTCAGTTCCAGATTATTTTACCTTTTATGTATCCTGATCATAGGTCTCTTGGTTTCTGCATGAACTGGAGAAATTTGGGGACTATAACATAGAAGATAATTAGAATAATGAGAAAGGGGTGTGTTTCATGCCAAGCATGAGATAGGCAGGTAGTGCTGAGTGGGTCTTGTGATTGAGATAACAAGGCTTTTGGACCTCTTAGGTCAATTTCTCCCTTGTGACAAAAGAGATTCAGGCACAACCAATGCCTCACACTTTCCATACCTCTAGTCCCATTGATTCTTTTGTTTTTATATTTTTCAAGGGAGGAGTGATTTGAGAAAAAGAAAGGATGAATGACACAAATCTTGCTGCAAGCTTCAGTAAAGAATTCTTCTACTTCACAGAATTTATCCCAATTTGTAATTCAAAATCTGTATTAGTGAAATTTTTGTTGTTGCTATTTAGTGTCTATTTCCCCCAGGAAAAGTTAAAGTTCATGAAGGCCAAGGTTCTGCCCGGCTTTTGTGTGATGCATGGTTCAGATCCTAAATCCTGATCCGAGCCATGCATTACACATGCAGGCATGCAGCCCAGTCACCCTGCAGTGACACTGGGGTGAGGTACATACTTTCTCCAGTGCCAAGAAGGAATGTCCTTAGACCTAACTTTCTCCTCACAACACAAACACAAAGGCCAGAGGATTTGGCCATTTCCTCTCCAAGCCACAAAGCTTAGATACTGCCTGCCCCCCCAAAACTGGCAAGATGAATATAGTCCCTAATTTAAAGAAAGGGCATTTGAGAACTGAGTTACACAAGTCATCTTTATTCTTTCTTTCATTTCTTTTTGCATATTTAAGATTATGACCTCTGATTTTTTCAATGTAAAACATAAACCAAGACCATGAGCAATATACTTGCCAGTGAAAGTCAGAACAGGCTTCTCAAAGAGATGTCACTTGTGCTGACAAAATAACAAGGGGATGGATCATCCCGTGGCAAGAAAGACACTCCACCATTCAAGATTGGTAGGATGATGTTTCTCAATTCACTATGATTACTTTATTTGGTATCCTGAAATTGCCTGTTTATGTGTGCCTTTCTCAAATCATCATGATATCTGGGGCTGAGTTTATACTTAAACAAGTACTTAGAGCAGAGATTTATAGCTAAACAGTGAACCAACTTGGTGCCCTTCAACAGATAAATGGATAAAGAAAATGTGTTATATATAAACAACGGAATATTACTCAGCTTAAGGGAATAAAATTATGACATTTTTCAGTAAATGAATGGAGCTGGAGAATATTGTGCTAAGCCAATCCCAGAAAAACCAAAGGGCGAATGTTTTCTCTGATATGTGAATGCAAATACACAATAAAATTCTGGAGTTAGGGAAGAATAGAATTACTTTGGATTAGGAAGAAAGAAGTGAAGGGAGGGGGAGAGGATATGAGGTATGAAGGATAGTAGAATGAATCTACTGGTTGTACACTATGTAGAGATACATAGGTTGTGTAATCATTTACCTAGAGTAATAATGTGTGATTCATTCTATTACTCTTCTCTTTGTATGTTTTATTTTGAGACAGGTTCTAGCTATATTGCTTAGGACCTCACTGAATTTCTGAGGCTGGTTTTGAATGTGCAATCCTCCAGCCTCAGACTCAAGAGTCTTGGGGATTACAGGCAAAATATAAATTGTCCTACTGTTTGAGATAAATAAGGAAAGACTCTGTGTACCAAATAGATGCTATAGGAGATTTGTTTTGTAGGCTAAGCAGGAATCTTTTATGAGGCACAAAATCATACTAGGCAGACGAAACTCTGTGGGCAAAGATTTAATAATGTTTGATGAAATATTTTGTTTTGATAAAGTCTGTTTTTAACAACAGCAGCTTTTTGCAGAGACAAAATCAGGAGATTTAATGCTAGTGGCTTTGCTTCGGTTTCTCATGATATCAAATAACCTATGACATTACCAATTACACAGTGATTATTGGATTTTTCACAATATATGAACTAAAAGTATTACAGGAGTTCCAGGCCAGGTACAAAAGCCAGGTCTGGTCACTCACCCCCAAAACAAACCCAAATGGTAATTGTGAAAATTAAGAAAATAACTTTAATACCAGCCACCATGGGAATACATGTTTTAGGCTTATCTTCAGGGTGCTGACATGACCTGAAGGTTTAAATAGAAGAAGAATTGCAGAAGTGGGCAAGAAGTACGCATTTTTAAGCATTATTGACCAAACTGTAGTCTGATGGATCATTATCTCAGTTCTAGCACTCCGAGAAGTCCTTATCTTTTGAAGTCTTTAAATTTAACTTAATGCACAGTATGTTCATATATTAGACCTGAAATGCTACAAGGGGTATTATAGGTCTAATGAAATGATTGCTCCTATTGAGGGAAGAGTCTCCTCATTGTGATCTGTCTATAATGCTCTGTCATTTCTGGAAGGAATTGAACAATGACTGAAAACTTCTAGGCACCACACCAGGTCTCTGAAACAAGGTACTGTCAAAGCTGATCAAATGTTTCCTTCATCTTGCCTCAGTTTTCAAGGGGGTATCAGATATATTAGGTAAATTTGGGTTACTAAATGTGGTATTTCCAGTTTTTAGATGAGCACTCCTTAAATGATTAACATGTCTATGTGCAGAGCTGAGCAGTCAAAAATGTTGTTAGTAAATGATACCCAATGAAGGCAGAACACCAAACTTTATCCTGCTTTTAGTTACCCGTTGAACAGCTGTGGACTTCAGAGTCACTGCATTTACCAAAGGTAGCTTCTTGAAGTTCCTATTATAAAAGGTCGAAGTAAGACAGTGCATGATTTTTTGCCAACAGCAAAGAGGGCACCTGACCATCCAATTTCAGGAAATGGAGAGAGTGGCCTTTCCTCTGGCTGAAACTTTTGCCCCACCTCATTTCCCAGCACATAAACTAGCCTTGCACAACTTGGCACAGAAGGAATGCTCTGCAGGCACAGTTCTCCAAACAGCAGCCCCCAGAGCTGAAAGGAAAATTCAGAAGACAGAAGTGTTGAAGGAAAGTGGTGATGGATCTGATCCCAAATTATTCCATAGAGACCTGAGTCCTCCTAGCTATCAGCCTTGTGCTCCTCTACCTATGAGGAGCTACATTAGAAACACCAACCTGATTAGGCCCCCAACTCCAGAGGAGAGGAGGCTAGACAGCAATTAAGAGTGAAATTCAGACAGAAGTCAATACAGGTTATATTGGACTTCTGTCTGAATTTTACTCTTAATTGCTGTCTAGCCGTTTTTCCTCTGGAACGCTGGAGTTGGAGGCCTAATCAGGTTCCTGTTTCCCTTATGTTTGGAAGATCAAAGAGATGATGTCATTGAAATTGCTATAAACACTTAGGAAGTTCCTCTTCATCTTAGGCAGACTTCTTGAGCGCCTTCCACCTCTAAACCATATTCCTGTAGGTAGAGGGATTGATGGTGAGGTTTGTTCCTGGGAATGATCTGATGGGCTCTGAGTTTGCACCTAGTGTAATTAACCAGAATTAAACATATACAGCTAATAAATGAGTTATTACCATGCAAAGTGGAAAATTCACCCTTTGGAGTTTTGGGAATTTCGGGGGCAACCAATTTGCTTGGGTTTTGCCTTTATCCTCTGGTTTTTCTTCTTCTGCAAAACAAATGTAAAAGGAATAGGTCATATGCATGTGGTGATTCCTTACTTCTCCTGCCCCCAGCACTATTTATAGAATGAACCAATTATACCTGAGACTCCCCAGGAGGCTAACTGCACAAATTCCTGTTTTCCGTGAACCACTTCTGGCTCTCCCTCCCTCCTACAACTCAATTCTTACACTAAGCAATACACAATACTGTTTCTTTCCAAATTATCAGTATTTAGAGCAGAGGATACCTGACAGAAATTTTAAGAAGTCTTATTCTTGCTTTATATTGATTAACATCAGTAAAGGGATGCATTTCCCCCAATATGAAATCTGCAAGAAGCCTGAAGAAAACCCCTAAGACAATTTGATTTTATGTTTTTTTCTCTATACTCCAGCATGAAAACATGAATAAATATCATCTCATAAAAAATTGCTCTTAATAATGAGATCATGATATCTTGAAGTAGAGGGAGAGACATTAGTTTGATGTGTGTGTAGGAGAGATTCCATGCTGGCTATATTGGACTTCTGTCTGAATATCACTCGTAAGAGTAGAGAATCACAATAGCATGAAAAAATTTCAATTCTCTGAAATTAAAGGTATTAATTCAGGCTGTTATAGTGACACAATCCTCTCTTCAATAACATTTCCTAATAAATTGATGTAGCTTAATTTTCTTGTATTTAGTTACATGATTTGTACAAAAGTGTATGAAACCTATACTGCCTTCAACATTCTCCTCTAAAGATGTAGCATCAAGTTTTTATTGCAACTGTTTGGAACTCATCATGGGTTCTTATTTTATGTTGCATATTTTCTGCTGTGTCAACAGGACTGTACCTGAACTTTGGAAGGTTCTTCCATGTAGCTGAATGGAATTGCAGGGCTATTGAGCCATTTATACTTACCACACTCTTTTTTTTCTGCCACTATGGGGCCACCTATACAGAACTAGATGTTTCATGATGAAAGCAGCTGGCAGAAATCTCTTCTTCACCTTTTCTTTTTTTTCTAGTCTCTCATCTTTGAGTAATGCTGTGGAAGGGCAGGGGTTTTAGGATCCAGAATACCCAGGAATGGGGCTATTCAACTTAACACATCTGAGTTTCTGACTATTCAGCAAAAGGGGCACCAGCCTTTGTAGATTTTTTTACAAAGAGAGTTAATGTATGGTATCCTCTGCTCTAAATACTCATGTATGGAGGCAATAAACAAATTGCTTGGTGATTGACCACTTTGGTGAACATGAGCATGTCTGGATTTGTGAGCCATTTGACCATCTCCAGTTGAAGAAACGCACTCAATAATAAGAGGAGTGGTCTGGAGATGATTTTCAGTCATTCATTCCTCAAAGTAGCACTTAAAGAATGTAAGGGAAATCAGCCTTCCTTATGGCTCAAGTCAATCTTATTACCTGACAACAGACTTGGGTGTCACTCAACAGATTTCACATTTATGTTAAGTCTCATTTTTTGAAATGATACAGTTTTCATTCAATAGAAATAAGAATACTATGACTGTTTCTAAGTGCCCATGTGCAGTTAGATTTAAAGTAGTGCTGGATGATGAACCAGGGACATGGCATAGTGAGAAGAAAAAAGATAAATGTTTTGTGAACAAATTGCAAGGAAAAAATGTCACCATATTCTCTCAGTGAATTCCCTGTAATTGAGTGCACTTGGTTACCCAAAATCTCATCATCAAAATCATGTCAAAACATCTGTCCTCCTCACTTTTTTTTTTTACCTAGACTAGGAATCTGCACACTAAGGAAGAGTCAAGAGACCAAAGAGACATAGGAAACAAAACGCCCTGGCAGAACACCAGTATGGACCTCTCAGGAGCACATAAATTTTAACTTATGGGAATGTTTATCAAGTACAAACCCAAGAATTTGGGCCATGAAGACTAAACTTCTTTTAGCTAATTATTGTGCTTTTGGGGTTGGGAGGGGGTGTTCTCTAACTGGAGTTGGAAAGGAGAGAACATGCTGATGGAGTTTTCATTATTATGTGTCACCTACATGTCATCTCCCTCACTGCCTGGTCCAGCATAGATCCACACATTGTCAGAATTATCTGTTGACCAATGGTTAGTTCTTGTTCCCATCACATGCCATGGGGCAGCTGCCCTTGTGCCAGAAAAGTCAGAGACACTAGGGTGAGTGAGACTCATCTCTCAGATCAAAGAGGAGAGAAGAGAGAGAGAGAGAGAGAGAGAGAGAGAGAGAGAGAGAGAGAGAGAGGGAGAGAGAGAGAGAGAGAGAGAGAGAGAGAGAGAGAGAGAGAGAGACCCATAAGTAAACAAATTACAGCAAGAACTGAAGTGTAGATGATTCAGGGGGGTAAGAAGATGGCGGGCCAGAGGGAGGCAGAATTCTGCATTGCTCAGTAACCTGGGATTCAAGTTGTGAGAATATGGCTTCTCTGCCAGCAATATTCCTGCCCCATGCAGGAAACACCTTGCCTTTCCAGGGCTCCAGGCCTCAGCATCAGAGTAGGTCTCCCAAATACTAGCTCACGCAAGAGTACTGCATACTTGAGTGAGACCATCTATGGCAGTGGCAGCAGCACCCACAAAGAAGGTCTGGGACGTCTGAATAGTATATTACATTACGTTGTACATTCTTTTAATACTATTTTATTTTTTAAATTTTAAAAATCTTTATTCTTTTTTCCATAAGGTTCTTCTATTTTAACATTTTTTACTTTTCTTGATATATCTATGTGTTTGTTTTATGTACTCTATTATCTTCCCACTTAATTATCTACCCAAAGGTACTTCCCATCCTTCTACTAATTTCTTTTTTTAGATTTCTCTTTCAGACTTTCTGAGTGTAACAATTCTATATCCTTGCCTCTTACCTCCTCACCATATCATCCTATCCTTACCCCAGGTTTCTTGTCTACCATCAGAATCTGTAAATCCTTTTATAAGCCTACTGAGTATATTATAGAAGTTAATTCACCATTTTTGTACATTGTGAACAAACTGTAGCAAACATTTGGGTTTTTATGATGTATATTTGTTCATATGGGATCTGATGACATTGTCCTTCACTTCAAAGAAGAGGTATTGGGTTCCTACAGGGGCACAATAAGCCTATATGGTAAAATAGATACCACCTATATACACAGTGCTAGAAGGAAAGACACACAATCAATATGAAAAGACAAAGGAAGAAAGTGCCTCAAACTAATAAAGACACTGAATTATTAGAATAAATGGCTAGCACAGCAGAAGATATTACAGAGAAGGAGTTCAGGATGTACATAATTAAAATGTTCTGTGAACTAAGAGATGATATAAGAGCAAATACAGGCAGCAAAAGATCATTTTGAAAAAGAGCTACATCAACAAATAGAGGAAGCAAAAGATTACTTCAATAGGAAGATAGAGGCTTTAAAAAAACAGACAGAAATCTTGCAATGAAAAAAAAATGAACCAAAAGTCCAACTGAGAGCATCACCAATAGATTAGACCACTTGGAAGACAGAACCTCAGAAAATGAAGACAAAATATATAATCTTGAATGAAGACTGCACAATGAAAATGGTAAGATATCATGAGAAGAAGATATAAGAAATATGGGATAGAATAAAAAAAATTTAAGAGATATTGGGATAGAGGAAGGAATGGAGTTCCAAATGAAAGGTATGAGCAATCTGTAAAATAAAATAATATCAGAAAAAATTCCAAACATTAAGAATGAATTGGAAAACCAAATTCAGGAGGTTTACAAGGTGCCAAATGTACAAAATTATAATGGATCCACACCAAGGCACATTATAATGAAAATGCCTAATATACAGAATAAGGAGAGAATATTAAAGTCATGAGAGAAAGGAATCAGATTGCATATAGGTGGAAACCGATTAGAATATGTGCAGAGTTTTCAACCCAGACCCTGAAAGTTATAAGGTCCTGTAACAACATATATCTATTCTGAAAGAAAATGGATGCCAACCAAGAATCTTATATCCAGAAAAACTAAGCTTTAGATTTGATGATGAAAATAAAACCTTCCATGATAAATAGAAGTTAAAAGATTTTACAACTAAAAAGTCTCTACTACAGAACATCCTTGGCAAAATATTTCATGAAAAGGAATTGAAAAACAACAGTAAAATCAGAAAAGGGAGGCATTATACTAAAGAAAAAACTAATCAAAGGAGAAACCAAGACAAGTTAAATACAAAAAATAAACAAAAATGGCTAGAAATACAAATTATGTCTCAATAATTACCCTGAATGTTAATGGCATAAACTCACCAATCAAAAGACATAGACTGGCAGATTGGATTTTAAAAAAAGACTCAACAATATGCTGCCTCTAAGAGATTTATCTCATTGGAAAAGCCATTCGTAGACTGAAGGGGAAAGTTGGGGAAAATCATACCACTCACATGGACTCTGGGAGCAAGCAGAAGTTTCCATCATCATATAAAATAAAGTAGACTTCAAGCCAAAGTTAATGAAAAGGGATAAATATGAACATTATATACTGCTCAAGGGAACCATGCACAAAAAACATAAAAACGATAAATATATATGCCCAAAACAATTCAGAAGCTATATTCATAAAACAAATTCTTCTCAAGTTCAAGAGTCAAATAGGCCACAACATAATAATTTTGGGTGACTTTAACACACTTCTTTCATCACTAGACAGATTTCTAAACAAAAGCTGAATAAACTCTAGAACTCAATAATACAATCAATTACTTAGACTTAACTGACATATATAGAATATTTTAATCTTTAACAAGAGAGTATATTTTCTTTTCAACAGCACATGGATCCTTCTCTAAAATAGACCATATAATATTCCCAAAGCAACTCTTAGAAAACATAAAAAAGTGGAGATACTACCCTGAATTTATCAGATTATAATGGAATGAAATTAGAAATCAATGATAAAATAAGAAATAAAATCCACTCTAACACCTGGAAACTAAACAATATGCTATTGAATGAACAATGAGTTACAGAAGACATCAGGAGGAGATTAAAAAGTTTTTAGAGGTGAATGAGAAAACAGATACAACATATCAAAATCTCTGAGACATTATGAAAGCAGTTCTAAGATGAAACCTCATTGCATGGAGTTTATTCCTTAAGAAAAGAAAAAGTCAACAAATAAGTGAATTAACACAACATCTCAAAGCCCTAAAACAAGAAGAACAAATCAACACCAAAAGCATCAGAAGACAGGATATAATTAAAATCAGAGCTGAAATAAATGAAATTGAAACAAAAGAAACAATTGAAAAAATTGACAGAACAAAAAGTTGGTTCTTTGAAAAACAAATAAATTTGACAGACACTTAGTCATTATAATTAAGAGGAGAGAGAAAACTTAAATCAATAACACACTTGATGAAAAGGGAAATATCACAACAGATACCACAGAGATACAGAAGAAAATTAGAAAGTATTTTTAAAATATATACCCTAATAAACTAGAAAATATCAAAGGCACCAATAAATTTCTAGAGTCATATAATTTGTCTAAATTGAATCAGGATGATCTACAGAATTTAAACCAATCAATTTCAAGTGATAAAATAGCAGACACCATAAAATCTACCAACCAAGAAAAGCCCAGGAATGGATGGATACACATCCAAGTTTTACAAGACCTTTAAAGAAGAACTAATACCAATACTCTAGAATTTATTTCAGGAAATAGAAAAGAGGCAGGGCTTCCAAACTCATCCTATTAAGCCAATATCACTCTGATTCCAAAACCAGGCAAAGACACATCAAAAAAAGAACATTTCAGACCAATATCTCTAATGAATATAGATACAAAAATTCTCAATAAAATTCTGGCATCTAATACAAAAACATATCAAAAAGATACTGTGCCACGATCAAGTAGGGTTCATCTCTGGGATGCAAGGTTGGTTCAACATACAGAAATCAATAAATGTATTTCATCACATCAATAGACTTAAAGATAAGAACAACATGATCATCTCAACAGATGAAGAAGAAGCATTTGATAAAATACAGCATGGCTTCATGTTCAAAATACTAGAAACACTAGGGATAACAGCAACATATCACAACTTTGTAAAAGCTATCTATGCTAAGCCCCAGGCCAACATGATTCTAAATGGAGAAAAAATTGAAAGAATTCCCTCTAAAAACTGGAACAAGACAGGGATGCCCCATTTCACCACTTCTATTTAACATAGTTCTTGGAACACTGGCCAAAGCAATTAGACAGATGAAAGAGATTAAAGGGTTTAATTTCATTTTGTTGCATATGGATTTCCAATTTTCCCAGTACCATCTGTTGAAGAGGCTATCTTTTCTCCAATGCATGTTTTTGGCACCTTTGTCTAATATAAGATAATTGTAATTTTGTGGGTTAGTCTCTGTGTAATCTATTCTGTACCATTGGTCTACCAGTCTGTTTTGGTGCCAATACCGTGCTGTTTTTGTTACTATTGCTCTGTAGTACGTTTAAGGTCTGGTATAGAGATGTCATCTAATTCACTCTTCCTGATAAGGATTGCTTTAGCTATTCTGGGTCTCTTAGCTTTTCAGATGAATTTCTTGATTGTTTTTTCTATTTCTTTGAGGAATATCATTGTGATTTTAATTGGAATTGCATTAAATCTGAATAGTGCTTTTGGTGGTATGGTCATTTTGATAATATTAATTCTGCCTATCCAAGAGCAAGGTAGATATTTCTATCTTCTAAGGTCTTCTGTGATTTTCTTTCTTTAGGATACTGCAGTTTTTATTTGTGTATATTTTTTACCTCTTTCTTTAATTTGATTCCCAAGTGTCTTATTTTTTTTTGAAATTATTGTAAATGGGTAGTTTTATTTCTCAGAGGATTTGTCACTGATATATAGAAATGCCTCTGATTTATGGGTGTTGATTTTATATCCTGCTACTTTGCTGAATTCATTTACTAGTTCTAGAAGCTTTCTGGTGGAGTTTTTGGGTCTTCTAGGTGTAGAATAATATCGTGAGCAGATAGTGCCAATTAAGTTCTTATTTTCCTATACATTTAATTTCCTATCCCTTTAATTTCTTTTGACTCTCTAATTGCTGTGGCCAGTGTTTTAAGAACTATGCTGAATATAACTGGTGAAAGAGGACATCCCTGTCTTGTTCAGTTTTTGGAGGAAATGCTTTTAATTTTTCTCCATTTAAGATGATGTTGGCCTGAGGCTTAGCATAGATAGCCTTTATGATGTTGAGATATGTTCTTGTTATCCCTAGTTTTTCTACTGTTTTGAACATAAAGCGATGCTGTATTTTGTCAAATGCTTTTTCTGCACATATTGAAATGATCATATAATTTTAATCTTTGAGTCTATTGTTGTGATAATTAAATTTGTTTATTTACATATATTGAATGAACCTTGCATCCCTGGGATGAATCCCACTTAATCATGGTGCACTATCTTTTTGATATGTTTTTGTATTCAATTTGCCAGAATTATATTGAGAATTTTTGCATCTATGTTCATTAGAGATATTGCTATCTTTGCCTGGTTTTGGGATCAGGGTGATATTGGCCTCAGAAAATGAGTTTAGAAGTGCTGCAATGATAGTCTTTCTAAATATGGTGCTGGAACAACTGGACAGTCACAGGTCAAAAAAATGAGACAACAAAACCGAATCTCATCTTGTTTAAGAATGAACATGACATAGATCATAGATTTAAATGCAATGCATAAATGTACAACTTTCAGAAGAGAAACAAGAAAAACAGAAGTCAAAAGTAAAGAATTTTCAGATATTATGCTTAAACCACAAAGAAATATTAATATATTAGTCTCCTCCAAATAAAACAATATTTGGTTATATGAAGACCCTGTTAAAATAAGTCTGGATTCCTGAGGGTAGCTCTAACTGCAGACTCTGGCTTATTAGTTTTAATCAGCTCTTCTTTCCCATTACTGGTTGTGCAATGATCCATAGTCTGTGTTGGTTATTGCAGATCCAGAGATGATCAAAACAGTGATGGTTTGTTTTCAAAAATCAGCTGTAGGCATCATTTTTTATGATTTTTTAAAAATTAAATTTGTGTCTTAAAATGATTATACCTTCACAGAGAATTGCTCGATAAAGTGTACAGGAAGGTTTCATATACAATTTCTCCTGCATTCCAGCTATTATTAGCACATTGCTTATCTATGGATATAGTCTATTCCTCTTATTATAGTAATTAGAAATTGACATTGATACAATTCGCAGAACGTGTTTAGATTTCACCAGTTTTTTTTATGTGTCTCCTGCATGTGTGCCTATGTATGGCTGCAAATTTGCTACTGTGGATAGATTCATGTAACTGTCATCTTAGTCCAGACACAGTGTTCCCCAAGGCTCTGTCTTAGTAGTCTTTTAGAGTCCTTATGTGCATCTTTGTCTTTTATTGTTTGGCATGTAGCTATTCAGTTGTTCCAGTTTCATTTTTGAAGATTGTCTGCCCCATTCAGTGGCAATGGCACCTTTCTCAAAATTCCACAGGTCATAGACAGGTGGGTTTCTTTATGAACTCCAAATCATATTCATTTTATCTACATGTTACCCATCTTCCAGAACCAATAATTCTGTTTTTTACTTAATAAAGAACCACCAAAACTCTTTTCTCTAATAGTTCTACCATTTTGCTCTATCTAGTGGCTAGTTAATAATACAGAGTTAATTCTTACAGTCCCTGATTTGTTCATTACAGAATCCAGATCTCTGTAGCCCCTTTCCATGCTACTCTTTTGAGAAGACAGTCTGAGTGTCTTCTTTCCCAGTGGCCTCTTTTCTGTTTTTTTTCCCATGTGTAATTATAGAAATTATAGCAGGTAATTCCCACACTCAATCTTGTTGGTGCTTCAATTCTATGAACCACATAAAATAGCATGTCAGAAGATTTTATATGGACCAATAGAAAGAACCATGCATTTTCCTGCATTTCATTTACTCCCATGTTTTATTCACTCACTGCCCTCCTCTCATCATGAGCATATTTGAACTATTCTTGTTTCTCTTTTTTCAACTCAGATATCAAGATGCCTTGCTTCACTGCACTTAGCTTAACTCTATATCGAGGCTTGTTGTTTAAGTAGAGAAAACGTTTTATTGCTTGCTTCAAAACCTACAGGCTATTACTTTTATCTGGTGCCTTCCTTCTATCAAAATTGAAGTGAGGTAGGTGGACTAGATAAAGGGTAATGAGAAGCGGGAGATTGTACATGATAAGCGAAGAAGAGCAGAGTGAATCTGAACTAACTTTCACATATATGAATATATGTAAAATACATATATGATTATACCACATACATGGATATTCCACAAGGAACCTCACCATTATGTATATCCACAAGTTTCTATTTTAAAAAGCCTAAAAGTAAATAGTAGAAAGATCAGTAGAGTAGAAGAAAGAAAAGAGAGAGGGAAGAAGAAAGGGAAAGGGAAATACTGCAGACTGAATTGGGACAAATTACATTTCATGCTTTGTAATTTTGTCAAAATTAATCCTAATGTTAGACATAAATAAAAAGAAAAATGCAACATTCTGTTTTATGGCACTTGCATTGAATATTGATTGATTAATACAAATAAATGCTAAACTTAAGTTGACATAGTTGTGTCTGTAACCCCTAAGAAGTAAAAGACCCCTCATGCTTGTTATCACTATGTAATCAGTACACTTCTTGGAATGCAGCAGGCTCTCATAAAATATTTCTCAAATAATGAATAAATCATATAAATGCCAAGACTACCTAAATTAAAACTATATTCTGTCATAAAGGGAGGTACCAGATAAAAGTAATAGCCTGTAGGTTTTCAAGCAAGTAATAAAATGTTTCCTCTACTTAAACAACAAACCATGATATAGTGTCAAGGTAAGCTCAGTTAAGCATGGCATTTTAATATCTGAGTTGAGAAAAAAGAAACTGTCTGAGTGTCTTCTTGGCTAGTTGCCACTTTCTGTTTTTTTTTTTCCCCATGTGTCGTATTATAGAAATGATAGCAGGTAATTCCCACACTCAGTCTTGTTTGTGCTTCAAAACAAGAAACAAGAATGGCTCAAATATGCTTATGATGAAAGGAGGGCAGTGAGTGAATAAAATATAGAAGTAAATGAAATACAGGGAACGCACTTTTCTTTCTATTGGTCCATATAATATCTCCTAACATGCTATTTTGTGTGGTCCATAGAATTGAAGAACCAACAAAACTGAGAATGGGAATTACCTGCTGCCAATTCTATAATATGAGACATGAGAAAAACAGTAATGTGGCCACTGGGCAAAAAAGACACTCAGATTGTCTTCTCAAAAGAGTAGCATGGAAAGGGGCTACAGAAACCTGGATTGTGTAATGAACAAAACAAATAAGGGACTGTAGAAACCGTTACTTTATATTATTAACTAGCCCATAGAGAGGGTATCCCCATGTTATTTTCAGAACCAGATCCCCCAAATTACCCAGATCCCCCATCCCTGCAAACAAACTTCAAGTACAGCACCATAGGATACTCACTTCAGTGCACATGGTACAGACTAATTGGTATCTTGGGTAATGGTGCCCAGAAGACATCCGGTTTGTCTTCTGAGTGGGAATCCCTGATGTCAGCAGGTCTTCAGATTTCTATTGACCTCTGATGACATCAGAGGTCCTGAAGACTTGGAGGATGTTTCATCCTTGTTGAGCATGCACCTCTTCCCTCATGACTGGCTCAGGTAAAGACAATCTGGCCTCTTCTGACACCTTTGATTACTGTTGAGGAAACATCTCTGGATGTTTAGGAACTGCATAACACATACATACTTGTTACTACTAGGGAATGAGGGTAAATCTATGATGAGAGTGCTATAGTATCCAAAACCACAGAAACTGCAAAGAGGATTTTTGTTGGACTCTGGGAGCATTGAGGATTAACCTGCTATTATGTTTAGTCTCTTACTCACGTAACATGAATGGCCATTTCTATTTCCCAGGCTCTCAATCTGGTATTGGAAGGAAGTTCAAACATAAGTTCAGAGTCAAGAGGAAACATATGCACCACCGGTTCCAACTAGTAGGGGCCAAATGTGTTCAGTTTTACTTAATCTGTCTGACAGGGCTCAAAATATGAACACAGATTTTCAGAGGGTCCTAGAACACCATGTCCTGTTGTTTGTGTGATGCTCCATCACTAGGATAATTAGTGGAAACCATGATGAGTGAGCTGGACAAATATTCTCTCTGGTATTCTGCTATAAGATGCAGCTTCTAGGGTTAGAGGTGGAGTTTAGGAGTACTACAGCAAGTGCTTGTGTGGAAGACCAATAGCCAATGTGTGGCTGGGAGGATGTACTTCTCTCTCCATTTCACTTCTGTACACAAATCTCTGCAGAGAAAATTGCAGGTAATATAGTGTTTGGGCTTGATGTGTTCAGAAGCCTTTATTAGAAACTAGGGCATTGTGAGATTATCCTTTAGTCAATGGTGACATTTCATCACTACATGAGGATGCTTCCTGAGAAGATTGAGAAAAACATAATTTAAGGGGTACAATAATGGGTTGCCTAAGAAATAAAGAGAGAATAGAGCCAGATCATGGAAAACTTATGCCAAATGGGTTCATAGAGATAGTCAGAAAGTAATGAAGAAAAAGAAAGAGATGTGTTTCAATAATTAGGTAGAAAAGATATATGCAGAACATGTCAACTGAGTTGAAGTAATCAGGGGAATCAGGGTTGAAATTGTTCTCTTAGTCCACAGAAGCTGAGAAGGAAGTAACAGTGTGACACGACTGTCATTATAATCTTAGAGCGATCCTAAGACAGAAGAAAAATAAATGTGAACTCTTTTTTCCTGGTAGAGTTGAAATTTGATTAGAATGCATTAAGTCCTGTGTTTTTTGGTTTTATTTTGAAGTTTATTTTTTATACTCACATAATTATTTTTAATTACTGGTATTTACTCTTATAATTGTCATGAGTACTTTCCTTCATTGGTGGTGGTTCTTTCCTGTTAATGAACATCAATGAATCAGAATATGTGAAAGTACAGAAAAATATTTAGGAGGTAAGACACAAGAAGTGATAGAAGGCTCTACTTAGTTTATGACTTTTTTGAGTCTAATTTCCTCATGGAGATCAACTTCTTATTCTGATTGGTGTTTGTGGAAGAACTGGAGAGAGAGCAGATTGGCAAGTGTGGATGAATCAACATGAAAAACCTAGTTTTGTCAGCATTTTTTGTCATCTGTTGACTCAAAAATCTACCCAGGACATAAGTATGGTTCCTTTGTTCTGTGTCAGCACTGCACTCATGCATTTTTTTAAAAAAATTTGCTCAATGTTTAAATAAAGACACATAAGATATCCTTCTACCTAATATAATATGCCTATTCTATGTATAATCTAAGATGTCATCAACTTTTCCCAAGTAGAATATGTAAAATATACAACCCTTTCCTCATTAAGGGAAAAAATCCTTTTTTTTGTATGTTGTGTGATATTTATTCTATTTCTATGGATTCATACTCCTTCATTTATATCTAGTTATTTGAGATATGATTTTAGATATTATTCACAACTCATGTTTGATAAGAGGATGACAATGAAATAAACGCTTAATTTGTGTAATATAAATATACAAATTCTTATCACCATTAAAATAAATGCACAAAGTAAGGCAGTTTGTGTTCCTGGGGGTTGACCACATGGTCATTACTAGTTTTTTAACTATCCTATTTCACTCCACAGTCCATACTGCCTTGGTTCACAGCTGGTCACTGTTCCTTGTCAGTTGGGTGACCCAAACCTTCATCTCTGAAGGATCTGAGTCCTTATCAGTGTGACCTGACTTGGTCTTTAGTTTCCTATTGCCCTCCATCATACGACGGGGGAGTTTGAAAAGACACCGAGAAAATGTCCTATGTCACACTTGCTCTTCCTCTCTGTATTGTGTAGTAGCAACTGAGTTTCCCTTCCTAGTCAGAATCAATCACTCCATGCCACAGAGTGACCTTCTTCTTCACCTGTTGATTCAGCTATAATGAGCATCCTAATGTGGCAGCAGGGCAATCTCAACCTTCAGAAAATGGAATCACTTTGTGTCTATGAAGTAGAATCCCTCCCTTTGTAGCTAAGAGTTTTCTAAAGCAGGAGAACTGAAAAGTACAGAAAAAAATAATGTTGGTGGGTCATAGACATTAATCTTATATAGAGAGAACACACTCTCATTTCTATCCATTGAATTCATGGGGTATGATCCTATGAATCCTTGTTGTGAGGGAAGCAGTACCATAAATTAGATGCAGACGTGGAGCATGTACCACACCCTGGAGGACATTGCCCCAGCAATGAGAGGTGTTGCCACCTAGGTTTTGCTTGAGGCAGAGTCTTACCAGGGTATTTCACCATTCTATCAGGTTCTGTGTTTCAGGGAGATGGAGGACCTATGTTAAGTATAACAAATCCCATGAACACAGGCCATATTGCACAATTGTTTGCTGTGAATCAAGCTCCTTGATCAGGAGCAATGCTTCGTGGCATACTCTCATGGCAAATAAAGCATCCTGTGAGTTCATAGATGTTAGTTCTGGCAGCAGCACTTCAAGTGAGGAAGCAAAATCCATACCCAGAGTGAGTGTCCAGTCAAGGAAAAATAAAGGAGTGTCCTTTTCATGTTGAATGTGGTCCAATATCATCAATGTGCTCTGGAGGGGCTGGCTGATCACCCCAGGACTGGGGCAATGGGGGGAACTCATGATGGTCTATGCTGTTATCCATATTCAGCAGTGGCTTCAGACAGATTGGCCTTGGTGAGTGTAAGTCAATCATTCTGAATCCAGGGATTAATTTTACCCCTGATGCCATGTCCAGTTTGTTCATGGATCTATTGGGCAGATGCCAGAACTGAGTAAAGAAACAGGGGTTGATATCCAAAGTACATGCTAACCCATTTTTGGATAAGAATCTTTATCCCATGGGTGGTAGTAATGAGTATTTTTTTCTTGTTTCCATTAGAATATTTTTCACATATATCATTCAGAAAATTTTGAAGTTACAGGATATTAAAGGGGACACATGTATCAGAGGAATGAATGTCTCCCCTAGGGGAAATAAAGAACTTTGGATTTTCTCTTGGAGAAACGGTTAACGTGTTGGCCTTAATGCTGGATGTATTGTATTTAGTTTCACAGGTATCATTTTTGTATTTGGAGGTTAACTTAACCGGTGGAGGTTGTGAATGTGTGCCAAAAGGGCAGAAGATGGACTGCAGTTACTTTGTGATATGTGAGGTTGGCTAGGATGAACTACATTTCCCAAAAATCTCTCTAATTTTTCGTTTCTACTTAAGGTGGGTCTTAGAGGAATCCCTGGGAGATTATAGGTCAGAAGGGAAGCAGCCATCCTGTAGTATTAATAGGTTTTTGCTGGTCTGCTGGCTCACAACTCATTGGTATGGAGCAGTGGCTGGGCCTGCAGTTGCTCTACATTCCCCAGGATTCTCCTTTGGGATCTTGGAATTCTGGACTAGGGGTGTGCATTCAGCTTTATTAGAAATCTGACCTAAATTTCCCATGTGCCTATATGAACATACCATATGGATGTCATCTGTATGTATATCTACAAGTAACTAATAGAAACAATAAATAAATAGCAGATTAGCAGAGTAGAGGGAAGGGATCAGAGGAAGGGAGGAGGAGAGGGAAAAGAGAAGTATGGAGACTGAATTGAGTCCTATTTTATACTTTTTAATTATGCTAAAACTCAAATATTTTGTAGAATTCAAAAAAGCCAATACAAAAAAAAAATCCAGTGCCTAACTCCATAGGCAAGCAGAACTGACTCTTTTTTGTTTGTTTGTTTTCTCTTGTGGGGTCACAGCTCATGCTTTGGGATTTTGTCTGTCTCTTGTCTGCCTTGCTTTGTACTATCTTTCCTTTCTACTGCTTGTTCTGTAGGCTTAAAGTTTCCACATCAGACTTAAACATGACAGCAGTATACCAACACCTTAACTAGCTTCCACAAAGAAATAAGGCAAAAGTTCTGTAATACCACCCTTAACAATTACATGTATTAATAGAAATGTGTTAGTGGTTCAGATGCTCTTGATAGAACCTACCTGGTAAAATAAGAAACATAATCCACAAACCATACAAACACAGACACACACTAACACAAATCACACATATGATTACACACACATATGCCTATATTTAGTAAGAAGAGTCATAAATTTTGGCCCTTAATAGAGTCTTGAAATTTCAAATGACCATGATTGTGATAAGAAATTTTAGGTTTCTCTTGTTTTGAAAAATACTGAATTTAAATAATTTCAGCTGCAGGATAATTACAAATATATAAAAACCTCTTAAATGTTTGATTGGATCAAAAGAGCTGATCACCATGTACACAGGATCCCATATGTCTGGCATCACACTTTGTCTCCACTCCCTATTTCCCCAGGGACTTTGAAGGGACCATGTGGCTGAGGAATCAGACGTCTCTGGCAGATTTCATCCTTGAAGGGCTCTTTGATGACTTCCTGACCCACCTTTTCCTTTTCTGCCTCACCATTGTGGTCTACCTTGTTGCACTGAGTAGCAACACGCTCACCATCCTCCTCATTTGTGTGGATCATGGGCCTCACACCCCCATGTACTTTCTGCTCAGCCAGCTCTCCCTCATGGACCTGATGCACGTCTGCACAACCTTCCCCAAAATGGCTACCAACTACCTGTCTGGCAGCAAGTCCATCTCCTTCCTGGGCTGTGCCACCCAGCACTTCCTCTATTTGTCTCTGGGTGGTGCTGAGTGTCTTCTGTTTGCTCTCATGTCCTATGACAGGTATATTGCCATCTGTCATCCTCTGCGTTACACTGTGCTCATGAGCAGGAAGGTGGCACTGATGATGGCCCTCACATCATGGTTTGGGACATCTCTGAACTCCCTAATTCGCACAGTCATCTTGATGCACTTTCACTTCTGTGGGACTCGGAAAATACACCATTTCTACTGTGAGTATCCAGCTATTGTGAAGTTGGCATGTATTGACATCACCGTCTATGAGTCCACAGTTTACATCAGCATCATAGTGCTTCTCCTCCTCTCCATCATCCTGGTTTCTACATCCTATGGCTTCATCCTGCACAGTGTCATTGAGATGCGTTGAGCTGGGAGTAAGAGAAATGCCTTTGCTACTTGCAGATCCCACCTCATTGTGGTGTCTCTCTGGTTTGGTGCTTGCATTTTCTCATACATGAGGCCCAGGTCCCAGCGCACTCCACTGCAAGACAAAGTTGGTTCTGTGTTCTATAGCATCATTACTCCCACTCTGAATCCACTGATTTATACTCTCCAGAATAAGGATGTAGCTAAGGCTCTGAGGAGAGTGTTAGAGATACAGATCACCCAATGATAGCACTCGAAGTTGTCCCAAACGGAGAATGGAATAGAATAAGCTCCTTATGCTGGTCTGAATAAACCTTTCAAGAATCCAGGTCTCTGGTTCTCTTTGTATACTTCAAGAAATAGGTGGCTTATGTATAACTTCACTGTTTTAACTTGGTCTCAGGCATCCAAGCAGCATGGGTCACATTTCACACCCCCTAGAGAACTAGGGAAAAAGATTAAAAATCTCTCCAAAGAAGACTTGCAAACTTCAGTGACACTCCAACAAATATTAAATAAAGATATAAGGGCTTTTCCCATTAATATTTTCATTCACAAAATAGATATAAATGATGCCACTCAAGAGTATTTACGAAATATAAAATGGGAAGATCTTGCTTAATATCAGAAGCATGGGACATGAAGTGAAGGGTTTTTTGAAAGGGAGGGTGAGAGATTAGTTAAGTTGTTAGATTTGTAGTTTCCTGTATCAGTAAGTTTTTAGAAGGGAAGTATTATTACATACAAAGTAGTAGCACCTGTACATACTTTTTGTATAATATGTATATATTTTTAAATTTGTTTTAATTAGTTCTACATGGCAGTAAATGTGTTTATGCACTTTGATATGTCATACATAGATGGAATATAATTTCTCATTTTTTTGAGTGTACCTGTTGCAGAATCATATTGGTCATGTATTCACATATATACATACAGTAATAATGTCTGTTTTTTTCTACTGCCTTTTCTATCACTACATCCTCTTTCCTCTCCTATATATATATATCACATTTTCTTAATCCATTCATCTATTGCAGGACACCTAGGTTGGTTCCACAGTTTAGCTATTGCGAATTGAGCTACTATAAACACTGATGTGGCTGCGTCACTATAGTATGCTGATTTTACGTCCTTGGGTATAAACCAAGGAGTGGAATAGCTGGGTGAAATGGTGGTAAAATACATATATTTGACAAATATTTACTGAGTAAACTTTTTACTGCTATGATCTAAGTACTGACTCATATATTTGGAATTTGCATTTATGAAATTTTTCATTTTTTTTAATACATATTTTTAGTTGTTGATAGAACTTTAATTTATTCATTTATTTATATGCAGTTCTGAGAATCAAACCCATTGCCTCACACATGCTAGGTAAGTGCTCTACCACTGAGCCACATCACTATCTTCAAAAATTTAACATTCTTTAAACATAAATTCATGATTTATTTTGTCTATATTGGTCCTACTATATCAATTAGTGATATTATTGTTTTTTTTTAATTTCAATGGTTGAAAATACTTTTCTGTTTTCTGAGAGTTTCTAGTCTCATTATTTGGAATCATAACTCTGTAAATTAGAGTCTGTCACTTGCTACCACTGTGATATATAGTAAATTAGTCTCTCTAGTCACATTAGTCTCAGGACTTTATCTACAATACTTGTTTTATTTGAGATTATGAGTTGAGAATATTAGTTCTGAGCAGATATGGATTCTGGGTATTAGCAGGAAAAAACTGTGTTGAAGTGATGTTGGAATGATGAGAAAATAGTGGGATAACCCATCGTGAAGTCCATGTCCCCATATTCACCTACTATAAATTGTGGGGAGCCACAATGAATGACTACACCTTCCAGTCATGATGCCTCAGATTCTGACCAACTACTGCATTCACTGTGGTTTGGGTGGGGTCTAGCTGAGAGCAAGGGCTCTTCTTTGTGGGATGTTACCCTAGGGTTAAATTTCAATCACTTTTCCCTTGTATTCTTGCTTCTTCTGAAGGTTTTTGGATAGAACTTTCTAAATAAGAGTTCTCCCAATGAAATCTCACCTCTGAACCCGTTCCCACTCTCTCCTCAGCCTCTCCTGACTTTCTCTTGCTCTCCCTTTTAGAGAGTCTGAGGCAGAGGGCTGGGGAAGCCATCATGAACATTGTATAAAAGTAAATTGTGTCTATTTTTTATTTGGTGTCCCTGCAAATTCACACCAGTGATCTTAAGTTCAGCTGCCCAGGCTGATGGGGGTGCCAGGTGGTGCCCGGATTGGGGACTGCTCAAAGTGAATTTCCAGGTAGTCTGAGTGAATGTACTTTCGAAATTCATTGAACTGTGTTTTGGGGTTGTAGAAAAAGAAAGAATTTTGAGAGTCAGAGATATTAAAGAAATAATGGGTAGTCTTCAGAAAGAAATAATGACATATGCCTGTGGCTTAGTGATAAATGTCACCAGATTTGCATACTTGGGAAGGAATAGGTAGAAAATTGTCTAAAGGCTGCCTCTCTGCCAAGCTATCTAAGAGTACAATAGAAAATATTCAAAAGGTCTGAACTGCTTTAAGAACGTTTCATTTTGAACATAAAGAGAAGGAGTAGTGGTCTTCGGAAAACTTGTTAAAAGGGCTCCAGAGACCCTCATTGTTATACAAAATTACATATAAGAGGTTGTGAGGGGAATGGGGAATAAACTAGGAGAGAAATGAATTGTAGTAGATGGGGTAGAGAGAGAAGATGGAAGGAGAGGGGAGGGGGCATAATAGAGGATAGGAAAGGTAGCAGAATACAGGAGTCACTAATATGGCATCATGTAAAAATGTGGATGTGTAACCGATGTGATTCTGCAATCTGCAATTGGGGTAAAAATGGGAGTTCACAACCCACTTGAATCTAATGTATGAAATATGATATGTCAAGAGCTTTGTAATGTTTTAAACAACCAATAAAGCAATCTCATAAAAAAGGTCTCCAGAAAGAAATTAGAAGTTTGGAGTCAGAGAAGTGGCCCACGGCTGCTCTTAGGCAGTTTTCTCTATCTGTAGTGGGACTGAGGGCCGAGTCAATTCTCACCCAGTCTGTAACTCAAAAACCACAGACAGGTGACCTTAGGGCAAGACCTAAAACCAAACATTCAGTCACAGCTGAACCAGACAGAACCAGTGATTTAGAAGTGTGCCAACTAAACTGGATGATAGGGGCATTGCTAGAGAGGAAACTAGCCCTGATGGGGTCTCTGTGAGGCTGATTCAAGATGGAGGAGAAGAAAATGGACAGAAAGATACTGGTGAAGCTGAGCCACAATATAAGGAAACTCAGTCAGAGGGTGAGAATGATCTGGAGGAGGGTTTGGTAGATTATATCTGTCTGTCCTCACGCCCGCCATTTGGATCTGGCCATTTCCTCTAAGAGACCAAGATTTAATAGCTACTCTGAATTGGCAGTAGCCATGCTTACACCCCTCCAACATGGCCTTAGAACAGCACAGGAAGCAGGGGAGGACATTACAGGTTTTCAGCTTTTTCCAGTCTCTGAGCAGATTAACGAGCAAAATCACTGTGTCCATATGCACGCTACAGTTTCTTTTAAGACTTTAAAGGAGCTAAAAAATGCCTGCTGTCCAAATTCACCTTTTTTCAAAGTTGGCTTAATCTCTTATGCAAAGAGCCTTTACCACCACATGACTGGATTTCTATGGCCAATTTTTTTTTTTAATAGGGGAGGAGGCAACTACCTCCATTGATGGTCTCACTGGACTGATTATTGCACTAAACAGGCTGAGAGAAACCGGAAACAAGGCTTTGATGCCCCTCTGAATATGTTAACTGGAACTGGAAAATTTACAGATCTGGAAAAGCAATTAAATTATAATCTGGCCATATATGATCAAATTACTGCATATGCCAAAAGGGCATGAAGAGAGCTAACTAATCAGGGTGAATCAACTTTGGATTTTAGTCATATCAAACAGGGATCAGAGGAGCCATTTTCAGATTTGGAGGAATATCTATACCAGGCAACAAAGAGATCAATAGGAGACTTGGATGCCTCTGAGTTCCTAGTCAAGCAGCTAGAATTTGAGAATGCTAATAAAGTTTGTCAGGAAATACTTCAACCCCATTAAAAAAGGGGGATGGTCTCTGAGTTCATTTGCCTTTGTGCAGATGTGGGTCCCACACAGCCACAGGGCTTAATGCTCACTGCGGCTTTTCAGCAGGTATTACAACCTCAGTCTCAGAGGTGCCGTTCTCTCAGGAAGTGTATCAATTGTGGTAGAACTGGTATAGGGCTTGGGACAGTGGATTTCTACACAAAAGGGCAGAGACCTCTCCCAGTTTGCGTAGATGCACTACCAGGGAGATGACCCCATGGCATGGAAAGATTTGGATAGATATGGTGGCAGCGGTGGATCACAGCCAATTCTACCTTCACCTCTGCCTTTTTTGGGGCCAGGAAACTGGGAGCTGGGCCTTTCCTGGGCCCTCCAAACAGTAGGGTCACAGCAATATACACCGAAGAGGAGTCACAGACTCTGACATCATCAGGATTGCCCATGCCTGTTAGTCACTTTACCAGCCAACACCACCAAGACTGTATACTTATGGCCAACCTTGGGAATTTCTTTAATGTCTGAAATGTGGCCAACTGAGTCCCTACTAGTGTTCATGGGCCATTAACCCAAATACCACAGGCTGATTTTGGGGGTGAAAAACTTACAAAAGGGAATTCAGGTGCTGCCAGGAGTGATTGATTCAAACTTTAGATAAAATTGAAATTATTATGCAGTCAGAGCCCCATTCTTAGCTTTCTTTAAGAGATGATTGGCACAGCTAATATTCCTGCCTTGTCACTCCATGGAAGGCCCAGAGCAGACCTCAACTTCTGGGTCCCCAGACCAAGTGTACTGAGCTCAATTAGTTCAGCAAGAATGCCCTCTACTGGATCTTAAAATTAATCATAAAAAAAATTAGGTATCATAGATACTGGAGCTTATAGATCTGTTCTATCTAATAGATTATGGCCTAAAGGCTGGCCTTTACATATTACACCTGCCAACATGGAGGGGATAGGTCAGACCTCTCAGCCAGAACAAAGAGCTCAATATCTTCACTGGGGTGATAAAGATGGTAACTCTGGAATTTTCAAGGCTTATGTTTTAGACATCTTGCCAGTAAATTTGTGGGGTCATGATATTCTAAGCAGCTTAGGTTTGTTATTAGTAACTTCGAATTTTATCATGTTTTTTGAGAGACTTAATAAAAAAAATTTTTCCTAGGAAAATTTACAAGGGTATTTACCTACAACTCAATCTTCCTAAGAGAGACTTATTAGTGTATCCAGTCAAAACTTTTGATAGGTCCCCTAACTTGATCCCCAACCCAGAAAACAGCATAGAAGAGTCAATCTGTGTTAGTCAGTAACCCTTAACAGGGGAAAAACTTAAAATAGCCCACATGTTAGTTCAGGAACAATTTTAGGCTGGCCATTTACAACCTATGCTCAGTCCTTGGAACATCTTTTTAATTGAGAAAAAATCTGGCAACTGGAGATTATTACAAGATCTTAGGGCAATTAATTGTTTTATCAAGCCCACAACCAGGGCTTCTTTCTCCTACAGCTATCCCTTTGGATTTCTTTTAATAGTAGTAGATTTTAAAGATTGTTCTTGTTTTTTTTTTTAATACCATTATGCCCAGACGACTAATCTTTAGTGTCCCAGCAATAAATTTTAAAAATCAATTAAAAGATATTTCTGGAAAGTGTGGCCTCAGGAAATGTGTAGCAGTCCTACCCTTTGTCAAAATTTTGTGGCATACACCATCATGCCTGTGAGGGAGAAATGTCCTGATGCATATATTATTTACTATATGGATTATATACTTTGAGCTCATGTTAATCCAGATGTACTCCTAAATCTCTTTACTCAATTATAGACCTCACTGACAGCAATGGGTTTGTGCATTGTACCTCAAAATGTACAGAGGATATCTTCTTTTCAATATCTAGGTCATGTGATTAAAGGGTGGACATTCTGTCCTCAAAACATACAAATTAGAGTCAAAGAGTTGCACATTCTTAATGATTCTCAAAAACTATTAGGTTATATAAATTGGCTGAGGCCATCTTTAAAGCTAACTCCTTCCAATTGAAGTCTTTTATTCCAGATATTATGAGGAGAGCCTTCTCCAACCTCTCGTCAGCTCAGAGTAGAATCAAGAATGGCTTTGAGGAAAGTTAAAATTGCTATTTTAAATGCTCACCTTATTAGAGTTAACCCACAAGGGCCTATATATTTATTGATATTCCTACATGGGCAATATAGCAATCATTGGGAGTTATTGAGTGGATTCATTTAGCCTACTCTTCTAAAAGGTCATTAACTCCTTTTTATGATTTTGTTCCTCAATTAGTTATCAAGGGAAGAATTTTATAGCTGGTTGGATCAGAATTTAATATTATAATCATTCCATTTTCTGCTCAACAGAATGATTGGCTTTTCCAAATTTATAATAATTGGAAAGTAGCTTTTTCTATTTTTCTTGTTCAGATAGAAAGTCATTATCCTTGTGATAAAATTATTTAATTTGCCTTGGTAACTGTTGGGAGTTGCCCTTGTTACAAAGACTAATTTTCCCATCCCCTGAGAAGAGCCATCCAATGGTGAGCCCTGCTGGCTCACATGATCTTTACCCACCAATCAGACTAGCCCTGCTGGCTCACATGATCCTTACCAACCAATCAGAATTTCCCCATCGCCATCCAATGGTGAGTCCTGCTGACTCACATGATCCTTACCCACCAATCAGAAAGCACCCCATGCCAGCTGCCAAAACCATTAAACTGTTAAGCTATTTTAACCGTCAGACCATCCCTGGCTCTATAAATATGCAGAGCTGTTCCTCAATAAAAGAGCATTTTCTTCCACAATGAGCCTTGTTCATTCTTTTGGTAACTACACTTATTTTTCTAAAGATTTTTGCATGCACAGCCAATAAATAGAGCACTAATGGTATTCACTGATGGCTCAAGCTCAAGGAAAGCAAGTTTTATAGTCATGCTCATACAGAGGTGATACAAACCTCATCTGCTTCTGCCCAATGAGCAGAACTTCAAGCACTCATTTGCGCTTTATGTCTTTTTGCAAATGAGCCCATCAATATTTATTCTGACAGTTTATATGCATTTTGAGTTTCAAAATATATTGAAACTTAAATTATTGTGTATACACCATCACAAGAGTTATTTAATTTGTTTTATACCCTCCAAAGGACAGTACAAATGTGAAAACACCCATGTTTTATAGGCCCCATATGGCCTCTCACTAATCTTCCAGGGCCTTTAATGCTGAGAGCCATTGCCAAGTAGGAATGACGCATCGAAATTTCCTTGCCAGCGTACCCCATGTTGCTTAGAAGAAGGACTTTTGAAAATGGACATTTGAAATGACATTGCATGTATGTTTGAGAAAGGTGACCAGGGTAAATCCGGGTTTAAGGAGGATCCTACTGAATTAGGGTGGATCACGTTTTAGGAAGTATCCCACTCTTTGGGTTTAGGGCGTTCCCGGTTTAGAACAATCTGGGTTTAGGGCGATTCCAGATTTTAGGTTATTCCTGCTGGGAATAGGGCGTATCCTGCTGCCTGAGTTCCTATCGAGTTCTCCTGGTATTCAGAAAGTTTTGGGAATTCAAAGCCTGGTGGAGTACATGAATTTTGCGGGCAGAACTTGGATTTTCCCAGAACGTGTTTGTAGAGGGCCGATGTGAGTTCGGGATAAAGAATTGCTGTTTGAATCTACAAGGTGTGTGGTGGCTCGTGATTCTGTGCCCAGACAGACTGCAGCACTTTGATATCATGTAATGATAAGACTGATAAAGTGGTTGCTGTTTGTCAGCAAATATCTTTGTATGACTGTCCACGAGCTTTGCATTTTTTGCATCATCAAAATGCTTCTAGCTTACATAAAAATTTAATATTACTAGAGAGCAACTTTTTCAAATTGTACATCACTGCCCCCAATGTGTTGCACACACTCCATTTTTGCCATCTAGGGTAAATCCCCATGGATTAAAACCAAATCAATTATGGCAAATGGATGTAACTCACATTCCTCAATTTAGTAGGCAATTTTATGTACATGTAATTGTAGATAGTTATTCTAGATTTATCTTTGCCATGGCCCATGCAAATGAAAATACTCACCATGTTATTTCTCATTGCTAGCTGCTTTTGCAGCATTAGGATATATTTTACAAATTAAAACATAATGCACCAGCTTCTGTTAGCTCCTCTTTTCAACAATTTTTCCAAGGGTTTCATATTGACCATAAAACACATATTCCTTTCAACCCTCAAGGTCAAGCTATTGTAGATTGAGCTCATTTATTTATTAAGCTACAATTACAAAAACCAAAAGGGGGAGATAGGACTAAGACCCCCCCAAAATAACCTCAATCAGGCTCTGTTCAATTTTAATTTTTAAAACTGTGACTCAGGGTGTCACATTGCAGTGAGCGACACATGTCTTCCACAGCAACAAGCTCTTTAGGCCAAGTTTGGTGGAAAGATTTACAAACTGGTCAATGAGTACCAGATCCAGTCACAATGTGGGACAGAGGCCATGCTTGTATTTTCCCAGAAGTTGCTTTTCTTCCTATTTGAGTACTTGAATGTGTCAATCAGGCATGGAGGACCTAGAACCAAGGTTCAGATGACTGAGGATTGACCCAGAAATGCCAGACCTGATTTCCCACCAAGAGAAGCTCTTAAAGGTAGAGGGGAAAGAAGATGGCCCAGAGAGACCCAATGGTGAAGCTACCTTCATGGAAAGAGCTGAAGAATCTGATGCTGCAGGCTGAGCAAATGATTCAGCAGCTAGGAAAAAACAAGTCTCCAACAATGATGCTTGACACAATACTAGCTCTATTGAGCTGGGTTTCCAAGACCTGCTGAGTTTTTAACATTTATATAAATTGTTGGGAGTCACACTGGCTCCAAAGACTAACATCCCCTTCCTGGAGAAGAGCCGTCCAATGGTAATCCCTGCTGGCTCACATTATCCTTACCCACAAATCAGACTAGCCCTGCTGGCTCACATGATCTTTACCCAACAAAAAGGAAGCACCCCATGACAACTGTCAAATCGTTCAACCATTAAACTGTCATAACTGTCAAACCACCCCGGCTCTGTAAATATACATAGCTGTTACTCAATAAACGTGCATTTTCTCAGATGATGAGCCTTGTTTGTTCTTTCATAAATGGCATCAGGTTGCATGCATCTACTGTCAATTGTTTTTCTTTTGTGAACATTACAGCTTTGAGATTAATACATTTTAAGATTTTCAAATCCAGGTCATTCATTTTTAATGGCTGGGATATGTAGTACCTCCCATGATAGGAATAAACTGCAAAAACCTAAAAATTTTGTGCTTCAAAGGACATTATCCAGAAAGTTAAAAGTTATCTATAGAACAGGACAAACAGACTACAAAGCATAATCTGATAAGAAACTGTGTAAAGAATATATGAAGAATTATTTTTCAATTAATTTATTTAAAAATTCTTTTTTCTTTTAATTTATTCCAATTAGTTATACATGACACTAGCATGCATTTTGACACATTGTACACAAAAGAAGCACAAGATTTCCTTCCTCTGGTTGTACATGGTACAGACTCACACCAGTAAAATTTTTAAGCATCAAAACAAAAAGACAATTTCTTCAGATATATGTGGGCAAAAGACATGGATAGATATTTCTTCAAAATAGTGAATCTGACATCTTTCCTATGGATATAGTTGAATACCTCATAGTGAATCTCCACATCATGTACATCTACAAGCCTGGGATTCGAATTAGAATAAGGTATACTTTATGTTTTTATAAATGTATAACTAAAAAGGATAAATAGAAAAAGTGATTAACATTGCTCAGTACAAGTAACCAACAAGAAAATGCAAATCAAAACCACATAAGATGCCATCTCATATCCACTAAAATGTCTAAAAAAGAGATAAAAACATGAAGTATTAGGAAATAAGTGAATTAATTGGAACTTTCATACTTTTTTTTATTGGTTGTTCACAACTTTACAAAGCTCTTGACATATCATATTTCATACATTAGATTGAAGTGGGTTATGAACTCCCAATTTTACCCCAAATGCAGATTGCAGAATCACGTCGGTTATACATCCACAATTTTACATAATGCCCAATTAGTAATTGTTGTATTCTGCTACCTTTCCTATCCCCTACTATCCCCCCTCCCCTCCCCTCCCTTCTTCTCTCTCTACCCCATCTACTGTAATTCATTACTCTCCTTGTTTATTTTCCCATTCCCCTCACAACCTCTTATATGTAACTTTGTATAGCAATGAGGGTCTCCCTTCATTTCCATGCAATTTCCCTTTTCTCTCCCTTTCCCTCCCATCTTATGACTCTGTTAAATGTTAGTCTTTTCTTCCTCCTCTTCCTCCTTGCTCTGTTCATAGTTGCTCTCATTATATCAAAGAAGACATTTGGTATTTGTTTTTTAGGGATTGACTAGCTTCACTAAGCATAATCTGCTCTAGTGCCATCCATTTCCCTGCAAATTCTTTTATTTTGTCATTTTTTATTGCTACATAGTACTCCATTGTGTAAAGATGCCACATTTTTTTATCCATTCATCTATTGAAGGGCATCTGGGTTGGTTCCACAGACTAGCTATTGTGAATTCTGCTTCTATGAACATCGATATGGCAGCATCCCTGTAGCATGCTCTTTTAAGGTCTTCAGGGAATAGTCCGAGAAGGGCAATAGCAGGGTCAAATGGTGGTTCCATTCCCAGCTTTCCCAGGAATCTCCAAACTGCTTTCCAAATTGGCCACACCAATTTGCAGTCCCACCAGCAATGTACAAGAGTACCCTTTTCTCCACATCCTCGCCAGCACTTGTTGTAGTTTGACTTCATAGTGGCTGCCAATCTTACTGGAGTGAGATGGTATCTTAGGGTGGTTTTGATTTGCATTTCTCTGACTGCTAGAGATGGTGAGCATTTTTTCATGTACTTGTTGATTGACTGTATGTCCTCCTCTGAGAAGTGTCTGTTCAGATCCTTGGCCCATTTGTTGATTGGGTTATTTGTTATCTTATTGTCTAATTTTTTGAGTTCTTTGTATACTCTGGATATTAGGGCTCTATCTGAAGTGTGAGGAGCAAAAATTTGTTCCCAGGATGTAGGCTCCCTATTTACCTCTCTTATTGTTTCTCTTGCTGAGAAAAAACTTTTTAGTTTAAGTAAGTCCCATTTGTTGATTCTTGTTATTAACTCTTGTGTTATGGGTGTCCTATTAAGGAATTTGGAGCCCGACCCCACAATATGTAGATCAGTGCCAACATTTTTGGAAAGAATATTATATGATACAGCTATTATGGAAAACACTGACAGAAATACTTTGTAAGGCAGCAATCTCACTCCTGAGTATACACTCAGATGAAATTGAAAACTAGAGTTCACAAACAAGTTTCACACTAATGTTCATAATGCCACCACTCACAATAGCCAAAAGGTGTGAATAATACAAATGTCTATCAACTGATGAAAGGATAACTAAATTGTGGTATATCTATACAATGGAATATTGTTTGCCATAAACAGGAAGTACTGATATATATTTCACGTGGAAACAAAATGCTAAATGATATCACTTTGCATCACAAAAGACCACATATTACATGTCTCCATTTTTATAATGTATACATCATGTGCAAATCAACAGAGACAGAAAATAGAGTAGTGTTTGTTTCAGAAAAATAATTTTAGAAGCTGAACGTTAAAAGATAATAGTTTTCTGAGTTTTGACAATGATGATGGCTGCATATATTACTCAACATGCTGAAAAATATGGAATTTTACATTATAAGGAATCATATAGTATGTAAAAATTTTTAATGAAGTTGTTATGTTAACAGAAAAAATAAATGGTAATCCACATACTAATTATAAGGAAAAAATAGATGGAGAACATCTGAACCAACGATGCTCTTGGGCTTTTTTCACAAATAGACCTTGTGGATTGTTAAGGGAATTGACATTAACTCCAAAGAATGTGCTAATGATTACATCCATGCAGTAGCTCCCAAAAATTTTAAGTAGAGAAAGAAATGTAAAATCAAATCTGTACCACTTTACTTTCCTAATACACACGCTGGAAGAAGTGCCACCAGGAAGTACACACACAGTTACAAATATCTGTTGATCAAATGACTAGTCCATGCTCCTGTCAAATGCCATTAGGCAGCTGCCCCTGTGCCAGGGGAGTTAGGAACACTAGGGTAGTGAGCTCGAGGAGTTCAGTCACAGAGAGACAGGCACCCATAATCAGACAAATAACATCAGTGAGTGGAGTGTAGATGATAAAAGTGATTAAATGCAGAGCTTCATCAGGACCAGGGTTTTATAATTGACTCCTGGTAGGGGATCCAAGATAGGTTAACTTGACCTAGGTCCTGCCTAAGCACAGTCTGTACCCAGAGCTGATTCCTCTCTAGCATATCACATAACAGCAACACCCTGTTCTAAGAGGCAGAAACATTGTCCTCCCTTCTCTGCACCCACTACTAAAGCTCCTGAGAGGTCCTGTATTCCAGGACCCAAGGTGGCCCCAAGGGCAGAATCCTGCAAAAAGAAAAAAGTAAAAATATCCTCAGTTAAAACATTGAAAATCTCCTCAAAATGTACTTGGATGGTCTCACAACTTGATGAACATATTCTCTCAGATTTCCCAAGACAGTATCAGAGGTTTTGCATGGGTCAAAATAATTCATTCTATGCAAAAACTTTATGTGGTAATTTTAATCCCTATCCTTTCAGGACCTCATCTCTGTTGAGACTGGAGGAAGATGTGGCGGGAATATTTCATATTTTGCATTTTGCTGATATTCTCAGTGCAACCATGAAGATATTTGCTGTTCCATAGCCTGTATTGTATCTTTCTATCCCTGCTTAATAGGTACCAGAAACTTCCCCCAACCAACATTCCCTATGTTCTACCCTCAACTTCTGAGTGATCATGTTCTTCATTGTAAAACATGTGTTTTGACTTACATAATATCCACATTGATGATCAAGCAGATAAACTAATTATGTTTTCTGCACACAGATGTCCCAGCTAACCTGCCTTCTCCTGGGAACCTCTCCTTCTTGGGTGGTCCATTGTGGTTATGACACCACACACTTTTGTCAGGTCAGGGGAGTAGCTCAACAGTGGTAATTTCAGTTCCCTTGAAGACTGCTGGAAGGTCTTAAAACAGCTCAGAACCCCAGAGCTGCCTGCTACTTACTCCTTCACAGTGACAGAATCGCATTTCTTCACTTCCTGCTCAGGTACTTCACCAATGCGTCTCCATATTGGTTTATGATGGGGAACATCTAAGCACAAACACAACTCTACCCACAGTTTGAGGAGAATCGAGTCCCTGAGACAGTGGTTTTCACAGGATTATAAAGTATGAGATATTTATAATGAATCAAAAGTATCTCTTCTAGGACATAAAGACAAAAGGTCATTTGAAATTTTTCATTAGTTCTTTTTATTTATACATAACAATAAGTTTCATTTTGACATAATTTAAAAAGCATGGGAAACAATTTTGCACTTCTCTAATTGATATATATTCATTGATCATTTGTATTTATTCTTTTTAGAAGGGTCTGCTCAGTTCTTTAGCCCATTTATTGATTGGGTTATTAGGTTTTTTGGTGTTAAGCTTATTGTGTTGGTTGCATATGGTGAAAATTAATAAAATAAATGAAGTCAGGGGGAAAAGATTTTTATCCCCTTCTGAAGGTTCTCTTTTTAGGCTTTCAATTGTTCTTTCTGCTGTGAAAGGATATTAAATTAGAGAAAAATTGACTACAAGTAAATTATTAAGTTCTTACAAGCGCTTAAGATGCAAGAGACAGCTGGGTTTGTATCAGTGGGGACTCAGCCGTGTGTGCTCTTTCCACTCAACCATATGGCCCTTATGGGCCACCAGTTAGGCAGGATGCTATGGCCAGCTCTGCAGTTTTGAGAAGTTGATGAGAGAAGATGAAGAAGGAAGAAGAGGCAAAGCCATCTCCCACTTGCTTATAGAACACAAGAACAACAATAATACCTCTGGAGCTTCTTTCACCAAGCATTATTAAAAAAACGGCTGCTGAAATTAGCTGATTTACACTAGCAGTTTATGACTTACACAAGGTCATGGGAACACATAGGTTTAAAATATACTGGACATACATTCTTCAAAGTCAGTATAATGAGGTAGGCAGAGAAATTCCTGTGTACACTTCTAGTGAAAACTCCTAATTGACAGAGAAAAACAAATGAAATCCCCAAGACTTTACACTTGCAGACAAAGTTAAAATAAAAGAAAGCAGAGGTTAAATCATTTACCAATCTGTTCATCTACATCTCTCCTTTTCTTTCAAATGTACAAAATAACCCACAAATTTATAAAAAGGTCGCTTTTACTAAAGTGACAATCTTGAAAGGAGATAAAGCCATGTATGGTGCACATTTTAGAAAGATCTGAATTAATGCCTCTTATGCAGTATTAAAGGCTCCTAATAAAGAAAAAAAATTTAACAGGGGGTAGAGGCTGGGCACTGGAGAGAAGGTAATGCCAGGAGTTTTTGGGTCATCAGAGACTGAGAAAAGTATGAAGTATGATATTCTTGGCCATGAACCTTGACACCTGTTGGAAAATGGGACCCTTGGCAGGAGAAGGAGCCTCTAAAGCTTTATGATAACTAATTCCCAGTAACAGCTCTGGGCTGGCATTGTCCTCTTGCCCTGGAGTGCCTCAGCCAACAAGTCTACCCAAGGGAAGTTTCCAAAATACTCACCCCCACTTTTTCCCATACTTTTCATGACATTGGGGGTCATATTGCCAAAAACCCTGGGAGGAGAAACAAGATAATTTATATTGTTATAATGAAAATATTTAACCATGCTTCTAATTGAGGAACCAAGGATTCCAATTCCTTGAAATCAGACTGGAATATGGTCCATCACTGGCAGTTAGAGGGAAAATCTTATTCTAAGACATCCAAAGTTAAAGAAGAGAAAATAAATGAGATATTTGAAATAAAAATTTAGAGTCCATCTTTAATTTTCTTGAAGTATTGTACATATTGAAGAAATTATCCTTCTTTTTTTGAGACAAGGTATTGCCATGTTTCCTATATTGCTCAAGCTGACCTTGAATTTGTGATTCTCCTGCATCAGCCTCCAGAGTGTTTGGGACTAAAGGTGTGTGCCACAGTTTCACTAGTTATCTTGAGTATGAATATGAAGCAAGCCTGACATTCTGTATCATTTCTCATGTGCATGGACTGTTTCTGAAATCCTGCCAACTTCGAATCATTCCCTCCACCTGGATATGAAAAAACCAAAGCTGAGAGAAAGTGAGTGGGTTTCCCAGGGACATTCATAAGGACACTTCACTCATTTTTCCCCAGATCTTTTTCATTTCTTTCATGAATCCTTCTAGAATACTGGGGAAATTAGGAAATTCAAGGCACCAGTCACCTCTAAGTTGACCATGTTGATGTGATTAGTTTAGCTGAATTTTTACTACTATTACCCTGATAAGAACCATGTAGAAAACTAAGATTTACTTGGCTCACAGTTTCAGAGGTCTCAGTTCATATACAGCTTCTTCTGTTGCCGTGGTCTGAGGTGAGGCAGAATAACATGGCAGAAGAGTGTGACAGAATAAAGCAGCTCAGGACATGGCACCAGGAAGCAGACAGAAACTCTACTAATCAGGGACAAAATGTATGCCCTGAAGCCAGGCCCCAGTGACCCACCTCTTCCACCAACACCCTACCTGCTTACATTTGTCCCCAGTTAATTCTTAATGAGGAAATAGTGTACCGAGTAGATTAAGGCTTTCACAATCCAATCACTTTATTTCTAAACTTTCTTGCATTGCCTCACATATGAGCTTATGGGGGACACAACAACCATAACAGTGTTTCTCATGCATGTTGTGGAGTGAGAAAGAATGAGTGAGGATTTACAAAATGGAGTCACCTTCCAGTTTTCCAATTCAATGAGGAAAAGATGGGGAGATGCCACTTTTACACATGAGAGTCAATAAATTAAGTACTTGCTCTAAGTTTTTGCTTCCAAAACTTAAAAAGAAATTTTTCTGTTGCTATGTTTCAGGGATGATGTTTTCATGAAGCAAGGGGAGACCCCAATTATGTAGACCTTACAGCCAATCTAATAAGCAGTTTATCTGGGAAGTGTGAAGATTCAATAATTGTTTTTCCAAAGGGAACAGCAGTTAGGAATTCTCAGGTGGTCATTAGGCCTCCAAATTGTAGAAATAGAATCTAATCAAGAAGCCTCAGTCTTTGGAATAGATAATCTAAGCAGAGAGCAGTGTATCCTCCAACCATCTGGATTAGAGCTCATGAATTTTTATCCAGTATTCAGGCCCTGAGTCAAATACCTAACCGGGTTAATCACAAATGCAAGCCATAAATTCACATTTCTTTTGGAACACGCCATTCAATTGACTTAAATTTTAATAATTTTTTAAATCATCCAATTTCTGTTCACTTTATATCACTAAATATGACCTTGTTGAAAAACAATACTCATCTTGTGGTTAATTATGTGAAGTCCATAGATAAGAGCTGTCTTATCTCTTTTGTATTTTCCCTTCTAAGACTAACAGATAGGGTGTTATCTTTGAAGGATAATAAAAAAAATGCAGAATGCTTTTGTTTCATCTCTCAAATCCTCTACATGTACCTTCAGTAGTAAAATTTGAGTAGTGCCATGGAAATAACCACAAATTTAGACATTAAGAAATATTTACGTGCAAATATCAAACTACAAATACTTGCATTGGTCAAGAAACTGTAGTTTCAAATATATACATGAACAGACTTTTTTTTTTAAAAAAAAGCTACTCATGAGATCCTGTTATTAATGGAATGTTTGAATGTGCTTGACAAGTCTTCTCTTTCACAGATTTTTGCTCAAACACTAGGTACAATATAAACTTCCTGGAAATGTGAAAAGGCAAATTAAAAATCCCCTTTATGATATGAACAAGTCTGAACAACATCATGAGCCTCAAATGCAGGTGTAATAGGGATCTGAGTATTTCCACTGAGTCTCTTGGAGCATTGACAGCAGAGCCCCAAGGAAAACCTGGCCATGCTCAGGTTGGGGCTTGCACACTGTTTCAAAAAGGATGAGAGCTGGGATCTTCCTCCCAAAAAAGTGCATTTTTACAAATGACATTAAACTGGCATTTTCTTCTTGCCAAAGAAAAAGAGGGAACTCAACCATACTCACTTTGCAGTAGTGCAGAAGCATTTCAAAGAAAGGCAGAGGTGTTGTCCCAGAAATTCCCAGCTTCTCACATAGCACATGTGAATAGGTTCCATATCTATAAAGTGAGAGAGAAAGCCAGGTCACTATGATTGTCATTCTATAAATAAGGGCCTGACAAGTCTCTGACTCAGAAACTGGACCAGGCAATGAGGAAGGTAACATGTAGGTGATACATAACAAAAACTCCAACACACCATATTTGCTCCTTCCCAACTCCATTTAGAAAGCACAATGATGAGCTAAGAGAAGTTGAGACTTCATGCCCCAATTCTTAGATTCATACTCGATACACATTCCCGGACTTGAGTGCTCCTGCGTGGTCCAGCCTGGCATTCTGACAGGGCATTTCATTTGCATGTCTGTTTGATATGTTGGCCCTTTCTTAATGTAGTATTTCCCAGTTTAAAAAGGGGGATGATGTTTTCATGCTTCTTTGATGAAAATATTTTTGTTAATATAGTCCACTCAATCACAGAGGGTCCACTGAGAGCCTCTGGTGACATTTTTTTCTTACAATTTTGTCATAAATCTTTTGGGCTTTTCCTTCTTTCCATGCCATGCTCCTGGTTCAGCATCCAGACCTTCTTTAAAATTGACTTTATATGTATCCTCTGAAGCAGTAATAATATTTTTCTGCAGAATGGCAAATGTAGCATTTTGAAACAATGAGACTTCCCTCTACCTCACACAAATGTGAGCCATGTTGAGTGTCACCCAAGTCTGTTATCATACAATCTGGTTGGCTTGAGCCAGAGGGAATGCTGAGTTCCCTATATCCTCTGAGTGTACAACAAGGAATAAAGGACTGAGGAATCATCTCCAGGCCATTCTCCCCCTTGTTGAGTCTATTTCTCTGGTGATGCTCAGATGGCAGTGAAGAGCCAGGCATGCTCATGTTCACCAAGGTGGCCAGTTACAACACAGTTTGTTTATTGCCTCCATGTATCAACTCCCTTTGTATGAAAACCCACAAAGGCTGGTGCTCTTTTGACCTGGCATGCCAGCAACCCAGATGTGTCATACTCACAGCCCCATTCCAGAGTGTTCTGTGTCATACAACTCCTGCCACACTGCTGAGAGCCACAACCAAGTCAAGATGATGCCTGACACTTTGCCAGAAGGAGTGGTTTGAAAAGTAATGCCAGCAAGCCATTAAGATGATGGAGATTCCTTAATGACTGATTGCTGTTACTGGATGATGCTAAATTGAAACAAGCTGTGTATTCAGTTATGTATATATACATCTGCAGTCCGACAATAAAGGGGCTCCTGCTATATCAACCTTCACAAGTTGCTTGTCATCTCCCAATTACTTTGCCCAGCCAGACTGTGGCACCCAACCATCCCAAAAGATGAGAGAAATACGGAAAAAAAGAAATGGTGTACAAGAGAGTCCTGGCCTATTTTAACCATCAAACAGCTAGTTCTGCAAAAGTGGCCCCATAGTAGCAGAGGAGAAAACTGTGGCATGGATAAATGACCCAGTATGCCCTGTAATTCCTTTCATTTATGTGGAGACGGACCCTCCAAAGTTCAAGAACTATCCTGTTAACTGAGAAGAAAATATGCAATATAAAATAATAACCCATGATGTGTTCCAGACAGTTGTAATAAGAACTTGCCACTGCTTTTTAGAGGTGACTGTTTAAGGCAGTGTAGGTTTCATGTATTCTGTACTAATCCTGTCATTTAATACAATAAAATTCAATTGCATTAATTCATTAGAAAATGTCATCAGAGAGGATTATGTTGCCACAACACTCTGAATTCATAGTTTTCTTTTAGAGACTAAAAACCAGATCTTGTTTTCCTTTTCCATGATATTGTGATTCATTATTCTTAAAAGTGAAATTGAGACTGAAGTCACACATGACCTGTGTGGAATCTTTTCTACCCAAGCATCAAAATATCATCTTTCCCTCTGTTTCATGATACTAGCATCCTATCAAGAGCAATTTCCCTACCAGAGGATATAGATTCATGCTTTCATGCTGGAGTGTAGAGGGAAATAAAAAAGAAAAGCCCAATTGGGTTTGGGGTGTTTTTCAGGATGCTAGTAGATATTATAAAGGGGTAAATAAGTCTCTTTACTGATGCTAATCTCACAGAGAGATGAAGGATAATACAAAAAAAAGGAATAAAATTTCTGAAAATTTCTGTCAGTTTTTTTCTAATCTAGACACTCATCATTTAGACATTAAAAGGTCTGTGAATTTCAGAATGGAAGAATTGAGTTTTAGGAGGAAGGGATGTGCTAGGATGTGCTTTTTGCAGATAAGGGAGCATTGTTCAGTCAGACTCCCAGAGAGTCTGAGGAGCTATGGTGCATTGTACAAATAGTTCTGCAGCCAGGAGGGCACAGGACTCACCATATGAACAGGTGCAGTCCTCCAGAATGTCTTTTTCCAGAAAGCCCAGAAGATGAAGAGACAAAATCCAATTAACTGGTTTTCCCCAGAATTCCCAAAGCTTGAAAGGGTGAGGTTCCCACTGCATGTGATAAAAACTTATGCATTTGCTTTATATGGTGACTTCTGATTTATCACACTATGTGCAAACTCAGAGCCAATCAGATAATTCCTGGGAACACACCTCACCCTGAATCCCCAAAACCACAGGAATATGGATTTCAGGACAGGGAGTAGCTCAAGCAGTGTGCCTAAGATCAATAGTAACTTCTTAAGGGTTTATATCAACTTCAATTTCATCCTCTATTTTGATCTTCCAAACAATTAAGGCAAATAGGAACCTGCTTAAGCCACCAACTTCAGGATTCTGGTGGAGAAAAGGCTGAACAGTTACTCACAGATAAAGAAGCATAAGGCTGATAGTCAGGAGGACCTGGATCTCTACAGAAGAATTCAGGGTCAGGTTCTTCATCACTTTCTTTCATCAGTTTTGAATTCTGTATTTTTCTTTCAGCTATGTGGGCTGCCCTTTGCAGAACTGTGCCTGCAGAGTGCCCCTTCTGTGACAAGCTATAATTCAGTGAGGCCAGTTTTTTTGCTGGGGAAGAAGGTTGCACCAGGGACAAAGCCAGTGGAAAGGCCACTTTTGTATCTCCTGGAATTGGAGGAGTCAGGTGTCCTCTTTGCATTTGGCAAAGAATAATACACTCTCTTACTTTGACCTTTGTTTGAAAACAGGGACTTAAAGATGCTTCCTTGGGTAAAGACAAATGACTCTGAGGCCTGCAGCTGTACAATGAGTAACTAAAAGCAGAATAAAGCTTAGCATTCTTCCTTCATTCAGTATCCTTTACTAACTTAACATTTGTGACTGATTAGCTCTGCACATAGACACGTTAATAATTTAAGGGGTGCTCATATAAAAACTAGCAATAGATTACAAATTTATCTAATCTATCTTATCCACCTTGAAGACTGAGGAAATTTTGAAGGGACATTCAACTATCAGCTTTTATAAAAACATTCTTTTCAGTTGTAGATTAATAAAACACCTTTGTTTAATTTATTTATTTTAATGTAGTGCTGAGAATCAGGCCCAATGCCTCACACATGCCAGTCAAGTGATCTACCATTGAGCCACAACCCCAGCCACTCAAGTGTCAGCTTTTACAGTATCTTGTTTAAGAACCCCAAGGTGGTTCCCAGAAGTCTTCAGTCATTATTCATTTCCTTCCAGGAAAGGCAGAGCGTTTAGACAGATAAACACACGAATTTATTCCCTCAACAGGAGCAATCATCTCATGGGACCTACCCTGCCCCTTTTAGGATTGCAGATCTGGTAGATAAACATCCGGAACAATAAATAAAATTTATTCCTTTCAAGTGATACGGACTTCTCAGGAGCTACTTTACAGTGATAGAAGTGAGATAGTAATCCTCAGACCTCAGTTTGGACAAGACTGCTTTACAATGCATACCTCTTCCCCACTGTCCCAATTCTGCTTCTATTTAAGCATTTGGGTCATGCCAGCACCCAGAATACATGACTTAAAACATGAATCCCCTGGCCTTTCTGGTGTAGCTGCACTGACTAAAGATCTTTTCTTGATTTTTGCAATTATTTTTTGGATTTTTGGTGTGAGGGGTGTGTGATGAGTGGCCCGATCTGGATTTTGTACCTGGCACGGGACTCCTGTAATTCTTTCAATTCTTATGTTGTGGTAAATCAATAAATCACTGCATAATCAATAATGCCAAAAGTTATGTGATATTATGAGAAACTCAAGTGTAGTCACAGGCATTAATCTCCTGTTGCTGTCTTTTTGTTGTTGTTGTTGTTGTTTAAGTGGACACAATATCATTATTTTATTTTTCTGTGATGCTGAGGATCAAACCCAATGTCTCACACATGGTAGATGAGCATTCTACCTTTGAGCAAACCCAGTCCTATAGCTGCTGTATGTACAAATCATAAAACCTTTGTCAACACAAGCTCCATCCATATATCTTTGCCCACACAGTTTCCTCTGCCTAGAATACTTTTGTGCCTCATAAAAGACTCCTGCTGAGCCTCCAAACGCCAGCTCTTATAGCAACTATTTTGGTAGAGTCTTTCCTTACTAATCTCAAAGAGTAGGACAACTTATTACTTGGCTGTAATCCTCAGGATTCTGTAGGCTGAGGCAGGAGGATCATGAGTTCAAAACCAGGCTCAGAAACTCAGTGAGACCCTGAGCATCCTAGCTAAAACTTGTATCAATAAAAATATATCATATAACATGTATAATATAATATATATATGGAAGGATAGTAGAAAGAATTGGTCATTACCCTATGTGCATATATGCTTACATGACTGGTATATGTCTACATCATATACAAGCAGAAGAATAAGAAGTTTTACTCCATTTTTGTATAATGTCTCAAAATGCATTCTACTGTCATGTATAAATAATTAGAACAAATAGTAAAGTATTGGGGATGTGGCTCTGGATTCAATCCCCAGTACATGAATAAATAAATAATAAAATAAATGGATAAGGGTTGCACCATTAGGAGTTGATGATGGACTACAACTATGTTTCTTGCTTTTCAGAATCAAAAAGGGAGATAAAATGGGAGTATTAAATCTAAGCTAGAGATATAGTAATAACTACACCTCAGTAAATTGTCACAAATTTTGTACTTCAAAAATGGCAGAAGGACACTATGAATATACTTTTCAGTAGTGGGAAAATTCACAGTGGGTTAACTTTATCTACCTTACTATTTAATTTGAATTGCTGAAAAAGCTCCATATATTCACTGATTGTGATGATCAAAAGATTTAGTTTTGACTTTCACTGATTCAGTAGTATACATCCCCTTAAATGGGCATAGTGGCTTCAGATAAACTTCTACAAGGACATGTTTATTGACTTTCTCATTATAAAACTTATCACAGCATATTTCAAAGAACACATCATATATCAATGTCACTACAAAAGCCACCACAACCACCCTCATTTTTATTAAAAATTGTTGACAAATTTGCTGATAATTGTTGATTCTCTGATCAGAACTCAAGAGGAGCTGCAAGGACTAACTGTCGGTGAGAGGGGAGAGCCCATTTAACCCAGAAAAGGTGAGTCTTCACATCTGGCACTGAGGTGGTCACCTCTTTCCATCAGAAAATAGATAATACTCTGCACAGAACCTGAGAAAGCTTAGGAAATGTCCTGCATCTCTTATCATTCATCAACTGAGGAATATAGAGTCTATCATCATTTTGAGTTTTCTTCACAAAATAAATTTTTGTTCTCTGATGTTCTGGGTCCCAGGCTCTGAGGACAACAATGCACAAATCCTTAGGAAAGTTCAGGCTCCACTTATTGTCCCATCTCTGCATACAGCCTTCAGAATAATGGGCTTTTCAGGTTGAAGAAGTCCTTGATCAGCTAATTTCAGGGGAATCTGAAACATTTCGACAAGCACCTGGAGAAGCACTGACTGAAACACCAAGAACCAAAGCAGCAAAGTCGAGAAGATATATTAAGCACAGTGATGCTTAACAAACATGAAACTACTTTTAGTATCATGTACTTTGAATTCATCCTACTCATTCTCTAAGGTGGGTCATGATAAAATAGTAAAATTATTCATTTATCTGAAAAATTATCTCATAAACATTTATTCTGTACAAGGCCTGAGATGGGGAGGTTCTGTAAGTTCTGGTGAGGAGAGCTTCTCTCAAACATCAGAACCCTGTGGTTACCACACCTCACGACTGTGCACAGGGTCTCCCCAGGAGACTTAAAGCTGAATTTACACTGTGCTCAAGTTCACAGTCCACATATACACATGGCACACTAATCTGCATTGAGTCCATACATTTTTTATACTTTGTTCTTCATAAAGCCATAGATTTAGAGCCCCCACAGTGAAGAAATCTAAAATCTCAAAGATGGTGAAGAAGAGATTCACTGGACTATACATCTAAGAATTAAATGATGAATGAGCATATATTTTTCTGTGACTAGGCCCCTCTGTTTGGAAAAACATCTTCAAATAAACATTATTTATATGAAAATCTACTGACCTGTGTTTCCTTACAAGGTTGGAAGGAGAAGTTCTGCATTACTTTGACAAGAACAACTTTCATGTTCATGAGAGCAAACCTCATACCAATGCAGTTTCGGGGTCCATTTCCAAAGGGCATGTACATGTAAGGATCGATGCTGTCTTTGTTCTGCTTACTGAACCTGGTCAACAAAGATGACAAGTCAACAAAACATTAAAACTACAACAGTTACTTATTTCAGTTTGTGCCTTAGACATCCCCAAGCAAAGGTGTAAAAGATTATTTCTGGGCTGATTATTGAAATCCAGCTGTGGTTTTGCTATAAGAATTGTTAAGCTATCGAGTTTTTCCACCTTTCTCCCCCTTAGCCTATAGGAGTTATTCCTCCTTTCTCCCCCTTAGTCTATAGGATCTTTCAGTCTTTTTGAGATGAGATAAATGATGTTTCAAAGGAAATCATGATAAATTGAGACAGTAAAGGAACTAACACACATATAAAATATAAAGAGTATAAGAGTGAATACATAAAATGAAATGAGATAGTGGTTATGTCAGTTATGGGACATGCTATGAAATTTGAAAACAGACACACACACACACACACACACACACACACACACACACACACACACAAACAGAGTTATGGTGCCATATCTGAGGAGAATTAGTTTTAGCATCAGAATAAACAAAATCCTGGGTGTTGAAGTCTCTTATAAAATAATGAGAAAATACTAGTATAACCTATGCACATCCTGAAATATATTTTAAATCATCTCTGGATTGCTTATATTAACTAATAATATGTAAATACTATATAAATACTTACTGTATTAGACTGTTTAGGGGAAACTGACAAGAAAAAATGTTTATTTAGTTAGTTGAAATTATAGATCCAAAAACCATACATACAGGCTGAGCACAGTGGCACACGCCTGTAATCCCAGCGACTTGGGAGAAGGAGATAGTAGGATCCCAAGTTCAAAGCCAGCTTCAGCAATTTAGTGAGGCACTAAGCAACTCAGTGTGACCCTGTCTCTAATAAAATACAAAATAGGGCTATGATTGTGGCTCAGTGGTCCACCACCCCTGAGTTCAATTCCTGATACCCCCCCAAAAAAAAAACACATGCAAGAGGTTGAATGCAAAAATTATTAAGTGCTAGCAAAAATCAAATAAAATATGATACAATCTAGTTTTGCAAAAATATCTATATATGCATAATAAAGTTTATGAGAACATGGTCATATTATTAATTCATAATTATTTAGATAATTTAACAAACTAAATAGTTTCTTCTCAGCAAAAGAAATAATTTGTGAGGTGAATAAGGAGCCTATAGCTTGGGAGAAAAAATTTACCCCTCACACATTAGATAGAACACCACTCTCTAGAGTATATAAAGAACTCAAAAGCAAAGCACCAAAAACCCAAATAACCCAATCAATAATTGGGCCAAGGACCTGAACAGACACTTCTCAAATGAGGACATACAATCAATCAAGAAATATATGAAAAAATGCTCATCATCTCTAGCAATTCAAGAAATGTAAATCAAAACTACTCTAAGATATCATCTCACTCCAGTTAGAATGGCAGCTATTATTAGGACAACAATAAGTGTTGGTGAGAATGTAGGGGAAAAAGTACACTCATACATTGCTGGTGGGACTGTAAATTGGAGCAGCCAATATGGAAAGGAGTGTGGAGATTCCTTGGAAATCTGAGAATGCAACTACCATTTGACCCAGCTATCCCTCTCCTTGGTTTATAGCCAAAAGACTTAAAAAACAGCATGCTACAGGGACACAGCCACATCAGTGTTTATAGCAGAACAATTCACAATAGATAAACTGTGGAGCCAATCTTAGATGCCCTTCATTAGATGAATGGATTTTTAAAATGTGGCATATATACACAATGGAATTTTACTCATCATTAAAACAGAATAAAATCATGGCATTTGCAGGTAAATGGATGGCATTGGAGAAGATGAAGTTAGCCAATTCCAAAAAAACAAATGCTGAATGTTTTCTCTAATATAAGGAGGCTGACTCATAGTGGGATAGGGAGAGGGAGCATGGGAGGAATAGATGAACTCTAGATAGGACAGAGGGGTGGAAGGGAAAGGAAGGGGGCAGGGGGTTAGCAAGGATGATGGAATGTAATGAATATCATTATCCAAAGTACATGTATGAAGACAAAAATTGGTGTCAATATACTTTATATACAAACAGAGGCATGAGAAATTGTGTTGTATATGTGTAATAAGAATTATAATGCATTCTGTTGTCATTTTTAAAATTAATTTAAAAAACTTTAAACAAGAATTTAGGATAGTGAATGGACATAGCATTCATTTTGTTCCTTGTCATAAATTCATATCATTTTGCAAGAAAATGTTATATTTATAACAGGAAAACTGCTTAAAATACAAAAACATATATAAAAATGATTACATAGGGAGATCCAACATGGCGGCTGGCGTGGAGAGATCAAGTCTCTGACCTCTTCAGCTGTGCGGGCATAGGGAGTCGTAAACAGTCTAATGCTGTTTGCTCAGGATCACTAGGCAATGCTGAGCTGACATGGATCTGGGGCGAACAGTCTGGGCCTCTCAGAACACACACTGAGCCCGGATCGGCTGAATTCAAGCTCCGGTTCGCCTGCTTCCCGCAGACAAACAGCTATGACTCAGCACTAATCCATCTGGCTGAAACAACTGGTCATTCCTTCTAATGCTATGGAAGCAAATGCCAACTGAGCCTTCAGAGGTAGTGGCCACAGGTTTGAAATGGGGCTTGGGAGAGACAGTAAGGACCCACCCGTTGCATTGGTCACCCGGCAAAGGGAAACGAACTGTCGCCATTTGCAAGAGATACCACCATGGCAGAGAACTGATGTCACCAGAATGCGGCGGAGGAGATAACTTCATTGAAACCTGCGGCTACAGGTGTGTAAACCCCTAGCCTTTCCTCTCCACACATCGGGGAAAACTTAAGAGCCTCTCCCAGATCTCCCGTGAGCTCAATAAACCAACCGAGGAAATCAGAAGTGGTGCAGGACCCGTGGCGCGGAACTCCCGGCTACTGCTCCCACCAGTGCTAAAAACTGAGGTCTCTTGCACCAGCTAGAGGTGGCGAGGTACTGGAGGACAAGTAAAATTCGCTGAGGATTCTCAGCCCCAAGCTTTACAATCTTAGGGTCTGAGGGAATTGCAAACATGGAGAGTGTGCCCAGGCGTTCATGAAAACAGGGCTCCGGGAACAGCAGACCTGGCGGGTAGCCAGTATTGTGGTGAGCATCACCTGTGAGAGGGGCCTGGCTAGAGGAAAAGTGGGGAAGTAACTAGACACAAGAAGAGGCCCTAGGCACTCAGGATTGGAGACTCGCCCAGTCTGGAAGGAGGAGCTGCTGCACAGTGATTGGTTCCGGTATATTGGCAGGATAAGCTTGGCCTCGTGGGCACAGCTCCACCTACTGGAAGAAAAGTTAATCAAACTCTAAGACTGCATTTATTAGTTTTTTTTCTCTTTTTATGATTTGAGTTTTTTTTCATTTTCATTTTTCTTTCTTGTTGATTTTTAATTTTTTTTAACTTTTTTTATTTTTTTCTTCTAATTTTAATTTTAATTTTTTTATTATTATGATTATTTTTTCTTTTTATATTTCCTATTTTTTCTTCTTTGGTCTTTTCATTTCTTTTCAATTTTCTTATTCCCATTCCTTGAATTCTACCTGCTTACTCTCATTCTCTTTAGTGACTTCTTCCCTTCCCTTCTAATACCTCTCCTCCCAAGCATCAAATAAATTTATACGAGTAAACAGTAACTCAGCAGTCAAACAGAACAAGAAGTAACATGAGCAGCATGAAAAAGCAAGGAAGAAAAAGAGGACAAACAATGCAGGACAGCCTAAATATTCAGGAGGACCTACAGTCATCAGAAAAATGGTCATATAAAGAACTCAAAGAACATCTTAGACAGATGGAATGGAATCTGAAAGAGGATATGAGACAGCAAATTCAAACAGTGAAAGAACACATTGAAAACAAATTACATAAACAGATAAAAGAAGAAGTTAAGCATCTTTATCAGGAGATAGAGATTATAAAAAAAATCTAACAATAATTCTAGAAATAAAGGAAACTATAAACTAACTTAAAAATTTAAATGAGAGTATCACTAACAGTGTGGAGCAAGTAGAAGTCAGAATGACAGATAATGAAGACAAAATGTATCATCTTGAAAAGAGTCTAGCCAACTCAGAAAGGCAGGTAAAAAATCACGAGGAAAACATCCAAGAGATATGGGATAACATAAAAAAAAACAAACTTAAGAGTAATCAGGATAGAGGAAAGTATAGAGATTCAAACCAAGGGAATGAGTAACATGCTGAATGAAATAATTACAGAAAACTTTCCAGAAATAAAAAAGGAAACAGATATACAAATTGTCAATGCATAGAAGACACCTAGCATACAAAATCACAGTAGACCAACGCCAAGACACATTGTTATTAAGATACCCAATATACAGAACAAAGAGAAAATATTAAAAGCTACAAGAGAAAAGAGGCAGATTACATTCAGGGGAAAACCAATAAGGTTAACAACGGATTTTTCATCATAGATGCTGAAAGCAAGAAGGTCATGGAACAATGTATTTCAAACACTGAAAGACAATGGATGCCAAGCAAGAATTCTGTATCCAGCAAAATTAAGCTTCAGGTATGACAACGAAATAAAAATGTTTCATGATTAACAAAAGTTAAAAGAATTTGCAGCAAGAAAACCAGCATTGCAAAGCATCTTGAGCAAAACGCTACATGAGAAAGAAATGAAAAACTATAACCAAAACCATCAGTGGGAAGTGCCTCGGGAAAGACAGAGGGCGGGGGGAAAGATAATCATGGAGAAACAAACTAAAATTTTTAAAAAAAGATAAATAATCAAACATTCCTGGAAGTACAAACCATATATCATTAGTAACTCTAAATGTTAATGGCTTAAACTCTCCAAAGAAGCGACATAGGCTGGTATCATGGATTAAAAAACAAATCCAACAATATTCTGCCTCCAGGAGACACATCTGATTGGAAAAGTCATACACCGGCTGAAGGTGAAAGGATGGGAAAAAATATACCACGCACATGGTCCTTGTAAGCAAGCAGGGGTGGCCATCCTCATATCGAATAAAATTGACTTCAAGACTAATTTAATCAAAAGGGATAATGAAAGACATTGTATACTGTTAAAGGGAACCATTCACCAACAAGACGTAACAATTATCAATATTTATGATCCAAATAATTGTGCTGCAACATTCATAAAACAAATTCTCCTCAAGTTCAAGAATCAAATAGACCACAACTCAATAACAAAACATATTGGAATCTATGGGACACAATGAAAGCAGTTTTAAGAGGGAAATTCATTGCCTAGAGGTCATTCCTCAAAAAAAGGAAAACCAACAAATAAATGAGCTAACACTTCATCTCAAAGCCCTAGAAAAGGAAGAGAAAAACAACAGCAAATGTTCCAGAAGTCAAGAAATAATTAAAAATCAGAGTGGAAATCAAGAAAATTGAAACAAAAGAAACTATTGAAAAAATTAACAAAACTGAAAGTTGGTTCTTCGAAAAAATAAAAAGGATTGACAGACCTTTAGCCATGCTAACTAAGAGAAGAAGAGAGAGAACTCAAACTACTAACATATGGGATGAAAAATGCAATATCACAACAGATGCTACAGAAATACAGAAGACAATTAGAAATTATTTTGAAAACCTATATTCCAATAAAATAGAAGATAGTGAAGATATCGATTAATTTCTTAAATCATATAATTTGGCCAGACTGAGTCAGGAGGATACACACAATTTGAACAGACCAATATCAATGGATGAAATAGAAGAAGCAATCAAAAAACTACCAACCAAGAAAAGCCCAGGACCTGATGGGTATACAGCAGAGTTTTACAAAACCTTTAAAGAAGAATGAATACCAATAATTTTCAAGTTATTTCAGAAAATAGAAAAATAGGGAGCTCTTCCAAATTCATTCTATGAGGCCAACATCACCCTGATTCCAAAACCAGACAAAGACACCTCAAAGAAAGAAAACTACAGACCAATATCTCTAATGAACCTAGATACAAAAATCCTCAATAAAATTCTGGGGAATCGAATACAAAAACACATCAAAAAAATTGTGCACCCTGATCAAGTAGCATTCATCCCTGGGATGCAAGGATGTTTTAATGTACAGAAAACAATAAATGTTATTCACCACATCAATAGACTTAAAGATAAGATCCATATGATCATCTTGATAGACACAGAAAAAGCATTCAACAAAGTACAGCATCCCTTTATGTTGAAAACATTAAAAAAACTAGGGATAACAGGAACTTACCTTGACATTATAAAAGCTATCTATGCTAAGCCTCAGGCTAGCATCATTCTGAATGGAGAAAAATTGAAGGCTTTCCCTCTAAAATCTGGAACAAGAGAGGGATGCCCTCTATCATCACTTCTATTTAACTTAGTCCTTGAAATACTAGCGAGAGCAATTATACAGACGAAATAAATTAAAGGCATAAAAATAGGAAAAGAAGAACTTAAATTATCACTATTTGCAGAAGACATGATTCTATACCTAGAAGACCCAAAAGGGTCTACAAAGAAACTACTAGAACAAATAAATGCATTCAGCAAAGTGGCAGGATATAAAATCAACACGCATGAATCAAAGGCATTTCTGTATATCAGCAACAAAACTTCTGAAAAGGAAATGAAGAAAAACACTCCATTCACAATATCCTCAAAAAAAAATAAAATACTTGGGAATCAACCTAACAAAAGAGGTGAAACATTTATACAATGAAAACTACAGAACCCTAAAGAGAAAAGTAGAAGAAGATCTTAGGAGATGGAAAAATATACCTTGTTCATGGATACACAAAACTAACATCATCAAAATGTTGATATTACCAAAAGTTCTCTATAGGTTTAATGCAATGCCAATCAAAATCCCAACGGCATTTTTTGTAGAAATAGATAAAGCAATCATGAAATTCATATGGAAAAATAAAAGACCCAGAATAGCAAAAGCAATTCTAAGCAGGAAGTGTGAATCAGGCAGTATAGCAATACCAGATTTCAAACTATATTATAGAGCAACAGGTGGGTGGACCAATGGTATAGAATAAAGGACACAGAGACTAATCCACAAAGTTACAACTATCTTATATTTGATAAAGGGGCTAAAAGCATGCAATGGAGGAAGGATAACATCTTCAACAAATGGTGCTGGGAAAACTGGAAATCCATATGCAAAAAAATGAAACTGAATCCCTTTCTCTCACCATGCACAAAAGTTAACTCAAAATGGATCAAGGAGCTTGATATCAAATCAGAGACTCTGCGTCTGATAGAAGAAAAAGTTGGCTCCGATCTACATACTATGGGGTCGGGCTCCAAATTCCTTAATAGGACACCCATTGCACAAAAGTTAATAACAAGAATGAACAAATGGGACTTACTTCAACTAAAAAGTTTTTTCTCAGCAAGAGAAACATTAAGAGAGGTAAATAGGGAGCCTACATCCTGGGAACAAATTTTTACTTCTCACACTTCAGATAGAGCCCTAATATCTAGAGTATACAAAGAACTCAAAAAATTAGATAATAAGATAACAAATAACCCAATCAACAAATGGGCCAAGGACCTGAACAGACACTTCTCAGAGGAGGACATACAGTCAATCAACAAGTACATGAAAACATGCTCACCATCTCTAGCAGTCAAAGAAATGCAAATCAAAACCACTCTAAGATACCATCTCACTCCAGTAAGATTGGCAGCTATTATGAAGTCAAACAACCACAAGTGCTGGCGAGGATGTGGAGAAAAGGGTACTCTTGTACATTGGTGTTGAAACTGCAAATTGGTGTGGCCAATTTGGAAAGCAGTATGGAGATTCCTAGGAAAGCTGGGAATGGAACCACCATTTCACCCAGCTATTGCCCTTCTCGGACTATTTCCTGAAGACCTTAGAAGAGCGTACTACAGAGATACTGCCACATTGATGTTCATAGCAGCACAATTCACAATAGCTAGACTGTGGAACCAACCCAGATGCCCTTCAATAGATGAATTGATAAAAAAAATGTGGCATTTATACACCATGGAGTATTATGCAGCACTAAAAATGACAAAATCATGGAATTTGCAGGGAAATAGATGGCAGTAGAGCAGATTATGCTTAGTGAAGCTATCCAGTCCCTAAAAATCAAATACCAAATGTCTTCTTTGATATAATGAGAGCAACTATGAACAGAGCAGGGAGGAAGAGCAGTAAGAAAAGATTAACTTTAAACAGACATGAGATGGGAGGGAAAGTTAGAGAAAAGGGAAATTGCATGGAAATGAAGGGAGACCCTTATTGCTATACAAAATTACATGTAAGAGGTTGTGAGGGGAATGGGAAAATAAACAAGGGGAGAAATAAATTACAGTAGATGGGGTAGAGAGAGATGTGAGGGAAGGGGAGGGGGGATAGTAGGGGATAGGAAAGGTAGGAGAATACAACAGTTACTAATAGGGCATTATGTAATATTGTGGCTGTGTAACTGACATGATTCTGCAATCTACATTAGGGGTAAAAATTGGGAGTTCATAACCCACTTCAATCTAATGTATGATATATGATATGTCAAGAGCTTTGTAATGTTGTGAACAACCAATAAAAAAATGATTACATAGCTACCTGTATGTCATCTGTAATAAGAAATACAAGGACATGCTTGAACAACCCTAGCCCAGGGCAGTTCCCTTTCCCAGAAGCCCTGTTCCTTTCAGGGCGGAACTCCTCAGGCTCTGGTCAGTGCTGTGTGTCTCAATGAAGAACAAAGCTTGGTATCATCACCACTGTTCCCCTCCTAATGGGAACTCCATTGATTTCAATATCTTTCTTACATACCCTCTCAAGTCTGCCAGTAATTGGGTACAACCTGAGAGTTTCATTCACCACCATGTCCAGGTACTCCATCTGTAATACGGTATCATAGGTAGCAGGTGCCTGAAGAGAAAAAAAAAGATTTTTTTGAAAATACATGTTTGGAACTAAATTTGAACTCAATTTATTTAGTTTTATTAAAGTGTTACAAGGTCCCATGAATAATAGAATGATGAAGGAGAGTGGTGCTTACAATTGACTAAGCATTATAATAACAATCATTTCCATTTGACAACCATATACATAAGAGACCTTTGGGACAATCCCAAATTCAGTGTATAATATCCTCAGAATCATCATATACTACTTTTTCTCATGCAAGGAAAAGTAACTAATAGAATATGACAATTACACTCAGGCAAAATAATGTGAAAGTCACTGTTAACATTCTTAGAATAGTCACATGCCTATTTCAGGGAAATAGAACATAGAAAAGAGAAAATAACCCATTATATATCTGTTTTTTCTTGAATAATCCTGCTTTGAATATATATACTTATAGATAACACTACATCATGTAAAAAATGTTGGGAGAAACTGGTAACTTTCACCCTAATATCACCAAAAGAAGGCTAAGATTCAATGGCACCATGTCACACAATTTTAGTTTCAGAGAATATTCTAAGGAAGACAGAAAACCACTCTCAGCCTCACCCTCTGTTTCTGGACCAGTCTCCTGGTTGTTCTTCAGGGCTTCATTGTGAGCTCTGAAGAAGAGGCTTTGTGCCTACTTCACTTCCAAACCAGCCATGCAAGCCCCAGAAACCATGTGTTTTCATATATGATAGACTCCCTGTTTAGGAAGAGGTATGAGGACAGCAGGCACAACACGTGGCTAATGCCTGATGTGTCATTGGAGAGGACACAAGGTAGAAGTAAAGTGTTTAGCTCAGGAGCCATAAAACCTGACTCATCCCTTGGCTGCTTCTCTCTAATACATGACTAGAGTGTGAAGATGTGTGGAGCAGAGCATAGTCGGCCTGCCCCCCAAGCCCAGGCTCACTCAGCAGACAGCCAGGCAGGAGCTCTTGCCACAGATTACCAGATCCAATAATCTGGACACTTGAGTGACACATGCTTAAACTTCCTAGGTATCATCATGGTAACTGGTAATGGGTACTACTGAAATTACACTCTTTTCAATATTCCTTTTAGGTTTGAGAATAGCATTTTCCCCTCAATACTGTGTTTTCCCTTTCAGTTCTCTCTTAAGAACCTTTTCAAAAGAGCTGGTGAAAAGAATAAGTGACTATATTTTGGATAAAGCCTCCTAGGAAGTGAAAAGGAGGGAGTCTAGTTGAGGCTCCACCTCCCTCCTCCCTTTCCAGGTACCATCTTCTCACCTTATTGGGCAAAGCTGCATCAATCTCCTGCTGCAGTTTGGTCTGGGCATCAGGATGGGTGGCCAGTTCATACAAAATGAAGGAAAGAGAACTGCTAGTGGTCTCATAGCCAGCAAAAATGAAGATAATTGATTGAGCCACAAGCTCCAGATCAGACAGGACTAACGGAAGAGGAAACACAATTTAGGTAAATCCAGCAAATCACAACATCAGGGTTTAGATGAAGAGAAATCCCATTAAAACCCAAAGATCACTAGGCAGGACCATGGAAAAGCAATTTAGGGTTATTCTCAGAGTGGTTTTCACTCTCATGTCTATCCAATAGGGGAAACAAAGGTAAACTTTTTTTTTAATCCAGTTTTCCTGAGGTCTACACCACTCTTGGACTTGGGTATTAACTGTGCCATTTTCAGCACCACCAAAGATAGGTAATTTCAAGAGATACCATTTCTATCTAAGATACACAGTATGATCAATATGAACTTTTATATACCTGAGCCCTAAAATAAACATGTTCTCTGTGCCAAACGTGCAATTCAAGATAAAAAAGAATACATAAAACAAGTGTTTGAAAGGTCTACAGAGTTCAGATTTACTGATTATGATTTTCTATGATGATGTCATGAGAACATTTAATTATCAAATTTTTTATCCCAGTGAGTATGAACCCCATGAAATAGGACTATAAAGTCAAGGTTCAGGCCAGGTGCACTGGCACACACCAGTAATCTCTGCAGGAGGCTGAGGCAAGAAGATCATGAGTTCAAACCAACGTCAGCAACAGCAGGGCACTATGCAACTCAGTGGAACCCTTTCTCTAAATAAAATACAAAGTAGGGCTGGGGATTTGTTTCAGTGGTTGAGTGCTCCTGAGTTAAATTCCTGGTAACCCTCTCTACTGCACCAAATAGAAGTCAAGATTTGGAGCTCGAATGTTGGCATTTATAGCTACCAGCCACCTGTTGAGGTTTAGATTTTAATTAATTAAAAATCAATATACTTTAGTGGCACCAGCCACGTATCAAGTGCTAAGTAGGCACATGGGTTTGGTGGCTATTTTATTGAAGAGTTAAACCATAGACTGTTTCCTTTATCTTAGAAACATGAATAGAACTGGGTAGATACATTCAGGATAGATGAATGGATGGATGGATGGATAGACAAATACATAGATAGATAGATAGATAGATAGATAGATAGATAGATAGATAGATGATAGATAGATAGATAGATAAATAGATAGATAGATAATATGTAAATGTGAACATAAAAATATGTACACTGGGTCTGGGGTTGTAGCTCAGTGGTAGGACACTCACCTAGCACACGTGAGGCACTGGGTTTGGTCCTTAGCACCACACAAAAATAAAATAAAAGCATTGTGTGCACCTACAACTAAAAAATAAAAATATCTTTTAAAAAATATGTATACTGTCAGGCTGTAGTAAAACAAGTGTTCATCTTTAAAATAATTGCTCAACATTCAGGACTTTTTTTAGATGGTTGTCAAGGCACTAGGTACCTCAAATTAGAACTTCAATGGGAGCATTTGTGTATTACAGAAATAAGCAATAAATTAGGAAAAAATTTTTAAAGGAGAGAGAAAAATAGTTTATATTACTGGATGTGAGTAGATACAAAAATATTTCTTTCCTCTGTTCAATGTAGAAGTATTTCATGTTAATAATCTTGTCTAATGAGAGTATCTAAAAGCAAAAATTCACAAGATGATCACAGATTTTGATTTCTAAATTCAATTAATTGGAAAAACAAAAAACAAACCTGTCGGGGGAAACAGAGAAGAAACCTAGAATACCTTAAATTAGAAAGCAAGAAAATACTTAGAAAATAAATGAAAAGGGCACAGAATACACTGTGTGCTACTATAATGTGGATACATGTCATAGACTGTACAAGACAAAGAGCAAATCCTAAGGAAATCTGTGGACTGTGAATGATAGAAGTGTGTCAACACAGGTTCCTGAACTGTGATAAATATAACTCTCTGGTGGTGGATATTAGGAGTGAAGCAGTGTATTCAAGACTACATGAAGAACCTTTGTGTTTTCAGCTCAATATTGCTATGGCCAGAATAAACAGAAGCTACTTTTAAAACAATCATTTAAAAGGTGACAATAATAATAGAAGACTCAGGAGCCAACATGAAAGGGATTCCAGTGGACAAATATGGGAGAATTGAGCATCGAAATAAAAACAGTAAGAAAATAAGTTGAATAAAAATACCATGCTGGTAAAAGAAATACTTGTTTAAATCAGCTTCAACATTGAACATGGCTCTAGTTGTGCTTCTCTAGAAAGTTCCTCAGGCTACTGAATATGATATCCAAGCATGGTCTTTCTGCAACTAGGTAGAAATACTCTTCTTCCTGGAAAATCTCCTGCACATTTTCAGAACAATCCTTCTCTCTGAGTTTCCCCATCAGTAGATGAGATAGCAACATTGTTTACCTTTATGAGACTCCACATCTTTGGAATTCTGAGAATTTATCATAAGCTGAAGAAAATCCACCCGATGCTAGAAACAGAGAGATTTAAAAGATAGAAGATCAATTATGAAGTCAGAAAAAAAAATTAAGAGTGCAGAACTTATCTTCCCTTCTGAGGCTATGACTTCTTCAAGTACAAAAATCCAGCTGGAGTTTCCTAAGTCATCAGTGAAGAAAAGCATCCATCTATAACTTTAAACAGTAGGATGTTTCCCTGAGTGAAAACAGGATATGGTGTCAAATAGCTACTGGCCTTTGCTCTCCCTGCTTGTGAGCTCCTGTGGATTCTGAACACAGCCTCCTGGCCAGAGAGTGGCTGGCTTTGTCTCCTGTTACATTTATTTGCTCAGGGAGAAGTCCTGGACTCCACTACTCTTCGCCAAAGACATCACAAATTAATCTCCTGCTATTTTCAGAGTTCACCATCAGATTTTGAGGAATCTTCTTGAAAGATCCCTTCTTGAAGCTATGAACTTTGTACTGACACCTGGAGGGCCCATCCTGATTCCTGGCCTGCACACATCCTTGTGCTGGGCTTTGTACATGAGCCAAAACCTTCACCTAAAGAACCCCGTGCCTGCTCCATGAGGGGCCAAACAGTGACAGCTAGCCTGAGGATGCATTCTGTGGAGAGTTTGTAAAGTGAGAGTTTTGGAAATGCAATGATTCTTGACCATATAAAATCTGATAAAATTAAAGTACCAGGAAAAAAATTTTATGTTGAAATTGTATCTATAGAGGAGAAGGAATATGATAAAACATTTTTCCTCTATTTAAAAAAAATTATTTCAAAGAGCAAACCCTAAGGTTTATAAAAAAATTAAGTTCTACATATTAACAAGGTACCCTATTACTTTGATATATGTATATGCTGTTTGATGTTTATGTCAGTTTAGACACATCATTAACTGCATTTATCATTTCCTGATGATGACTATTTTCAAAATCGATTTGGCTCAATTAATAAGGACAATTTTAACATAGTGTGGCAATAAACATGGGAGTGCAGATTTCATTTCCCGTGGTTATACACTTAATAGTGCGATTGCTGGATTATACAGTGGGTCTGTATTTGATTTCTGAAGGACCTCCAGACAGTTTTCCATAGAGGCTATTCTAATTTACAGATCTATTCAACAATGTACAAGAACTCCTTTTTAGTGCATTTGGGACTTTTCCTATCAGCAATATTTATGCCTTGACAAACTAATTACCATGCCCATTATTTAATTGTAAATGATTTCTCTCTGGTTCATTATTTCTTCAGTATTTGGAATATATAATTTTATTTTTTAAGTCTTTTTTATTAGTTCTTTTTAGTTATATGAGAGTAGAGTCAATTTTGACATAATTATAAAAGAATGGAATATATCTTACTCTAATTCAGTTCCCTCTCTTATTCATTCTTGTTTCTTAATTACCAGATGTTAAATTTTTTATTCTCCCCAAATGGAAAGCCTCTACTACTCTCAACCAAAAGTTCTTCTTCATCTACCTTTTAAAAATATACAAGGAAGTATGGAAGTAATATACCAATAGGCAAATAAATTATCAAAAATGAACCTCTTCTGTATCCACCACCAGATTTTACTGTTGTTTCTCTTGAAGGTGACTTTCTTTCATTCTCTTTATAGCTTTCTTTAAAAAAATTGTGACATCCTTTGGAAACAGAGAGATATTCATTGCCTCATTAATTGGAGTAAGGAATGGAATGATTGGTGCAGGGAAAAGAAAAAACAAAGAACACTTCAGTGAAAAATGTAAAATTTACCTGAAGCAATTACATCTTTTCTACCAATCAGAAAAGTGGAAGTCACAAGGGTTCCTAAAGAGAAACTGTTTCTGCTGGGACCACTGATTGGGCTCCAGTACACTGGCTGAGCAAGAGGATGTCATATATAGGGCCAGCACCATACCACTGAAATCAGTGGCCCCTTCTATCTCTGTGGAGTGACCAAAGGAGCAAGATGAAAACCCTGACCCCTTTTCCCTTCATGTACTAAAATAGCGTGTCTTTGGATAAAACTAGGCTTTAGACTGATGCATCAGTTAATCATGCTCTTCAAGAAAGAGCAGTCAGGATGGGACCAACAGAGCATGTGTTTCTCAAGCACCATGGGAGGAATCCAGAAGGCATTATTAAAAAGAAAATTAGGAAACTCAAAATATGGGCAAATTAATCAATATTCACCTAAATAAACACTGGATGAAAGAATAAATATAAAGTGAAATAGATAAAGTATTGAAAGGAAAAAAGGAGGCATAATATGTAAAATTTGTGTAATGGAGAAAAAGCCATCACTGTACAGAAGAAAATTATTATCTATTACATAAAACAAAGATCACAAATGAATGATCAAACTTTACACAATAAATCATAAAAAAAGGAAGAGCAAATTAAACTTAAAGGAAACAGAAGAAAAAAAATATTAAGGATCCAAGTGGAAACTAATCATATAAAAAATAAAATCAATAGAAGAAATTAATGAAAACAAATGCAATTCTTTGAATAAAACCAACAAAATTGGCAAACTAATAGCTACACTGACCCAAAAATAGAAATGCTACAATTAGTAGCATTCAAAATAAAAACTGGGGAAATACTGAAATTATAAATATAGAAAGAAATATAAAGATATTGTAACAATCAGATTATCACAATAATTATACAAATTACATAAATGAAATAGACAAATTCCTAAAGAGACACAAACAACAGAAAGTGACACAAAAAGTAATACAAAACATATATTGACATACATCATGTGATGAGACTAAGTTAGAAATTAAGAAATTTTCTACAAAGTGAAGCTCAGGTCCAGATTTTTCATGGACAATTCTACCAAAGACTAAAAGAACTAATACCAATTCTTTACCTCTTTACAAACATTTATAGAAATATCTATTGTTTTCTAAATATAGAATACAGTGAACACTGTATTAGATCCTAAAATGCCCGTGTTAACCTAATCCTAAGAATTAACACAAAGAAAACACAGGAGAACTACCTACTGATATATCTTATATTTATGGATGCAAAATCTCAACAGAATATTGGCAAAATAATTTGTTGTTTTAGCCTCTTTCTACCTCTCTCCCTCTCTCTCCCCTTCCCACTTATCTATCTCCTCAAAGTCTCTTTTCTCCTGCTAAAATCCAACATCTTTTGATTTTTCCTTTATGTTTCCTAAGATCTAATAACTCTATATCCTCATCTCCTACTTCCTTAATATCTCATCCTAAACCCACCCCCACTTCTCTCTTTGTCCATCATTATAAACTGTAGGTCCTTTTGCAACCTATTGTTTATATTGTTAATAATAATCAAACTTACCATTTCTGTCTATTGTGACAAAACAGGAAACATCTCAATGAAAGCTATTTGGTTTAATTAAGCCTGCATATTGTTTGCATTGGGATATGTTAATATTGATCTCCTCCTGAAAAGAGAGGTCATGGAATTCTGCAGGGACACTATAAATCTATTGGTAAAAACTGTAATACCTTGGATCTACACTGCTAAAGAAAAAGACAAACAATATGAAAAAAACAGGGGAAGAAAGTGCCCTAAACAAACCAAGATACATTACTAAAACCAATGGCCAGCAGAGCAGAAGAGATGTCCAAGAGGAGTACAGGATGTATGTAATTAAAATGTTCTGTGAATTAAAGAAAGCAAATATAGGCAACAAAAGGTTAATTAAATAAAGAGCTACACAGTCAAATACAGGAAGCAAAAGATTACTTCAATAATGAGATAGAGATTCTACCAAAAAAGGAAAAGAAATCCTTGAAATGAAGGAAACAATAAACCAAATTAAAATACTCAATAGAAATTATCACCAACAGACTGGATCACTTGAAAGATAGGACCTCAGACAATAAAGACAAATATATAAAATTGAAAGTAAAGTTGACCACACAGTGAAGATGGTAAGAAACCATGAGCAGAACATTCATTAATTATGGGATAACACGAAAAGGCCAAATGTAAGAATTATTGGGAGAGAAGAAGGCATAGAGTTCCAAACATAGGACTGAACAATTTATACATGAAATAATATCAGTAACTTATCCAAACCTGAATAATGAATTGGAAAATCAAATACAAAAGGCTTATAGGATACCAAGTGTACAAAATCACAACAGATCTACACTAAGGCAATAACAATAAAAATGCCTAACATACAGAATAAAGAAAGAAATTTAAAAGCCACAAGACAAAGGAATCAGATTACATATAGGAGGAAATCAATTAGGATCTCTCAGAGTTCTAAACCCAGACCTTCATCAACAAGAAATAACAATTATAAATACTTATGCCCCAAACAATTAATTACGGGATAACATGAAAAGGCCAAATGTAAAGGCCATCTACATTCATCAAACTCTTCTCAATTTCAAGAGTCAAATAGACCACAACACAATAATACTGGGTGACTTTAACACACCTCATTCACCACTGGATATATCTCCCAAACAAAAGCTAAACCACGAAAATATAAAACTCAATAATACAATCAGTAACTTAGACTTAAGAGATATAGAGAATATCTCATCCATAAATGAGTGAATACAATTTCTTCTTTGATAGTACACGGATCCTTCTCTAAAATAGACCATATATTATGCCACAAAGAAACTCTTGGCATCCGAGATCAGACGAGATCAGGTGGGATAGTAGAGAATAGAATAGAGAGAAGAATTCATCAGACACTAGAATGGCAATATGTAAATCAATGGAAATGTAATTGATGTAACTGATGTGATTCAGCAATCTGTATATGGGGTAAAAATGGGAGTTCATAACCCTTTTGAATCAAACTGTGAAATATATCAAATTAGATGTAATGTTTTGAACGACCAACAATAAAAAAAAAAAAGAAACTCTTGGCAAATACAAACAAAGATACTACCCTAAATGCCATCAGATTATAATGGAAAAAAATTAGAAATTAATGATAAAATGAAAAAGAACTACTCCAACACCTGGAGACTAAATAATATGCTACTGAATGAGCAAGGGATAGCAGAAAACATCAGAGAGGAGATTTAAAAATTCTTAGAGGTAAATGAGAATACTGATGCAACATGTTGAAATCTCTGGGATCCATTGCATGGAATTCATTCCTTAAAAGAAGAAAAAGTCAATAAATAAAGGACCTAACATTACATCTCAAAGCCTCTCCCCCCCAAAAAAAGAACAATCAACATCAAAAGTAGTACAAGACAGGAAATAATTAAATTCAGAGCTGAAATCAATGAAACTGAAACAAAAGAAACAATTGAAAAAATTGACAAATCAAAAAGTTGGTTCTTTGAAAAAATAAATAAAATTTATAAACCTTTGTCACACAAATAAAGAGAGAGAAAAATTACTAACATCTGTGATAATAAAAGAAATATTATGATGGACACATCTAAAATACATAAGATAATTAGGAACTATTTTGAAAATTTGTACTCCAATTAAATAGAAAATATCAAAGACATCAACAAATTTCTGGAGTCATGACCTACCCAAACTGAATCGAGGTAATATAAACAAGTTAAACAGATCAGCTTCCAGCAAGGAAATAGAAGACACCATCTGAAGCCTACATACAAAGAATCGACCCAGCAAGACAGATTCTAACAAGACCTTCAAAGAAGATCTAATACTAATACTCTTCAAATTATTTCATGAATAGCAAAAGAAGGAACACTTCCAAACTCATTCTATGAGGCCAGTACATCCTGATTTCAAAACCAGCCAAAGACACATCAACAAAAGAAAATTTCAGACCAATGTCTTTGATGAACATACATGCAAAAAGTCTCAATTAAGTTCTGGCAAATCCATACTACCAAAAGTGTTTTACAGATTTAATGCAACCCTATTAAAATCCCAATGGCACTCTTCATAGAAATAGAAAAGGCAATCATAAAATTTATTTGGAAAAATAAGAGACCCAGAATAGCTAGCAATCCTAAACAAGAAAGTGAAGCAGGAAGCATCACTATACCAGACCTTAAACTATACTACAGAGCTATAGTAACAAAAACAGCATAATATCTGCACCAAAATAGACTTGTAGACTAATGGTACAGAATACAGGACACAGAGACAAATCCACATTAATATGGTTATATTATACTATACAAAGGTGCCAAAAACATTCACTGGAGAAAAGAGCCTATTCAACAAATGGTGCTGGCAAAACTGGGAATCCATATTGGCACCAAAACAGACAGGTAGACCAATGGTATGGAACAGAAGATACAGAGACAAACCTACACAAATACAGTTATCTCATACTAGGCAAAGGTGCCAAAAACATTCACTGGAAAAAAAGCCTCTTCAACAAATGATTCTGCGAAAACTAGAAATCCATATGTAGCAAAACGAAATTAAGTATCTCTCACCGTGCACAAAGTTTAACTCACAGTGAATCAAGGACCTAGAAATTAGGCTAGGGATCCTGAACCTAAGAGAAGAAAAAGTAGGCTCAAACTTTCCTTAAGACTCCTAAAGTGTAAGAAATAAAAACAAGAAACAATAAATGGAATGAATTCAAACTAAAAAGCTTCTTATCAACAAAAGAAACAATCAATAAGGTGAAGATAGAGCCTAACAAATGGGAGCAAATTTTTACAACATGCACATCATATACAGCACTAATCTCCAAGATATATAAAGAACTCAAGAAAACTTAACACCAAAAAACCCCACAATAACAACAAATAACCCTATCCATAAATGGGGTAAGGAATTGAACAGACATTTCTCAGAAGAAGATTTACAACTGATCAACAAATATATGAAAAAATATTAAACATCTCTATTAATTACAGAAATGCAAATCAAAACTATTCTAACTATTCTAGGATTTCATCTCACTCCAATAAGAATGGCAGTTATGAAGAAAACAAGCAAAAATATATGTTGGTGAGAATGTGGGGGGAAAGACACTTATATTGCTGGTGGGACTGCAAATTGGTGCAACAACTTTGGAAAGCAATATGAAGATTCCTCAGACAAGTTGGAATGAAACCACCATTTGACCCAGCTATCATTCTTCTTGGTTTATACCCAAAGGACTTAAAATCAGCATACTACATTGATGCAGCCACATCAATGTTTATAGCAGCTCAATTTACAATAGCTAAACTGTAGAACCAACCTAGATGCCCTAAATAGATGAATGGATAAATAAAATGTGGTACATATACACAATGGAATATTATTCAGCATTAAAAGAGAAAAAATCATGGAATTTTCAGATAAATGAATGAAGTTGAGAATATCATGCTAAGTGAAGTAAGCCAATCCCAAAATACAAAAAGCCAAATGTTTTCTCTCATAAGTGGATGCTGATTCATAATAGGTGGGACAGTCATCAGAGGAATGAAAAAACTTTAGATAGGGCAAGTGAAATGGGGGGGGATTGGTGTAGGAGTGATGGTGGAATGAGATGAACATCATTACCCTAGGAAAATGTATGATGACACAAATGTTGTGAATCTACTTCATGTACAAGTTCAGAAGTGAAAAGTTGTGCTCCATTTGTGTATTATTTAGTAAAATGCATTCTGATGTCATATATAATTCATTAGAACAAATAAATAAACAATTTCTTTTAAAAAAGAAATGAAGGGCTGAGACTGTAGCTCAAGCCGTAGTGCACTCGCCTGGCATGCGCAGGGCGCTGGGTTTGATCCTCAGCACCACATAAAATAAAGATGTTATGTCCATCGAAAATTAAAAAAAAAATACATATTAAAAAATTCTCTCTCTCTCTCTTTCCCTCTCTCTAAAATAAGAAATGATGTACTCACACATGCTTAGGATGGAAGAATTTGAAAATACAGTGATAAATGAAAGAAGTCAGACATGCAAAGCCACATATTGTAGGATTCATTAAAAGAAAATTCACAGTATCATCAAATCTATAGTCAGAAAATAGATTCATGGTTGCTTAGACTTGGAAAATAGAGAGTTGATAATGAAATGATAGCCTGCTTCTGAGTTGACAAATGGTCACTAGTGATGGCTGCATATATCTTTGTACTGAAAGCCATTTAATTGTATAAATTAAGTCTATAAATTAAAAGATATGTTAATTACGTAACAATAATGATCTTATTTAAATGGAGAAAAGGAACGAATAGCATGGTAGTCCACATACTTATTGAGAGAAGCAAAGGGTCAAAGAAATCAAATTTTAAGAGCTTCTTGACTTTCTCCACAAAAGGATCTTGTGGGTTGTTCAGGGAATCGATGTTCACTCCAAATGATGTTGCAGTAATCACATCCATGCTGTAGGCACCAAAGATGCTGAATAGAGAAAGACATGGAAAGTTAAAATCAGTGCCTCTTCCAAATCCTTCCACTACACATGCAGCAAGAAGTAGGAGTAAGTCCAAATACTCAGACAAGACAAGCAGAGAGCCACACACACTCAGTTATCTGATAGTCTATCAGATGAGTCCGTGATCCCTTCAAACTGACAATGAGGCCTTTATGAGTTGCAAATGAAATATTGTCCTTGTGCCAAGAGTGATGTGGACAGTGAGTTGAGTTAGACTCACCTCTGAACTCAAGAAGTTCACCCACACAGGGATAAGTTCCATAATCAGACACACTACAGTAGCAGAAGTAGAATGAGGATGATCATAGTTGTGTACAAACTGAGCTTCAGCAGGACAAGTGTGGAGATACTGACTCAAAAAAGGTGACCTTGACCTTGGCAGTATATTTTCTTCTAGAATATTCAAAGTCATAAATAGCAGCCAAACAAACCTCGGAGGATAGGAAGAGATCTTTTCTCCCCCAGCTGCCCTGTCTCCTCCTGGGAGCAGCTCCTTCTTGGATGAATAGTTGGAGTTGTGACTCCAAACTCTTGCTTTGTCTGCTCATTGCACTAGCTCAGCACTTGGGATTCAGTTCTGTGTCAGACAATTGGAGGGGCTCCTGCTGGAGCTTGGAATGCCAGAGCTGTCCTGCTACTTACTCTTTCAAGTTGATAAACTTGCCCTTCTCTGAGTCCAGTCTCATGTTTTTCACCAACACATCTCCATACTGGTTAATGATGGGAAACATCTATGCACAAAACACAAGATTGTCCATAGTTAAGTGAGGAGACTCAGTCCCCAAGGCTATGGTTTTCCCAGGATGAAGAAGTATGAGACATTTATAGTGAATCTTTCTATATATCTTCTAAAACATAAAGACAAAAGAACATTTTTAGGAAGTTCAAATTCAGAGGACTATCCCTAGGAAAGGGACTACTATCTATCTCGCTTTCTACCCATCCCCAAATTTATTCTTTAAGTTTCCAATGAAAAGCCCTCCTATTTTATTACCTCCTTGAGTTTTCCACTGGTTAAGGTTGGAGACAGAAGTGTTCTTATTCTCTTCCACTCTTCATCCTCAGACAAAGAGATGGCTTTTTTCATAAATCCCACTGGAACAAAATTCTAGAGTCCACAGGAAAAGAGATTTTGTCCTATATAAATGTGGAGGTCTCCACAGTTGCAAAAGTTTGTTAAACAAGCATCATTTATTTAAAAAATGTTTAGTGACATCCTACTAGCTAGCCTTATGTCAGACACTCAATAGTATTTATTCCAAGTGCCTAACCTCCTGTGAGTTTTGAAGAGACACCCAGGGACCTCACACTGTTTTTGGACTTTATATTCCAACCTTTGTTTAGATGAAAAATTTTCACTCTGTTGAAAGCTTTTTCTAGGGGAATAGACATAAAGAAGACCTAAAAAAACCTAGTACAACCCCCAGGGCTGTGCAGAGCAGAAATCAGTTGGTGACAGATACCAGGTGTTCTTGGTCAACTGTATGTTACCTAAGAACAGTTATGTCTTTACTTTATGCATTTATAGCATAAGCATCTTGAAAAAGGGGTGGTGGTTAGATATGATAATTATAAAAATACAAATATTTGAAATTTAAAGGATTGAAATATAAGTGTAATACAGAAAAAAACAAGTTATTAATGGAAGTCCTTCCAATATTTTCTACAAGGGCAGAAATAGAAAGGAAGATAATTCTTATTTTCACCTAGGTGCTAGCCCACCAAAGCAAAACCCTTGAAATTTACTTCTATGATCTAAAATATATTTTTAATTAAAATGTATGCTTCCAGCTGGGCACAGTGGTGCATATCTGTAATCCCAGCAGCTCAGGAGTATAAGACAGGATGATCACAAATTGAAAGCCAGCCTCAGCAACAGTGAGGTGCTAAGCAATTCAGTGAGACTCTATCTCTAAATAAAATACAACATAGGACCAGGGATGTGGCTCAATGGTCAAATGCCTCTAAGTCCAATCCCCAACCGCCAAAATGTATGTTTCCAGAACTCATTCACTATAAAAATTTAGGAGATTAGGAACAGAGGGAAGCTTCTTCAACTTGATAAAGAGATTCTTAAAAAATCCACTTTCAGCTAACAATACACTTCCTGGTGGCAAACTGAATGCTTTCTCCCAAGCATCAGGAATAATTCAACAATGTTTGCTCAGCCACATATAGAAAGACAAGTAAAAACGTTCATCTGAGTGTAGATTAGTGATTTGGACATGTTGGGAAGTAAATAGAGGCTGGATTTGGGCAGAGTGGAATATATGTGTATATTGAACATAGCAGAAAATCCTATTATTATGCACAAATGTCATACATTAATCAAAGTTTTTAAAAATATATTTGTGATGCTGGGGATTGAACCCCAGACTTTGTGCCTGCAAGGTAAGCACTCTACCAACTGAGCTAAACCCAGCACCCAAAGTTTTTAAAAAGTGAAGATAGAGATTGTATGGGAATCCACACACATACACATCAGCCTCATCTAAAATTAGGGTAAACTTTGGAAAATTAAAGTCTATATCCTTCAAAAGAAATGTTCATTCCTATGGCTCCTATTCAACCTCACACTGGAACTCCCAGCTAATATCAGAGGAAAATAAAAACAAATAAATGAAAGAAATACAGATAGGATTTTTCCTATTTATAGGTGCAATCTTTGTCCAATGTAGTTATCCACAAAAAACCAGGCATATTTCTGAGGTTAATGAAGAATTTGTGAAAACACATTAAAAACACAATCTAAATCTATCTACACAAATTGTAGGCATGTGATACATTTGCACAGAGCTCTATACTCATACATATAGGCACACAAAACAGGAAAAATGGAAATAAAAAGTCTAGATTTTATCAATTTCCTGTTAGTATAGAAAAAGGAATTTAATAAATTTATAGTCATGTAAGAAATTATCATTGGGTAAAACAGATTATACATGCAACTGCCTGGCAATTTTTTTGGCAAAGAATGCCCTCTGAATTTATAAATATCTCAGAATAAAAATTGAATTAATAAATAAATGTTACTTTGGATTAGACAAAGGGAAACAAAGAATAGGGCGAGGGGATGGGAATAGGAAAGACTGTAGAATGAATCAGACATAACTTTCGTATGTTCATATATGAATACACAATCAGAGAAACTCCACATTATTTACAAACACAGGCTTGGGAAGTTGTACTTTATGTATGTATAATATGTCAAAATACATTCTAGTGTCATGTATAATTGAAAAGAATAAATTAAAAACTTAAAAATAACTAAATAAATGTTAAAATGTTGAAAAGTGAATGTATACCCGCCGGTTAGTGAAGGCAGAATAACATTCCTTGATGAGAACTGTTTTGATAATGCTTGGCTCCGTAATAACCAAAACAGGCCGTCGACCATCATATAGGCTGTGTTAGAAAAATAGGGCTGGTTAAATCTAACAGGCCAGATTCTGCAGCAGAAATCCAGACTTTGATCCTGATGTTACCTATTATACCTGCGTAGTCTACAGTATATAGAAAAAAATACATCTTCTAAGAGATCATAATTAGAAATAACATTGGAACACTTCTTAAATCTAGATGGTGAATACAATAGTATTGCCTACATTAATTTCCATAACTTATTTATTTATTTATTGTAATTGTAGGTGGACAGAATGCCCTTATTTGTTTATTTTTATGTGGTGCTGAGGATCAAACCCAGTGCCTCACATATGATATAGGCAAGCGCCCTGCCACTGAGAGCCAGCCTCAGCCCATAGTCTATATAACATTTTACATCACAAAAATATTGGATTATTCAAAAGGCTATTAGGTTAGTAAAGAAAAAAAATTAGGCAGATTATTGACTTTCATAATTACTAAGTTTCTCAAGTGGTAGCTGAAATTGGGGCTTTGGAGATCCAGTGGGGCATGTTGTGTCCTTGGATCACATGGTATCTATGGGCATGTCAACTGAGTAGAACACTCTAGCCAGCCCTGTGGCTTTTGGGAGATTGAAGAGAGAAGATGGAGAAGAGTCAATGTCTTCTACCAGTATTTTTAGTGTAGAGAAAAATGATTATACCTCTTCTATGGCTCTCACCAAACTCCCACCAGCTCTGAAGGGAATAGTTGCTACAATTAGATAAGGCCACCCTACAATGTAAATCCCATCAATCCACCAGGGAACTCAGTGGTGTAACTACATTCTATGTCTGGTCTTTACATAATGGATGAAGGAGAGAAAGAAATGCTTGGATCTACTTCATTGAAAAGTCAATGCTGAAAACTTAAAAATGGCATATGGGCAACAATAATGATGACAAATAAAAAGAAGAAAGAAAGTAAAGAAAATTTTTAAAAAGAAGATGAGCAGGAATGGTTTCCCATTAGCTTCCCAGTACCTCCCAGCCTTTTGACCAAAAGCATACATTAAATCTGAATCTTTAATAAGGGAATTTTGTCTTTAAATTAAAAAGAAATCAATGGAGAAAAAAGATGATGCCATAGATTTGTAAGCCCATGATTTAAAAAAAAAGTTCTCAAATAATACATTTTATTCAGCTAAAGGGGTCAAAAAGAAATAAAAATGGGGAAGATAGGACATTGGACACAAAGTCAGGATGGAGTCTCTGGGTCATCAAAAGCAAGAGAAAAGTGAAAATATGCAACATTCTCAACCTAAGTCAGACTGTAGACCCAGACTCTTGGTGACATGCAGGACCCTTGGCAGGACAAACCTCCAAGGATTGTGCAGCACAGAGGGTTGCATCCCAAAAGCTCTGGGCTGAGGTTGTCCTCACGCATTGGGGCACCATATCATAACAAGTCTTCCAAAGAGAAATTTCCAGAATACTTACCCCCATGTTTTTCCATACTTTTTTATAACATTTTGTCTCAAAATTAATCAAACCCTGGGAAGAAGAACAATATGAAATTCCATTATTATTATAAATGTACTGACTTTTCATCAAATGACCCAAATCCCATGAAATCAGGCTTGATTCTTACTCAGAGGCTTCTGAGGAGAAAAGAGAAAATATGCAATGTTTGAAATAAAATATGTAAAGTCACTTGAATTTTCTCTAAGTATTATTTATACTCAACCAATTACCCTTGTCTATGAACATGACAACCTTCTCTTCTACAGTACTTGGTCTCCTTGTCTTGTCTCAGAAATACTGGGACCTTGAGAATGATGACCTTCATGAGCACATGAGGAAACCCAGGCTGAGGGAAAATGAGTGTTTCCCAGGGCTATAAATGATCTTTTATCTCCTCGTTGAGTATCATTTTAATTTATCTCATGTTTTCTCTAGAATTCTGGTAGAATTAGAAAGTAAAGGCACCAGGAACCTCTTCTAGCCTAGGAGATTTATGTTATCACAATCATCTTGTTGAGTAAGTAAGTGACATAGTGAGCAAATAAAAGTGGACTTGCCTTTCTGTATTGGAGCTCAACTTGGAAAATGGAGCTATCTCTCTGCACATAGGACACAGATAGGTAGACACTGGCTCTGAGTTTTCATCATAGAAACTAAGCAATCAATCTTCCTCATGCCAAGTTTCATTTGTAACATTTTAACTGTGAAAATAAAGCATCCCAGAGGTTTGAGTGTGTCTTCCTAGAATCTCCACTGAGAAAAATGAAAACTCTGTGAGAATGCTCACAGTCTGCTGAACATAAAGTCCACAGCTTAAAATGTGGATGTGCCAGAGTCCTGAGCTCATCAACAGAAGGGAACCTGAGGCCAGGAGGAGTTGTAAACAGAGCCCCAGGGTAAAACTGACTGTGCTTTGGATGGGGCCCTCACATAGTTTCTGAAGCTTAGAACTCTTAAAACTTCCCTCACAGAGCTGAATTTCTACTGATGTAACTAAGCAGATGTTTGCAACCATAAGAGGCAAAACAGGGAGCTCAAATAACACTCACCTGGTGATAATTAAGAATAGTTCCCAAAAAAGGCAGAGGTGTTGGCCCTGGAATTCCCAGCTTCTTAAAATATCCATGTGAATAGGTCCCATATCTAAAAGTGGAAGAGAAATCCAGGTAAAGGGTTTGTGACTGTGTGTATATAGTGGCTAATGAGTCACTGATCAAGAATGGGAACAGTGAAGCCAGGCAGATAATATGTAGGCCCTAAATAACAATAAGAACTCCAATGGCCCTAATCACATCTGTTCATCATCTCCTCTCTCACATTCCCTGAGAAACTTCAAAAGTCATAATAATTAGCTCAAAGTAGCTAATTTCATCATTAGGCTCCCAATCCTACAGTGAATATCTGATATAAGTCCCCAAACATGAACTTGAAAAGAGTAATTCAGCCTAGATTTCTTCCAGGTAACTTCACTCACTGGTGTCAGTTGAGGCAGATGACTTGATACCATTACGTTGGCCCCTCTAGTGGCCTCCAGTGGGGGCCGTCTCCACTCTGGGCCTTCTTCTCTGAACAGAGAGGAATATTCTCCCACTTTTTAATAACTCATATCTGGATGCCTTTTATTGCATCCCTGGTCCACATTCTGTCTTATTCATCTGCTGTAAGAGATTAAGAACACTGATGTATGGGAAACTGTTGAGTTAGTATATTTAAATATACTTGGGCAGGTATATTTAAAGACATGTGCAATCTATGTCATGGATGTATGTATTAGATTAATATTTCTTCAATTGTTCAAAAAAGGTGAGGTCATTTTTAAACAGGTTGATTTTTACAAATACAGAATCCAAGAGTCCTATTTTGACCTTTGAAAGGAACATGAGGAACTTACCTTAAAAAAATTGTACTATTGAAAGAATGAAATTAAAACATTTCCATTAATTTTAAAATGCCACTGGAGGTAAAATAGATGCAACAAAATCCTGAATATTATCCTTTACTTCAATTGTTACACAACCAGGTTTATATTTTCTATTTTCACATCATTATGAATGCCTAATCTTGTAAAAGTGGATTTAAGATAGAAGTCAAAGGTCTCCTTGTTGCAATGTCTTCTACCTTTCGTCAGAAATACCTGCTCTATTCACTTGCTCCATGAAACCAGGAATCCCACTATTTTTATTTATTTTTAGTTGTAGGCAGACACAATACCTTTATATTACTTATTTATTTTTATGTGATGCTGAGGATCAAACTCAGTGCCTCACACATGCCAGAGAAGCCCTCTACCACTGAGCCACAATCTCAGACCAGAAATCCCACTATTTAAAGGAATTCTTCTACTAGATGGTTTTATTCATGCTCCTGTACTGGAATATCATGGGAAAATGTTTAAAATAAAAAATTGGCTTGTTAACTTCTGTCTCCTGAAGCTGCCATTAGGTTTCATATCAAGGAAGAAACAAATCTCAACACTGAAGCTAACTTAAGGAATAAAAGTCCAAAATTTCTCCCAGGTCTTTGCTCAATACTTTCATCATTCAGCAGTAGTTGCATATTGCAAGGTGGTGGAATTGAGTTTTTGGAAGGAGGGCTATTTCAGGTAAAAGGGAGAGAAGAGAGGGAAAAACTGAGTCTGAGCCTGTGGTAGCACCTGCGGTGCACTTGGTGCATTTTACAAATGGTGCTGGGACATGGGGAGAAGGAGCAGGAACCACCTGTTCCACAGGAGAAAAGTCTCCTATACATCTCTTGTAGTTCACATAGAACACAAAAGATAAACAATGATTAAAAAAACTTGTGAAGGCCCCTCTTTACCTCCAGAATTCTGAAAGTTTGCAGAGGGTGCATCACTTTTCAGAAGGTGTCCAGTTGTTTGTAATCTGCATCTACTGAACTCTTCTGGTTGATTAATCTAGGTTCAAACTGAGACTCACTCCAAAGTTCATCCTCCAAATCAAATCATAACACTAAACCTCCTAGTCACATAAATGGGAGGTTTGAAGAGGATAGAAACTGGGATAGTTACTCACAGATAGAGGAGCACCAGGCTGATTCCCAGGAGAACCCAGGTTTCCATGGAAAAGTTTGGGATCAGATCCATCACTACTTTCCTTCCAAAATTTTCTCCTCTGAGTTTGACTTCCAGCTATGTGAGCTATCTTTTGACAGGGCAGAAGGTTCCAAGCTTGCTTTCTGTGAACAGCTGTGAGTCAATGAAGTCAGTCTGGCATATTTACATGCTGGAAAAGGAGGTGGAGCTGAATGTACAGCCAGTAGGAAAAACCACCTGTGCCCCACCCCCTATTGCAGAAGCCAGGTGCCCCCTCCACTTTGGCAGTTGGCAGTGAGTCATGAGACATGCCTATTTTTATCTTTGAGCTCAGGTTTGTAAAAACTATTAATAAAAAATTCGATCAGAGTTGTCATTATGCCCAAAGGTTATTACTTCTTATAAGAAACTCAAGTTAAACATTGGAATTAAATGTCCTCTAATCATTTTTTGTCTCCTTGGGTGTTCTCATTACAAAATCCTTGAATTCCACCCAAAAAGATTATATCTAAATAACTACTCATGCACTTTCCTCTGCTTAGAATGCTCTCATGCTCATAGAAGACTTTTTTAAAACATATTTTTTAGTTTTTAATGGACCTTTTTCTCTCCTTTCTTTCTTTCCTTATTTATTTCTATGCAGTGCTGAAAATCAAATCCAGGGTCTCACACATGCTAGGCAAGCACTCAATCACTCAGCTCCAGCCCCAGCCCAGAAGACTCTTGATCATCCTTCAAAACCCAGCTCAATCAAATCTTCATCTGCTAAAGGCTTTCAACACCACCTCCTCACATGAAGCCACTTCCTCCCCTGTACAATTTCTAGTATCCCTGGAACACATTTCTCTTGTTGTTGTTCTCTTTACTGTCCTACAACATTGTTGGATTACACTTTTGTTTCACTTTCAAAAATGTGAACTTCCCTGGAGCAGGGTCTGTGTACTACCCACTATTAAGCCCCTAGTCCCTAGCAGAGTTCTTTACAAAGAGCTGATATCCAGGAAATTTGATCATTGAGTCAGGTGAGATTGCTGGGCCTCTGCAGGTTCTTTCCCTGTGAGTCTTTGGTGACCACTTCATCTCCCTTGTTTATACAGGAAGATGATTTGGCTTGTTTGGGCCACAACCACCTTCCCAGAACATCAAGATGTTGTGCTAGTACCCTGATTGCCAGAAGTCCCTTAGAAAAAAATAGTGGGCATGGCCACAATGAAGCTGATGGATGCATTGAGTAATGTCAATCCAGAATACATCCTGTGCAGCCATTAAGAGATCCCTGCAGTAGCCAACACATAGATTTTAGAGCAAAGAATATCCTCTGTCTCTGAAAATAATGCATGCCCATGATCAATGGGTGTGAAAGGACAGAAGAGGAGAACTGCATCCTGCATGGCCAGGTTAACTGCAAATCTCTACCCACCCATCTCATGCCAGATATCACCACAGAGAGCACATCCAGCACCAGAACTCCAAAAAGATGATCCCAGATTTTTCATTAGGCCAAGAAGTGTCTTAGCAGTGGCTCCCTGCTTTTTGGTAAATGGGTGGTTGTGGATAAAGAGCAGATTCTGGGAGCTGGGAAGAGGAGGCTTGTAAGAACAATTGTCATTATGAGACTCTCAGCAGATTCCTGATGTGAGTGATGCCAGGTCTGAGTGTTTGTAAATCATATAAGCTCATTAACTTAACTCTGAGTCAAATTCTTTGTCTGATTTGCCTGAGAAACTGAGGATTAGGTAACAAAGTCTCCAAGTTCTCAAAAATAACAGAATGAGAAGACATTCAAGCTGTGCTTGTGTGCTTCCTTCTCTCTTTCTTCTGACTCTGCGCCAACTGATACTCACCCTTCACCAATCCTTCCAACATCTCTGGCATGCATTCAAACAAGGAAAGATTACAGTGTCATTTGAGAACTGTTGAAAATTAGTAATCTTGGAGCAGACAGAATTCAGAGGCACCTCATCTGAAATTGGGAATGACTTCCTCATGCTGAGAGTAGAAGCTGGGGGCCATGGGGCTTCCACCTCTCACCTTGACAGGCACCAAAAAAGATGAAAGTGGGGATTTCCTTTCTTCTGGGACAACTCAGACTAACTAAATCTGCATGTGTGTATTTCCTGCCTTTTTTCCTCAGCTTTCTCCGTCTTCAGATTAACCAAATATACACATGTATATCACCTGGCTCTTGTTTCTGTAAATTATAATTATGTCTGTGGGATAGGTAAGGAGAAGAAATCTAACTGCTTCCTCCCAGGTTGATCAAGGTCAATACTCATTTTACCATCTTTTGTCTATTTATTATGTGGACAGACAGCCAAATCCAGCCAGCTGGGATCAAGGCAGGTCCCAGGTTTAGGCTGTCAGTAACAATCTCACCATATCCCAAAATCTTTTATATACTTTTTGTATGTAAATCCTCTATGGAACTATATAATTTCACCTTTTTTCAAGACACATATTTGGCTAAGATGATGAAATAACCAAGGCTAATATGATTTTTTTTCCTGTCCTGCTTAGCTCTGGTCTTGGTTGAATTGTTTGGCATTTGTACCACCAAGGACGGGTTAGTCATTCCTTGAGATGAAAAACGCATCCAGTGCTGGGGTCCAACCTATGCAAAGGTTCTTGTTCTGCAAAGGGCAATCAAAGAAGTCATGCTCTACCAGGAAGGGTGGAAAACATCTGCAGTGCTAGTTGTTCAAGAGGCTGAGGTTGGAGGATCACTTGAGCCTAAGAGTTCAAAGCCAGGAAACACGGGGAGAAGGGAGAAGTTATCTCTCTCTCTCTCTCTCTCTCTCTCTCTCTCTCTCTCTCTCTCTCTCTCTCTCTCTCTCTCTCTCTCTCTCACACACACACACACACACACACACACACACAATGAGAGAGAAAGAGCTAGAGAGAGAGAGAGAGAGAGTGTGAGAGAGAGAGAGACATATTCACATATTCCTCATGAACTTAATTCCATAGAGGGTAATATCTTCAAACACAAAATGATTTGAATACTAAATTTGTGCTGCACCAAGGCAGGAAAGTATTATGTGCCAGAAGAGAGCCCTCGTGACCTCTGGCCTCTCCTCCTCACACATATTTAGTAAAACACTTACCATATACCTTAAAAGGTCTTTTCTAAATATTAAGTAACTCACATGACTAACGCCCAGTTATTATTCTGGTTGCAGATAGAGACAAATAAGGACATAGCATAAATAAGGAAATAAGGCAATAAATAAGGGGAAAATCATATTAGCCTTGGTTATTTCATCATCTTAGCCAAATACAGGTCTTGAAAAAAGATGAAATTATATAGTTTCTTAGAGGTTTTACATACAAAAAGTATATAAAAGATTTTGGGTTATGGTGAGATTATTACTGACAGCCTAACCCTGGGACCTGCCTTGATCCTATCTGGCTGGATTTGGCTGTCTGTCCACCTAATAAATAGATAGAAGATGGTAAAATGCATATTGAACTTGATGCCGTTTGATCAACCTGGGAGGAAGCAGTTAGATTGTTTCTCCTTACCTATCCCACAGACACAATTATAATTTACAGAAATAAAAGCCAGGTGATATACATGTGTATATTTGGTTGATCTCAAGAGGGATCAATCTGGAAATAAAGCAGAAAATACATATGTTAAAAGATCTGTTCTAAATATTTAAGTACTCAGATGACTAATTCCCAGTTATTATTTTGATTGCAGATAGAGATAAATGAGGATGTAGTTTAAATAAGGACAGTCCAGCCACATAAAATAGATCATACAGGTATGAGAAACATACAGCCCTTATCAACATGAATGGTTTATCTCCTTTCTTGTTCTCATTGACAACAGGTAAAAGTTTCATCGATATAACATTCAGGGAGGCATCAGGCTGTTATAAGTGTAAATGAACAGGTGATTCACCAATCAGTGATGTAAGGATGACATCATTATGGCATTTCCATCCTTTCATAATGGTGGCCCAGGTGGTTCCTCCCATGGGAAGCCTATCTTGACTTGCACTGTCTGAGTAAATTTCTCTGGGTATAGAGAGGCAGAGTAGTGCTCTGGAACGATTAGTGTATGAGGTACAAAATCCACAATTCATAATTGTGATTATGAAAAAATTGCAGGCAAGATTACTTATCTAACTTAGCTAAGTGCACATTCTTCTCAGTTGGGTAAAACTTGATCTTGCTAATTTGGGGAACCAGGTGGTATCTAAGCTTTGGTGGATGAATGATGGGGTCTCATGGTTGGGAGTGCCAAGGAACATATAAGTTCCAGAGACAGTTCCTCATGGCATTGGAGGAGGTGTGTGCTGCACCTCAGTGTCACTGTGGATTGGCAGGGCTGCCTGTCTGCTGTGTTTAGGACATGTGCCAAATACCACCGACAAGCCAGTTAGAATCTTTGCCCTTATGAGTCTCAACCTTGATTAATGGTGAGGGATGCTAACCAAGTAAACACAAAAAAAAATAATATTAAATTACAAATTAAGATAATTATTATGAAATAAAAGAAACATTTGCTGAAGTTCCCATCAGTTTTTGACACAGGAGACCTCTATTGTCAGGTTTTTGTTGCTGTGATAAGAGTTTAAGAATGAAATCAATATATGACCCAGCTATGCCTTCCTCCATATTTGTCCAATAGAATTAGCACACTGTAGCAGCACACACATATCTGTGCTTATGGCAGCATACTTCACAATAACAAAGTTTATAGAACCAACCTAGATGTCCATCAACAGATTACTGAATAAAAAAAATGTGGTATATATATATATATATATATATATATATATATATATATATATATATATATATATCTCCAATGGAGTTTTACTCAGCCATAAACACAAATGGAATTATGTCATTTGCAGAAAAAATAATAGAAATGGAGAATGTTTTAGTTGCTTTTTTGCTTCTATGACTAAAGGACCCAATGAGCACAATTGAATGGGGAGAAAAAATTTATTTAAGGGCTCATGGTTTCAGAGGGCTTAGTCCATAGAAAGCCAGCTCCATTCCTCAGGGTACAAGATGAGGCAGAATATCATTGCAGAAGAGTGTGGCAGAGGGAGCCAGCTCATATGATGATCAGAGCAGAGAGAGAGGTGTTCACTTGCCACATACAAATATATATGCCAAATCCATTCCTCCAATGTAACACTTCCACCAGCCACACCCCACCTGGATCCTGTTACCACTCAGCTAAACCCATCAGGAACTAATCCTCTGATTGGGTTAAGGCTATGCTATATCACACAATCATTTTTTTTCTTCAAACCTTCTTGCATTGCCTCACACCTGAACTTTTGTGGGACACCACACATCAAAACCATAACAGAGAGCATCATACTAAGTGAAATAAGCAAGATTAATAAAATCCAGGGTTATACATTTTTATTATATGTGGAAGATAGAGAACAAAAAGAAAAACATTAGAGAACAATAGAGTAAAGAATTGAAATCAGGGGAGGGAGAAGGTGGTGCAAAAAGAAGGGGTACATGAGAATGAAATAAACTAATGTATGCTATGTGTATACATTGTATGTGTGGATATATCACAATGAAAGCCACTATTATGTATAATTATCGTGCACAATATAAAATTTAAAAACCACAAGAGAAAAAATAACTAAGAAATATTAACTAAAGAGGAAAAGATATATTTTTGACTCACAGTTTAAGAGATTTCAGTCCATAATCACTTGGATCCATTGATTCTGAGCTGTGGTGAGGCAGATTGCCATGGCAGAAGTGCACCATGGTGCAAGGTCACTCCCTTCATGGTGACTGGGAAGCATAGGGAGAGCAAGGTAGGGGCGAGGTATTTGATAAACTCTTCCATAATATACACCCAGTGACCTAACTCCAACTAGGCCCTAGGCCCTGTCCTCTCTATCACTTTCTGATAATGCCATAAAATTATGAATCCATCTATGGATCATTCACAGATTATGTTAAGGAAGCTCATGGTCAAATCACCTCCCCAAAAAAAGCTGCATTAGAAACTGAGCCTTTAACACTTGAGCCTTTAGGAATATTCCAGAGCAAAATCATGCCATGACTTTTACTTTACCCCTTAACTCTCTCCTACTTTGAAAGTTATGAAAGCAGAATCCACAGGACTTGAGGGGTGAGGTTGTAAGCACTTGGGTATGCCTAGCTCTGTTTTCTCATCTTTGGAAGAGGCTCAGTAAAGGTCCTTCATGTCATAGGACCTTACAGGACTGCCAGCCTCACTCTACTCTATAATTCTCTTGAATTTTCAAAAACCTACCATTTTTTCATTTTCTGTTTATCTTGCATATCACTGAGAGTCTCCCAGGCCCTCCTGTCCAGCCAGGAACTAAGAGCTCCTGGGGGCAGTATCAAGCACAAAGATGGAATAGACAGGACCTTGGAGAATACATCTGCTAAGGAGGTCCTAATTTTAAAATTCTAGACTGGTTTCTCAACTAGGACTACAGAGGAAAGGGCAACACACACACACACACACACACACACACACACACACACACACACACTTGCCCACAAACACACAGATAACTTTTTTTAGTATCAATTATTGAACCTAAGGGTGCTTATACACGGAGCCACATCCCCAGCACTTTTTATTTTTTATTTTGAGACAGGGTCCCACTAGGTTGGTTACAGCCTTGCTAAGTTGCTTAAACCTTTAAACATGCAATCCTCCTACCTCAGCCTCCAGAGCCCCTGGGATTACAGATGTGCATCACTGTGCCCAGTACACTCACAGAATTTATCTCAAGTAATGATAGTGTTACCAAAAGCTCAGTCTTGTTCCTGATGCCAATTCAATAACAAGGATGGTTTTGAGACAAAAGAGGAAGCTTTATTGCTCTACTAGGAAAGAAGCACAGGGGACTCTTATCCCAGAGGCTATGATTCTGCCCATCAGAGAGAACAGAAGGATTTTATTTATTTTTTTGTGGTTATAGATGAACACAATGACGTTATTTTGTTTGCTTATTTTTATGTGGTGGTAAAGATTGAACTCAGTGCCTCCTACATGCTAGACATGTGCTCTGTCACTGAGTTATAGCCCCAGTCCAAGAACAGAGGGTAATTAAATAAGTGATCCGTCCTAGATTTTCCCTGTGAGAGGTTCAATTCACCTGTTAATGGGAGACAGTCATTCTTCTGGTACCATTTTTGAAGTCTTAATTACTTGTTTCCTGTGGTGGGTATGTGCTTGCTTAAAGACAGATCACTCCACCTAGGATGGGTAAAAGATAGTTTCCCACCCCCAGGTTATAGAGGGAGAGAGGGAGGAGAGAAAAATAAAATCACATCCATTTTAAAGTAATCCTTAGTGGCAGAGAATCCAAAAGCTGTATTCAAAGCATGAGGTGGATCACTGTTACAATAGGTGAAATTTTTGTCTAAAAAAATTCACCTCTGACAACCATAAAAGACAGCCACCATTAAGAATGCACAGAAAGCAAATGAATTTCCAGTAATATCAACTGATCCTTGCAAGAACATATAGGTAATTCCATACAGAGTCACAATTAAATTTAGATAGTTTAGTTTTAGAATTTCTGGCCTTAATCTTTTAACACCAGCTCAGACTTGCCCAAGGCCACTCAGAATTAGTGGATGATTGGCACTTCAGCACATGCCTTCTGAATGGGTTATGAACTGACTCTTCCCATACACAGGGTCAGTGTGAAGAACTACAGTAAGTTCACTGATGAGGGATGGAGTGAGGGAGAGGGTTGTCCTTTCTGACCCCCTTGCCCCAGAGGGTAAGCACTTCTATTGATTTTCTGTCAAAAAAAAATGGAACCAAACCTAATGGCTTTGGACTTTGGTGTTGGAAAACTGATAAGCACAATGCAGAGATGAAATGGTGAAGAAAACTTTATTACTTGCAGCAAGTATGGAGAGCATCCTGGATACGGACAAATCCCAAGGCTATGTCCCCCCTAACAAAAAAAAGGGTCTTTTATTGGGAAAGTGAATGTCTGTTCATATTGGAAGACTCCTCATCACAGAGCCGGGCACAGTCCTGCACAGGCTTAGTGACATACCTGCCTATTCATGCATCACATTTCAAGATGTTGTGGAAGGAAACTTTATAAGGAGATTATAATGAGAAAAGTTTACTTCACTTCACCTGAAAGAGAAGCTGAACTGCTTTGCTGGTTTGGCAGGTTCTTTGTGGTTTTCTACTTAACAGCCTCATGCAGAACAATGTAGAAAGCTTATTAACAATTACTTAAAGAGCAGTAGCTTCTCCTGTCCCCACAAGCATAGGTAATTCCCTCTAAAAGTAGCTGCCAAGCAGCAAACAGAAAAAAAGGGGAGAAGTTCATGGCTGCTCACCTTCTACTCTATCCAGTGTCTATCCTGATAAGCTATCTGCTAACACCTCCACAGCACTTCACAGTTTACAAAGTGCTTTCACATCTCCCTTCATGGATCCTTATGGTGTTTCCATGAGCTGAACATGGTATTGCCCCCTCTTCCATCAAAGAATCTTTAGCTTCTCCAGAGACCCTTACCATACCTGTTCTTATTAACAAAACATCAGAAAAAAAATTTCACCTATTGTAACAGTGATCCACCTCATGCTTTGAATACAGCTTTTGGATTCTCTGCCACTAAGGATTACTTTAAAATAGATGTGATTTTATTTTTCTCTCCTCCCTCTCTCCCTCTATAACCTGGAGGTGGGGAACTATCTTTTACCCATCCTAGGTGGAGTGATCTGTCTTTAAGCAAGCACATACTCACCACAGGAAACAAGTAATTCAGACTTCAAAAATGGTACCAGAAGAATGACTGTCTCCCATTAACAGGTGAATTGAACCTCTCACAGGGAAAATCTGGGATGGATCACTTCTTTAATTACCCTCTGAAATAACTGAATTTGGGAAAGAACTTCCTATTTTTTTATGAGGACTAAATTTCTCTTTCTTGCAAAAGTTAGGATTGGCCAAAGACTTTATGGTGCTACCTCTGCTTTTGTGATAAAACTTGGAAAATCTCTGATTAATCTAAAAAAAGGGGGACAAAAAGCACTTTTCATCTACACCGCCATCCTTTCCCCCATACAAAGTTTCAAGAATTTCCAGACTCAAGGTCCAGAGAATTTTTTAGGTGATAGCCCCTCTGGACCCTGTAGCCAATAAACCTGCTAACTGAAAATTCCTTGGGTGTTCATCCTCTTTTTTCCTACATCAGGAGTAGAACTGGGATTATTTTAAGGAGCACTTACAGATGTGGAAACAGAGAAATGGGTGATACACCTGCCAATGAACTAAAGCAGGAATCCAGGTCCTGGAACCAGACCTTGTGATTCCAAATCGTGCTGCTATTATGCTTGTTTGCATATGAAGCAGCCTCCTGAATAACCTGTCAGGTTACCTCTCTCCCCCACTGAATAAATATTTCCTTATGTACCTCACAGAATACACCCAATGTAGTTACAAAATGTTACTGAGATGTTACAAAAAAACATCCATAAATATAAACCCACTAGGAACTTGCATATTCCCTGAACTCCTGGTATCAGGAGAAAAACAGACATCGCAAACAGTTATATTTTCCAACCAGAATCATTTAGGGTGCCAGGAGAGCATAATATAAAAGGTGATGAAATCAACAAGTCAAAGAAAAACCAGAGTGTTGATCAATTTCAGAAAACCATACGGAAATAAATAGGCAATATTTAAAAGAAAAGATGAGCATTAAGGTATGTGCCCTGGGTCCCCATATAATGAATAAGGATAGATACCAGTCAGACAATGGCTCACATTAAGGTCTTATTCAAAGGCAGAGTCTCTACCAGGAGGCTAACCAGTAGAAATATTACTAAGCACCATCAAGGCCTATTTCAAATGGAAAAGACCATGAAGCTCACCTGTGAGAACACTCCAGTCAACACTCCTTTTTCCCAGAGAGGTGGTGAGTGGAAATGGATGGTGGGAGTGAACCATGATGGGAACTACAGGAAGGATTAAAACTCAAGCTAAAGATCACAACCAATAGCCTTGATATTTTTTCAATGCCTTTTTAACATAGATTTTGATTGATGCTTGTAACCCCTAAGCTAGCACACCGAAATGGGTTTTCCTGCTCTCTTGCCCCCTCCCACATCAGGAGTTCTATCTCTTCTCATTTAAATAAATCTTACACCATTTACTGTTCCCTTCCATCATTGTCCATGGATTGTATTCTTTAAATTTGTGAGAAAAGAACCCAGAAGAAAATTGGTGAAGTGGGGAATCAAATCTCATCTCAAACTCTGGTTGCAATCATTCTGACAGTAACCTCCTAATCAGTTTTTTTTCTGAATCCAGGAGTGAGATATCCAGGGAATTTTCTGCTCAGTCTGCAGTCTGAGTCTCCTGAAATATAGATCTTGTAATGTTCCTTATTTGCTCAAATCCTTCCAACTGCTCCCCAAACCATGAGATAAAATTTAAATTCCTCAGAATCGTAGCACCAGACCCCTCTTCATCTGGCAACAGCTGGTTTATTCAGAGATATGTGGTTTTTAAGAAACTGGAACATTTTGCCAATTGCCACAGTCCCCCAAAGTGGTATGGCCTTGTCTCTTTAGTTTGCACAGATGGTTCTAGAGCCTGACATGGACCCAAACAGTTTTCTGTCTGGGGAATTCCTATTCTTCTTTCAGGAGTGAAGCAGGACATCATCTCCTCCAACCACCCGCTTCCACTGCCTCAGCAGGCAACTGGTAGGGAGGATTCCACTTCTGCTCACCCACAGGTCCTATGAAGCACCACTTAGTGACAGTCAACCCAGGATACATATTAATGTCAATGTATGTGGATTTCTGTATTTAAAAAAAATACAGAATTTAGGGGCCACCAGGTTATAGCAAAGGAGAAGCAATTGCACACAAACATAAGTCCTAGGACACAGGGCCATGGGCAACCATCTAGAGGCTGTGAATACACAGATGAAGCCAAGAGACACCACAGTGTCAATCAACCCAGAGACTTGAAAAAGAGGGCACTGTGACCAACTCATTCTAGGGGTAACAGCAACTAGATCCAAATTACAAACAAAACAAACCAAAAACAGAACAACAAATTCAGGCTAATTGCCTGTCTCTTTCATGAGGCTCAGTGCAAAATTTTTAAACAAAATAACAAACCAAACCCAGTAGCAGTGATCAAAAGTTAATACACCATGATAAACTGGATTTAACCCTGGAACAACAGGGTGGTGTTCCAGAGAAAGAAACACAGAGGAAAAAAAAAAAACAGTTCTTTGCATTGCTGATTCTGCTTTCTGGAATGCTCTTTCCCTGGCTGCTCATGGGACAAATGCTTAATATTTAATGTCTCAGCTTAAAATCCCTTGTACTCAGAAAGACTTCACTGAGTCTTCTAGGCAACTAGATGCCATATTACTTGCTCTCTCAACATCCTATTCATTTCCTTCCTGGCAATTAAGCAATGGGTAGTTCCTGAGTTTGTGTTCCTGCCTGTTGGCTGTCTCTCAACCATAGCATGTGACCCTCTTGAGGCAGAGATCTTTTATCTATTTTACCTTTGTATCTTCAACATGGACAAAACACCTGACACGCAGTAGAACTTTACAGATATGGGTTGATTATAATTCTAAGGATCATATGCAAGATACTCCAGATTGTGCCAGTCTGTTTTCACAAAATCTATTACTTCAAAGAGGAATGCATATCTGGCACAGGCAGATTTCCTTCAAAAACAATGCCTGCTTTTACTCCAGATGGGGCGACACTGCTCAGGTGTCTACAAGTTCTCTCTGCAAAATTTAGAATAATTTTCTTTTGATTCAGTACCATTTCATTCTTTAGGAGGACAGCCTAACAGAAGTGAAATATTAGCAGTGTTCAAGGACAGAACCCCTGTGCCCACAGTCCCTGCCACACTTTTGTAGAACGTCAGTCTAGTACCTCTCTCCAGAAAATGCATTTTCAGGAATAATTCAGTAAAGAAAAACACACAATGGCCAACATTGAATACACAACAGGAAGCATTTTATATGCTTTTTGTGTTTAATTCAATGAGTCTCCAAATAATTCTATGAGGTACATACTATTACCACCCTCATGTTCCAGATGAGGAAACCAAGGCCCAGAGGAGTAAAGAAACTGCTCCCATGTCACACAGCTGGTTCATGTTGGAACCTGATTCAAATTCATGGTATCCAATGCCAGAGCAAGGATATGTAAATATATCTATTATCTATGTAAAGATATCCCTTGTGACAATATTTGCAGTAGTAGAAATCTGCGCACAGTCTCTTACTCCACTCACTTTCAATCTGTGGCTATAGTCACTTGAAATTAACCTCCAAGATTTTTCTACCCTATCACTGTTATCATCAGGTGAAACTTACCACTAGTTTGGCATAGCAGGAAATCATTCCTTGCCTGTCCCCATGGTCTGGCATCCTATCTCTTTCTGTCATTTTGAAGCCAGAATTAGACAGGCAGATAGGCAAGGGTCAAATCCAAAGAATGGAGGAAATGAAATGTTAATTCCTTCAGAATGCTTTCTTCACCCTATCAAGGTAGCTTCTCACCTTTTGACCATACTACCAAACATCTCTTGGGCCTAGTCACATACAGAGGAAAGAGAAAGAGATAAGGGGAAGAAAGCAGAAGAACAAAGGAAGTCTATGACATATTTTTTTAAAGTCAGAACATCTCACTTCTTGGAATACCAAGATACCAGCTATCATTCCCTTGGAGAAGTCTGTGTTATACATTTTTAAGTAAACACTGCTTTATATGCTTGCCTGGACATGCTTCTCTAATATTATACTTCAACATGTGGGGAAGCAGGACTTGTCACTGGTAATCAATGGTTTCAATTTCTCCCTCTTTCAAATGCTTCTACCATGACGAGACCTGATGGATGAAAGCCAGAAAAACTCTCACAAGGGCCAAAGCCATGCTGCTGGAACTTTCAGCCATCAAAACTGAGCTAATTTGAATAATTTTTCTTATTAAAATTATTTTAAGATTTCATCTCACTTCCAGTCAGAATGGCAATTATCAAGAATACAAGCAACAATAAATGTTGGTGAGGATGTTGGGGGGAAAGGTACACTCATACATTCCTGGTGGAAATGCACATTGATGCAACCACTATGGAAAGCAGTATGGAGATTTCTCTGAAAGCTTGGAATGGAACCACCATTTGACCTAGCTATCCCACTCCTCAGTTTATACTCAAAGGACTTTAAATCAGCATACTACAGTGACACAGCCACATCAATATTTTTAGTATCTGAATTTGTAGTGGCCAAACTATGGAACTAATCTAGGTGTCCTTCAACAGATGAATGGATAAAGAAATTGTGAGTAAGAGATCCAAGATAGTAGGCTGGAGGGAGGCTCAATTCCTTGTCACTCCATGACCTAGGATTCAAGCAGTGGGAATACTGTTTCTCTGAGAGTTATTAAAGGACCCCTGAAAGCTCTCCCATGTAGCTCTCCTGGCTACCATGTCCACACAGGTCCTCTGACTTCAATGTTTATGCAGGACCCCCAGCATCAGTGCCTGTGCAGGATGCCCAGCTGTCACTTCCATGTGGGCCCCCATTTTCCAGCATGGGGATTCCCTGTCACCTCCATCTTGAGGCACTGCAACTGTTGCCATAGCCACTTGCACCTGAGGACAACTGACAGGGTCTAAAGATAGCTACCAGCAAAAACACTACATGCTACAGAGCAGCATTTCTGAGCATGCTGCCTCAGGCCACCGCCTGGCCCTACCTGACATCCCATCTCTGAAAGCAGCTGCCTCTATCTTGAAACACTTTTGTTGTCAACTTTAGTTGGGGAAACTCTCATATTGGGACACTGGCTGAGGCCTAAAAGCAATATCAAGGTACCTTTAGTTCCACAACTCCCCCTTCACCCCCACAGCCACTAACCTGGCACATGTAGCTACATGACCAGTCAGTAGCTCACAAAGCCTGGTCCTGATCTGCCCAATACAAAACAGATCTCCATGACAGATGCACAGGCCCCAGAGTGCAACCCACAAGAATTCCAGAGATGGCCAGTGTTTCAAAAACTATTTTGAATAGAAGTGGTGAAAGAGGACATCCCTGTCTTGTTCTAGTTTTTAGAGGGAATGCCTTTAATTTTTCTCCATTTGGGATGATGTTGGCCTGAGGCTTAACATAGATAGTCTTTATGATATTGAAATATGTTCTTGTTACCCCTAGTTTTTCTAGTGTTTTGAACATGAAGTGATGCTGTATTTTCTCAAATGCTTTTCTGCACATATTGAGATGATCATATGATTTTAATCTTTGAGTCTATTGATGTGATGATTACATTTGTTTATTTCCATATGTTGAATGAACCTTGCATCTCTGGGATGAATCCCACTTGATCATGGTGCACAATCTTTTTTTTTTTATTGTTGGTCGTTCAAAACATTACACAGTTCTTAATACATCATCTTTCACAGTTTGATTCAAGTGGGTTATGAACTCCCAACTTTACCCCGTATACAGATTGCTGTATCACATCAGTTACCCTTCCATTGATTGACATATTGCTTTTCTAGTGTCTGATGTATTCTGCTGTCAGTCCTATTTTCTACTATCCCCTCTCCCTTCCCCTCCCCTCCCCTTTTATCTCTCTACCCCTTCTACTGTAAATCATTTACAGCACAATCTTTTTGACATGTTTTTGTATTCAATTTGCCAGTATTTTATTGAGAATTTTTGCATCTAAGTTCATTAGAGATATTGGTGTCTTTGCTTGGTTTTGGGATCAGGGTGATATTGGCTTCAGAGAATGAGCTTGGAAGTGCTGCAAAGACAGTCTTTCTAAAGATGGCACTGGAGAAACTGGACAGACACAGGTCAACAAAAAGAGACAACAAAACCAAACCTCATCTTGTTTAACAATGAATGTGACATAGATCATAGATTCAAATGCAAAACATAAAATTACAACTTTTAGAAGAGAAACAAGAAAAACAGAAGACAGAAGTAAAGAATTTTCTAATATTATGCCTAAACGACAAAGAAATGTTAATATATTAGTCTCCTCCAAATAAAACCATATTTGCTTTTATGAAGACCCTGTTAAGAGGAAAAGACAAGATACACATAAGGACTATAAAAGACTAGTAAGACAGAGCCTTAGGAAACAATTTGTCTGGACTAAGATGATAGTTACATGAATCTATCCACAGTAGCAAATTTGCAGACATACATAGGCACACATGCATGAGGCACGCAAAAAAAAAAAAAAAAAAACATCTGGTGAAATCTAAATACGTTCTGTGAATTGTATCAATGACAATTTCTCATTACTATAATAAGAGGACTAGACTATATTCATAGATAAGCAATGTGCTCATAAAATATAACTGCTAGAATGTAGGAGAATAGTATATGAAACCTCCCTGTATATTTTTTTAGCAATTCTCTATGAAAGTATAATCATTTTAAGAAAGAAATTTAATAAAAAAATCTCATTTTAAAAAATGAATGCTTACAGCTGATTTATGAAAACAAACCATCACTGTTTTGATCATCTCTGGATCTTCTATAACCAAAACAGACTGTGGATCATCACGCAACCTGTAATAGGAAAGAAGAGCTGATTAAAACTAAAAAGCCAGATTCTGCAGTTAGAGTGACCCTCAGGAATCCAGAATGATGTTCCATAACCCATATCCCTAACTGTATAATGCACAGTGACACTGGATACAAAGTCAAATTAGGGTATAATACACAGCGAGATTCTGGCCATAGAAACCACTCTGATTTTCATAAAATGAAGGTCATATAGCTGAAGTAGGAAAGAGATATTTAAAGGCAGAAGAATTCTTCATAAGGAGAGGCTGGTCAGAGAAGTCTAAATGGTGCAGATGTATTTTCTCTTCCATTCATAACAATTTTTGTATTTTAAAATATTTTATTATCAGTGAAGTTTTAAGTTTGCATTTCTCTAATTGCTAGAGATGTTGAACAATTTTTCATACATTCATCGATCATTTGTATTTCTTCTTTTGAGAAAATCTTTTGAGTTCCTTTGCCAAGTTTGGATTGAGTTATTTGTTTTTTTTTTTTTTTTTTGGTGTTAAGCTTATTGAGTTCTTCGTGTATCCTGTAAATTAACACCATGAATGAGATACAGGTGGCAAAGATTTTCTCGTCTTCTGTACATTCTTGGTTCATGTTCTTGATTGACCTTTTGCTGTGAAAGAGTATTGGATTAGTGAAAATTTGAAGGCAAGTAATTATTAAGTTCTTACAAGGGATTCAGATACTGGGATTGTATCAGTGGAGATTCAGCCCTGTGTGCTCTTTCCCTTTGACCACATGCCCTTTATGGTCCATGCCAGTTAGGCAGGATGCTGTGGCCCACCCTGCAGTTCCTGAGGACTTGATGAGAGAGCACTGGAGCTGCTTTTACCAAACAGCATTAAAGAAACCCCTGCTAAAATTAGCTGTATTAACTCTACCAGATACTGAAGTACATAAGCTCATGAGGAACACAGTGATTTAAATGTACTGGACATCCATTCTTCATAGTCAATAGAATGATGTTGGCAAACAAATCCCTGTATATACTTCTGCTGAAAGCACTTGACCATTAAAAACGAATTAACCACCCCAAGATTTTACACTTGTAGATAAAGTTAAAATAAAATAGAGGACAAATCGTTTCCCAATCTGTTTATCTTTGCCTCTCATATTTTCTTTCAAATGCACATGATAAACCCAAAATTGATATAAAGGTGTTTGACTTTCAATCAAAGTGACTATCTTGAAAGGAGATAAAGCCATGCATAGTGCATATATTATAAGGGTTTGAAGTAAGGTCTCCTATGCATTATTAAATGTTTTGTAAGGAAGAAAAATTGGAAAAGAGAGGATTGACTTGGCACTAGATAAAAGGTGCGACCAGGAGTTTCTGGGTCTTCATAGATTGAGAAAAGTCAGGAGTGTGGCATTCTTGGCTTTGAGTCCTGACACCAGGTGACATATGGGACCCTTGGCAGGAGTAGGAGCCTCCAAAACTTTATGATAATAAGTCACCAGTAATACATCTGGACTTACATTGTCCTCATGCAGTGGGGTGCCTCATGCCAACAAGTCTATGTAAGGAAACTTTCCAGAATACTCACTTCTACATTTTCCCATATTTTCATGACATTGGGTTCATATTTCCAAAAATCCTGGGAAGAGGGAAAAAATAAATTATATTATTATTTTTAACATATTGAATTCTGATTCTAGTTAGTTTCAATTCCTTGGCATCAGACTTATTGTCTGTCCAATGCTAGCAGCTGGAGAGAAGCTCCTATTCTAAAACATCTGAAGGCAAAGAAGAGACAATAGAGGGGATATTTGAAAAGGGAGTTTAGAGTGTATCTTGAATTTTTTTGAAGTATTGCACATATTGAAGGAATATATATATATATATATATATATATATATATATATAGAGAGAGAGAGAGAGAGAGAGAGAGAGAGAGAGAGAGAAGGTCTTGTCATATTTCCTATGTCGCTCAGGCTGTCCTTGAATTTGTTATTTTCCTGCCTCATCCTTGAGAGTAATTGGAACTGCAGGTGTTTGCCACTGTTTGGATAGTTGTCTTTGAGTATAAATATAAAGCAACTCTGGGTTTTTCTAGCGTTATTGTGTGAGATTTTTGTTTCTGGAATCCTGCCAACATTTGAAGTTTTTCCTCCACATGAATGTGAGAAAACTAAAACTGAGGGAAAGTGAGTTTCCCAGAGATATTCACAATGACACTTCACTTGTTTTTATTTTTCAGATTTTTTTTTTCATTTATTTTATTAATCCCCTAGAATACTGGTAAAATTAGGAAGTTAAAGCACCAGTGAATTTAATTTTACAAAGTTTATGTGATTGTTTTAGTTCATCTTTTCATGTTATGACCAAAAAACCTGAAAAAAAACAATGTAGAGAAGGTAAAATTTATTTAGCTCACTGTTTCAGAGGTCTCATTTTGAAGATGGTTGATTCTTTTGTTCTGGTCTAACATGTGGCAGATCAACATGGCGGAAGAGTATGATGGAAGAAAGTAGCTCATGGCACAGCACCAGGAAGCAGACTGAGAACCCCACTCACCAAGGACAAAATATAAGCTTTAAAGGCAGGGCCTAGTGACCCACCTCCTCAAGCCACACCCTACCTGCTTACAGTTATAACAGTTAATGCACTGATCACATTAAGGCTCTCATAAACCAATCACTTCATTTCTGAGTTTTCTTGCATTGTCTCATTCATGAGCTTTTGGGGACACCTCATATTTAAAACATAACAGTTATCCTCAAACATGTTGTCTAGTGAGAAAAATGAGTGACGAATGACAAAATGGAGTCACCTTCAAGTTTCCTAGCTCAGTGTAGAAAAGAAGGGGAAATGGCACCAATACACACAGGAGTCAGCAAATTAGATACTTGCTCTAAGTTTTTGCTTTCACATTTAAAAATAAATCTTCCTATTGATAATTTTCAGAGGTGATGTTTTCATGCTGCAAAGGGAGTCTCCAATAATGTGGATCTTAGCTCCTGTCTAGTAAGTAGTTGACTGGGCAAGTATGAAAAGGAAATGATTGCTTTTACAGAGGGAACAGCAGTATAGAATTCTCAGGTGGACATTAGGTCTAGAATTATAGAATTAGAATCTAATTTTAAAAAGTCTCAGATTTTTGGGAGAGGAAATCTGAGCATAGAGAAGCTTTTCTTCTGATCTTCTGAAATATATAGATCAACAAATATATGAAAAAATGTTCAACATCTTTCATAATCAGAGAAATGCAAATCAAAACTACTCAAGATTTCATCAGATTACAGTCAATATGGCAGTCATCAAGAATACAGACAACAATAAATGTTGGCAAGGATGTACGGAAAAATGCACAGTCATACATTGCTGGTGGGACTTCCAATTGGTGCAACCAATCAAGAAAGAAGTATGGAGATTCCTTAGAAAACTTGGAATGGAACAACCACTGGACTCAGATATCCTACTCCTCAACCTCTACACAAAGGACTTAAAATCAACACACTACAGTAATGCAGCCACATCAGTGTTCATAGTAGCTCAATTCACAATAGCTAAATTTTGGAAGCAACCTAGATGCCTTTAAATAGATGAATGGATACAGAAACTGTGGTATATATACAAATGAAATATTACTTAGCCTTAAAAGAATAAAATCATGGCATTTGCAGGCAATGGGATGGAGTTAGAGAATATCATACTAAGTAAAGTAAGCCAATGCCCCAAATCCAAAGGCTGAAGGTTCTCTCTGATAATTGGATGCTGATCCAAGACAGGGAGGGTGGAGACATGGGAAAAATTGAAGAACTTTGATTGGGCAAAGAATAGGCAGGGTGGGCAGGGTGTAGGAGGGCAGGAAAGATGGTAGAAAGAGATGGACATCAATTCCTCAGATACCCTAGATACAACAATCACCTTGTAGTAGTGCAGAAAGTTCCAAAGGGAGGCAGAGGTTCTGGCCCAGAAATTCTCATCTTCTTAAATAGCCCATGTGAAGATGTTCTGTATCTATAAAGTGAAAGAGAAATCAGATAACCATGACTGTCATTTTATAGATAAGGGACTGGCCAGTCTCTGACTCAGAAACTGGACCAGGCAGAGAGGGAGGTAACATGTAGATGACACATAATAATGAAAACCCCATCAGAACATTCTCTTCTTTCCAATTCCAGTTAGAGAACACCCCCTCCCGACCCCAAAAGCACAATAATTAGCTAAAAATATTTAGTCTTCATGGCCCAAATTCTTGGGTTCGTACTTACTAAACATTCCCATAAGTGAGTGCTCCTGAGAGGTCCAGGCTGATGTTCTGCCAGGGCATTTTACTTGCTATGTCTTTTTGGTATGTTGACCCTTCCTTAATGTAGAGATTTCTAGATTAGGTAAAAAAAGGTGGCCGTCTGATGTTTTGACATTATTTTATTGGTGAGATTTTGGGTAACCAAGACCATTCAATTTTAGGGAATCCACTGAGAGAATATGGTGACATTTTTTTTTCTTGCAATTTGTTCAAAAAACTTTTATGCTTTTTCTTCTCTCTGCTATGTCCCTGGTTCAGCATCCAGCACTACTTTAAATCTGACTTCACATGCTAACTTGGAAGCAGTCATAATATTCTTATTTCTATTGAATGAAAAATGTGTCATTTTAAAAAAATGAGACTTCCATTGGCCTAACACAAATGTGAGATCTATTGAGTGGCACCCAAGTCTGTTGTCAGACAATCAGGTTGACTTGAGCCATAAAGAAGGCTGATTTCCCTAACAACCTTTAAGTGCTACTTTGAGGAATGAATGACTGAAAAATCATCTCCAGACTATTCCTCTTCTTGTTGAGTGTGTCCCTCCAACTAGTGATGGTCAAATGGCAGCACAGAGCCAGACATGCTCATGTTCACCAAAGTGGTCAATTACAAAAAAATTTGTTTATTGTCTCGATACATAAACTCTTTTTGTAAGAAAATCAACAAAGGCTGGTGCCCCCTTGGGCTGAATAATCAGCAACTCAGATGTGTCATGTTGACCAGCCCCATTCCTGAGTATTCTGGATCCTAAAACTCCTGCCCTACCCCAGCATTACTCAAAGATGAGAGACCAGGGGAAAAAGAAAAGGTGAAGAAGAGATTTCTGCCAGATGTTTTAATCATGAAACATCTAATTCTGTATAGGTGGCCCAATTGTGGCAGAGAAGGAAATTATGGCAAGTTTAAATGGCTCAATAGCCCTGCAATTCCATTCAGCTACATGGAAGTACCTTCCAACGTTCAGGTACAGTCCTGTTGACATGGCAAAAGATATGCAACATAAAATAAGAATCCATGATGAGTTCCATACAGCTGCAATAAGCACTTGATGCTACTTATTTAGAGGAGAATGTTGAAGGTAATGTAGGTTTCATACACTTTTGCACAAATCATGTAACTAAATATAAGAAAATTAAACTACATCAATTTATTAGAAAATGTCATTAGAAAGAGGATTATGTCACTATAACACTCCGAATTAATACCTTTACTTTCAGAGAATTGAAACTAGGTCTACATTTTCCTTTTTCACGCTATTGTGATTCCCTACTTTTAAGAATGAATATAACCTGCATGGAATCTCTCCTTCACACACATCAAAGCAATCTCTCTCCCTCAATTTCAAGATATCATGATCTCATTATTAAGCACAATTTTCTACTAGATGATATTTATTAATGTTTTCATGCTGGAGTATAGAGAAAAAACTGTAAAATCAAATTGGCTTGGGGTGTTATTAAGGTTGCTTGCAGATTTCATATTGGGGGAAATACATGTCTTTACTTATGCTATCAATACAAAACAAAAGAATAAGACTTCTTAAAAATTCTGTCAGGTATACTCTGCTCTAAATACTCATCATATAGAAATAAACAGTATTGTGTATTGCAGGGTGGAAGAATTAAATTTTAGGAGGGAGGGGAGTGCCATGAGTGGTTCACAGAAAACAGGAAATTGTGCAGTTAGCCTCCTGGGGGAGTCTCAGGTGTAATTGGTTCATTGTATAAATAGTGCTGGGGGCACGAGGAGTAAGGAATACCCACATGAATGAGAGATATTCCTTTTAAATTTGTTTTGCAGAAGACAGAAAACACAGAAAATAAAGGCAAAACCCAAGCAAACTGGTTGTCCCCGAAATTCCCAAAGCTCGAAAGGGTGAAGTTTACATTGTACATGGTAATAACTTATTTATTAGCTGTATATGTTTATTTCTGGTACATTACACTAGGTGCAAACTCAGAGCTCATCAGATCATCCCCAGGAACAAACCTCACCACCAATCTCTCTACCCACAGGAATATGGATTTAGAGGTGGGGAGGAGCTCAAAAAGTCTGCCTAAGATGAAGAGGAACTTCGTAAGTGTTCATAGCAATTTCAATTGCATCATTTCTTTTATCTTCCAAACATAAGGGAAACAGGAACCTGATTAGGCCTCCAACTCCAGGGTTCCAGAGGAGAGGAGGCTAGACAGCAATTAAGAGTGAAATTCAGACAGAAGTCCTATATAACCTGTGTGGACTTCTGTCTGAATTTCACTCTTAAGTGCTGCTAGCCTCCTCTCCTCTGGAGTTGGGGGCCTAATCAGGTTGGTGCTCCTAATGGTGCTCCTTATAGATAGAGGAGCACCAGGCTGATAGATAGGAGGACTCAGGTCTTTATGGAACAATTTGGGATCAGATCCATCACCACTTTCCTTCAACACTTCTGTCTTCTGAATTTTCCTTTCAGTTCTGGGGGCTGCTGTTTGGAGAACTGTGCCTGCAGAGCATCCCTTCTGTGACAAGTGGTGCAAGGCCAGTTTATGTGCTGTAAATTGAGGTGAGACAAGAGCTACAGCCAGAAGAAAGGGCACTCTCTCCATTTCCTGAAATTGGAGCGTGAGGTGTCCTCTTTGCAGTTGGCAAAGAATCATGAACTGTCTTACATTGTCCTTTTATAATAGGAACTTCAAGAAGCTACCTTTGGTAAATGCAGTGACTCTGAGGTCTACTGTTCAATGAGTAACTAAAAGCAGGATAAATCTTGGTTTTCTGCCTTTATTTGGTATCATTTACTTACTTAATATTTTTGACTGCTCAGCTCTGCACATAGACATGTTAATCATTTAAGGAGTGCTCATCTAAAAACTGAAAATACCACATTTATAAACCCAAATTTACCTAATATATTTGATACCCCCTTGAAAATTGAGGCAAGATGGAGGGAACACTTAATCATCAGCTTTTACAGTACCTTGTTTCAGAGACCTGGTGTGGTGCCTAGAAGTTTTCAGTCATTTTTCAATCCCTTCTAGAAATGACACAGCATTATAGAGAGATCACCATGAGGATATTTTTCCCTCAACAGGAGCAATCATTTAATGGGACCTATACTGCCCTTTCTAGCATTCCAGGTCTGGTAGATGAACATACTGTGCAGTAAGTTAAATTTACTCACTTCAAGTGATAAGGACTTCTCAGAGTGCTAGAACTGAGATAATGATCCATCAGACTACAGTTTGGCCAAGATTACTTAAAAATGCATACTTCTTACCCACCTCCCCAATTCTTATTCTATTTAAACCTTCAGGTCATGTCAGCATGCTGAATATATGCCTAAAACTTGTATCCCATTGTGGGATACAAGTTCTTTTCTTGCTTTTCACAATTACCATTTGGGTTTGTTTTTTGGGGTGAGTGGCCAGACCTGGCTTTTGTACCTGGCCTGGAACTCCTGTAATACTTTTAGTTCATATATTGTGGGAAATCAATAAATCATTGTGTAACTGGTAATGTCATAGGTTATTTGATATCATGAGAAACCAAAGTGAAGTCACTAGCATTAAATCTCCTTATGTGTCTCTGCAACATGGCTGCTGTTGTTAAAAACAGACTTTCATGAAAACATTCTTAAATCTTTGCCCCACACAGTTTCATCTGCCTAGTATGATTTTGGGCCTCATAAAACATTCCTGCTCAGACTCCAAAACACATCTCCTATAGCGCTTATTTGGTAGAGTCTTTTCTTATTTATCTCAAGCAGTAGGACAATTCATATTTTGCCTGTAATACCCAAGACTCTGGAGGCTGAGGCAGGAGGATTGCAAGTTCAAAACCAGCATCAGAAACTCAGTGAGGTTCTAAGAAACTTAGATCAACCTTTTCTCAAAATAAAACATAGAAAGGGAAGAATAATAGAATGAATCACACATTATTACTCTATGCAAATGATTATACAACCCTCGTATCTCTACATAGTGTACAACCAATAGATTCATTCTACTATCCTTCTAATCTCCTATCCCCTCTCCTCCCTTTCCTCCCTTCTGTGTAATCCAAAGTAATTCTATTCTTCCCTAACCCCCAACCTTTATTGTGAGTTAGCATCTGCATATCAGAGAAAACATTCGGCCTTTGGTTTTTTGGGGATTGGCTTAGCACAATATTTTCCAGCTCCCTTCATACACTAAAAAATTTCATAATTTCATTCATTTAGGCTGAGTAATATTTTGTTGTGTATATAGAACATATTTTCTTTATCCATTCACCTGTTAAAGGGCACCAAGTTTGGTTCACTGTTCATTTATAAATCTCTTCTCTAAGTACTTGGTTACATAGAAACTCAGCCCCAGATATTTTGATGATTTGAGAGAGGCGCACATAAACAGGCAATTGCAGGATGCCAAATAAAGTAATCGTAATGGAATTAGAAAGAGCATCCTATCAATCCTGAATGGTGGAGCTTCTTTCTTGCCACAGGATGGTCCATCTTCTTGTTCTTCGTCAGCACATGTGACATCTCTTTGAAAATCCTGTTCTGACGTCAAGGGGCAAGTAAATTGCTCATGGTGGAATAGTCCCCACATTTCTCCAGTTCATGCAGAAACCAAGAGATCCTATGATCAGGATGCATGAAAGGTGTAATAAACTGTTTTATGCTTTACATTCAAAACACAAAGGTCATAATCTTAAATATGTGGTTGTACATAATGTGGACTTTCATTGGTCTTGTATTCATATATGAACATAGGAAGGTGACATTCAATTAATTCCATTGTCTTTCCTAGTGTATGTTTTTTGTTTGTTTTGTTTTGTTTTAAGAACTTCTTCTTCATTATCTGGCACAATCCATCCAACAGCTTTATGAGATTTGTGTGGTTATAGTCATTATTTTATGAATGTGTAAACTAAGTCCCACAAAGTTTAACTCACCCACCCATGGTTACCTATATATTACTACCAGAGCCATTGTTCTAATTTAAATCATCTAACTCTAGAGCCCAGGGTCTTAACCTTGCAACATGGGATCAGCCTCACCTACTGCAACATATGTTGATATAAGGGACTGGAATGTGGCCCTGATCTTGTGAAAGTTTGTGCCCAGAGCTCTGTCTCCTACAAAGGCACAAGTTGAAGATACCATTTTAACTCCATGGGGGATATCATATCTCCCCTCCTCACTCTGGAAGAGAAAACCTTCTGAAGATTTTGAGGTTAAGAGTAAGAAGATTTCATCATGGCTGCTCACATCCTGCTCCATCCTTGAACCTTTCTTGTTTTGAAAATAACCAATAAGGGAACAGAGTACCTCATAGTTTAGAAAGCTCATTTACATCTCTCTTAATGATAGATCATATTTTTACTCTGTGAGACAACTAGAGTTGTGTTGTTTTAATTCCCCTGTTATAGCCATGAAACCAACACTGATTAAGAAAATTGCTGAGGCAATTTAATCCTGAAGTGGGGCCCTGGAGCCAGAACTTCTCATTCCAAATTGTGCTGAAGGTGCAAGGGATTCTCTCAAAAACTTGGTTGATGTGTCAGCCTCACATGGGTTAAATATTTCTTTCCACACCTCCCAGAATTCTCCCAAGATAGTTATGAAATGTTGCAGAAATGCTTGTGAACACAAATCCACAGACAACCATTAGTTTATCACTAAATGTGAATTCACTGAATTTCTGGAGTCAGCAGACAGTCAGAGGTAGAAAGAGTTCAGTCATTTTATAATCTGAATCATTTTGATAGTCAGAAAAGCAGGAAGTAAATGAGGACAAACCCAATAAATCAAAGAGAAATCAGAATTCATGAAAGAGAAAATGAGTAAGGAGAAGATGAGCATCATGGGGTCATGTTGAAAAGCACTGCAAAACCTGCACACTCTCCCCTCCACATGGGACAGTGAATTTATAACTTGCTTGATGGGACTGCAGGCTGGTCTTATCCAGGTAATGCCCTGCTCAGCACCAGGCAGAGCCTTGTAAAATGGGCCTATTAATATTTATTTATTGATTTTGGTACTCAGACTTTTTACTTTTTTCTTTGAATCCAGGTCTTGCTAAGTAGGTTATGACCTGACTAAGTTGCTAAGGCTGCCTTTAGACTTGTGATCCTCCTGCCTCAGCCTCCCGAGTCACTTGAATTACAGGAGTGTACCATGATGCCCAGCTTACATTTTTCTTGTACTAAAATCCTTCCAAATGCTACTAACACCCACAGGATAAAACCGAATTGCCTTCAGCAACACCTGATTATTCTTTACTAAGACATGCTGGCCTCTTCAGTCTTGTCTCATTCTATAACTCCATAAGATGTTTTAAGGGATTGTTATAATTCATCACATCCCAAGCTCCCTAAATGTGACATTTTCTTGTTTTCTTTTCTCTATACAGGATAGTCTTCTCCTGGAGTGACCCAACCTGTTTTTCATTAAGTGAATTCCTAATCAACTTTCAGGAGTCACACAGGGCATCATGTACCCAAACTAACCCCTTCCACTGACTCACCAGAGAGGTGGTGAAGAGCTCCACTTCTGCTCTCTCATAATTCCTATAAAGAATTACCCAGTGGCTGTAAACACAGGATTTCCATTAAAATTGATGTGCATAATCATACAACATGGAATATAATTTGCTCCACTCCAGACCATAGTAATTTCTCTGTCCCTCCTATTCTCATTCCCTCTGTTACCCTTTCTCTATTCTACTAGTCTTATTTCTACTTTTTGAAAATTAGTGCTTTATTTTTATAATGAGATTACAATAAATCACTGAGTCAAACTCAATATAGGAATTGGAACTTTTATTCACCACTGTCTGCACTACTTGACCCACAGCAGGGGTTGGAACACATCATTTATAGTTAAAAACCACAAGTAAAGCATGTCCTACATTAAACATAAATGGCTGTTACTATGATTCAAAACCATACACATAAATAATAAGCTCTAAAATCATAAGCAGAGGGGGAAATGAATCAAAACAAACCTAAATGAGTACAACTGAAAGAATAGTTACTAATATCTAGAAAATCATTCTATATGGTTAGGGTACATTGCCAAGAAAAATGGGAACCAAAAAAAGAATAATTTTACATTGTATAAAAAGAAGAGAAACATTTGCATTTCTAAGCAGGGTGTGCTAAGCAGGATCAGGATGGCAGTGGCAGGGTTTTCTCCTGTTAAAAGAATTTCTTATATGAAATGGAGTCTCAGAGTAAAATGGTTTGTCTGGTTAAGGCACCTATATCCTGGCCCATAACTTTTCCCCCTTTTGAATGAGGTAGGGGGTTGTAATGGCATATATATATATATATATATATATATATATATATATATATATATATATATAATATTTTATATATCAATGAATATATATAAATGAATATATATTTTGAATCATATATATATAAAACAATGAATATGTATAATATTTTATATATGAATGAATATATATATTGTGAATATATATATTGTGAATATATATATATATATATATATATATATATATATATATATATATACAATTGATTCACAAAATATGTTCTTTTATTAATTCTGGACTTAGAACACAGTCTGACTAAGAAAAAAACATAATTAACATTTCATTTCTTTTTTGTTGTTGTTTTATCGTTGGAGGGTGGTTGAGGTCTCTTAGTCTGTCCAATCTTTTGCAGGAGATATTTTTTTTGTCTTGACTCAGGTGAGATAAATCCACCCTGTGAGTTCATTTACCTTCATGGTCATTGGGGTAATCAGGATGAAGGAATAAGTTTCCAACCAACTAGATGTTAATACTTTGTAAAACCATTTGACATAGACAAAGTCATAGTCTTTGTTTTACTTAATAATAAAATTTACAAGACTAAAAATATGCTTAGTTTGTGTAATAGCTATCTTGAAGTTTGGCTATCCTATACATTATATTCCTCTTTGAGATCAAAGTAATCTTTAAAAAATGTATCACTCTTCTAAACATAACTTTATTTGAGCTTAAGTCCAGCTCATTTTGGAGCCTTTTTAACATGTAGTAGGTGGAAGGCAGAGTTTTGTCTCAGGTAAGGTGGGACTTGACAAATTTTAGGTAATGTGTTTTAGGTTTGAGATTTATTTTGCCTTTTTCAATGTCATTTTATAAAGTTGGCATATATTATTTCTTGAGTCTATATGAATATTAGTTAACACAATATAACATTACATTTAAAATATGGATCAGAGAAAGGCTAAGGGGGCTGTTAACTTTCATTTTGTGTGGGTAGATGGCAAAATGTTTTCATGTTTTATAAGTTTACCTTAAACAGATAAGGCTCTCATTATTTCTAAAAGTGTATTGACATTTCAATTGTAATGTGACGAGTAACACAAAATTTTATATATAACTTATTGACAACAGATTACTTTATCTGGTTGTAAAACATTAAATGACATTAATAAATATCAACCCAATTTGTTATTCCTATACATATCTGAGACTTTTGTTACAGATAATTTTAGTTTGGAGAACATCAACATGGCAAAGTGCTATCTTAAGCTTTACATTTTACTATTTTTAACTTTTACAGTACAGTTTAGTATCCAGAGTACAGTATAAAAATCATACATCTGCATGGGTTTACAAAAATCAAAGGATATCCTTAAATTTTTTATACATTTAGAAAACAGTGTTAACAATCAGAAACTGCCTTGGTGAAAGAAAGAGATATAGGAGAGATCTCTTGGGACAACATGTGGAAGAAGTAGAACAGACCAACCTGGCCCCACACATGTAAGAGTTGGACCAGAGAGATCTCAGCCCCAGAGCAGAGGAAGAGCAGACTGACCACAGCCAGACACACAAAGGAGGAGGAAACTGACCCCATCCCAATGTGAGTAGGAGGAGGAGACTGACCTCAGCCAGACACATGGAGGAGGAAAAGGAGACTGACCACAGATGCATGTGAGGAAGAGGAGACCAACCATGCACATGTGGAGGAAAAGACCAAACCACATCTACCAATGCATGGCTCTTCTGGCTCAATTCCATCTAGAGACAACATCCAGGACCTTCAAGACCATCACCAAAGTTCTTTTCTGGTTACACCAGAGGTATCCTTGCTAGCCTACTTTGCTTCATACCCCTTTCACTCTCCCTAGGACCTAATATCTCTATATTCTCACCTTCTACCTCACAAATCCCACATCCTATAGCCTCCATTTTGTTCATCATTCAAAACTGTATACCCTTATGCAAACGTACTATTTTTAATGTGGACACTAATTAAATAAATTATTTCTGTTTATTGTGACAAGACTGTAATTGTCTAAGTAGGAATTATGTAGTTTAAAGCTGCATATTGTTTGTTTTTGATGCTGTAAATATTAATATACCCCTTAACGTTGAGGTATTGGTAACCTGCAGGGACATTACAAGATTATAGAGTAGAAACTGTAATACCTCAGATCTATACTGCTATAGAGGAAGACCCATAAACAACATTAAAAAAAACAAGGGAAGAAAGTGACCCCAAACAAACCAAGATGGTACAATAATAGAATACATTGACAGCTTAGTAGAAGAAATGTCAGAGAAGGACATCAAAACATACACAATTAAAGTGATTTTCAAGGCACAGAATAATGTAAGACAGCAAATACAGGAGACAATACATCACTCCAATAATGAGATAAGAGACAAAATACAGGTAGCAAAAGATTGCTTCAAGAAACACATAGAAATTATGGGAAAGAAAACCACAATCCTCAAAATGAAGGAATCAATAAACCAATTATAAATTCATTAGAAAGCGTCACCAACAGACTAGACCACTTGGAAAACAGAACCTCAGGTGATGAAGACAAAATATATAATCTTGAAGATAGAGTTGACTCTGCAGAGAAGAAAGTCAGAAACCATAAATAGAACATCCAAGATTTATGAGATAACATGAAAAGACAAAATTTAAGAATTATAAGAATAGATGAAGAAGCAGAGATACAAACCAAAGGAATGCAGCAATAATTTAATGATATAATATCAGAAAATTTACCAAATCTAAAGAATGGAATAGAAGATTAAATATGAGAGGCTTACAGGACCCCTGATGTACAAAATTACAGCAGACCCACACCAAAATACATTAGAATGAGAATGACTAACATAGAGAATAAAGGTAAAATCATAAAGGCTGTGAGAAAAAAATCAAATTACATATGGGAGAAACCAATTTTGATCTCAACTGATTTCTCAACCCAGACCCTCAAAGGTAGGAGTTTCTGGAATAAAATATTTTAAGATGTAATAGAAAATGGATGCCAACCAAAAATTTTACATCCATCAGAATTAAATTTCAGGTTTAAAGATGAAATTAAAACCTTCCATGATCACAAACAATGAAAGGATCCACAACTAGAAAGCCTGAGCTACAGAGCATTCTCAACAAAATATTTCATGAGGAGGAAGTTAAAAAAAGTGGAAACCAGCGAAGGGAGAAACTACACTAAAGTAATATTCATCCAAAGGAGAAACTAAATCAAATTAAAAACCAGAAGGAAAATGACAAGGAATAAAAATCATATCTTAATAATAACTTTGAATGTTAATGTCCTAAACTTATCAATCAAAAGACCTAGACTGGCAGATTGAATTAAAAAGCAAGACCCAACAATATGCTCACCTCCTCCAGGGGCATGCTTTCCTCTTACCTCATGAGCTCTCTCCTCAAGTTCTCATAGAGTTAGGAATCTGAAGACAGCCGTGGTCTGCTTAGACCAACAGACTTATGTATATCCCAGGCATAGTGTGGAGTAGAAAGTGAGTAAGTGAGCAAATATCAGAAAACTTGCCTCCTGAGTTGCCACTCAGCAGGGAGAGATGGAGAACTGCCACCTCTACACAAGGACAAGGCAAGTTCAACACTTGCTCTGAGTTTTCACTTCTGAAAGTTAAGAATAAATCTTTCCATTGTTAAAATGCAAAAGTAGGTCACAGTAATGTGGATTTTGGGATACATCTACTGAAAAGTTCATTTGGGATAAATGGAGAGGAAATTATTGCTTTTTCAGAGAGAAAATGCATGGAGTCCTTCACTGGAACAAACAAAATCCTCTTAATGTGCCAGAGATTTGGGCTGTGCACCTGAGGCAAACACTAGGCTCCAAAGAAATGAGGTTAGAGCCCCAGGGAAATCCTGGATATACTCTGTGGAGCCCACACACAGTTTCTGAAACCTCAGCACTTCTTCCCAAGGAGCAGCATCTAAATGGAACTAAGTGGATCTTTGCAACCAGGAGAAGCAAAACGGGAACTCAAGCAACACTTACCTTGCAGCAAGCCAGAATAGTTCCCCCAAACAACAGAGGTTTTGGTCCCAGAATCTTCAGCTCCTTTAAAAGTCCACATGAGGAGGTCCCATAGCTATACTGTAAAAGAGAAATCCAGGTCACAGGAATTGTGAAAGTATGTGGGGTTTGCCTGTCTCAGACTCAGAAACCAGAGCAGTCAAGCCAGGGAGGTGACACGTAGGTGATATAATGACAGCAAAATCCCCAAAGCAATAATTGCGTTCACTCACCTTCTCCCCCTCCATCTCCAGTGAGGGTCCTTCTAAAACTCATGATTAACTAAAAGAACCTGAATTCTTTATGCTCCAATCCTAAAATGAATAGTTGATAAGTATCCCCAAACTACAGTGTTCCTGAGAGCTTCAGATTGAAATTCTGCCAGGGCATTTGATTTGCCTATGTCGATTGGTGAAATTGATTATTCCATGAAATTATGATTCTCATTCATGGAATAATAAATGCGGTAGAAATAGGAAGATTTTTTTTTCTTTTACTCGAATGATAAGACTTTGCCTAAGTGCATCTTCTCAACATCACAAAGTCATGAAGCACCTGTGGTAATATCGTTCTTACCATTTCCTCTGAGGGTTTTATAATTTTCCTTTTCTCTGAAGCATGCTCCTATTTTAAGATCTGGCAGTTAGATCTGTCTTCCCAGAAAGATCTGGGAGTGCTCACAGTGCTCTTATTTATATAGAATGACAACTTGGTCCAAGGCTTCCCATGACATCAGAGAAATCTGAACACCTTCAGAGATACCCAAATTGCTGTCGTCAGACAGTCCATATGATTTTATATGTAGGGAAGGCTGATTTTCCACATTTCACCTGAGTGGCACTGGGCACAAAAATGGGTTACCATGGAATCAATGTTGAGGCCATTCCTCTTCTCATGAAATCTACAACCAGTGATGCTTGCATGGTCAGCACAGTGCCAGCCATGCTCACACTTATACAGAAGGTCAGTTACAAAGCCATTCATTTGCTGCCTCTGTCTATCAACTACCTCTGTATGAAACCCATTAGGGCTGATGCTCCCTAGGGCAGGCCTGCCTGCAACTCATCTTTGATATGTCATGTCCTGAAACCCACAGCTGTGGGTTCTGGATCCTGCAAACCTTTTTACTCCAATGTGGCTGACATGGGGCAAACTTAAGAAAGAAGAGAGAAAAAGGAAAGAGGCTGCCAGAAACCACTGAAGCCTGTAGTTGTTATTCCCAGAAGGTTTGTCCCATAGTGACAAATTGGGAAGGTATGAAAAGTTCTATGTGTATGAAAAGAATGTTCCCCAAGAGACCTTTCAGTTACAATAGAGGTGCCCTTTGAAGTTTAATTTTCTTCCTGTTCATAGCAAGAGATGCACTGTGCAATATCAAAAGAGAAACTGTGATGTGTTCCAGATGGTTGAATTACGATCTTATTTTCCAGAGATGAGCCTTTAAAGCAGACAGTGTGTCCAATATTCTGTAAAAATCCAGTAACTCTTGTAAAATATCATAAAATTTATTTCAGGAAAAACTTGTGTTTAAAGGATCCACAGGCATTCCTCAGCAAGGCCAGCTGGGCTCTGGGATTTTTCCTCTGTATTTCCAATAGCTGTCTGTGCTCTAAAAGTTCAAAACTTAGAGGTAAATGGTTCTGCACATTGCATGATGTAGAAATTGAGTTATAGGAGGGGATGGAAGTTCCAGGGGAAGATTTCTGAAAAGAGGGAATGTGGAGTGTTACCCTCCCACTAGATAGGGGGTGCACTGTGGAGCTTTTTGTAGATAATGCTGGAGATTAGAAGGGAGGAGAACAGGAATCCCTGATATCCACAAGACAGCCACACATATATCCTCCAGCAGACATAATGGAGAATGTAAAGATAATAAAACAAATCTCCAAATAACCCAGAAGCCTCCAGAATTCCCAAAGTGAATAGATAAAGGGGCGAGGTTCCTACTGCACATGGCGGTCAGATTTTTGAATTTTTTAATTTTGTATAATTTGCCTCCATTGTATTCTGGATCATTGGTCTTGGTCTAAAATTCAGTTAATCAGATCATCCCAGTAAATAATTTTGTCAATAACCCCGTAGACACAGGAATAGGAAGTTGGAAGATGAGGTAGTAACTCAAGCAGATATTAAGCATCTAGTTAAGATTAATAAAAACTTATGCATTTCAAGCATTATCTGTTTTGACCTTCCAAACACATTAAAAAATAAGGCCCTGAAAACCACCTCAATTCCAGGGTTACAGAGGAGAAGGGCCTGGACAGACACTCACAGACAGAGAATCACCAGGGTGATTGTGAAGACAATCCAGATCTCCATGGAGAAGTTGGGGATCAGGTCTATCACAGGTCTCCATGGACAATTCTCTACAATGAGTTTTCCTGTTAGCTGAAGATGAAAACCTTTAGGGCTTTCATCAAGTGATGAAATAGAAGAAGCCATCAGAAGCTTACCAACCAAGAAATGCCCAGGACCAGATGGATACACAGCCAAGTTCTACAAGACGTTTAAAGAAGAACTAACACCAATACTCTTCAATTTATTTCAGGAAATAAGAAAAATATTAAATGTTTTAGACAAAAATTTCACCGATTTTATCAGTCATGCAGTTCATGCTTTGAATATAGTCTTTGACTGCTTCGTCACTGAGGCTTATTTTAATATGGACAGGATTTTATATTCCTCTTATTCCTCTCTATCTTCATAACCTGGGGTTGGGAACAAGATTATCTTTTCCCATCCTAGGCTGAGTTATCCATCTGTCTTTAAGCATACACCCACCACAGGAACAAAGTAAGTCAGACTTCAGGACTGGTGCCATAAGAATGGTTATCTCCAAAATTAACAGGTGAATCAGATCTCTCACAGGGGAAACCTGGAATGGATTATATCTTTAAAAACCATCAGTTCTTGGGTTGAGTCAGAGCACTAGCCTAGTATATATCAGGCACTGCATTCAGTTTTTGGAACGACATAAAAATTAATAAATAAAATAAAGACATTCTGTCCATCTACCAATAAAAAAAAATGATCAAACAAACAAAAAAGGAACCCTCTGTTCTCCCTGATGGGCAGAATCACAGCCTCTGGGAAAGGAGTCCCCTGTTCTTCTCCTTCCTCAGTAGAACAATAAAACTTTCTCTTTTTCTCAAAACTGTCCTTTTTATTGAATTGACATCAGGGACAAGACTGAGCTTTCAGTAACACTATTGTTGCTTGAGGTACATTATGTGTGTGTGTGTGTGTGTGTGTTTGTGGGCAAATATGTGTTTGTGTGCATGTGTATGTTGCCCTTTATTCTGTACTCCTAGTTGAGAAACCACTTTAGAATTTTAAATCTAGGACCTCCTCGGCAGATATCTTCTTCAAGGTCCAGTCTATTCCACTGTCTTTGTGCTTCATCCTATCCTCAGGAGTTCTTCGTTTCTGGCTTAACTGGAGGGCCTGGGGGTCTCTCATAATATGCAAGATAAAGAGAATAATGTGGAGGTGGCATTTTTTAAATACAAGAGAATCATAGAGGTAGAGAGAGAGGCAGGTTTTCCTTGAGGTCCTGTGATTTGAAGGATATTTGCTGAGCCCCTTCTACAATCAGATGAGGAATTAGAGCTAAGCACACCCAAGTTTTCACACAACCAATCCCACAAGTCCTTTGAATTCTCCTTTCATAACTTACTAAGTAGGAGAGAGTTAAGGGGTAAAGGAAAAATCACTATATAGTTTGACTCTGGAATGTTCCCAAAGGCTCAAGGGTTAACAGCTTTGTTCTCAGTGCAGCAATGTGCAGAGGTGGAAATTTTGGGGAGGTTATTTGGTCATGAGCTTCCCTAATCTCATCTCTGAATAATCCATAGATAGATTAACATTTGTATGGCATTTTCAGAAGGTGGTAGAGAGAAGGGAGCCTAGAGCCTAGTTGGAGTTAGATCACCAGGTGCAGATCCTAGAAGAGCTTATTAAATCCCTAGCCCCTACCTTGCGTCCTTATGCTTCCCAGTCTCCATGAGGAGAGGAACTTTGCTCCATGATGCACTTCTGTCATGGCAATCTTCCTCACCACAGTCCAGAATCAATGGATCCAAGTGATTATGGGCTGAAATCTCTTAAACTGTGAGTCCAAATATATCTTTTCTTTTTTATTTAATATGTTTCAGTTATTTTTTCTCTTATGGTTTTAAAATTTTTATTTATGCATTATATTTAGATAGATGAGTGTTTTTATTGTGATATATTCATATATGCACATAGCATACACTGTCTATTTCATTCTCAGATCCCTCCCTTTGCTCCCCCTTTTCCCTCCACTGATTCCATTTCTCTACTGGTCCCTTTTCTGTTTACCTGAGTTCACTTTCTTTCGTTTATATCTCTCTAGCTTCCACATATGATAAAAAACAAAGAACCCTTGACTTTCTGAATCTGGCTTATATTAATTAGTATGATGTTCTCTGTTATGATTTGGGTGTGTAGTGTTCCCCAAAGGTTGAGATGTGAGACAATGCACGAAGGTATAGAGGAGAAATGATTGGGTTATATAGCATAGTCTTAACCTAATCAGTGTATCAGTCCCTGATTGAATTAACTGAATGGGAACTGTAGGCAGGTGGAGTGGGACTGGAGGAAGTGATTCATTGGGGGCATGGCTTTGGGGTATATATTTGTATCTGGCAAGTGAAGACCTCTCTCTCTCTCTCTCTCTCTTTTTCTCTCTCTCCCTCCCTCCCTCCCTCCTTCCCTCCCTCTTCTGATTATCATGTTTGCTGTTTTTATCTGCCACAGTTTTACACCATGATGTTCTGCCTCACCTTAAGCCCCCATGGAATGGAGCTGGCCTTCTATGAAACAAGACATCTAAAAAGATGAGCCTTTAGATAAACTTTTCCTCCCCATACAATTGTGCTAGCTGTGTCCTTTAGTCACAGAAGAAAAAAATCTGAACAAATCATTCTCTGTTTCTATTATTTTTTTTTTTGCAAATAGCATAACTCTATTTGTGTTTATGGCTGAGTAAATCTCCACTGAGTACATATACCATATTTTCTTTATCCAGTTGATGGACACCTAGATTGCTTTTATAACTTAGTTATTGTTAAGTATGCTACCCAAAACATGGATATGCATAGTGTGTTGATTAGTTCTGTTGGATAAATATGGGGGATGATATTCTGGGTCATATATTGATTTAATTTCTCATCTCTTGTCACATCAACCACCTATGTCAAACACTGCTGGGAAGTTCAACAAATTTTCTTTTATTTTGTAATAAAATTTGTAATTTAATATTATTTGTGTATTTATTTGATCAGCATTGCTCTCCCTTAAGGTTAAATTGCACAAGGGCAAGGATTCTGACTGGCTTATAGGTGGAATTTGGCACAAGTCCTGAATACAGTAGCCAGACAGTCCTGCCAATCTACAGTGAAACTGATGTTAGGCACACATTGGAAGAGTCCAATAATGAGAGGAACTGTCTCTTTCACCTGACATGCTTCTCAACCTTCCCATCCATTAGCCCAGAAGAGTTGTTTATTTCCTCTTTTAGCCACAAAAGCTTAGATACCTCCTGATTCCCCAAATTAGCAAGATCAAGATTTACCAGACTGAGAAAAATGGGCACTTAATTAAGTTAGATAAATAATCTTGCTTTTTTATAATTGTAATTATAAATTGTGGAATTTGAACCTTATTCACAAATCATTCCAGAGCACTTCTGTGTCTCTCTAAACCAAGATAAATTTAGTCAGACAATTCCAGTCAAGACAGGCTTTCCATGGGAATAACAACTTGGGCTACCATTATGAAAGGATGGAAATATCATAATGATTGGGACTCTTACATCATTAAGTTTGTGGATCACCTGTTAATTTACACTTTTATCAGCCTGATGTTTTCCTGAATGTAATCTGAGATTGGACTTTTATCTGTTGCATATGAAAACAAGAAAGAAGATAAACCTTTCATATTGATAAGAACTGTTTGTGTCTCATGCTTGTATGATTAATTTTATACTATGTCCTTATTTTTTGTTATCACTATCTGTAACCAGAATAATAACTGAAAATTAAACATCTGAATACTTAAATATATAGAACATATCTTTAAAGTATGTGGTGAGTGCTTCACTAAATATGGCAGCTGGAAAACAGTCATAAACACCCCTACTCTGACTTCGTATCAATGCATGTTCTATGTAAAAACAATAAGCAGTTCTCTTATTGTAACTATAACAATATGTTATTCATGACCTATACTTAGAGAACCCAAGTTCCCTCCCCACATTGGTATTTAGAAAAAACATGTACACATTCAGTCTTACCTGCTTTTAGTGCTTATTCTGTGGGAAGTCAATAAGCACCTCAATCAGTGTTATTGGTAAGTTCAGTGGTTATAGATAACCACTTCCATTTCACTCCATTATTATGGGTTTAAGTATATGGGCTGCTGAACAGTGGCCTTTGTAGGTGGACATCTCAATACTAAAAATCGGCAACCTCCTTTCTTTGCTTTGGAGCTTATCAAGCAGCACGAAATGTTAACGATCATAGTTTGTCACTTTTGAGTGAAAGATTTCTTCAGGAGACACTAGACAGACACTACAGCTCCTCATTTGAAATGCAGAAAGGAAATACATCTATTTATCCATGAATTGATTCAAGGCCAAGGGGAAGTGTTGTACCAGTAGAGTCTCCTGGCACACAGTCTCCTTACCCAGGAATAGCTATATGTGAGCAGAAGACACATAAATGGGCTCAGATAGAGCCATGCCTGTGGTATTCCTGTGGAATGTTTGAAAAAATGACACTCTGCAGAGATGTGATTAAGGATATATATATGGCAGAGACACTTACAGACAAGGAAAAGGACAGGAAAGAAAAGCTGGGAGGCAATCACCAAGCATGGTGGCATTGATAGCCCAGGAAATTCTTACATATGCCTTACTTCTCTCCTTGACTTTAATGGATTCTGTTTCATAGAGTGAACCCTGGTTCGCAGAGGTTGAAACTGAGGCTCAGTGAATGCAAATGGCTTCACAACAGCTGTGGATCACAACAAAATAGGATAGATAGAGCTAACGTAAAGGGAGTTTGAAAAGTCTTCTGCTTGTCATTTCTCAGTACTTGCCATTCCCTGACAGGGTCAACATCAGACATAGCCAGATCCATGACTGCAACAGCTAATCAGTTGAGATTCTGTTCCTATCCCATAGTTATTCCCTCAGCAGCTCCCCTGTGTCATTTTCAAAAGTAAGAACACCTCTCCCCCCTTCTCTCTCTCTCTCTCTCCCTCCTTCCTTTCCTCCCTTCCTCAGCAGGGATAAAGAGAGAGGAAAATCAAGGAGATACTGAAGGTATTGATGAGTAAGACCATCCTCTATGGTCCCATCAGAGGGGTCCACAGAATGCATTCAAACATAGTCAGAGTGTCATCTTATAACCACTGGCAACTTAATCCCAATGCCTTCCTTATTCTTTTTGGAAATAAATTCCCTGTGGAATTTCATATGTTTTCATTTTCCTCCATAATTATAAATACTATAATTACAAATACTGTGCCATTACCAAGTCTAATGTGACAGTTCCTCTGCCCCTGTCATCTTAGGCCCTAACCAGGGTGCTTAGACTTCACATACAATGGAATATTACTCAGCACTAAAAAATAACAAAATCATGACATTTGCAAGGAAATGGATGGCATTAGAGCAGATTATGCTAAGTGAAGTTAGCCAATCCCTAAAAAACAAATGCCAAGTTCTTCTCTGATATAAGAGGGGCGACTCAAAACAGAGCAGGGAGGAAGAGCATGAGAAGATCACCATCAAATAGGAATGAGAGGTGGGGGGGATGGGAGAGAAGAGGGTAATTACATGGAAGACGGAAGAAGACCCACATTGTTATACAAAAATACATATAAGAGGATGTGAAGGGAAGGGGAAAAAGATAGAGAAAAAAATGAGTTATGGTAGAGGGGGTAGAGAGAGGTGAGGTGAGGGAAGGGGGGATAGAAAGGGGATAGGAAGGGCAGCAGAATACAACAGACACTAGTATGGCAGTATGTACAAATGTGGCTGTATAACCAATGTGATCCTGCAATCTGTAAATGTGGGAATAATAAGAATTCATACCTCATTTGAATCAAATGTATGATATATGTTAAGATCAATGTAATGTTTTGAGCAACTAATAAATATCTGATTTTTTTTAAATCAATAGCTATCATTACTTGGTAATGAAATGTAATCAGAACTATTTCCCAACTGATGCAAATGGTCTTACTCTACAGGGGATAATAATAAGAGACATATGATATATGATATGTCAAGATCAATGTAATGTTTTGAGCAACTAATAAATTTCTGACGTTTTTTTAAAAAAGCAATAACTACCATTACTTGGGAATGAAATGTAGTCAGAACTATTTCCCAACTGATGCAAATGGTCTTACTCTACAGGGGATAATAATAAGAGACATGTTCTTTGTGCCATTTGATTCCCCAGAAGCAATGTTTTCTAACATAAAGACTTTGCAAACTGACAATTTATTTGAACATATACAGGAAGCACCCAAACCACCCCTTGTCTCCCATCTACTCTTTGTTGTATTGAAGTATCTGCATGTACTTTTAGAGGTCTGCTCTAAGTGCTGATATTACAAAGATGACTAAGATTCAGGTGTTCTGGCCAAAAATAATGACAAACAGATAACTACAGCAACCATCCAAGTATAATAAATGTCTTTGTCAACATTGAATATTTGAGTTTCTGTCTCAGTGTTCTTCATATACTATCAATGTGGAGTCTCAAATAATATTTACAGGACATTAGGCTCAGATTCCATCACTGGATTCAGAGTATCGTAAGGATCTCCATGAATCTGATATTATTCATTACATTGTTAGCCCAAGTTTCTCCTCTAATGGGAAACCTGTCCTGATTTCCATTGTTTAAGTATTTGCTCTCATTGCAGGGAGGCAGTGTTGTGCTGAAATGATTTGAGTGTTAGGTTCAATTTTCACAATTTCTAATCTTGACTGTGAAAAAAGAGAGTAATGTTTTAAATGCAAACAAGATTTTTTTCTAACTCTGTTCTCAAGAGCCTACACTTCTCAGTAGGGGCACACTTGATTAGGTCTATTTGGGAAACCAGGTGGTATCTAGCTTTGATTGCTGAAGAAGGGAAACAACCAACTCTTGTAGACCTCATGGTTGGATGTTGTAGCAAAGTGGCAGGTCCCATGGTGTTCTCTCTTGGCATTGGAGGAGGTGTGTTCCTTACCTCAGTGACACTGTGAACTTGCTTGGCTGCATGCCTGCTGTGTTTGGGACATGCAACAGCACTGCATATAAAGGTCAGAATTATTGCTCTCATGGAGTTTAACATGTAACAGGAAAAAGATGCTAATCCTACAAGCACACAACAAATATTGAATTAGAAATAGAACTACTATATGATTCAGCATCCCACTTCTGGATATTTATCTAGATGAAATATGTGTCATAGAGGCATGTGTACTCCTATATTTATTGCAATATTATTCATGATAAGCAAGAATAAAAATCAACTTTAGTGTCCATGAATTAATGAATGGATAAAAGGAAAGATGAAATGTATACAAGAGATAACACTATTCAGCCTTACAAGTGATGAATTTCTATCATTTGGAACAGCATGGATGTGACTGAATGGCATCATTTCTTTACAAAATATCCTGCCTCAAATTCTTCATTTTAGTAATAAAATACAGATTTATAGAGAAATTGGTAGTGAGGCATATGGTCATTACTCTAACTAAATTGAAAAAGTGGAAGCATTTTTAGAATTGCAGAATGCCCATACGTTGGGAGAGTTGGGAAACAGCCAGATAAAAACATACATGAAATTTTAGAAAAAAGAGGAGGAAATAGTAACAGTATCGAGTGGAAAACATTTCAGGAATCCAGACACCATAGACACAAATCTATCACTCACACACCTGACCATGGGAATAAATCTATATTCTTCTAAGTCTAAATCTTTAAACTACATGTTCTTAGTCAGAGAAAGTAAGTTAGGTGACTGAGACTGACAGCCAGCTGGAAGATATCACAATTCCAACAATGTCAGCAAGGATGACATGTATCCAATAGCTTTTTACAACACTGTCTCACTAGCAAAATTCTGGTTGAATATTAAACAACAACCTCAGTTGACCACAAAAACCTCAGAAAGTGTAGACAATAACCAGTTCAGGTAGGGTAAGAATTGGAATTTTTGTCACCCAGGAACATGCTGTTAGGCATTGATTTAGAGCCTGTCACTAAAAGTCAAGATTTCATTAACAATTTGTCACAGATAATATATATCAAAGTGAGTCCTAAAAGGTGGACCTTGACTGCCACCAATCATGACATGTATCTAATGTTTTTTTACCTTGTAGATATAATCCTGGTTGACTATTATGTAACAACTTCAACTTACACATAAAACTTAGGAAGATCATATTTTAATCACCCTAATCAGGCCCATTGAGATTGTGAAATCAGCAGACTGATTAACTGGTCACCCTACAAGACACCAGTTTGGGCCCAGATTCCACTTGTCATAAAGAACAGTTGGAACTCAAATCTTATTTGCCACGGAGAAGGTCCTGTAACCCTGCAGAATTATAAATGGTTCACACTCATTAAATTTTCTAGGGTATTTAATCAATAAAACCCAATGGTGATAAATTATTTTAGCAACAACAAAGTCAGAAAGTTTCATATACTTTACCAGAAAGAGAGAAGGGCTGCATAGCCTTCTGTGACTACTAAAATGAAATAGATACTATTTTTTTGGCTAAATATTAACATGAAACCATATGAAAATATCCAGAATTTTGGTAAAAGTAAATATATGAATAACACTAAAAAATCTATAAAATAATTATTTTTGTTGGTAGATCTTTGCTCCTTTCTGTTACAGGTTATCAAAGCTAAAGGTTAAAATGAAGATAAGTCATGTTAAGTGAAATGATCCAGTCCCAAAACATTAAACTTCAAAGGTTTTCTCTACTAAGGGGAAGCTAATCCAAAGTAAGGCAAGTAAAGTGGAGATAAAAAAATACAAGAAAAAGAGAGAGGGAACAAAAGAAGGAAGAGGTAATTTCATCAAAAAATGGGAGTTCATAATCTGCTTGGATCAAATGTATGAAATATGATATGTCAAGAGCTTTGAAATATTTTGAACAACTAATAAAAAATAGAGAAAAGTTCAGTAGAGTAGGTGGAGGGGTTGAGGAGGAAGAAGAAGGGACATAAAAAGGGAAGAAGAGTGGAATGAATCTCACTGAACATGGAATGTGCATGCATGGGTGTGGCACAGTGGGTCCCAGTATCACATGTTTCCATAGGACATTAATTAAAAAATCGTAAATGGATTTGTTATGGGATGATTTGAAAATTAAGTCAGTCTGACCCAATTTTGTTCAGACAATTCATCCTGGGCAGAATTGGCCCCCATTTCTGCATGGGCCCATTCACATAGAAGCTGAAATTGCCACCCTTACCAACTTGATCCCTGAAAACAATGTTCATAACTGTAGAACTAATGAAAGCTTGCTTCCTGACTATGTACAAAAAGGTGCCAATTATGATAATTTGATGCTTTCCACTTTTTGAAATATGTCTCATGATTGTACTTGCCTCCCCTGCCTCTCTTCTTTGTGCTTTTTTGTGTTTTTAAGATGCCCCCCACCAGCATTCAATTCTTGGGCTGCAGAACTGGCGGCTTTGTGTTCCTTTGGCCCTGGCCAGAATAAATTCTTTATCTTTACTTCAAAAAGACACAGAGTTTTATTTGGGATTTTGGAATAGTGCCTAAACATTTGGAAGCCCCAAAGAGATATTCTCTGGAGTGTAGGCTGTGGCTCTCAGCCACCTGAGACCCCAATGCCACAAACACAGAGAGAAGATCCTGGAACTACATATATCAAGCTCTGAAAAAAATGGGATCCATTTGCAGGGAAGTGGATGGCACTAGAGCAGATTATGCTAAGCGAAGTTAGCCAATTCCTAAAAAACAAATGCTAATGTCTTTCCTGATATAAGGGAGGTGACTCAAAACAGAGTAGGAAGAAAGAGCATGAGAAAAAGATTACCACAAAACAAGGAAAAGAGGTGGAAGGGAATAGGAGAGAGAAGGGGAATTCCATGGAAGATGAAAGGAGACCCTCATGGTTTCACAAAATACATGTACAGTGGTGTGAAGGGGAAGGGAAGAAAAAAGAAAGAGATAAGTGTCACAGTAGAATGAGAAGAGAGAAGTGATGAGAGGGGAGGGGAGGGGAGATAGGGAGGGCAGTAGAATACAACTGACACTAAGATTGCTATATGTATACACATGGATGTATAACCAATGTGATCCTGCAATCTGTACATGTAAAAAAATGAGAATTCATACCCTATTTGAATCAAATGTATGATATGTCAAGATCATTGTATTGGGTTGAGCAAATAATAAAAAATTACAAATAAAAATGGGTGCCAATCAAGAAACTTGTATCCAGCAAAATTAAACTTTAGATTTGAAGATGAAATAAAAACCTTCCATGATAAACAAAAGTTAAAAGAATGTATAGCCAGAAAATTGGCCTTACAAACATCCTTGGCAAAATATTCCATGAAGAGGAAATGAAAAACAACAATGAAAATCAGCAGAGGGAGGTAGTACTCTAAAAGAAAAACTAATCAAAGAAGAAAATCAAGTCAAGTTAAATAACCAAAATAAACAAACATGGCTGGGAATACCATGTCTCAATAGTAACTCTGAATTTTAATGGCTTAGACTCACCAATTGAGAGACATAGGCTAGCACACTGGATTAAAAAAAGAACAATATGCTTCCTCCAGGAGACTCATCTGATAGAAAAAGACATACAGAGACTGAAGGTGAAAATTTGGGAAAAATCATACCACTCACATGGGCTGAAGAAGCAATCAGGGGTGTCCATCCTCATATTAAATAAAGTACACTTCAAGCCAAAGTTAACTAAAAGGGATAAAGATGGACATTATCTACTACTGAAGGGAAGCATATACCAATAAGACAAAACAATCATAATTATATATGCCCCAAACAATGGTGCAGCTATGATCATCAAACAAACTCTTCTCAAGTTCAAATTGAACACAACGCAATAATTTTGGGTGATTTTAACACATCTCTCTCACCACTAGATATATCTTCCAAACAAAAATTGATTAAGGAAATTAAAGAACTCAATAATACAATAAATAACTTAGACTTAACTGATATATATAGAATATTTCAACCTGCATCAAACAGGTACACTTTCTTCTCAGCAATACATGGATCCTTCTCCAAAATAGACAATATAATATGCCACAAAGCAACTCTTAGCAAATACAAAAAAGTAGAGAGATACAATCATGCCTTTTATCAGATCATAATGGAATAAAATTGGAAATCAACAACAAAGTAAAAAATAAAAATCTCTCCATCACCTTGAGACTGAACAATATGCTACTGAATGAACAATGGGTTGCAGAAGACAAAAAGAAGGAGATCAAAAATTCTTAGATGTAAATGAGAACATAGACAAAACATATCAAAATCTGGGAAACTATGAAAGCAGTACTAGAGGAAGGTTCATTGCATGGAGTTCATTCCTTAAAAGAAGAAAAAGCTAATAAATAAATGACCTCATATTACATCTCAAATCCTAGAAAAAGAGGAACAAATCAGCAGCAAAAGCAGTAGAAAGCAAGAAATAATTAAAATTAGAGCTCAAACCAATGAAATAAAAAAGGAAACATTTGAAAAAATTGACAAAACAAAAAGTTGGTTCTTTGAAAAAATAAATAAAATTGACAGGCCCTTAGCTATGCTAATGAAGATAAGTAGAGAGAAAACTCAAATCACCAACGTACACGATGAACAAGGTAATATCACAACAGATACTACAGAAATACAGAGGATAATTAGAAATTATTTTGAAAACTTATACTCCAATAAAATAGAAGACATTGAAGGCATCAAAAATTTATTTTAAAAAATTATTTTAGTTGTGAATGGATCTTTTTATTTATGTGTATGTGGTGCTGAGAATCCAACCCTTGCTTCAGGCATGCTAGGCAAGCACTCTACCACTGAGCTACAACCGCAATCCCGATAAATGTCTTAAGTCATACGATTTGCCCATTTGAATCAGAAAGATATACACAATTTTAAACAGACCAATATCAAGTGATGAAATAGAAGATGCCATCAGAAGCTTACCAACCAAGAAATGCCCAGGACCAGATGGATACACAGCCAAGTTCTACAAGACCTTTAAAAAAGAACTAATACCAATACTCTTCAATTTATTTCAGGAAATAGGAAAAAAGTTAAATGATTTAGACAAATATTTCACCTATTTTATCAGTCATCCACTTCATGCTTTGAATATAGTCTTTGACTGCTTCAACACTGAGGATTATTTTAATATGGACAGGATTTTATTTTTCTCTTCTTCCTCTCTCTCTTCATAATCTGGGGGTTGGGAACAAGATTATCTTTTCCCATCCTAGGCTGAGTTATCCATCTGTCTTTGAGCATACACCCACCACAGGAACAAAGTCAGTCAGACTTTAGGACTGGTGCCATAAGAATGGTTATCTCCCAAATTAACAGGTGAATCAAACCTCTCACAGGGGACACCTGTAATGGATTATATCTTTAAAAACCATCAGTCCTTGGGTTGAGTCAGTGCACTTGCCTAACATACATGAGACACTGCATTCAGTTGTTGGCACCACATAAAAATTAATAAATAAAATAAAGACATTCTATCTACCAATACAAAAAAAAGATCAAACAAACAAACAAACAAACAAAAAAGGAACCCTCTGTTCTCCCTGATGGGCAGAATCACAGCCTCTGGGAAAGGAGTCCCCTGTGCTTCTCCTTCCTCAGTAGAACAATAAAACTTTCTCTTTTTCTCAAAACTGTCCTTTTTATTGAATTGAAATCAGGGACAAGACTGAGCTTTCAGTAACACTATTGTTGCTTGAGGTACATTATGTGTGTGTGTGTGTGTGTGTGTGTGTGTGTGTGTGTGTGTGTGAGTGTGTGTTGGGTACAGTGATGCACATCTGTAATCCCAGGGGATCTGGAGGAGGATCATGTGTTTGAGAGTTTGAAGGCAGATTCAGCAAGGCTGTAAGCAACACAGTGAGACCCTGTCTCAAAAAAAATAAAGTGTGCTGGGGATGTGGCTGGATGTTTAAGCAACCTTAGGTTCAATTACTGCTACTGAAAAACCCCCAAATTAGTGTGTGTGTGTGTGTGTGTGTGTGTGTGTGTGTGTGTGTTTGTGGGCAAATATGTGTTTGTGTGCATGTGTATGATGCCCTTTACTATGTACTCCTAGTTGAGAAACCACTTTAGAATTTTAAAGCTAGGACCTCCTTGGCAGATATCTTCTTCAAGGTCCAGTCTATTCCACTGTCTTTGTGCTTCATTCTGTCCTCAGGAGTTTTTTGTTTCTGGCTTAACTGGAGGGTCTGGCGGTCTCTCATGATATGCAAGATAAAGAGAATAATGTGGAGGTGGCATTTTTTTAAAAATACAAGAGAATCATAGAGGTAGAGAGACAGGAAGGTGATCCTTGAGGTCCTGTGATTTGAAGGATATATACTGAGCCCCTTCTACAGTCAGATGAGGAATTAGAGCTAAGCACACCCGAGTTCTCACAAAACCAACCCCACAAGTCTTTGTATTCTGCTTTCATAACTTACTAAGAAGGAGAGAGTTAAGTGGTAAACGAAAAATCATGACATGTTTTGACTCTGGAATGTTCCCAAAGGCTCAAGGGTTAACAGCTTGGTTCCCAGTACCGAAATGTGCTGAGGTGGAGATTTGGGGGAGGTTATTTGATCATGAGCTTCCCTAATCTCATCTGTGGGTGATTCATAGATGGATTCACATTTGTATGGCATTATCAGAAGGTGGTAGAGAGGACGGAGCCTAGGGCCTAGTTGGAGTTAGGTCACCAGGTGCAGATCCTAGAAGAGCTTATCAAATCCCTAGCCCCTACCTTGCCCTCCTTATGCTTCCCAATCACCATGAGTGGAGAAACTTTGCTCCATGGTTCACTTCTGTCATGGCAATCTGCCTCACAACAGTCCAGAATCAATGGATCCAAGTGATTATTGGCTGAAATCTCTTAAACTGAAATCTCTTAAACTGTGAGTCCAGATATATCTTTTCTTCTTTATTTAATATGTTTCAGTTATATTTTCTCTTATGGTTTTAAAATTTTTATTTGTGCATTATGATTAGATAGATGAGTGATTTTCATTGTGATATATTCATATATGCACACAGCATACACTATTTCATTCTCAGATCCCTCTCTTTGCTCCCCCTTTTCCTTCAACTGATTCCATTTCTCTACTGGTCCCTTTTCTGTTTACCTGAGTTCCCTTTCTTTCGTTTATATCTCTCTAGCTTCCACATATGATAAAAAACAAAGAACCCTTGACTTTCTGAATCTGGCTTATATTAATTAGTATGATGTTCTCTGTTATGATTTGGGTGTGTAGTGTTCCCCAAAGGTTGAGATGTGAGACAATGCACGAAGGTATAGAGGAGAAATGATTGGGTTATATAGCATAGTCTTAACCTAATCAGTGAATTAGTCCCTGATTGAATTAACTGAATGGGAACTGTAGGCAGGTGGAGTGGGACTGGAGGAAGTGATTCATTGGGGGCATGGCTTTGGGGTATATATTTGTATCTGGCAAGTGAAGACCTCTCTCTCTCTCTCTCTCTCTCTCTCTCTCTCTCTCTCTCTCTCTCTCTCTCTCTCTCTCTCTCTCTCCCTCCCTCCCTCCCTTCCTCCTTCCCTGCCTCTTCTGATCATCATGTGAGCTGGTTCCCTCTTCCACAATTTTACACCATCATGTTCTGCCTCACCTTGAGTCCCCATGGAATGGAGCTGGCCTTCTATGAAACAAAACATCTAAAAAGATGAGCCTTTAGATAAACTTTTCCTCCCCATACAATTGTGCTGGCTGGGTCCTTTAGTCACAGAAGAAAAAAGTTGACCAAATCATTCTCTGTTTCTATTAATTTTCTTGCAAATGGCATAACTCTATTTGTGTTTATGGCTGAGTAAATCTCCATTGAGTACATATACCATATTTTCTTTATCCAGTTGATGGACACCTAGATTGCTTTTATAACTTAGTTATTGTGAAGTATGCTACCAAAAACATGGAAACATGGATATGCATAGTATGCTGATTAATTATGTTGGATAAATATGGGGGATGATATAGCTGGGTCATATATTGATTTAATTTCTCATCTCTTGTCACATCAACCACCTATGTCAAACACTTCTATTAAGTTCAACAAATTTTCTTTTATTTTGTAATAAAATTTGTAATTTAATATTATTTGTATATTTATTTTATTAGCATTGCTCTCCCTTAAGGTTAAATTTCACAAGGGCAAGGATTCTGACTGGCTTATAGGTAGAATTTGGCACAAGTCCTGAACACAGTAGCCAGACAGTCCTCCCAATCTACAGTGATACTGATGTTAGGCACACATTGGAAGAGTCCAATAACGAGAGGAACTGTCTCTTTCACCTGACATGCTCCTCAACCTTCCCATCCATTAGCCCAGAAGAGTTAGTTATTTCCTCTTCTAGCCACCAAAGCTTAGATACCACCTGATTCCCCAAATTAGCAAGATCAAGTTTTACCCGACTGAGAAGAATGGGCACTTAACTAAGTTAGATAAATAATCTTGCTTGCATTTTTTCATAATTGTAATTATAAATTGTGGAATTTGAACCTTATACACAAATCATTGTAAAGCACTTCTGTGTTTCTCTACACCAAGAGAAATTTAGTCAGACAATTCCAGTGAAGTCAGACTTTCCATGGGAATAACACCTTGGGCTACCATTATGAAAGGATGGAAATGTCATGATGATTGGGGCCCTTACATCACTAAGTTTGTGGATCACCTGTTCATTTACGCTTATATCAGCCTGATGTTTTCCTGAATGTAATCTGAGATTGGACTTTTATCTGTTGCGTATGAAAACAAGAAAGAAGATAAACTGTTCATATTGATAAGGACTGTATGTGTCTCATACTTGTGTGCTTAATTTTATGTGGCTGAACCATCTTTATTTATACTATGTCCTTATTTTTTGCTATCACTATCTGCAATCAGAATAATAACTGGGAATTAAACATCTGAATACTTAAATATATAGAACATATCTTTAAAGTATGTGGTGAGTGCTTCACTAAATATGTAGAGGAGATACCAGAGTCAAGAGGGCAGTCTTCTGGCACATAATGCTTTCCTGGACATGCACAGCAAAAATTTAGTATTCAAATATCTTTGTGTTAGATGATATTACCTTCTATGGAATAAAGTTCATGAGGAACATTCCTCTCTTTCTCTCCCTCTCTCTTTCTTGTGTGTGTGCGTGTGTGTGTGTGTGTGTGTGTGTGTGTGTGTGTGTGTGTGTGTGTGTGTTTTGACTTTTCCCTGTGTCGCCTGGCCTTCCTTTAATTCCTGGGCTCAAGGAATCGTCCTGCCTCATCGTCTTGAAAATTGAGACTACAGATGTTTGCCACTCTGCCTGGCTAGAGCATGGCTTCTTTGATTGCTTTTTGCAGAACAAGAACCTTTGCATAGGTTGGGCCCCAGCACTGGATGCGTTTTTCATCTCAAGGAATGACTAACCCATACTTGTTGGTACAAATCCCAACCAGTCAAACCAGGACCAGAGCTATGAAAGAAAGGGGGAAAATCATAATAGCCCTAGATATTTCATCATAAGAGCCAAATACATTACTTGAAGGAAGATGAAATTATATTAGTTTCATAGAGGTTTTATATACAGAAAATATAAAAAAGATTTTGGGTTATGGTAAGATTATTACTGACAGCCTAACCCTGGGAGCTACCTTGATCCTAGCTGGCTGGATTTAGATGCTTACCCACATAATAAATAGACAAAAGATAGTAAAATGAGTATTGAACTTGATGCAGTTCCATCAACTCAGGAGAAAGCGGTTATATTGCTTCTCCTTACCTATCCCACAGACACAATTATAAATTACAGAAACAAAAGCCAAGTGATAGACATGTGTATATTTTGTTGATCTGAAGAGGAAGCAATCTGGAAAAAAAACAAGAAATGCACAGATGCAGATTTAGTTAGTCTGTGTTGTCCCAGAAGGAAGAAAATCCCCATTTTCATTTACTTTGGTGCCTGTCAGGGTGGGAGGTGGAAGCCCCAAGGTCCTCCTGCTTCTACTCTCAGCATGAGGAAGTCATTCCCAATTTCAGTGGGGTGCCTCCAAATTCAGTCTGTTACAAGGCTGTTAATAGTCAACAGTTATCAAATGACACTGTAATCTCTCTTTATTTGAAAGCATGCCAGAGATGTGGGAAGGGTTGGTGAAGGGTGAGTATCAGTTGGTGCAGAGTAAGAAGAAAAAGAGAAGGAAGCACACAAGAGTTGAATGTCTTATTATTCTGTTATGTTTGAGAACTTGGAGACTTTGTTACCTAATCCCCCATTTCTCAGGCTAATCAGATAAAGAATTTGAATCAGAGTTGAGATAATGAGCTGATATAATGTTCAAATACTCAGACATGGCATCACTCACATCAGGAATCTATTGAGAGTTTCACAAGTGACAATTGTTCTTAAAAGACTTCTCCTAAACCAGCTCCCAAGGTCTGCTCTCCACCCACAACCACCCATTTACAAAAAAGCAGGAAGCAACCTGCTCAGACACCTCTTGGTCTAATGAAAAATCTAGGATCATCTTTTTGGAGTTCTGGTGCTGAATGTGCTCTCTGTGGTGATATCTGCCATGAGATGGGTGGGTAGAGATTTGTTGTTCACCTGGCCTTTCAGGATGCTGTTCTCCTCTTTTGTCCTTTCACACCAATTGGTCATGGACATGCATTATTTTCAGAGACAGAGGTTATTCTTTGCTCTAAAATCGGTCTAACTTGCTGGCTACTGCAGGGATCTCTTAATGGTGGCACAGGATGTAGCTTGGATTGACATTACTCAGTGCATCCATCAGTGTCATCTTGTTCATCCCCGTTTTTTAGGGGACTTCTGGCCATCAGGGTACTGGCACACAGCCTGAATGTGCTGGAAAGGTTGCTGTGGCCCAAACAAGCCAAATCATCTTTCTGTATTAATAAACCAGGAAGATGAAGTGGTTAGCAAAGACACACAGGCAAAGAACCTGCAGAGGCCCAGCAATCTCACCTAACTCAATGACCAAACGTCCCAAATGCCAGCTCTTTGTAAAGTACTCTGGGGCATAATAGTGGATAGTACAGAGACCCTTCTCCAGAAAAGTTCACATTCTGGAAAGTTAAATAAAGGTGGAATCCAACAATGTTGTACATAAAGAAGACAACAAAAAAATAAATGTGTTCCAGGGAAAACAGAGGTTGTCCAGGGGATGAAGTGGCTTCGTGTGAAGAGGTAGTGTTGAAAGCCTTTACCAGTTGAAGTTTTTTTCTGAGCTGGGTTTTGAAGGATGACTAAGAGTCTTCTGGGCTGGGGCTGTGACTCAGTGGTAGAGTGCTTGCCTAGGATGTAAGGCCCTGGGTTTGATTCTCAGCACTGCATAGAAATAAATAAGGAAAGAAAGAAAGAAGGAAAAAAAGGTTCATCAACAACTAAAAAATATTAAAAAAAAATTCTTCTCTGAGCAAGAGGGCATTGTAAGCAGAGGAAAGTGCATGAGTAGTTATTTAGATATAACTTTTTTGGGTGGAATTCAAGGATTTTGTAATGAGAAAACCTAAGGAGACAAAAACTGATTAGATGATATTTAATTCCAATATTTCACTTGAGTTTCTGATAAGAAGCAATAACCTTTGGGCGTAATGATAACTCTGATCAAATTTTTTATTAATGCTTTTTACAAACCTGAGCTCAAAGATAAAAATGGGCATGTCTCATGATTCACTGCCAACTGGCAAGGTGGAGGGGGCACCTGACTTCTGCAATAGGGGGTGGTGTTTTCTACTGGCTGTACACCCAGCTCCACTTTATTTCCAAGCATATAAATATGCCAGACTGACTTCATTGACTCACAGCTGCTCACAGAAGGCAAGCTTGGCACCTTTACCACTGAAAAGATAGCTCACATAGCTGGAAGTCAAACTCAGAGGAGAAAATTTTGGAAAGAAAGTAGTGATGGAACTGATCCCAAACTTTTCCATGGAAACCTGGGTTCTCCTGGGAATCAGCCTCGTGCTCCTCTACCTGTGAGTAACTGTCCCAGTTCCTCTCCTCTTGAAACTTCCCATTTCTGTGACTAGGAGTTTTAGTGATATCATTTGATTTGGAGGATGAACTTCTGATTGAGTCTAAGTTTGAACCTAGATAAATCAACCAGAAGAGTTCAGTAGATGCAGATTACAGACAACTGGACACCTTCTGAAAAGTAATGAATGCTCTGCAAACTTTCAGAATTCTGGGAGTAAAGAGGAGTCTTCACAAGTTTCTGTGTCATTGTTTATCTTTTGTGTTCTATGTGCACTACAAGAGATGTTTAGGAGGCTTGTATCCTGTGGAACAGGTGGTTCCTGCTTCATCTCTCACGTCACAGTACCATTTGTAAAATGCACCAAGTGCACCCCAGGTACTATCACAGGCTCAGACTCAGTTCTTCCCTCTGTTCTCTTCCCTTTCACAGGAACAGCCCTCCCTCCAAAAACTCAATTCCTTCGCCCTGAAATATGCAACTACTGCTGAATGATGAAACTATTGAGCAAAGACTTGAAAGAAATTTTGAACTTTTATTCTTTAAGTTATCATCAGTGTAGAGATTTGTTTCTTTCCTGATTTGAAATATAATGGCAGCTTCAAGAGACAGAAGTTAAAAAGCCAATTTTATATTTTAAATATTTTCCCATGATATTCCAGTACAGGTGCATGAATAAAATAATCTAGTAGAAGAATTCCTTTAAATAGTGTAATTCCTGGGCTGGGATTGTGGGTCAGTGGGAGAGAGCTCATCTGGCATGTGTGAGGCACTGGGTTTGATCTTCAGCACCACATAAACATAAATAAATAAAATAAAGGTATTGTGTCTGCCAACAACTAAAAAAAAAATTTAAAAATAGTGGGATTCCTGGTTTCATGGATCAGGTAAAAAGAGCAGTTATTTCTGACTGAGAGTAGAAATATTGCCCGAAGGAGACCTTTGACTTCTACCTTAAATCTACTTTTATGAGAGTTGGCATTCATAATGATGTGAAAATAGAAAATATAAACCTGGTTGTAACAATTGAAGTTAAGGGTGGTATTCAGGCTTTTGTTGCATCTATTTTCCCCTCCAGTGGCATTTTAAAATTAATGGAAATGTTTTAATTTTATTCTGTTCAATAGTGCAATTTTTTGAGGTAAGTTCCTCACGTTCCTTCTGAAGGTCAAAATAGGACCTTTGGATTCTGTATTTGTGAAAACCAACCTGTTTAAAAATGACCCATCTTTTTTGAACAATTGAAGGAATATTAATCTAATACATACATCCATGACATAGATTGCACATGTCTTTAAATATACGTTCCCAGCTGGTTATTCTTATCCAACAGTTTCCCAATATGCCAGTGTTCTTAATCTCTTACAGCAGATGAGTAAAAGAGAACATGGACGAAGGATGCAATAAAAGGAATCCAGATAGGAGTTATGAAAAAGTGGGAGAATATTCCTCTCTGCTGAGGGAAGAAGGCCCAGAGTGGGGACAGCCCCCACTGGAGGCCACTAGAGAGGCCAACATGATGGTATCAAGTCATCTTTCTGAACTGACACCAGTGAATGAAATGACCTAGAAGAAATTTAGGCTGAATTGCTCAGGAATTTTTAAGTTCATGTTTGGGGACTTATATCAGATATTCACTGTAGCATTGGGAGCCTAATGATGGAATTAGCTGCTCTGAGCTAAGTATTGTGACTTTTGGAGTCTCTCAGGGAATGTGAGAGAGGAGATGATGAAAAGATGTGATTAGGGCCATTAGAGTTCTTGTTGTTATTTATGGCCTAAACGTTACCTCCCTGGCTTCATGGCTCCCATTCTTGATCAGTGACTCATTAGCCACTATATACACACAGTCACAATCCCTTGATCTGGATTTCTCTTTCACTTTATAGATATGGGACCTATTCACATGGATATTTTAAGAAGCTGGAAATTCCTGGGCCAACACCTCTGCCTTTTTTGGGAACTGTTCTTAATGATCGCTGGGTGAGTGTTATTTGAGCTCTCTGTTTTGCCTCTTATGGTTGCAAACATCTGCTTAGTTACATAAGTAGAAATTCAGCTCCATGAGAGAAGTTTCAAGATTTCTAAGCTTCAGAAACTGTGTGAGGGCCCCATCCAAAGCACAGTCAGGTTTACACTGGGGCTCTGTTTACAACTCCTCCTGGCCTCAGGTTCCCTTGTGTTGATGAGCTCAGGACTCTGGCACATCCACATTGTAAGCTGTGGATTTTATGTTTAGCAAACTGTGAGCATTCTCAGAGGATTTTCATTTTTCTCAGTGCAGATTCTAGGAAGACACACTCAAACCTCTGGGATGATTTATTTGTACACTTAAAATATTACAAATAAAATGTAGCATGAGGAAGATTAATTGCTTAGTTTTTATGATGAAAACTCAGAGCCAGTGTCTAACTATATGTGTCCTATGGGCAGAGAGGTAGCAACTTCCCTTTTCCAAGTTGAGCTACAACATAGGAAGGCAAGTCCGCTTTTTATTTGCTCACTATGTCACTTACTTACTCAACAACAGGATTGTGATAACATAAATCTCTTAGGCTAGAAGAGGTTGCTGGTGTCCTTAAGTCCTTCTAGTTAAAACCTGAGATAAATTAAAATGATCCTCAATGAGGAGATAAAAGTTCATGTGTGGCCCTAGGAAACACTCACTTTTCCTCACCCTGGGTTTCCTCATGTGCCCATGGAGGCGATAATTCATAAGGTCCCAGTATTTATGAGACAACATAAGTAGAAGAAGAAATGTTGCAGAAGAGAAGCATGTTGTATTCATAGACAAGGGGAATTGGTTGATTATGTATAATAGAGAAAATTCAAGTAACTTTACATATTTTATTTCAAACATTGCATATTTTCTCTTTTCTCCTCAGAAGCCTCTGAATAAGAGCTTCTCTCTAACCACCTGTTAGGAACAAGAAGCCTGATTTCATGGGATTTGGGTCATTTAATGCAATGTCAGTACATTTGCAACAATAATGTAATTTCATTTTGTTCTTCTTCCTAGGGTTTGTCTAATTTTGACACAGAATGTTATAAATAGTATGTAAAAACATGGGGGTGAGCATTCTGGAAATTTCTCTTTGGTAGACTTGTTATGATGTGGCACCCCAAAGCATGAGGACAACCTCAGCCCCGAGCTTTTGGATACAACCCTCTGTGCTGCAAAGTCCTTGGAGGCTTGTCCTGCCAAAGGTTCTGCATGTGACCAGGAGTCTGGGTCTACAGTCTGACTTAGGTTGAGAATGTTGCATGTTTTCGCTCTTCTCCTGCTTTTGATGACCCAAAGTCTCCAGCCTTACTTTGTGTCCAATGCTTGGCTATTCCTATCTTCCACATTTTTCTTTCTTTTTGTCCCCTTTAGATGAATAAAATGTATTATTTGAGAATTGTTTTTTTTTAAATCATGGGCTTATAAATTTATGGCATCATCTCTTTCCTCCATTGATTTCCTTTTAATTTAAAGACAAATTCTCTTATTTATAATTTACATTTAATGTATGCTTTTGAACAAAAGGCTGGGAAGTACTGGGAAGCAGATGGGAAACTATTTCTGCTCAGATTTTTTTCATTTCCTTAACTTTCTTTCTTCTATTTTATTGTCATCATTATTTTTACTCATATGCCACTTTTAAGTTTTCAGTGTTGACTTTTCAATGAAGCATTTCTTTCTCTTCTTCATCCATTTGATGTTAAGACCAGACATAGCATATAGTTCCACCAGTGAGTTTCCTAGTGAATTGATAGGGTTTATATTGGATGGTATCTCAGCTAACTATAGCAACTATTCCCTTTTAGAACTTGTGGGGGGTTGGTGGGAGCCAAAGAAGAGGTGTAATCATTTTGCTCACCACTAAAAATAGTGGTAGAAGACATTGAATCTTCTTCTCCATCTTCTCTCATCAATCCCCATAAAGCCACAGGCCTGGCAAGAGTGTTCTGCTCAGTTTACATGGCCCAAGGTCACAACATGTGATCCAAGGATACAACGTGCTCCACTGGGTCTCCAAATCCCCCATTTTAGCTACCACTTGAAAAACTTAGTAATTTTGAGAAGTTATTCAATTGTCTGCCTTCAATTTTTTTCACAAACCTATATTTGGCTATGTAAAAAGTTATGGAGACTATGGGCTGAGGCTGTAGCTCAGTGGCAGAGCACGTGCCTAGCAAGTGTGAGGCACTGGGTTTGATCCTTTGCACCATATGAAAACAAACAAATAAAGGCATTCTGTGCACCAATAATTACAAGAAATAATATCTAAATACGTTATGGAAAGTAGTGTAGGCAATACTATTTTATTCACTATCTAGATTTAACAAGTGTTCCAATGCTATTTTTAATTATGATCTCTTAGGTGGTGTATTTTGTCTCTTTCTACCTACTTTATCTACATTACCCTTTATGCTATGAAGACTGCAGTGGCTTCTGAGGTCAGAATCCCCAACTAGAACTTCATGTTGCTATGTATTGTAGGACTAGGCAGGTAGAATAGGTAACATCAGGATTGAAGTCTGGATTTCTCCTGCAGAATCTGGCCTATTAGATTTAATGAGCCCTATTTTTCTAACACAGCATATATGATGGTCGACAGCCTGTTTTTTTTTTACAACTTATTATTTTATTTTCTCCACTTAAATAAGAAAAAGAAAAATTCACTCTCAGTCTGAAACACAAAGGAGAGCTGTTTCTGACTGTTCTACATCAGCTCAGAAGTGCTATTTTGTTTTGTTTTCATATACTTTTTAATTGTTCTAATTAGTTATACATGACAATGGAATGCATTTTGACACATCATACATACATGGATATAACTTCTCATTTGTCTGGTTGTACATGATATAGAGTTACACAGGTCTTGTAATCACATATGCAGAGAAGGTAATAATGTCCCATTAATTCAACTATTATTCCTAATTCCAGTCCTCCTTCCCTCCCTTCACTCCCCTCTGTCTAGTCCATAACACTCTATTCCCCCACCCCCTTATTGTGAATTAGCGTCTGTATATCAGAGAAAACATTTGGCCTTTGGTTCTTTGGGATTAGCTTATTTCGCTTAGCATAATATTCTCCAGTTCAACCCATTTACCAGCAAATGCCATCATTTCATTCTTCAGAAGTGCTATCTGCACCACAAGTTTTACCAATGGCAACTGTTTCAAAAGATTCCTCTTATTTCTTTTATTGGTTGTTCACAACATTACAAATCTCTTGACATCTCATATTTCATACATTAGAATCAAGTGGGTTATGAACTCCCATTTTTACCCCAAATACAGATTGCAGAATCACATCGGTTACACATCCACATTTTTACATACTGCCATATTAGTGACTGTTGTATTCTGCTACCTTTCCTATCCTCTACTATCCCCCCTCCCCTCCCCACCCATCTTCTTTCTCTACCCCATATACTGTAATTCATTTCCCTCCATGTTTTTTATTCCATTCCCCTCACAACCTCTTATATGTAATTTTGTATAACAATGAGGGTCTCTCTCCATTACATGCAATTTCCCTTTTTTCTCCCTTTCCCTCCCACCTCATGTCTCTGTTTAATGTTAATCTTTTCTTCCTGCTTTTCCTCCCTGCCATGTTTTTAGTTGCTCTCATTATATCAAAGAAGACATTTGGTATTTCCTTTTTAGGGATTGACTAGCTTCACTAAGCATAATCTGCTCTAGTTCCATTCACTTCCCTGCAAATTCCGTGATTTTGTCATTTTTTAGTGCTGCGTAATACTCCATGGTGTATAAATGCCACATTTTTTTTTTATCCATTCATCTATTGAAGGGAATCTGGGTTGATTCCACAGTCTAGCAATTGTGAATTGTGCTATGAACTTCGATGTGGCAGTATCCCTGTAGTGTGCTCTTTTAAGGTCTTCAGGGAATAGTCCAAGAAGGGCAATAGCTGGGTCAAATGGTGGTTCCATTCCCAGATTTCCCAGGAATCTCCATACTGCTTTCCACATTGGCTGCACCCGTTTGCAGTCCCACCAGCAGTGCACAAGAGTACCCTTTTCCCCACATCCTCGCCAGCACTCGTTGTTTTTTGACTTCATCATGGCTGCCAATCTTACTGGGGTGAGGTGGTATCTTAGGGTGGTTTTGATTTGCATTTCCTTGACTGCTAGAGATGGTGAGCATTTTTTCATGTACTTGTTGATTGATTGTATGTCCTCCTCTGTGAAGTGTTTGTTCATGTCCTTGGCCCATTTGTTGATTGGGTTATTTGTTTTATTATTGTCTAATTTTCTGAGTTCTTTGTATACTTTGGATATTAGGGCTCTATCTGAAGTGTGAGGAGTAAAAATTTGTTCCCAGTATGTAGAATCTCTATTTACCTCTTTTATTGTTTCTCTTGCTGAGAAAAAACTTTTCAGTTTAAGAAAGTCCCATTTGTTGATTCTTGTTATTAACTCTTGTGCTATTGTTGTCCCATTAAGGAATTTGGAGCCCAAACACAATATGCAGATCGGAGCTAACTTTTTCTTCTATCAGATGCAGAGTCTCTGATTTGATATCAAGCTCCTTGATCCATTTTCAGTTGACTTTTGTGCATGGCGAGAGGAGGGGATTCAGTTTCATTTTGTTGCATATGGATTTCCAGTTTTCCCAACACCATTTTTTGAAGATGCTATCCTTCCTCCATTGCATGTTCTTAGCTCCTTTATCAAATATAAGATAGTTGTAGCTTTGTGGATTAGTCTTTGTGTCCTCTATTCTGTACCATTGGTCCACCCACCTGTTTTGGTACCAGTACAATGCTGTTTTTGTCACTATTGCTCTGTAATATAGTTTGAAATCTGGTATCGCTATACCACCTGATTCACACTTCCTCCTTAGAATTGTTTTTGCTATTCTGGGTCTTTTATTTTTCCATATGAATTTCATGATTGCTTTATCTATTTCTACAAGAAATGCCATTGGGATTTTGATTGGCATTGCATTAAACCTATAGAGAAGTTTTGGTAATATCGCCATTTTGATAATGTTAGTTCTGCCTATCCATGAACAAGGTATAATTTTCCATCTTCTAAGATCCTCTTCTATTTCTCTCTTTAGAGTTCTGTAGTTTTCATTGTATAGGTCTTTCACCTCTTTTGTTAGGTTGATTCCCAAGTATTTTATTTTATTTTTTTTGAGGATATTGTGAATGGAGTGTTTTTTCTCATTTCCGTTTCAGAAGTTTTGTCGCTGATATACAGAAATGCCTTTGATTTATGTGTGTTGATTTTATATCCTGCCACTTTGCTGAATTCATTTATTAGTTCTAGTAGTTTGTTTGTAGACCCTTTTGGGTCTTCTAGGTATGACAGCCTTTTTTGTTTATTATGGAGCCAAGCACTATCAAAACAGTGCTCATCAAGAATTTTATTCTGTCTTCAGTAACCGGTGGGTAAGCATTCACTTTTCAACATTTTCACATTTAATTAGTTATATTTAAGTTTTAATTTATTCTTTTCAGTTATACATGACACTAGAATGTATTTTGACATATTATACATACATGATGTACAACTTCCCAAGCCTGTGTTTAAACATAATGTGGAGTTTCTCTAGTTGTGTATTCATATATAAAGATAGGAAAGTTGTTTGTGATTCATTCTACAGTCTTTCCTATTCTCATCCCCTCATCCTTCCATTTGTTCCCCTTTGACTAATTCAAAGTATCATTTATTTATTTATTAACTCAATTTTTATCCTGAGATATTTATAGGTTCAGAGGTCATTCCTTGCCAAAAAAATTATCAGGCAGTTGCATGTATAATTTATTCTGTTTTACCCAATGATAATTTCTTACATGACTATAAATTTATTAAGTTCCTATTTCTATAGTAACAGGAAATTGATACAATCTAGGTTTTTTATTTTCATTTTTCCTGTTTTGTGTGCTTATATGTATGAGTGTTCAGCTCTGTGCAAATGTATCACATGCCTACATTTGTGCAGATTTAGATTGTGTTTTTAATGTGTTTTCACCAATTCTTCATTAACCTTAGAAATGTGCCTGGTTTCTTGTGTGTTGACCACATTGGTTATCGTTTGCACCTACAACTAGGGAAAATCCTATCTGTATGCTTTTTATTTGTTTGTTTTTTTTCCTCTGACATTAGCTGGAAATTCCAGTGTGAGATTGTATAAGAGCTATGAGAGTGAACATTTCTTTTAAAGGATATAGACTTTAATCTTCCAAAGTTTACCCCAATTTTAGATGAGGCTGATGTGTGTGTGTGTGGATTCCCATAAATCTCTATCTTCACTTTTTAAAAACTTTGGGGGCTGGGTTTAGCTCAGTTGGTAGAGTGATTGCCTCAAAGACACAAAGTCTGGTGTTCAATTCTCAGCAACACAAAAATTTTTTAAAAACTTTGATTAGTGTATGATAATTGTGGATGATAATAGGATTTGCTGCTATGTTCAATAATACATATATTCCACACTGCCCAAATCTAGCCTCTATTTACTTCCCAACATGTCCAAATCACTAATCTACACTCAGATGAATATTTTTACTTGTCTTTCTGTATGTGACTGAGCATACATTGTAGAATTATTCCTGATGCTTGGGAGAAAGCATTCAGTTTGCCACCAGTAAGTGTATGGTTAGCTGAAAATGGATTTTTTGTAGAATCTCTTTGTCAAGTTGAAGAAACTTCCCTCTGTTTCTAATCTTCTAAATTTTTACAGTGAATGAGTGTTGGAAGCATATATTTATTTTTGCGTGGGGGGGACTGAAGATTGAACTCAGGGGCACTCAACCACTGAGCCACATCTCTGGTCTTATGTTGCACTTTATTTAGAGACAGGGTCTCACTGAATTGCTTAGCACCTCACTGTTGCCGAGGCTGGCTTTGAACTTGTGATCATCCTGTCCCAGACTCCCGAGCTGCTGGGATTACAGGCATGAACACTGTGCCTGGCTGGTAGCATACATTTTAATACAAAAATATATTATATATGCTGGAACTAAATTTCAGAAGTTTTGCTTTGTTGGGCTAGCACCCAGGTGAAAAATAGAATTATCTTTCTTTCCCCCTCTGTTCTTGTAGAAAATATTGGAAGAAATTCCATTAATAACTTGTGTTTTTTTTTCTGTATGTCTTTATTTATTTGTTTTTCTTTTCCTCTGACATTAGCTGGGAGTTTTATGTAGACAAAATTCTTTAAGTTTCAAATATTATTATTTTTAAAATTATCATATCTAAGCACCCCTTTATCAAGATGCTTATGTTGTAAATGCATGTAAAGACAGAACTGATCTTAGGTAACATATAGTTGACCAAGAACATCTGGTATCTGTCACCAACCCATTTCTCCTCTGCAATAGCCCTGGGGGTTGTACTAGGTCTTCTTAGGTCTTCTTCCTGTCTATTTCTCTGGAAAAAGCTTTCAACCAATGGAAATTTTACATCTAAACAAGGGTTGGAATATAAAGTCCAAAAATGATGTGAGGTACCTGGGTGTCTCTTCCAAACTCTCAGGTGGTTTGGCATTTTGCATAAATACTATTGAATGTCTGACATAGCAGGCAGTCAATGTTATAGTTAAAGCTTTGTCCCAGGGTTTCATAAACTGACTTCCAGACCACTCATGTATAATCGAATCAAGCCTTTATTCAGGCACACTGGTGGCAGCTGACCAGAACATAAAATTGTTCCCCTGATCAGCCCCAAACAATTGCAAGGGCACTCCTTGTAAGCCTGTTTAGGGCGTCTAGTCAGTGCAAGCAAGCCAGGTTACAGAAGTGGGACAGTGCAGTCAAGCAGAGGTAAGCCTAACTGATCAGAGTTAGCCCAGTCACCCCTGTTACAGAAACAGAGCCCAGTTACTCTAGTTACAGAAACAATACCCCATTAGGTAGTTCTGTGTTCTTAAAGGTTTCTATAGCAAAAAGAAAAGAACATCTTGCCCCAGTCATGACTCTTCTACTTGGCATGGTTGTTTTACAGGATGAAGTCATAAAACAAAATGGAGTCACATTTGCTCCTACTATCACATTTCCCACTGGTTTTAGCAGGTTTGATGTCAATCTTGCACATCATTAGGCTTAAGTCCAGGTGTTCTTTTTCTACTATCACACACTTAACATTTTTTAAATAAAGCTTGTTTAACAAACTTTTGCAACTGTGGAGACCTCCACATTTATTTAGACAAAATATCTTTTCCTTAGACTCTAGAGTTTTGGTCCAGTGGGATTTATGAAAAAAGCCATCACCGTGTCTGAGGACAAACAGTGGAAGAGAATAAGAACACTGCTGTCTCCAACCTTCACTAGTGGAAAACTCAAGGAGGTAATAAAATAGGTAGGCTTTTCATTGGAAACTTAAAGGATTAATCTGGATATAGGTAGAAAGTGAGAGAGATAGTAGTCCCTTTCCAAGGGATAGTCCTCTGAATTTGAACTTCCTAAAAATGTTCTTTTGTCTTTATGTTTTAGAAGAGATATAATGAGAATCATTATAAATGTCTCATATTTCTTCATTCTGGGAAAGCCATAGCCTTGGGGACTGAGTCTCCTCACTTAACTATGGGTGATCTTGTGTTTTGTGCATAGCTGTTCCCCATCATTAACCAGTATGGAGATGTGTTGGTGAAAAACATGAGACTGGAATCAGAGAAGGGCAAATTTATCAGCTTGAAAGAGTAAGTAGCAGGGCAGCTCTGGCATTCCAAGCTCCAACAGGAGCCCCATCCAACTGCCTGCTGAATTCCAAATGTTGAGCTAGTGCAATGAGCAGACAAAAGCAAGTTTGGAATCACAACTCCAACTATTCATCCAAGAAGGAGCTTCTCCCAGGTGGAGACAGGGAAGCTGGGGAGAAAGGATCTCTCCTGTATCCACCAAGGTTTGTTTGGCTGCTATTTGTGACTTTGGATATACTAGAAGACAAAATACTGTCAAGGTCAAGGTCACCTTTTTTGAGCCCTCTAGGAAGACTCAGTTATTCCATCCTTGTCCTGCTGAAGCTCAGTTTGTACACAACTATCATCATTCACATTCTATTTGTGCTTCTGTAGTATGTCTGATTATGGATCTTATCCCTGTTTTGGTAAGCTTCTTGAGTTCATAAGTGAGTCTAACTCACCTCACTCTCCCCATCACTCTTAGAACAAGGGCAGTACTCATTTGCAACTCATAAAAGCCTCATAGTAAGTGTGAAGGGGTCATGGAGTCATCTGATAGTCCAGCAGATAACTGTGAGTGTGTGGCTCACTGCTTGTCTTGCCTGGGTATGTGAACTTACTCCTACTTCTTGCTGCATGTGTAGTGGAAGGATTGGGAAGAGGCACTGGTTTTAACTTTCCATGTCTTTCTCTATTCAGCATCATTGGAGCCTATGGTATGGATGTGATCACAGCGACATCATTTGGAGTGAACATTGATTCCCTCAACAACCCACAAGATCCATTTGTGGAGAAAGTCAAGAAGCTGTCAAAATTTCATTTCTTTGACCCTTTGCTTCTCTCAGTAAGTATGTGTACTACTATGTTATTCGTTCCCTCTCTCTATTTAAATAAGATCATTATTGATACATAATTAACAATCTTTTAATTGCCCCCCTTAATTATACAATTAAATTGTTCAGTACAAAGATATACTAAACCATCACTAGTGACCATTTGTCAACTCAGAACCAGACTACAATTTTATTATAACTCTGTATTCCCCAAGCCTAAGCAACCATGGATCTATTTTCAGACTATAGATTTGCTGATACTGTGAATTTTCTATTAACAAATCCTACAATATGTGGCTTTGCATGTCTGACTTCTTTCATTTATCATTGTATTTTCAAATTCTTCCATCCTGAAGCATGTGTGAGTACTTCATTTCTTTTTTTAAAAAAGTTATTTATTTATTTGTTCTAATGAATTATACATGACAGTAGAACGCATTCCACTACATAAAACAAAAATGGAGCACAACTTTTCACTTCTGTACTTGTACATGAAGTAGATTCACACCATTTGTGTCATCATACATGTTCCTAGGGTAATGATGTCCATCTCATTCCACCATCACTCCTAAACCCATCGCCCCTCCATTTCCCTTGCCCTATCCAAAGATTCTCCATTCCTCGGATGACCCCCCCCATTATGGATCAGCATCCACTTATGAGAGAAAATGTTTGGCTTTTTGTGTTTTGGGATTGGCTTACTTCACTTAGCATGATATTCTCCAACTGTATTCATTTTTGTGAAAATTCCATGATTTTATTCTCTTTTAATGATTAATAATATTCCATTGTGTATATGTACCACACTTTTCTTATCCATTCATCTGTTGATGGGCATCAAGTTTGGTTATACAATTTAGCTATTTTGAATTGAGCTGATATAAACATTAATGTGGCTGCATCATTGTAGTATGCTGATTTTTAATCCTTTGGGTATAAACCAAGATGTGGGATAGCTGAGTCGAATTGTGGTTCCATTCCAACTTCTCTGAGGATCTCCATACTGCTTTCGAAAGTGGTTGCACCAATTTGCAGTCCCACCAGCAATGTAAATACCTTTCCCCTCATATTTACACCAACATATATTTCTGCTTGTATTCTTCATAACTGCCATTCTGACTGGAGTGAGATGAAATCTTAGAGTAGTTTTGATTTGCATTTCTCTAATTACTAGAGATGTTGAACTTTTTTTTTATATATTTGTTGATCACTTGTGTTTCTTCTTCTGAGAAATGTCTGTTCAATTTCTTAGCCCTTTTTTTGATAGGGTTATTTGATTTTTTTTGTGTGTTAAGTTTTTTTGAGTTCTCTATATATCCTGGAGATTAGTGCTCTATATGATGTGCATGTTGTCAAAATTTGCTCCCGTTTTTTAGGCTCTCTCTTCACCTTATTGATTGTTTCTTTTATTGATAAGAAGCTTTTCAGTTTTAATCAATCCCATTTGTTGTTTATTGATTTTATTTCTTGCAATTTAGGAATCTTGTTAAGGAAGTCAGAATCTAATCTGACATAATGAAAGTTTGGGCCTCCTTTTTCTTCTATTAGGTGCAGGGACTCTGGCCTAATTACTAGGTCCTTGATTCACTGTGAGTTAAGTTTTGTGCATTGTGAGAGGTAGGGACTTAATTTCACATTGCTACATATGGATTTTCAGTTTTCCCAGAATCATTTGTTGAAGAGGCTTTTCTTTATCCCAGTGAATGTTTTTGGCACCTTTGTCTAGTATGATATAACCATATTTATGTGGGTTTGTCTCTGTGTCTTCTATTCTGTACCATTGGTCAGCAAGTCTATTCTGGTGCAGATACCATGCTGGTTTTGTTTCTATAGTTCTGTAGTATAGTTTAAGGTCCGGTATAGTGATGCTTCCTGCTTCACTTTCTTGTTAAGGATTGCTAGCTATTCTGGGTCTTTTATTTTTCCAAATAAATTTTATGATTGCCTTTTTTATTTCTATGAAGAATGTTGTTGGAATTTTAATGGGGATTACATTAAATCTTTATAACACTTTTGGTAGTATGGATTTGCCAGAATTTAATTGAGACTTTTTGCATCTATGTTCATTAAAGATATTGGTCTGAAATTTTCTCTTGTTGATGTGTCTTTGGCTTGTTTTGGAATCAGAGTGATTGAATGAGTTTGGAAATGTTCCCTCTTTTGCTAATTCATGGAATAATTTAAGGAGTATTAGTTTTTTGGTCTTCTTTGAAGGTCTTGTGATAATCTGGTAGAGCTCTTCTTTGTATGTAGGCTTTTGATGGTGTCTTCTATTTCCTTGCTTGAAATTGATCTGCTTAACTTGTGTATATTACCTTGATTCAGTTTGGATAGGTCATGACTCTAGAAATTTGTTGATGTCTTTGATATTTTGTATTTAACTGGAGTATAAATTTTTTAAATAGTTTATAATTATCTTCTTATTTCAGATGTGTCCATCATGATATTTCCTTTTTATCACAGATTTTAGTAATTTAAGTTTTCTCTCTTTTTATTAGTGTGGCTAAGGGTTTTGTGAATTTTATATATTTTTTAAAAGAACAAACTTTGTGTTTTGACATTTTTTTCAATTGTTTCTTTTGTTTCAATTTCATTGATTTCAGCTCTAATTTTAATTATTTCCTGTCTTCTACTACTTTTAGTGTTGATTGCTATTTTTTGGGGGAACTTTGAGATGTAATTTTAGGTCCTTTATTTATTGACTTTTTCTTATTTAAAGAAATTAACTCCATGCAATGAACTTTCATCTTAGTACGACCTTCATAGTATCCCTGAGATTTTAATATGTTGTATCAGTGCTCTCATTTACCTCTAAGAATTTTTTATCTCCTCTCTGATGTTTTCTGCTATCCCTTGATCATTCAGTAGCATATTATTTAGTCTCCAGGTGTTGGAGTAGCTTCTGTTTTTCATTTTATCATTAATTTCTAATTTCATTCAATTATAATCTGATGGCATGCAGGGTAGTATCTCTATTTGTATTTGCTAAGAGTTGTTTTGTGGCATAATATATGGTCTATTTTAGAGAAGGATCCATGTGCTGCTGAGAAGAAAGTGTATTCACTCATTGATGAATGAAATATTTTCTATATGTCTGTTAAATCTAAGTTATTGGTTGTATTATTGAATTCTATAGTTTCTTTGTTTAGCTTTTGTTTGGAAGATCTACCCAGTGGTGAATGTGTTGTGTTAAAGTCACCCAGTATTATTGTATTGTGGTCTGTTTTACTCTTGAATTTGAGAAGAGTTTGATGAATGTAGATGGCCATTACATTTGGCCTTTTATTGTTATCCCATAATTCATTGTTTGGGGCATAAGTATTTATAATTGTTATTTCTTGTTGATGAATGGTTTTCTTAAGCAGTATAAAATGTCCTTCTTTATTTCTTATAATTAACTTTGTCTTGATGTCTACTTTATTTGATATGAGGACAGAAACCTGTGCTTGTTTACACAGTACATGTATGTAGTATATTTATTCCCAAACTTTCACCTTCAATTTGTGGATGTCTTTTCCTATCAGATATGTCTCTTGAAGGTAACATATTGTTGGTTTTTTAAAAAATCCAATCTGCCAGTCTATTTCTTTTGATTGATGAGTTTAGGCCATTAACATTCAGGGTTATTATTGAAGTGTGGTTTATATTTCCAGTCATTTTGCTTTATTTTTGGTTTTTAATTTGACTTGGTTTCTCCTTTGATTGGCTTTTCTCTTAGTGTACTTCCTCCCTTTGCTGATTTTCATTGTTGTTTTTCATTTTTTCTTCATGGAATATTTTCCTAAGGATGTTCTGTAGTCCAGGCTTTCTAGTTGTAAATTCTTTTAATTTTTGTTTATTATGAAAGGTTTTCACTTCATCATGAAATGTAAAGCTTAATTTTGCTGGATATAATGTTATTGATTGGCATCCATCTTTTTTTTAGAGTTTGGTATATATTGTTCCTGGACCCTCTAGCTTTGAAGGTCTGGGTTTAGAAATCTGCAGAGATCCTAATTCACTTTCTCCTATATGTAATCTGATTCCTTTCTCTTGTGGCTTTTAAATTTCTTTCTTTATTCTGTATGATAGCCATTTTAATTGTTATGTGCCTTGGTGTAGAATCTGTTGTGATTTTTTACACTTGGTGTCTTGTAAGCCTTTTGAATTTAATTTTTCAATTCATTATTCAGGTTTGGAAATGTTACTGATATTTTTTCATTGAATAAATTGTTGATTCCTTAGTTTTGAAACTGTATACCTTCCTCTATCCCAATAATTCTTATATTTGGCCTTTTCATAATTAATGAATGTTCTGCTCATGGTTTCTTACCATCTTCACTGTGTGGTCAACTTTACTTTCAAGATTATATATTTAGTCTTCATTGTTGGAGGTCCTATCTTTCAAGTGATCTAGTCTGATGGTGATAATTTCTATGGAGTTTTTAATTTGCTTTATTGTTTTCTTTATTTCAATGATTTCTTTTCCTTTTTTGATAGAATCTCTATCTCCTTATTGAAGTAAATTTTTGCTTCCCATATTTGGCTATGTAGCTCTTTATTGAAACGACCTTTTGTTGCCTGTGTTTGCTTTCTTATATCATCCTTTAATTCACAGAACATTTTAATTACATACATCCTGAACTCTTTTTGGACATCTCTTCTGCTGTGCTGGCCATTGATTCTAGTAATGTATCTTGGTTTGCTTGGGGCACTTTCTTCCCTTGTTTTTTCACATTGTTTGCATCTCTTTCCCTTTAGCAGTGCAGATCTAAGGTATTACATTTTTTACCAATAGACTTATAGTATCCCTAAAGAATTCCACAACCTCTCCTTTAAAGAGGAGATTAATATTAACATATCCCCATTCAAACATTATGCAGGCTTAATTAAACCAAATAGCTTCTATTGCGATGTTTACAGTTTTGTCACAATGGACAGAAATGGTGAGTTTGATTATTATTAACAATGTAAACAGTAGGTTGCAAAAAGATCTACAGTTTATAATGGTGGACAAAGAGAGAATGGGGGGACTGATTTAGGATGAGATGTTAAGGAGGTAGGAAATGAGGATATAGAGTTATTAGATCCTAAGAAGCATAAAAGAGGAATCAAAAGATGTTGGTTAGTAGCAGGAGAAAAGAGAGAAAGAGACTTTGAGGAGATAGATAAGTTGGAAGGGGAGAAAGAGAGAGAGAGAGAGAGAGAGAGAGAGAGAGAGAGAGAGAGAGAGAGGAGAGAAGAGAGAAGAGAGAGAAGAGAGAAGAGAGAGAGAGAAGAGAACAACAAATAATTTCATTTTCTAATATTCTGTTGAGATTTTGCATCCATAATTATAAGATATATCAGTTTGTAATTCTCCTGTATTATCTTTGTGTTAAGTCTTAGGATTAGGTTAACATGAGCATTTTAGGATCTTTTAAAAGTGTTCACTGTATTCTATATTTAGAAAATAATAGATATTTCTATGAATGTTTGTAAAGAGGTAAAGAATTGGTATTAGTTTTTTTTTTTTAATGTTTGGTAGAATTGTCCTTGGAACATCTGGACCTGAGCTTCACTCTGTAGAAAAGTTCCTAATTTCTAATTTAGTCTCAACACATGATGTATGTCAATATATATTTTGCATTACTTTTTGTGTCAGTTTCTGTTGTTTGTGTCTTTTTAGGAATTTGTCTATTTCATTTATGTAATTTGTATAATTGTTGTGTAATCTGATTGTTACAATATCTTTATAATTCTTTCTATGTTTATAATGTCAGTATTTCCACAGTTTTCATTTTGCATGCTACTAACTGTAGCATTTCTGTTTCTGGGTCAGTGTAGCTATTATTTTGTGAATTTTGTTGTTTGTTTTTCAAAGAATTGCATTTGTTTTCATTAATTTATTCTATTGATTTTTTTTTATTTGATTAGTTTTCACTTTGGTCCTTAATATTTTCTTCCTTCTGTTTCCTTTAAGTTTAATTTGCTTTTCTTTTTTTCATGATTTATTATGTAAAGTTTGATCATTCATTTGCAATCTTTGTTTTTATTTAATAGATGAGAATTTCCTTCTGAGCAATGATGGCTTTTTCTTCATTCCATAAGTTTGATATATTATGCCTTCTTTTTTCCTTTCAATACTTTATCTATTTCACTTTATATTTCTTCTTTCATCCAGTGTTTATTTACGTGTATATATTAATCAATTTGCCCATACTCTGAGTTTCCCAATTTTTTTTCTAATAATGTCTTTTGGATTCCTTCTGTGGTGATTGAGGAATACATGCTCTGTTGGTCCATCCTGACTGCTCCTTCTTGAAGAGCATGATTAACTGCAGCCTGAGAATGAAGTCTAGTTTTATCCAAAGCCACTCTATTCCAGTACATGAAGGGGAAAGGGGTCAGGGTTTTCATCTTGCTCCTTTGGTCACTCCACAGAGGCAGAAGGGGCCACTGATCTCACTGGTATGGTGGTGGCCCTATATATGACATCCTCTTGCTCAGCCAGTGGCCTGGAGCCCAATCAGTGTTCCCAACAGAAATAGTTCCTCTTTAGGAACTCCTGTGATTTCCACTTTTCCGATTGGTAGAAAAGATGTAATTGCTCCAGGTAAATTTTACATTTTTCACTGAAGTGTCCTTTGTTATTTTTTTCCCCTGAAGTAATATTTTCATTCCTTACTCCAATTTATGAGGCAATGAATATCTCTCTGTTTCCAAAGGATGTCACAAATTTTTTAAAGAAAGCTATAAAGAGAATGAAAGAATGTCGCCTTCAAGAGAAACAACAGGTAAAATCCGGTTGTGGTTACAGAGGTTCATTTTTGAAAATTTATTTGCCTATGGGTGTATGACTTGCATACTTCTTTGTATATTTTTAAAAGATAGATGAAGAACTCTTGGTTGGGAGTAGTAGAGGGTTTTCATTTGGAGAGAATAAAGAATTTAGCATCTGGTAATTGAGAAACAAAAATGAATTAGAGAGGGAACTGAAATAGAGTAAGATATATTCCATGCTTTTATAATTATGTCAAAATAGACTCTACTCTCATATAACTAAAAAGAACTAATAAAAAAGACTTAAATAAATAAAATTATATATTCCAAATACTGAAAAAATAATGAATCAGAGAGAAAGCATGTATAATTAAATAATGGGCATGAAATTTAGTTTGTCAAGGCATAAATGTTGCTGATAGAAAAAGTCCCAAATGCTCTAAAAAGGAGTCCTTGTATATTGTTTACTAGAATGAAAATTAGGACAGCCTTTATGGAAAACTATGAGGAGGGCCCTCAGAAATCAAATAAAGACCCACCGTATGATCTAACAATCTCACTACTAGGTGTATAACCACAGGAAATAAAATCAGTATGTCAAAGAGAGATATGCATTCCCATGTTTATTGAAACACTATGTTAACATTGTTCTTATTATTTGAGCCAAATAAATTTTAAAATCATCCACCAATACTAAATGATAAATGCAATTAAAATGTGTCTGAACTGACATAAACATCAAACAGCATATACATATATCAAAGTAATCAGGTACCTGTTGATATGTATAGTTTAATGTTTTTATATATCAGTTGAAATTATTTTTTTAAAATAGAGAAAAATGTTTTATCATATCCCTTCTCTTCAATAGGTAAAATTTCAACATAAAAATTATTTTTCTGGTGCTTTAATTTCATCAGATTTTATATGGTCAAGAATCATTGCATTTCCAAACTTCTCACTTTATAAATTTTCCACACAAGGCATCCTCAGGGTAGCTGAAACTGTCTGGCCCCTCATGGAGCAGGCATGGGGTTCTTTAGGTGAAGATTTTGTTTCATGTATGAAGCCAAGCACAAGGATATGTGCAGGCCAGGAAGCCAGGATGGGCCCTCTAGGTGTCAGTACAAAGTTCATAGCTTCAAGCATGGTGGGACCTTTCAAGAAGCTTGCCCAAAATCTGATGATGAGCTCTAACAATGGTAGGAGATTAATCTGTGGCATCTTTGGTGAAGAATTAAGGTAGTAAAACAAAATATTGAAGTCCAGGATTTCTCCCTAAGCAAACAAATGTAACAGGAGACAAAGCCAACCACTCTCTGGCCAGGAGGCTGTGTTCAGAATCCACAGGAGCTCACAAGTAGGGAGAGCAAAGGCCAGTAGCTATAGGACACCACAGCCAGTTTTCACTCAGGGAAATGTCCTACTCTTCAAAGTTTGTAGATGGATGCTTTTCTTCACTGATGACTTTGGAAACTCCAGCTGGACTTCTGTACTTACAGATTTTATAGTATCAGAAGGGAAGATAAATTCTGCACTCTTAATGCCCTGCTATCTTTGAAATCTCTCTGTTTCTAGCATCGGGTGGATTTTCTTCAGCTTATGATAAATTCGCAGAATTCCAAAGATGTGGAGTCTCATAAAGGTAAACAAGGTTGCTATCTCATCTACTGATGGGGAAACTCAGAGGGAAAGATTGTTCTGGAAATGTACAGAAGATTTTCCAGGAAGAAGAGTATTTCTACCTAGTTGCAGAAAGACCATGTTTGGATATCATATACAGTAGCCTGAGGAACTTTCTAGGGAAGCACAACTAGAGCCATGTTCAATGTTGAAGCTGATAAAAACAAGTATTTATTTCACTAGCATGTTAATTTTATTCAACTTATTTTCTTACTATTTTTATTTCGATGCTCAATTCTCCCATATTTGTCCACTGGAATCCCTTTCATGTAGGCTCCTGAGTCCTCTATTATTCTTGTCATCTTTTTTATGATTGTTTTAAAAGTAGCTTCTGTTTATTCTGGCCATATCAATATTGAACTTAAAACATAGATATTCTCCATGTAGTCTTGAATACACTGCTTCACTCCTCATATCTACCACCAGAGAGTTATATTTATCACAGTTCAGGAACCTGTATTGACACACTTCTAGCATTCACAGTCCACAGATTTCCTTAGGGTTTGCTCTTGGTCTTGCACATTCTATGACATGTTACCACATTATAGTAGCATATAGTGTATTCTGTGTCCTTTTCATTTGTTTTCTAAGTATTTTCTTGCTTTCTGATTTAAGATATTCTAGGTTTCTGCTCTGTTTCTCATGACAGCTTTATTTTTTATTTTTGTTTTTACAATTAATGGAATTTAAAAATCAAAATTTGTGATCATCTTGTGGATTTTTGCTTTTAGATACTCTCAGTAGGGAAAATTATTAACATGAAATACTTCTACATGCAACAGAGGAAATAAATATTTCTGTATCTACTCACATCCAGTGATATAAACTATTTTTCTCTCTCTTTCATTTTCTTTTCTAATTTATTGCTTTTTTCTGTAATACACAAATACTCCCATTGCAGTTCTAATTCATGGTACCCGGTACCGGTGACAACCAACTGAATAAAGTCCTGAATGTTGAGCAATTAATTCTAGAGATGAGGTCTGGGCTTACTATAACCTGCCAGTATACATATTTTTTTAAAAGATTTTTTTTATTTTTTAGTTATAGATGCACACAATACTTTTATTTTATTTTTATGTGGTGCTGAGGACCAAACCCAGTACCTCACATGTGCTAGGTGAGTGTTCTACCACTAAGCCACAACCCCAGCCCCAGTGTACATATTTTTAGGTTCACATGTACATATTATCTATCTATCTGTCTATCTACTTATCTATGAATCCATCCATTCATCCATCTATCCTGTATGTATCTACCCAATTCTATTCAGCTTTCTGTGATGAAGGAAACAGTCTGTAGTTTAACTCTTCAATAAAATAACCACCAAACACATGTGCCTTCTTAGCACTTGACATGTGGCTAGTAGCTACGAATGCAAAATGCTGAGCTCCAAACCTTGACTTTTTTTGGTGCAGGGGAGAGGTTCACCTGGAATTGAACTCAGGGGCATTCAACCACTGAGCCTCATCCCCAGCCCTACTTTGTAGTTTATTTAGAGACAGGGGTCTCACTGAGTTGCTCAGCACCTCCCTGTTGCTGAGGTTGGCTTTGAACTCATGATCCTTTTGCCTCAGTCTCCCGCTGGGATTACCGGTGTGTGCCACTGCACCTGGCCTGAACCTTGACTTTATAGTCCTATTTCATGGGGTTCATACTCACTAGGATAAAAGATTTGATAATTAAATGTTCTCATGACATCATCATAGAAAACCATCATCAATAAATCTGAACTCTGTAGACCTTTCAAACACTTGTTTTCTGTATTCTTTTTTTTTATCTTGAATTGCATGTTTGGCACAGAGACCATGTTTATTTAAGGGCCCAGGAATCTAAAAGTCCATGTTGATATACTGTGTATCTTAGATAGAAATGGAATCTCTTTAAATTACCTATCTTTGGTGGTGCTGAGAATGGCACAGTTAGTAGCCAAGTCCAAGAGTGGTATAGACCTCAGGAAAACTGAATTTAAAAAAGTTTTCCTTTGTCTCCCCTATCAGAGAGACATGAAAGTGAAAACAACTCTGCAAATGACTCTGAATTGCTTTTCCATGGTCCTGCCTAGTGATCTGTGGGGTTTAATGGGATTTCTCTTTATCTAAACACTGATGTTGTGCTTTGCTGGATCTACCTAAATTGTGTTTCCTCTTCCATTAGCCCTATCTGATCTGGAGCTTGTGGCCCAATCAATTATCTTCATTTTTGCTGGCTATGAGACCACTAGCAGTGCTCTTTCCTTCATTTTGTATGAACTGGCCACCCATCCTGATGTCCAGACCAAACTGCAGCAGGATATTGATGCGGCTTTGCCCAATAAGGTGAGAAGATGGTATCTGGAGAGGGAGGAGGGAGGCTGAGCCTCAACAAGACTGCCTTCTTTTCACTTCCTAGGAGGCTTTGTCCAAAATATAGTCACTGATTCTTTTCACCACCTCTATTTTTAAAGAATTTGAAGGAACAAATGAAGGAGAAAACAGTATTTTGGGGAAAATGCTATTCCCAAAACTACAAGGAATTTTTAAAAGAGTGTAGTTTCAGTTGTGTCCTTTACCAGTTACCATGATGACACCCAGGAAGTGTAAGCATGTGTCACTCAAGTGTCCAGATCATTGGCTCTGCTGAGTTGTGGCATGAGCTCCTGCCTGGCTGTCTGCTGAGTGAGCCTGGGATGATGGGCAGGACAACTCTGCTCTGCTCCACACATCTTCACACTCTAGTCATGTATTTGAGAGAAGCAGTCAGGGGATGAGTCAGGTTTTCTGGCTCCTGAGCCAAATTCTTTACTTCTACCTTGTATCCTCTCCAATGACACACCAGGCATTAGTCACAAGTTGTACCTGCTGTCCTTACACCTCTACCTAAGCAGGGAGTCTATTGGATCTGAAGAAACCTGGTATCTGGGGCTGGCATGCCTGGTTTGGAGTGAAGTGGGTACAAAGCCTCTTCCTCAGAGCTCACAATGAATCCCTGAAGAACAACCAGGAGACTGGTCCAGCAACAGAGGGTGAAGCTGAGAGTGGCTTCCTGTCCTCCTTAGAATGTTCTCTGGAACTGAAATTGTATGACATGGTGCCATCCAAACTTAGACTTCTTTTGGTGGTACTGGAATGGAAGTTACCAGTTTCTCCCAATATTTTTTCCATGATGTAGTGTTATCTTTAAGTTTGATACACACACACACACACACACACACACACACACACACACACACATATATACTCAAAGCAGGATTATTCAAGAAAAATTGATATATAATTGGTGATTTCCTCTTTTCTATTTACTTGAAATAGGCATGTGACTTTTCTAGAGAAAGGTAACCGTGATTTTCACATATTTTGCCTGAGTGTAATTGTCATATTCTATTAGTTACTTTTCCTTGCATGAGGAAAAGTACATGATGCTGCTGAGGATATTATACACTGAATTTGGGATTTTCCCAAAGGTCTCTTATGTACATAACTACTCTGAACTTCTCAATGGGCCATGGACATGGTTTTCAAATGGACATGATTGTTATTACAGTGCTTAGTCAATTGTAAGCATTACTCTCCTTCTATATTGTGTTATTCCTGGGACTTCCTAACACTTTAATAAAACTACGTAGATTGTGTTTAAAGTTAGTTCTAAACATAAATTTCCAAAAATCTCTTTTTTTCTTTTCAGGCACCTGCTACCTATGAAACTGTGTTACAGATGGAGTACCTGGACATGGTGGTGAATGAAACTCTCAGGTTGTACCCAATTGCTGGCAGACTTGAGAGGATCTGTAAGAAAGATGTTGAAATCAATGGAGTGCCCATTAGGAAGGGGACAGTGGTGATGATATCAAGCTATGTTCTTCATCGAGACCCACAGCACTGGCCAGAGCCTTAGGAGTTCCACCCTGAAAGGTACAGGACCTCTGGGAAAGGGAACCTCCCCGGGCAAGGGTTGTCCAAGCATGCCATTGTATTTCTTTTTCTTTTCTTTTTTTTTTAAAGAGAGAGTGAGAGAGAGAGAGAGAGAGAGAGAGAGAGAGAGAGAGAGAGAGAATTTCCAATATTTCTTTTCTAGTTCTCAGCAGACACAACATCTTTGTTGGTATGTGGTGATGAGGATCGAACCCGGGTCGCACGCATGCCAGGCGAGCACGCTACCGCTTGAGCCACATTCCCAGCCCCATCCTTGTATTTCTTATCATAGATGACATATAGGTAGCTATGTCATTATTTTCATATATTTTCATATATGTAATTATTTTCATATATGTTATAAATATAAGTGTTATATTTATAACAGTTTTCCTGTTATAAATATAACACTTTCTTGCAAAATGATATGAATTTGTGACAAGGAACAAAACAAATGCTATGTCCATTCACTATCCTAAATTCTTTTTTAAAAATTTTAAATTGATTTTTTAAAAAATAAATGACAACAAAATGCATTACAATTCTTAGTACACATACATAAAAACAATTTCTCAAATCTCTGTTTGTATATAAAGTATGCTGACATCAATTCATGTCTTCATACCTGTACTTTGGATAATAATGTTCATCACATTCCATCATCCTTAATAATCCCCTTCCCCTCCATTTCCCTTCCACCCCTCTGCTCTATCTAGAGTTTATCTATTCTTCCCATGCTTCCCCTCCCTACCCAACTACGAGTCAGCCTTCTTATATCAGAGAAAACATTCAGCATTTGTTTTTGTTTTTGTTTTTTTTGAACTGGCTAACTTAACTTAGCATTATCTTCTCCAACACCATCCATTTACCTGCAAATGCCATGATTTTATTCTCTTTTAATGTTGAGTAAAATTCCATTGTGTATATATGCCACATTTTTAATCCATTCATCTACTGAAGGGCATCTAGGTTGGCTCCACAGTTTAGCTATTGTGAATTGTGCTGCTATAAACATTGATGTGGCTATATCTCTGTAGCGTGCTGTTTTTAAGGCTTTTAGGTATAAACCAAGAAGAGAGATAGCTTGGTCAAATGGTGGTTTCATTCCCAGATTTCCAAGGAATCTCCATACTGCTTTCCATATTGGCTGCACCAATTTATAGTCCCACCAGCAAGGTATGAGTGTACTTTTCCGCCCACATCCTTGCCAACACTTATTGTTGTCATCATAATAGCTGCCATTCTGACTGGAGTGAGATGATATCTTAGAATAGTTTTGATTTGCATTTCTATAATTGCTAGAGATGATGAGCATTTTTTCATATATTTGTTGATTGATTGTATGTCATCTTCTTAGAAGTGTCTGTTAAGGTTCTTGGCCCATTTATTGATTGAGTTATTTGTTTTTTTGGTGCTTTTTTGAGTTTTTATATACTCTAGAGATTGATGTTCTATCTATTGTGAGAGGGGTAAAAATTTGCTCCCAAGCTGTAGGCCCTTTATTCACCTCACAAAATGTTTCTTTTGCTGAGAAGAAAATTTTTAGCTTGTTAAATTCTTTAAATAACCATGAATTAATAATATGATCATATTCTCATAAACATATTTCTATGTATAGATAGATATTTTTGCTAAACTAGATTGTATCATATTTTATTTTTGCTTGCACCTGATAATATATACATTCAACTTCTGCATGTATGATTTTTTTTGCGTGGTACCAGGAATTGAACTCATGGGTGGTCAAGCACTAAGCCACATCAGTAGCCCTATTTTGTATTTTATTATAGGCAGGGTCTCACTGAGTTTTTTAGGGCCTCACTAAATTGCTGAAGCTGGCCTTGAACTTGGGATCCTGCTGTCTTCCAAGTTTCTGGGATTACAGGCATGTGCTATGCTCAGCCTTATGTATGTTTTTTCCATCTATAATTTCAACTAACTTATAAAATATTTTTTCTTGTCAGTTTCCCCTAAACAGTCTAAAACAATAAGTATTTATATAGTATTTAAATATTATTAGTTATTATAAGCAATCCAGAGATTATTTAAAATATATTTCAGGATGTGCATAGGCTATACATGTATTTCCCCATTATTTTTATAAGAGCCTTCAACACCCAGGATTTTGTTTATTCCGATGCTAAAACTAATTCTCCTCAGATATGGCACATTATTCTGTGTGTATGCATGTGTGTGTGTGTGTGTGTGTGTGTGTGTGTGTGTGTTTGTGTTTTCGAATTTTAAAGCATGTGCCATAACTGACATAACCACTATCTCATTTCATTTTATGTATTCACTCTTATACTCCTTAAATTTTATGTGTGTTTTGTTTTCTTTACTGTCTCAATTTACCATGATTTCCTTTGAAACAGCATTCATCTCATCTCATCTCAAAAAGACTGAAAGATCCTATAGGCTAAGGGGGAGAGAGGTGGAAAAACTTCTATAGGCTAAGGAATAGAAAGGTGGAAAAATTCCATAGCTTTACAATTATCATAGCAAAGCCACAGCTGAATTTCAATGACCAGCCCAGAAATCATCTTTTACACCATTGCTTGGGGGTGTCTAAGGCACAGACTGAAATAAGTAACTGTTTAGGTTTTAATATTTTGTTTACTTCTCATCTATTGTGGGACCAGGTTCAGTAAGAATAAAAAGAACAGCATCAATCCTTACGTGTACATGCCCTTTGGAAATGGACCCCGAAACTGCATCGGCATGAGGTTTTCTTTCATGAACATAAAACTTGCTCTTATCAAAGTAATGCAGACCTTCTCCTTCCAAACTTTTAAGGAAACACAGGTCTGTTGCTTTTCATATATACAATGTTTTATTTGAAGATGTCTTTCCAAACAGAGGGGGCCAAGTGACAGAAAATTATATGCTCATTCATCATTTAATTTTTAGATCTATAGTCCAGTGAGTCTCTTTTGCACCATCTTTGAGATTTAGAGTTCTTCACCATGGGGGCTCTAAATCTATGGCTTTATGAAGACCAAAGTGTAAAAAACATATGGACTTAATGCAGATTAGTGTGCCATGTGTATGTGTGGACTGTGAACTTGAGCACAGTGTAAATTCAGCTCCAAGTCTCCTGGAGAGACCCTGTGCACAGTCATGAGGTGTGGTGACCTCAGGGTTCTGATTTTTGAGAGAAGTTCTCCTCACCAGAACTTACAGAACTTCCTAGACTCAGGCCTTGTACAAGATAAATGTTTATGAAATAATTTTTCAATAAATGAATAATTTTACTATCCAATTATGACACACCTTAGAGAATGAGTAGGAAGAATTCAAAGAACATGATACTAAAAGTAGTTTTTTTGTTTGTGGAGCATTACTGGGCTTAATGTATCTTTTTGACTTTGCAGCTTTGGTTCCTGGTGTTTCATTCATTGATTCTCCATGTGCTTGTCTATACATTACAGATTCCCCTACAATTAGCCAATCAAGGACTTCTTCAATCTGAAAAGCCCATTATTCTGAAGGCTGTGTGCAGAGATGGGATAATAAGTGGAGCCTGAACTTCCCTAAGGATTTGTGCATTGTTGTCCTCAGAGCCTGGGACCCAGAACATCAGAGAACAAAAATGTATTTTGTGAAGAAAACTCAAAATGAAGATAGACTCTATATTCCTTAATTGATGAATGATAAGAGATGCTGGACCTTTGCTGACCTTGCTCAGGGTCTGTGGTGAGCCGTTCCTGCGGACTGTGGTCGCCATTACATGATGGTGCTGGCTCCGCTGTGGTTTGTGAAGGACAACTCCTTATCAGAGAGAGTTGGCGTGTTGTCAACTCCTTATTAGAGAGAGTTGGCGTGTTGTGTTCTAGCACCCTGTGAGAAGGGTCCACGTGGCAGCTTCGCATTGGGGTTCGCGGTGCTTTATTAAGGCTGGGAGGGGCATCCGAGAATTATTATTCCGAAGATTATTAGAAAAATATCAAGGGCCTGAATAAACTGCTGAAAGAAGATTCCTGAGTCACGTCTTCCTTGCGGGCAAGGGGGTCGTGACACGTGGTGCCGAAACCCGGGAGAAAAACAGAAAAAACCAGGAACCAGAACTTTCAGCAGCCAGGGAGGCGCGCCGGTAAGTCCCAGGTAAAGTGGGACCCGCTGTTAAAAAGCGGGAAGCTCCTCTGTCAATAAAGAAGGAGCGTTAAAAGGTAATTGCTCCTCTGCAAATAAAGAGAGGGCGTTACATCTCATAGCAATTGCACTCTGTATTTTCGTTTTTGTTTTCTGTGTATTTTCGTTTTGTTTTTTGTGTATTTTCACTTTCGTTTTCTGTGTTTTTTTGTGTTGCGTCATGAGTGCCGTGACTTCAAGTCCACTTCTTCTGGCCCTAGATGTCCTTTTACGTTCCAAGGGACTGGAGGTCAAACATAGTACTTTAGAGAAATTTTTACAGAGGGTGGATACTGCCGCACCGTGGTTCACATTTTCGGGCAGCCTCACTACACCCAGCTGGGATAAATTAGGCAAAGATCTTGATTTTGCTCGTGAGCAGGGCATATTAGAGGGTGGAGTGATACCCCTCTGGAAGATGGTCCGTAGTTGCCTTACAGATGGCAGATGCCAAGAAGCGCTTGCTAAGGGACAGGAAGTTTTAGAACAATTGCATGAGGAAAAGTCAGAAACGACAGAGAGCGAAGTGTCTCAGGAGGAGGGGAGTGTGTGGGGCGTGGAGAATGGGAGGAGGCGACTGTATCCAGATCTCAGTGTGCTGCGCACGCCCCCATGCAAAAGTGGGTCAGAGGTAGAAGAAAATGAAGAGGAGGAGCTGGAGATGCTGTCTCGGCAGCTAGGGAGTTTAGGTACAGGGAACAGAGATAAGCAAGGGCTCAAGAACGGACAGCCTCCCGATCCACCTCCGTATGGCGGGGGTGTTTCGGGACGAAGTTTCCACGCCCAAACATGGAGGGCTGTTAACGCTGAGATGGGTCTTGCTTATCCAGTTTTTCAGGATGATAATAGGGGAAGATTTCATGAGCTTTTGGATTTCAAAATTGTAAAGACCCTGGCGGAGTCTGTGCGCACTTATGGGGTTGATGCTGCTTTTACACTAACTCAGGTAGAGAATCTGTCCAGATACTGCATGACTCCCTCTGATTGGGTTAGCCTCGTTCGGGCTTGTGTCTCCCCAGGCAAATATTTGGACTGGAGAGCATTTGTGCTAGAGGGCGCAGCAGAGCAGGCCTCCCAAAATCATGCAGCAGGACACCCCCATTGGGACAAAGACATGCTTTTGGGGCAAGGAAGATTTGCTAATCAACAGACAGGATTTCCTCTTGAAGCATATGACCAGATTAATAATATTTGCATTCGGGCATGGAAATCACTTCCAAATAGAGGAGAGGTGTCTGGTAACCTGACTAAAATTATACAAGGCCCTATAGAACCCTTTTCAGATTTTGTAGCAAGGATGGTGGATGCCGCTGGAAAGATTTTTGGAGATCCTGATAGAGCCATGCCCCTTATCAAGCAATTGGTTTTTGAGCAATGCACCAAAGAATGTAAAGCAGTAATTACTCCTTATAAAAATAAAGGCATAGAAGCATGGATGAAGGTGTGTAGAGAGATTTGAGGACCTTTAACTAATACAGGTCTTGCAGCTGCTGTCCTTCAGATTACAAAAAGGGGCGGTTCTGGTGCCGGAACATGCTTCCGTTGTGGTCAGCCTGGTCATCTCAAGTGTGAATGTCCCAAAAAAGACAATTTAATGGACCTCCCCATGGTGGCTTTTCCAATGGCCCTCGTTTACCGGGGTTGTGTCCAAGATGTAAAAAGGGGAAGCATTGGGCAAAAGAGTGGAGATCAGTGAGGGACATCCATGGGCAGCCTATTTTAACTGGGCCAAAAAAACGGCCGAAGGGGCCCTCAACCCCAGTGCCCACAAATATATGGGGCAATGGAGAATGTCACACCCGAACCCGAGACGTGGCCATCTCTATGCCATCCCATGAGACGCGGAGAGCCACTACAGGTGCAGAGGGATTGGACATCTGTTCCACCTCCAGACTCATATTAACACCTAAGATGGGAGTCCAGTTGGTGGAAACTGAGTTCAAAGGGCCTTTACCACCTGGCACTGTGGGCTTATTGATTGGACGTGCTTCCTCTATTTTACAAGGTCTTCATGTTTTTCCTGGAGTCATAAGCCCTGATACTGTGGGGACAGTAAAAGACATGGTGGAAGCTCCAAGAGGCATTGTGACTATCTCCCCAGGGGATCGGATTGCTCAATTACTAATTTTGCCTAGTTTACATAACCACTTCCCAGCTGACTCACAGTCACGGATGGGAAGTGAGATTGGTAGCACTGGAGGGAATTGTGTCTATTTGTCACTGGGTATGAGCAACCGCCCCACTCTGGAATTAATCATAGAGGGTAAATCTATTGTGGGACTGCTGGATACAGGAGCAGATTGTAGTATTATAGCCCTTAAAGACTGGTCTAAGGGATGGCCAGTACAGACTTCTGATCAATCCTTAAGAGGACTTGGATATGCCCAAGCTCCTCAAATTAGCTGCAGACATCTGTCCTGGAAGGACCCAGAGGGACACAGTGGTACCTTTCAACCTTATGTGCTTGATTTACCTATTTCTTTATGGGGCCGTGATCTGATGAAAGACATGGGGTTCACCCTTAGTAATGACTATTCCCTAATGTCTCAACAGATTATGCAAAATATGGGGTATAGGCCAGGTCTAGGACTAGGAAAACATCTGCAGGGGCGTAAACACCCTGTACAAGGTCGTCAAAAACTTGACAGATTCAGTCTGGGTTTTTCATAGGGGCCGCTGGGGCTCAAATACCCATAACTTGGCTCACTGAGGAGCCTGTTTGGTTGCCTCAGTGGCCCCTTCCCTCGGCTAAATTGGCAGCAGCCCATGACCTAGTTAAAGAACAACTTGACTTGGGCCACATTCAACATTCTACTTCTCCATGGAATACTCCCATATTTGTCATTAAGAAAAAATCAGGGAAGTGGCGCCTACTGCATGATTTATGAGCAGTTAATGCTCAAATGCAACTTATGGGGCCCATTCAAAGAGGGCTACCGCTGCTCTCCTCTGTTCCCCAGGGCTGGCATATCATTGCTATTGACATTAAGGACTGTTTCTTTTCTATTCCTTTACATCCTAAAGACTCACAGCGTTTTGCCTTCACCCTTCCCTCGTGTAATCACGAGGAACCAGATCAAAGGTTTGAGTGGGTTGTTTTACCACAGGGAATGTCTAACAGTCCTACGATTTGTCAGATGTATGTAGGGAAGGCACTCGCACCTCTCAGACAAAAATATCCTTCCATCAAGATTATTCATTATATGGATGATGTCTTATTGGCAGCCAAATTACAACAGTCAGTTAATGAGGCCTATAAAGACCTGGTGAAGTTGTTAGCTCAGTATGGGTTACATATTGCACCTGAAAAGGTTCAAATGGGGGATTCTATTAAATATTTGAGAGCGACGATTGGATATGACATGTTAAAACCACAAAAAGTTACTATAAGAACTCAAGATCTCCAAACTCTAAATGATTTTCAAAAACTGTTGGGAGATATTAATTGGATAAGAGCTTATTTACATATTCTTAATATCGTGCTCCAGCCTTTGTATGCTATTCTTAAGGGTGATCCAGATCTTACTTCCCCTTGTACCCTCACTAAAGAGGCCAGAGCGGCCCTTATAAAAGTAGAAGAAGCTATACAACATGCTACTCTATGCAGGCTCCAGAGTGATAAACCTTTCCAGTTATGTGTGCTTGCCACTATGCGGCAGCCTACTGGAGTACTGTGGCAAGATGGGCCTTTACTATGGATCCACCCACATGTATCCCCAGGAAAATCTTAAGAATACTATCCTGATGCTGTTGCAGCGTTAGCACTTAGAGGGAATCAACAGAGCATTCAATTTTTCGGACAAGCACCTTCTTCTCTTATCATATCCTATTCTAAAGTTCAGATTAATGTTTTGTGTGCTACTCTGGACAAATGGGCCATTCTATGTTGCTCGTTTTAAGGGGATATTGATAATCATTAAACTTCTCATCCATTACTCCATTTTGTTAAAGAACATCCTGTCATTTTCCCTAGAGTAACTTCACCCACTCCAATTCCGGGGGCTGTTAACATTTTTACTGATGGCTCTAAGTCTGGAATGGGAGCTTATGTGATTAATGACTCTCCCCCTGTCCAGCATCAATTTGCTCCTGGAAATCCACAATGGGTGGAACTACAAATTGTCATTGAAGTTTTTAAACAGTGTTCTTTTCCTTTCAATCTCATTTCGGACTCCATCTATGTGGTGCAGGCGCTCAAAATTCTGGAGGCTGTAGGAGCTATTAGTGACACCCATAATGTATCTGCTTACTTTAATCAGCTTCAACAGCTTATCCGTAGCCGTACTGCCCCTTTCTATCCAATGCACATTCGGGCTCATACCTCTCTTCCTGGCCCGTTATCACAGGGTAATGCCTGTGCTGACTTGGCAACTAGAAGCCAGTTGGTATGCTTGGCCTCCTCCTTAGAAGAAGCTAAATTGTTTCATCACAACTTTCATGTCAATGCTATGACACTGCGCAGACGTTTTTCCATCTCAAGAGCGGATGCTCGTCAGATAGTATTACAATGTCCCCATTGTGTCACATTTCTTCATCCTCCTACTTATGGTGTAAACCCACGAGGATTGAAGCCATTGGTTGTCTGGCAAATGGACGTAACTCACATGCCTGATTTTGGTAACCTCAAATATGTACATGTTTCTATTGACACATACTCTGGAATTATTCATGCTTCTGCTTTATCGGGAGAAAAGGCACGTCATGTCATTACTAATTGCTTAGAGGCATGGGCAGCATGGGGTGCACCTGCATCCCTTAAGACTGATAATGGACCTGCTTATACTGGCAGACAGTTTAGATCTTTTTGTTCTACTATGGGAGTACACCTTGCTCATGAGTTGCCTTACAATCCTGAAGGGCAAGGCATTGTTGAACGTGCCCACCGCACCTTAAAAGAAACCTTAGAAAAACAAAAAGGGGGAATAGGAGTTGACCACACTCCTAAAGAATGCCTGTCCTTAGCTCTTTTTATCATTTATTTTTTGAATTTGGATATTCATGGCCGCTCTGCGGCCGATAGACATGTGTCCCCTCAGCCCTCTGTGACTGGCTATGTTAAGTGGAAGGATGTTCTTACGGGCCAATGGAACGGCCCTGACCCCGTGCTGACATGGGCACGAGGATCTGTATGTGTTTTCCCCCAGGATCGCACGGAGCCACTGTGGATCCCTGAACGCCTGACAAGAAGAGTCTCGAGATCTACTAACCAGCAGCAGGAGGTGCCACAACAGCCCCATGATGAGGAGCTTCATTCTGATGAGTGCTCTGGCTCTGATGCTGGTGCCAACGGTACAGATGACACCGATGCAGTGGTGGGCAGTGGCACGGGCATGGCCAATGCCAATGCAAGTTCATAGTAATTCTAGTGTCCTCCCCACTCTTTTTTCTACCTCATGTGAGATGTCTGCTCCTTGTACCTCTTCTAGAGGGGAGATGAAAAATATTTTTAACCAGTCTCAAGTTAATCTCACAGGAGTTTTTAGTTTCAGCCTTGGGAACACTAATTGTATTAGCCTTAAGACCAAAAATTTGACTAACTGGGAGGACCCATTGTGGTCCAGTCGAGTCTCAGGGAGTATTCTCAGTGCTGTATTGAGCCAAGTAGTTTCAGGGAAGCAATCAGGCTCAGGGACCCCCACAACTAGCTCTGTTTTAAACATAACTACTTTAGCTATTATCTCCGAGGTACTAATCCCAATGCCTCCTTCTTCTAATAGTACTTGCAATGCCACTCATTTCAAGGCCTCTCCTTACTGTACCTTTAATTTTGGTTTTCCCCCAACATTTACGTTTTGTCAGGATCATTCTTGGGAGAAACATCAAGTTGCTAAAGGTTTCTCCTTTTCCCCCCCTTCTTAAGAGATATGTTTATAACTTTAACAACAATGCCAACTCCTCTACAGGAATAGGTTGGTCCTGGTTTCAATGGCTCATTTCCAATGAGAAGGGGGCTTCAGCCGATATTTCTGCATTGGCTCAATTACTAGGAGCCAAAAGTTGGCTGGCTAATGTTTCTGGCACTACTAAGGAGAGTGAACGAGGTAATAGGCTTACATCTGTTTCGTTCAACTCTCTGTTACATAGTGCCACATTGCCTCCTGCAATGGTCTGTATCCAATCCCCCTTCCTGTTCCTTTTAGCTAATGACACCTCATCGGGGATGCTGGATTGTTCTAATATTACCTGTTTCTTATCTGAGTGTTGGAATGGTTCTTGGACTGTAGCAGTGATTATGAAAATTCCAACTTTTGTCCCAATCCAGTCACTGCGGATCCAGATAAATTTCTTATTGTAGAGCTACTTAGAGTCCGCAGAGATTTTGGAATCACAGCAGCTATAGTGACAGCCATGGCGGCATCTGCTGCTGCAGCAGTTACGGCCGGAGTAGCCATGGCCAGTCAAATACAAACTGCTGTCACCATTAATCAAGTTGTTCAACAAACGTCCACTATACTTGAATTGCAAAATGCGATTAATCAACATATTTTGTCAGGGATTTTAGCTGCCAACCAAAGAATAGATTTTCTTCAAGCTCAGGTAGAGGAATTGGCTGACCTAGTACTTTTAGGCTGCATTGACCAACGTGCACATTTATGTATAACCTCTGTCAGATTTAATGATTCCAGGAATGCTTCCCGCATTATTGGTGGATATCTGGCCGGGAATTGGTCCATGGAAGTGGAAGACATGATCCAGTCTCAACTAACCCAGATAGCTGTCTTGAATAGTATCCGTGTCGATCCCGTGACTCTGGGTCAATTCACCAATTGGATATCTTCTGCTTTTTCCTTTTTTAAGGAGTGGGTGGGAGTAGGCATTTTTGGTGCACTGTGTTGTTTTGGTATGTTCCTCTGTTTGTGGTTTCTCTGTCGCCTTAAAGCTCATAGTGCTCAAGATAAGGCTATGATCATACAAGCTCTTGCTGCTTTAGAAACTGGCAACTCACCTCAAGTCTGGCTTGCGCATCTTAAACAGTAAATCTTTGACATGGTCATTGCACCCCAAGTTATTATAACATTGCACTGGGATTGACATGTCTTTCCTTGTTATTCTCTTAGTGTCAGAAAGCCCTTGCACTCTGCCGGTCTTGCTACCATTGCACGCAGATGGGTTTCTACACTAGTGCCTTTGACATGGTCGTTGCACCCCAAGTTATTCTAACATTGCACTGGGTTCAACATATCCTTCTTTTGTCTTTCTTTTAGTGCTGGAAAGCCCTTGCACTCTGCAGGTCTTGTTGCCATTGCACGCAGAAGGGTTTCCACACTGGTCTTTATCTATCACTTTAAAGTCCGTGCCTTTCTTTCAGGGTGCTGCCAACTTGTTTGTAGTTGTACGTCTAGACAGCCACAGTTCCACCTCAGCTATTCCCTCTTACTCACCATCGTCACGATACAGGATGCGAGGCAAGGCACTGCACTTGAGTGATCCATTGAGAAGAGGGACCTCAAGGGGAGCATGTCCTATTGCATGCGGGTTTGACGTGTCTCCACCCCGCCCCACGAAAAAAGGCGTCGGCTGATATGGTGTCAGATCTGGGGAAGGCGCCCCCTAGGGCTGGACCATACTGTGCAGCCACTTCTGCACAGTGCGATAGGACCTCTACTCTCGCCTGTATTGTCTTAGTGAAACAAAAAGGGGGAGCTGTGGTGAGCCGTTCCTGCGGACTGTGGTCGCCATTACATGATGACGCTGGCTCCGCTGTGGTCTGTGAAGGACAACTCCTTATCAGAGAGAGTTGGCGTGTTGTCAACTCCTTATTAGAGAGAGTTGGCGTGTTGTTTTCTAGCACCCTGTGAGAAGGGCCCACGTGGCAGCTTCGCATTGGGGTTCGCGGTGCTTTATTAAGGCTGGGAGGGGCATCTGAAAAGGATTAGAAGAATTATTATTAGAAGAATGTCAAGGGCATGAATAAACTGCTGAAAGAAGATTCCTGAGTCGCGTCTTCCTTGCGGGCAAGGGGGTCGCGACAAGAGTCTGTGCAAAGTATTATGTATTTTCTGATAGAAAAGGAGGTGCCCACTTCAGTGCCACACATGAAAACTCACCCTTTCTGGGTCTAATGGGCTCTCTCCTCTCACTGGCAGCTAATACTGGCAGCTCTTTCTGAGCTCTAATTAGAGAATCAACAATTATCACCAAATTTTTCAATAATTTTTAATGAAAATGAAGGTGATTGTTTTGGATTCTGTAGTGACATTGATATATGATGTGTTCTTTGAAATATATTATAAGTTTTATAATGAGAAAGTCAATAAACATATCCTTATAGAAGTTTATCTGAAGCCTCTATGCCCATTTAAGGGGATATATAGTACTGAATCAGTGAAAGTCAAAATTCAATCTTTTGATCATCACAATCAGTGAATACATAGAGCTTTTTCAGAAATTCAAATTAAATTGTAAGATAGAGTAATTCTACTGTGAGTTTCCCCATTGCTGAAAAAGAATATTCATAGTGGCCTTCTGTCATTTTTGAAGCACAAAATTTGTAACACTTTACTGAGATAGTTATTACTATATCTCTAGCTTTGATTTCATACTTACATCCTATCTCCCTTGTTGATTCTGGAAAGCAAGAAACATATTTGTAGTCCATCTCCAACTCCTAAGTTGATAACAAGCAGAAGGAGCATTGAATTAGAAAGTGGTTGATAGTCAATTGTTTCTATAGCACTGCTCCTCAGATTCAACTGGTATCAGGAGCTACACACGATTTTTTTTATATTCTGTCCTGTCCCTTCTCTTTCTTCCCTCTACATCCCCTTCCCTTCTTGAATAATTCACTCCTAATGCCATTAGATGTTGTCCAGCATTGTGAGGACACACTTTGTGGTGGAGGAGGGAATAATGGTGGCTTCAAGTCAGATATGAGATACAATTGGGAAGGTGTTCTCAGAAGGGACAGCCTACCTAAGTATGAGAGCCCAAGCAACCTGAGATGGGCTCCAAGCAGAGGGATGCCCCATCATAAACACTCATTTGCGGGGGAACTCAAGATAGCGGGAACCCAAGGTAGCGGGAACTGCTTTATTGCTGAACATCAGAGGTATATATACCTAACTGATTACACACAGCTTGACTCAATTAGCATCATCTAGATACAGCAACCCGCCAATAAGGAATCCCCACCATCTTAATGGCTCGGTGGCATTGCCTCACAAATTACTCCTTCTGGCAAACTGCCAGGCGCCATCTTAACTTGATTGCAGCCCCCAACACTCATTGACTAAATAGGGTAAAGAACACCCACGTGAGCTAAGTAGGGCTTGTGGGGTTAGAATAGGATGAATAAAATTTAGTTGTATAAAGAGAGATTGTTTAAATAAGTAAATACATGAAGGACAATGAAATCCAGTTTTCATAGAAAATGTTGGTGAAATGACTCTCTGGTTCAGGAAAGAAAATTGAGATGAGACCTGAAAAGTAGGACTAAAATGGAGTGTATCACTGTGAATTCATGCTTTTCCAGATAGAAAAATAGAGAAATGTGTGTGTGTTTGTGTGTGCGTGTGTGTGTGTGTGTGTGTGTGTGAAAGAGAGAGAGAGAGAGAGAGAGAGAGAGAGAGAGAGAGAGAGAGAGAGAGAGAGTTTGAATGTAGAAAACTAAATTCATACTTGTCTGCACAAATGGGACTGGGTAACAGTGACATTTTAATAGCAAAGACCAGCGGATCAGTCTTGGTGAACAGATCCTAGGACAAAAAAACCATATTTCACTATGGGAAGCAGAGCTGGTTAGACAAAAGGCTAATTCAAGGTTAAAATTCGGGAAAAGCCCAAGGTGAGCCTTTACCACCTTTTTGTGCAAAATTCAAGAAAACATTCAAAAAAGGGTAGAAGAAATCCCAGGTCCACCCAGCCGACTGGCAGACCTACAACAGAACTCAGGCCTATCCCATATTCATCTTGAGCCCCTATAAGCATTGCCATATCCCTCCCCATGCTGTAGTTCTCCACCTTGGGAGAACAGGTAGGGCTTGAAGGGAGCTGCATCTCAGAACAGGCAGCCCGAAGCCACTATTAGGCCCACTTTTTAGCCCCATCTCTGAAAGTAGTTGCATCTATCTTGACTCAACCCCACAGCTATCTTGAGTTATCTCCACTATTGCCACCACCACATTTAGTTGCAGTAGCATTATCATGTGTCATTGGCTAGGGGCCAGAAGTCCAAAACCAAGGTGAGGTACAAGTAATCTTCAGGGAAATATAAGATTATAGGGTAGGAACTGTAATAACTCAGATTTGCCCTGCAAGAAAGGAAGACACATAGTCAACATGAAAAAACAAGGGAGAAAATTGCCCCAAACACACCAAGATACTACAATAATAGAATTCATGGACAGTGCAGTTTATGAAATGTCAGAGAAGGAATTAAGAATATATATAATTAAAATGACCTACAAAGTAAAGGATGATCTAATTGAGAAAATACAGGAAACCATTGATCACACCAACAAAGAGATAAGGGGGCTAATACAGGTAGCAAAAGAGTACTTCAAAAAAGAGGGATTCTGGAAATAAAATCAGAAATCAAGGAAACAATCAACAAACAAACAGAAACCTAAGAGAAAGCATAAACATCAGATTAGATCACTTGGAAGATAGAATGTCAGATAATGAAGAGAAAATATACAATCTTGAAAGTAAAGTTGAGCACACAGTGAAGATGGTAAGAATCCATAAACAGAACACCCAATAATTATGGGATAACATCAAAAGATAAAATCTAATCTTTATTGGGATAGAGAAAGGCACAAAGATTCAAATCAAAGGAATGCACAATCTCTTCAATGAAATAATATCAGAAAATTTCCCAAGTATGAAGAATAAATTGGAAAATCAAATACAAGAGGCCTAGAGGAAACCAAATGTACAAAATTACAACAAATCTACACCAAAATGCATTATAATGAAAAGGTCAAGCATACAGAGTAAGAAAAAAACCTTAAAAGCCACAGAGAAAGGAATGAGATCACATATAGGGAAAACAAATTATGATCTCTGCAGATTTTTCAATCTAGACCCTGAAAGCTAGAAGATCCTGGAAAAATATATGCCAAGCTATGAAAGAAATGGATGCCAACCAAGAATCATATTCAGCAAAATTAAGCTTTATATTTTATGATGAAATAAAAACCTTCCGTGAGAAACATAAGTTAATAGAATTTAAAACTAGAAAGAGTGCACTACAGAACATCCTTGGCAGAATAGTCCATGAGAAAAAAATGAAAAACAGCAATGAAAATCAGCAAAGGGAGTTATTACACTAAAGGAAAAATCAGCCAAAAGAGAAACCAAGTCAATTTAAATACCAAAAATATACAAAAATGACTGGGAATACAAATTATGTCTGAATAGTAACTCTCAATATTAATGTCCTGAACTCACCAATCAAAAAACATAGAGCGGCAGCTTGAATTTTAAAAAAAGACCCAACAATTTGCTGCATTCAAGAGGCTCATCTCATAGGAAAAAGCATCCACAGACCAAAGGTGAAAGGTTGGGAAAAAACACATGCACGTGGACTGTAGAAACTAGTAGGGGTTTCTACCCTCATATCAAATAGACTTCAAGCCAAAGTTAATCAAAAGGGATAGAAAAGAAAATTTCATACTACTTAAGGAAACCATACATCAACAAGACATAAAAATTATAAATATGTATGCCCCAAGCAGTAGAGCATCTATGCTCATCAATCAAACTCTTCTCAAATTCAATAGTCAAATAGACCACAATACAGTAATTTCTATGACTTTAATATGCCTCTTTGCCACTGGATTGACCTTCCAAATAAAAACTAAACAAACAAATTATAGAACTCAAAAATACAATCAATAACTTAGAGTTAACAGACATATAGAGAATATTTCATCCACGAATGAGTGAATACACTTTCTTCTTAGCAGAACATAGATCCTTCCCTGAAATATTATGCCACAAAGCAACTCTTAGCAAATATAAATTAGTAGAGATACTACTCTGCATTCTATGAGATTATAATGAAATAAAATTAGAAATCAATGATAAGATTAAAAAATATAAGATACTTTAAAACCTAGAGAGTAAATATTATGTTATTGAGTGAACAATGGGTTGTGAAAGACATCAAAGAGGAGATTAAAAATTATTAGAGGTTGTGGCTCAGTTGCAGAGTGCTTGCCTAGTATGTGTGAGGCTCTGGGATTGATCCTTAGAACTGCTTATGAAAATAAGTAAAATAAAGACAGGATGTTCATGTACAACACAAAAATAATCTAAAAATCTAAAATAATTTAAAAAATTCTTAGAGGTAAATGGAAACACTGACACAACCTATCGAAACCTCTGGGACACTATGAAGGCAATACTAAGAGGAAAGTTCATTGCATGGAGTTCATCCCTTAAAAGAAGAAAAAGTCTACAAATAAGTGCCCTAAAATTACATCTGAAAGCCCCCCCTCAAAAAAAGAACAACAAGTCAAGACCAAAAGCAGTAGAAGAGAGAAAATAATTAAAATCAGAGATTAAATCAATAAAACTGAAACAAAAGAAACAATTGAACAAATTGACAAAATAAAAAATTGGTTCTTTGAAAAAACAAATAAAATCAATAAACCCTTAATTATGATTACAAGGAAGAGAGTAAACTCAAGTTACTAACATCTGTGATGAAAAAGGAAATATCATGATGAACATGACAGAAATTCACAAGATAATTAGAAACTATTGTGAAAATTTGTACTCCAGTAAAATAGAAAATATCGAAGGTATTGACAAATTTCTAGGGTCATATGATTTTCTCAGACTGAATTAGGATAATATTCATAAGTTAAATAGATAAATTTCAAGGAATGATATAGAAGATAGCATCAGAAGCCTCCCAACCAAGAAAAGCCCAGGACCAGAAAGATACACAGCTGAGTTATACAAGACCTTCAAAGAATTAATGCAAATACTCCTCAAACTATTTCATGAAATAGAAAAAGAGGGAGCACTTGAAAACTCATTCTATCATGCCAATATTACCCTGATTCCAAAATCACACAAAGACACATCAAAGAAAGAAAACTTCCGGTCACTATCACTAATAAACATAGATGCAAAAATTCTCAATAAAATTCTGGCAAATAAAATACAAAAACATATTAGAAAGATAGTGAACTACTTTCAATTAGGATTCATCCCAGGGATGTAAGTTTGGTTCAACATAAATATAAATGTAATTCATTACATCAATAGACTTTACTAATTATAAAACGTAATTCATTACATAAATAAACTTAAAGAATCATATGATCATCTCAATAGATGCAGAAAAGACAAAATACATCACTCCTTTATGTTCAAAACACTAGGAAAACTAGGGATAACAGGAACTTTCAATACTGTAAAAGTTATCTATGCTAAGCCACAGGCTAACATCATTTTAAATGGAGAAAAATTGAAAGCATTCCCTCTAAAAACTGGAAGAAGACAGGGAAGCTTTCTTTTGCCACTTCTCTTTAACATAGTTTTTGAAAATTTAGCCAGAGCAATAAGACAGATGAAATAAATTAAATGGATATAGATAAGAAAAGAACTCAAACTATCATTGTTTTCCCACAACATGATTGTATGCCTAGAAGATCCAAAAAATCCCACTGGAAAACTTCTAGAACTAATAAATGAATTCAGCAAAGTAGCAGGATGTAAAATCAACACCCATAAATCAAAGGCATTTCTTTACATTGGTGACAAATCCTCTGAAAGAGAAACTAGAAAAATTATCCCATTTAAAATAGCCTCAAAATAAATAAATAAAATAAAATACTTGGGAATCAGCTTAATGAAAGAGGTGAAAGACCTCTAAAATAAAACTACAGAACACTAAAGAAAGAAATTGAAGAAAACCTCAGAAGATGGAAGATCCTCCCATTCTCCTGAATAGGCAGAATTAATATTTTCAAAATGATCATACTGCCAAAAGCACTATACATATTTCATGCAATCCCAATCAAAATCCCAATGGCATTTTTCATAGAAATAGAAAAAGCAATCATGAAACTCATCTGGAAAAATAAGAGACCCAGAATACATAAAACAAACTTTACCAAGAAGAGTAAAGAAAGGTGGCATCACTATACCAGAACTTAAACTAAACTACAGAGCAATAGTAACAAAAACAGCATGGTATTGTCACCAATGGTACAGAATAGAGGACACAGAGACAAACCCACATAAATACAGTTATCTCATACTAGACAAAGGAGCCAAAAAATTATGTTGCAGAAAAGATAGCGTTTTCAAAATTTGAAGCAGGGGAAACTGGAAACCCACATGCAACAAAGTGAAATTAAATCCCTGTCTCTCACCATGCACAAAACTCAACTCAAAGTGGATCAAGGACCTAGGAATTAAACCAGAGACACTGCACCTAATAGACAAAAAAGTAGGTCCAAATATTTATCCTGTTGGATCAGGCCCTGAATTCCTTAATAAGACTTTTATAGTGCAAGAATAAAAGTCAAAAATCAATAAATGGGATGAACTCAAACTGAAAAGCTTCTTATCAATGAGGTGAATAGAGAGCCTAAAGATTGAGAACAAATTTTTTAACCACATACACATTGATAGAGCATTAATATCTAGGATATATAAAGAACTCAAAAAATTTTGACATAAAAAAACACATAATCCAATCAATGAATGGTCCAATGCATTGGTTCAGACCTGGTACATATTACATTTCAGTCCTAAGCACAGATTAGCCTATTGATATTGATGTCCATTTTTAATGATTCTATTTGTGTGTTCTATATAATGTTGGGGTTTGTTTTGATGTAATCATACAAGCATAAAATATAATTTGCTTCACTTTTGTCCCCAGTACATCTAATATTCTTTCTCTCCTCCTTCCCCCTGTTTCACTTAATTTAATCTATTGGTGTTCTATTTATTTATAGCTTTTAAATTAGTGTTTTTAGATGTATATAAAGGTGAAATTCAATGTATGTAATACATTCATTTATGGACATACCATAATTTGGTAAATTTAATTTTATTTTTTCTCTTTTTTTTCCCATTCCTCCTCCCTTCCCCTCAATCCCCTTTCTCTGCCCCACTTGTCTCCCTTTCACTTCCATGGGATTTCACTCCCCTATTTATTTCTTAGTTAGGTATAGCTTCTGCATATGACAGAAAACATTCAACACTTGACTGTTTGAATCTGTTTTATTTCACTTATCCTGATGTTATGTGGTTCCACGCATTTCCTATCAGATGACATAATTTCATTATTCTTTATGGCTGAGTAAAACTCCATTATGTCCATTTTAACGTGTGAGCTGTTCCTCATGTAAGCAGAGCAGGTGGAAAGTTCTATTGGATTTAGTCATAACATCATCTCAGAAAAACACATGTTTTTATAACATAGAAACATATAGTTTCCATAGGAATGTGTTTCCAAAAGAAAATAAAAATGTTTTGGGGTTTGAGTGGACTAATTAAATTGTTTATAGTTATAAAATGATACAACAAACTTTCCTTATTGAATGAATGTTGTTTTACATGCATTCAAATCTTATCATATTTTGCCAGTGAGAAGTTCACATTTTCAAGCTAGTGTCAGGAATCCCTGGGGATTTACAGACCAGAGAGATGGGAAGAGTTGCCTGGGGTGGTTATTAGTTTATACAGAAGGTTGACACTAAGAACAGATAAAAGAAGAATGACCTGCTTGTGCTGCTTAAATTTCTACTCTTTCTGTTGATTTTTAAGAACTTTAAAGATTTATCACTTAATCCTTAATGCCTCAGACCAAGTAGACACAGAATATTAGATAATGTTCCAATCAGATACATAGTTCATCATATGGTGACATTAGATAAAAAACTGGTGTTATTTCCAAACAATCAGGGGATGTCTTTCATCACTAAAGTAATGGGGGCTCACAGGTAGTAATGACACCTGTTACAGAGCTGTTCCTCTCTTAGCTGCCCAGACTCGATGTCCACCCATTTAATTAATCCTCTATTCACCAAAAAATTAGAAGGCCATATATTCTGACTTATCATCCCAAAGGAGAAGCTCAAATTATATTTTGGTGTTCCTGGACCTTGTATCTGCTCTGGCATTGCACCAAGGGGTTTGTAAGTCTATGTGTCCATGCAGGCCACTGTTTTCTTTCTCTTTCCTTTCATATCCATTGGTTTGGGACATGCAGACTTTCCAGAAAGCATGAACCTCTCTTTTGTCAAGAATTTGGGTAACTTCTGTCTACTGCAATATTCTTGTAGGGACTGCACAGCAACATGAATACACACTGGTGGGAACATCAGCTCCATCTTGTATATGTCCTGTCTCTCCTTGAGAGACCATCTTCCCAACAGAATTAGTACAGATCAGACTGAAAGTACAGTGAGGGTGACTGATACAGAGACAACTTTTCTTGGTATATTAACAAGGCAGGAAGATGAAGTGGTCACCAAAGACTCCCTATAAAGGATCATGCACAACCACAACAATCTCACCCAATTAAACTCAGCCAAATTTTTTTGATGCCAGGAGTAAAACCTTCTGCTGGATATCAGGCTACAATAGTGGATAATACCCAGACTGGGCCTTTGAGAAGCTCAATGTCTGGTTCAGGGAAACACTGGTGGAAACAAGCAATGTGCTATAAGAGTAGAGAAGACAACAATGGAAGTGTGTGCAGAGCACAGAAGTTGCTTCAGGGGAATAAGTGCTGTTGCTTGTGGTGATGGTGGTGGTTTGTTCATTTATTGGTTTGTGAGAATTTTTTTTGTTTTGTTTTGAATTGGGAATTAAACCAGACGTGATTCTCCACTGAGATGCAGCCTTTATTCATTTATTTTTATTTATTTGTTTATTTATTTTGGTTCTGGGGATTGAATCCAGGGGTACTTAATCAATGAGCCATATCCCCAACACTTCACTATTTGTTCTAATTAGTTATACATGTCAATAGAATGCATTTTGAGACATTATACAAAAATGGAATATAACTTCTTATCCTTCTGGTTGTACATGATTCAGACATACACCAGTCATGTAACCATATATGCACATAGGGTAATGACCAGTTCTTTCTACTATCATTCATATATATATCATATATATATATATGATGCTTGTAGGTTCACTGAATTTCTGAAGCTGGTTTTGAACTCATGATCTTCCTGCCTCAGCCTATAGAGTCCTGAAGAGAACAAACAAGGAATAAGTTGTCCTATTTTTTGAGATTAGTAAGGAAAGACTCTACCAAAATAGGTGCTATAAGAGCTGGCTTTTGGAGGCTCAGCAGGGGTCTTTTATGAGGCACAAAAATATTCTAGGCAGAGGAACCTGTGTGGACAAAGATATATGGATGGAACTTGTGTTGACAATGATCTCATGATTTGTACATACAGCAGCTATGGGACTGGGTTTTCTCAGAGGTAGAATGCTCATCTACCATGTGTGAGACACTGGATTTGATCCTCAGCATCACAGGAAAATAAAATAATGATATTGTGTCCACTTATAACAATAACAACAACAACAACAACAACAACAACAGCAAAAAGAAAAGCAGCTAGGTTCCAGGAACATATAAGGAGATTAATCCCAGTGGCTTCAGTTGGATTTCTCATAATATCACATAACCTTTGGCATTATTGATTACACAGTGGTTTATTGATTTTACACAAAATAAGAATTGAAAGAATTATGGAGTCCCATTCCAGGTACAAAATCCAGGTCTGGCCACTCACCCACCACCCTAAATCCAAAAAGTAATTGCAAAAATCAAGAAAAGAACTTTAGTCAGTGCAGCCACACCAGAAAGACAAGGGGATCCATGTTTTTAGTCATGTTTGTGGGTGCTGGCATGACCTGAAAATTTAAATAGAAGCAGAATTGGGACAGTGTGGAAGAGGTATGCATTGTTAAGCAGTCTTGTCCAAACTGAGGTCTGAAGGATCACTATCTCACTTCTAGCACTGTTAGGTGGCTCCTGAGAAGTCCTTATCACTTGAAAGGAATAAATTTTATTTATTTTTCAGGATGTTTTTCTACCAGACTTGGAATCCTAAAAGGGGCAGTGTAGGTTCCATGAGATGATTGCTCCTGTGGAGGGAATAAACTCCTGTGTTTATCTGTGTATAAGGCTCTGCCTTTCCTGTAAGGTAATAAACAATGACTGAAGACTTCTGGGAAGCACCCTGGGGTTCTGAAACAAGATACTGTAAAAGCTGACACTTGAGGGGTTGAGGTTGTGGCTCAGTGGTAGATCACTTGACTGTCATGTGTGAGGCACTGGGTTTGACCCTCAGCACTGCATAGAAATAAATGAATTAAACAAAGGTGTTTTGTTCATCTACAACTAAAAATAATTTTTTAAAAAAAGCTGATAGTTGAATTTATCTTCAATCTTGACTCAATCTTCAAGGGATATAAGATAGATTAGATAAATTGGTAATCTATTGCTAGTTTTTATATGAGCACTCCTTAAATTATTAACATGTCTATGTGCAGAGCTGAGCAGTCACAAATATTAAGTTAGTAAAGGATACTGAATGAAGGAATAATGCCAAGCTTTATCCTGCTTTAAGTTATTCATTGTACAGCTGCAGGCCCCAGAGTCAATGTCTTTACCCAAGGCAGTATCTTTAAGTTCCTGTTTTCAAACAAAGGTCAAAGTAGGAGAGTGCATGATTCTTTGCCAACTGCAAAGAGGACACTTAACTTCTCCAATTCCAGGAGATGCAAAGGTGGCCTTTCCACTGGATTCATCCCTGGCTCCACCTCCTTTACCCAGCACAAAAACTGGCCTCACTGAATCGTATCTTGTCACAGAAGGGACACTCTGCAGGCATAGTTCTTCAAAGGCAGCCCATATAACTGTAAGAAAAATACTTAATTCAAAACTCATGAAGGAAAGTGGTGAAGAACCTGACCACGAATTCTTCCATAGAGACCCGGGTCCTCCTGGCTATCAGCCTTATGCTTTCTATCTGTGAGTCACTGTCCAGCATTTACTCCTCCAGAAGCCTGGAGTTGGTGGCCTAATAAGGTTACTGTTTTCCTGAACTATTTGGAAGATCAAAATATATGATGGAATTGAAATTGCTATGAACACTTAAGAATTTTCTATTGATCTTAGGCAGACTGCTTGAGCTTCTCCCTGTACTGAAATCTATTTTACTATGGGTTTGGGGATTCATGGAGAGGTGTATTCCCAGGGATTGTCTGATTGGCTCTGAGTTTACACGTAGAGTGATGAACCAGAATTCAACAGATACACCTAATGCATAAGTTTTTATCACATGCAGTGGGAACCTCACCCTTTCAAGCTTTGGGAATTCTGGGGAAAACCAGGTTCCTTGGGTTTTGTCTCTTCATCTTCTGGGTTTTCTGCTACAAATATTCTGTAGGACTGTACTTGTTCATATGGTGATTCCTGTGCCCTCCTGGCTGTAGAACCATTTGTACAATGCACCATAGCCCATCAGATTCCCTGGGAGGCTGACTGAACAATTCTCTCTTTTCTGTGAACCTCTCCTAGCACATTCTTCCCTTCTAAATCTTAATTCTCTCACCCTGAAATTCATAGAAATGCCTAATGATGAGTGTCTAGAACAGAAAATACCAGACAGAAATTTTAAGAAGTTTTAATTTTTTCTTATTTTATTATCTTTCCTATCTCTGGGAGATTAGCATCAGTAAAGAGACTTGTTTACCTCCAACATAAAATCTACTAGCACCCTGACAAACACCCCAAACCCAATTGGGCTTTTCTTTTTAATTTCCCTCCACACTCCAGCATGAAAGTATGAATCTATACCATCTAGAAGTGATGTAGTTTAGTTTTATTGTACTGTTATAGTTAAAGCTTTGTCCAACGGTTTTTTAAACTAAATTTCATACCAGTCACATATAATTTAACCCAGCCTTTATTGAAGTGCACTAGTGGCCACTGACCAGAACTTAAAGCTGTTCCCCCCATCAGCCCTGAACAATTTCAAGGGTGCTTCTTATAAGCCTGAAAACAACAAAAAGGATGTTTGGGGGTCTAGCCAATGCACACAAGCCAGGTTACAGAAGCAGGAGAGTGAAGTCAAGTGACAGGAAGCCTAACCAATAACAGTGAGTCCAGTCACCCCATATACATAAACAGAGCCCAGTTACCCTAGTTACAGAATCAATGCCCCACCAGGTAGTTCCATGTTCTTAAAGGTTTAGATAGGAAAAGAAAAAGAACATCTTGACCCAGTCATGACCCTTCTACTTGGCATGGTTGTTTTACAGAATTGAGTAACAAACCAAAATGGAGTCACATTTGCTTTTACTATCACATTCCCACTGGTTTTATTAGGTTTGATGTAAAACTTGCACATCATTAGGCCTCAGTTTCTTTTTCATCCTTCTGTGTCTAAGGGACCATACTAGGCTTGCAGGACCATAAGTCAAACCTCACCTACACTCTTGTGTAATAGGCAGAGCCCTATAGTAGTCCCAATCAGGAGAAGGACTATGGGTCCAACTATGGCTGAGATGATGGTAGTCAGCCAAAGAGACCATGAGAAATAGTTTTGGAACTAATTGTCTGAAGCTTCTTATGTTTTGTGTTTCTTTCTCACTAGCACCAAACTGTTTTTTATTTTCCCAGAATGGTTTTCATAAAACAACACATTTTTCCTAGGGCCATACAAAATTGTACCCATCTGGTATAATGGAAACTCACATCTAACCTCTGCCTGGTCTGCCTGAAGGCAGAAGATGACACCCTTAGCAACTACAGTGATACAATCACTGTATGCAAACAAGGCAGCTTGTAGATCCAGAGAGCCCATTAGATTTTGGCTATAAAATCTCTCTTTTGCCAGGTACCCCTCTCTTGTTTTCTCTTTCTTATCTCACTTTTGCTCTCTTTCATTCTCCCTCTCATTCTCTTTCTCTTTCTTTCCCTCTCTCGTACCCTTTGTTCTCTCTCTCTCTCTCTCTCTCTCTCTCTCTCTCTCTCTCTCTCTCTTTCTGGAACTTTCCTTTCTCTCTCTCTCTTTCTCTTTTTTTTTCCCTATTAATCAGATACTGCCACAATAAAGGTCTCTTCGTTGTTCTGAATGTCATGGTCACATTTTTTTTTAGTTATAATGTAAATAGAAAGTAAAATTAACAATAGTAAATCATATCTAGCTTGTATATAATTTTGAACCTTGGCTGAATTATATATTTTTATTTGAGATCATAGTAATCTTTTTAATAAAATCAATCTTTGAATATAACTCTAAATTAACTGAAATCTGGCCTACTTTGAAGTTATTTTGACATGCTGTAAGGTGGGAGGCAGAGCCTTATCTCAGGTAAGGCAGGGCTCTTCACAAGTCTTAGGTAAAGTGTTTTAGTTGTAAAGCTGATATTTGTCTCTCCTTTAGATATTATTTTATAAAGTTTACATATATTGCTTTCTGACTCTGTATGAATGTTAGCTAGCAAAATATGACATACATCTGAAACATTAATTCAAAAAAGGCTGAGTGCTCTTTCTTTTATTTGGAAATGTGGCAAAAATCTTCTATAATATTAACATTTAAAAAGATTAGGCTCTCATTATCTTTTAAAATACCTTTAAATTTTTATATTCCAGTGTAAAAGGTATCATAAGGTTTGGTTACAAAACATCAAATAATATAAATAAAACCCCAATAAAATCTATTATCCTTATAAGTTTAAATTACCATTACAGACAATTTTAGTTTGGAGAATATCAAGTTGATAAAATGTTCCTTTAACCTTTTACCTTAAAGAATTGCATACCTGAAAGACATGAACACCTTCAATCTGTAAAGAAGAGTAATGTACCACACTTTTATCAATGTTTTTATATTAACCAAGGTTATCTTTTAAAGAAAAATCTAGACTGTGTAATGTAGAACATACTTCAAAATAAACGTTGCTGTTTAACCAAGATTATTTGTTGTCGGGAATAAAATTCACAGACACAACGTAATTAATATTTTTAGAAATATTAATTATTTAATATTTTAGTATATAAATATATCATTTATATAATTTTAGTATATAAAATTGTCATTTTAGTATATAAATATATCAGTACATTAATATTTTTCTGTAGGGAAATACGTTGAATAGTTTTAACTATTTGTGTCACATATATCACCAACTTATTAACATATAAACCTTTTAATATTTATCTTTTATTTTTAGACCTTTATATTACTTAATTAGACCCTTTTGTTGTTTACTTGGATGTATTAAAATTATACTTTACTACATAAAGACTTTTTACCTGGAACCATTTTTTAAATGGTTCTAAAGCTGATTTTTGTCTCTCTTTTAAGATATTATTTTATAAAGTTTATATATATTGTTTTCTGACTCTTTATAAATGTTAGCTAGCAGAATATGACATACATATGAAACCTTAGCTTATTTTTAAAAACCTATTAGATTTTTACTAAATATAGTTTTATATTAGAAACTTTTAATAATTTTTAATCCATTGATCCTTCTTTCTGTTTATACCTTGAAAAAATCTCTTATACATTCCTAAATTTAGGTAAATTAATCTATTTTAATAAGATGAAATATTTGTTATTTATGGTCTTTAATTGAAATGTAGTTGAAACCCCTTGACTCCTTGTATGTAGAATTGTACCTGTTGGGAATTTTAATTTATAGTAACCTTGATTATATGATAGCACAATTTTTTTAAGAGAGAGAGAAAAAGAGAAAGAGAGAGAGAGAGAGAGAGAGAGAGAGAGAGAATTTTTAAATATTTATTTTGAGGATTTTGGTGGAGACAATATTGTTATTTTATTTTTATGTGGTTCTGAGGATTAAACCCAGTGCCCCGCTTATTCCAGGTGTGTGCGTTACCACTTGAGCCACATCCCCTATTCGACACAAATAATTTAAAAATTTTTTATTGGATGTTCAAAAGATTACTAAGTTCTTGACATATCATATTTCATACATTAGATTCAAGTGTTTTATGAACTCCCATTTTTACCCCAAATACTGATTGCAGAATCACATCGGTTACACATCCACATTTTTACACAATGCCCTATTAGTAATTGTTGTAATCTGCTACTTTTCCTGTCCTCTACTATCCCCCCTCCCCTCCCCTCCCCTCCCATTTTCTCTCTCTATTCCATCTACTGTAATATATGTGTAGATGTAATTTATGTTTCATTTTTAAAAAACAACGTATCAGACAAGTGCATTCAATAGTGTTAGTAATCGTTTTTCCTATTGAAGAAAAATCCTAGACAGAATGGATATCAGACACTTTATAAATATTAACATTTTAACAGCTGTTTAATCATCTAGAAAAAAATTGTGCATTAGTAACTTTAAAGACATTTGTACTTTTATTTATTTTTCCAATTTAAATTGAACCTTTTAAATCATATTAACCAAAGGTATTTGGATCATTTTTTTTAAATTTTAATTTATGAGCTCAGATGTCAATTTTTTTGTACCAAATATATGTAGACATGGCAATACATGTAGATGGACAGTACACTGGTGCACCCACACAAAGCAAACAGATAAACAAAAGCCTTGTAGCTTATTTTTTATAACCTATTAGAATGAGAGTTAACCCTTATAAATTGGCCTTAGAATAAAGCAGAGTGTAGTCAGAAAAAACATATTAATCTAGGCATATTGGATCAAAATTATCAATTTGACAAATATAGAATTTTAAAAGTTTTTCTGACCTTTTCCTTGAGGAGGTCCTGTTCATCAAAGCTAAAAAGAGTTAAGGGAATATACAAATGAAAGGGTCATATTTTTGTTCCTAAAGGAACTTCCCAAAGATGAAGCTCCATTGGTCTCCTAGGGAGAGTCCCCCAGGTTGGGGTCCCATTCTAAATTGATTTTTCTGGTTTCTTTGATCGTGGCCACCAAAGTTTAGCCTGAGACTGAAAAATCTTTGGACCACTTTTTTAATAGTTGGGAGTTATTCATGCTTGCAAATACTGAGAGACAAAATCCAAACTTCCAAGACAAAATTATGCTTTTTGTTATACAATTTAGGAATAATAATTTTATAAAACACTTTAGTTTTAATTTGTCCTCTATAGGAACTGACATGATTTAACCAGTTGGCCACCTTGCCTAGTTCCTAAGTGCAGGCAATCTCCAGAATACTTTTTTTTTTACCTTTAGCTTTTACTATTGACAATTCTTTTAGTCCTGTTGGCAGCACTTTACATTTTAATGAAAGCTGTAGTGAGCAGTTAAAACCATTTTAATCATTTTTTCTCATTAGAAACAAATTGAGGTAGAAATTAACATAGAACACAAAGGGAACAAACAAATACAAACCAAAAAACAAAAGTTCTGAAAATTGTTAAGAAAATAAGTTAAAGGGGTCCAGGTAGAGATCTGTATAGAGCTTCCTTGTCCCATAATGATGGTGAAGGGAAGGAGACCTGATGAGAAAAGAGCAATTGTGAGAACAAAAAAAGGGCCCATGCACAACACAGGGACAGATAAATACAAGATAGATGGCCTGCAAACAGACACTGGATAAATGACAAATAGGAAGGCAGAAGCTGGAGAAATGACAAACAGCAGAACAGATGCAGGACAAGCAACAATCGGTAAGGTCACACAGGGAGACCTCTAACAGGCCAGAGACCACGTCTCATTCTGCCCCCAGGAACAGATGAGGCCCCACAGGGAGGCCTCCAGGGAGACAGAGACAATGTCTCTTCATGCCCCCAGATACAGAAAGATGAGGTCACACAAAGAGTCCTCCAATGGGGCAGAGTCATGAATCATCCTGCCCCAGGCAAACGTAAAAGCCCACTGGAAGGTCCAGGGAGACAGTGAAAACATCTTGTCCTGTCCCGGGAAAGGTGTAAACAACTGCGTCCAATCTGGCCTTTCCCCCAGAGAAGTCCACTAACTCTATCTGACAGCCAGCAGGAGGAGCATCCTAAGATGCTATAGGCCCCAGATGTTATAGTTAAAACCTCATTCCAGGGTTTCATAAACTGACTTCCAGACCACTCTTGTATAATTGAATCAAGCCTTTTTTTGCAGCACACTAGTGGCCACTGAACAGAATATAAAGCTGTTTCCCTGATCAGCCCTGAACAACTGCAACGGTGCTCCTTATAACCCTGAAAACCACAAAAGTAATGTTTGGGGTGCAGCCAATGCAAGCAAGGCAGGTTACAGAAGCGGAAGAGTGCAGTCAAGCAGCAAGAAGCCTAATCACAGTTGGCTCAGTCACCCCAGTTACAAAAACAGAGCCCTGTTACCCTAGTTATAGAAACCATGCCCCATTAGGTAGTTCCATATCCTTAAAGGTTTTGATAGGAAAAGGAAAAGAACATCTTGACCCAGTCATGAACCTTCTACTTGGCATGGTCGTTTTATAGAATGGAGGCACAAAACAAAATGGAGTCACATTTGCTTTTACTATCACAGTATTTAATGGCAGGATTTGTACAGAATATATGAAACCTACACTGCCTTAAACATTCTCCTCTAAAAAGCAGCAGCAAGTTCTTATTGCAACTGTCTGGAACACATTATGGGTTCTTATTTTATATTGCATATTTTCTTCTCAGTTAACAGGACAGTTCCTGAATTTTGGATGGTCCCCCTCCATGTAGATGAGAGGAATTATAGAGCATACTGGGCCATTTATCCATGCCACAGTTTTCTCCTCTGCCACTATGGGGCCACTTTTGCAGAACTAGCTGTTTCATGGTCAAAATAGCTGCTAGGACTCTCTTGTACACCATTTCTTTTTTCCCATGTTTCTCTTATCATTTGGGATGGTGGGGCAGGGATTGTATGACATAGAACACTCTGGCATGGGGTTGTGAGTATGACACATCTGAGTTACTGGCCAGCCAGGCCAAAGAAGCACCAGCTTTTGTGGGTTTTCATACAATGGGAGTTGATGCATGGGGGCAGTAAACAAAATGTGCTGTGACTGGCCACCTTGATGAACATGAGCATGCCTGGCTCTGTGCTGCCATCTGAGCATCACAGTTGGAGAAACAGACTCAATGAGAGGGAGAATGGCCTGGAGATGATTCCTCAGTCATTCATTCCTCACTGTAGCACTCAGAGGACATAGGGAACTCAGTATTCTCTCTGGCTCAAGGCAACCAGATTGTCTGACAATAGACTTGGGTGACACTCAACATGGCTCACATTTGTGTGAGGTAGAGGGAAGTCTCATTGTTTCAAAATGGTACATTTGCCATTCAACAGAAGGATATTATTACTGCTTCCAAGGATCCATACAAAGTCAATTTTAAAAAAGGGATGGATGCTGAACTGGGAGCATTGCAGAGAAAAAAAGGAAAAACCCCAAAGTTTTATGACCAAATTGTAAGAAAAAATGTCACCAGAGGCTCTCAATGGGCCCTCTGTGATTGAATAGACTGTGTTAAGCAAAATCTCTTCATCAAAGTAACTTCAAAATATCACCCCCTATTTAGACTGGGAAATACTACATTAAGAAAGGGCAAACATACCAAAGAGACATGCAAATGAAATGCTCTCCCAGAATGCCAGGCTGGACCTTGCAGGAGCACTCATGTCCGGGAATGTGTATTGAGTATAAACCTAAGAATTCGGGCATGAAGTCTCAACTTCTCTTAGCTCATCAATATGACTTTCGGGTAAGGGGGGCTCTTTAAATGGAGTTGGGAAGGAGTGAAAGTGCTCACTTTCTCTCTCTGTGAGTTGGAGTTGTTGTTATATATCACCTATATGTTACCTCCCTCATTGCCTGGTCCAGTTTCTGAGTCAGAGACTGGTCAGGCTCTTATCTATAGAATGACAATCATAGTGACCTGGCTTTGTCTCTCACTTTATAGATGTGGAACCTATTCACATGTGCTGTTTGAGAAGCTTGGAAATTCTGAGCAATACCTTTGCCTTTCTTTGAAATGTTTCTGCACTATTGCAAGGTGAGTATGGTTGAGTTCCCTGTTTTTTCTTTGGCAAAAAGAAAATGCCAGTTTAATGTCATTGGTAAAACTGCACTTCTTTTGGAGGAAGTTCCTAGTTCTCATCCTTTTTGAAACAGTGTGCAAGCTTCACCCTGAGCAAGGCCAGGTTTTCCCTGGGGCTCTGCTGTCAACTTTTCAAGATCCTCAGTGGAACAGCTCAGATCTCTAGTTCATCTGCATTGGACGCTCATGATGTTTTTCAGACTTGTACATATCATAAAGGGGATGTTTAATTTGCCTTTGAACAATTGCAGGAAATTTATATTGTATTTAATATTTGATCAAAAATCTGTGAAAGAGAAGACATCAAGCACATTCAAACACTCCTATTCATAACTAGATCTCATGAGTAGCTATTTAAAAAATGTTCATGGATATATTTGAAACTACAATTGCTTGAGCAATGCAAGTATTCATAATTTGATAATTTGCTCATACATAATTTCTTAATGTCTAGCTGTGACTTAGCACTAATCCATCCGGCTGAAACAACTGGTCAGCCCTTCTGATCCTACAGAGGTAAATGCCAACCGAGCCTTCAGAGGTAGTTGCCACATGTTTGAAACGGGGCTTGAGAGAGACAGTAAGGGCCCACCCGTTGCATTGGTCACCCGGCAAAGGGAAACAAACTCATTTGCAAGAGATAACACCATGGCAGAGAACGGACGTCACCAGACTGCGGCGGAGGTTATAACTTCATTGAAACCTGCGGCCTCAGGTGTGTAATCTCCTAGCCTTCCCTCCCCACACATTGGGGAAACCTTAAGGGCCCCTCCCAGCTCTCCCGTAAGGGCCCCTTTCAGCTTTCCTGTGAGCAAGATACCAGACCGCGGAAATCAGATGTCGTTTGCGACCCGCGATGCAGAACTCCCAGCTACTGCTCCCACCAGTGCTGACACCTAAGGTCTCTTGCACCAGCTACCGGGGGCATGGCTACCGGAGGGCAAGTAAAATTCGCTGAGGATTCTCAGCCCCAAGCTCCACAAACTTAGGGTCTGAGGGAATGGCAGACAGGGAGAATGTTCCCAGTCGTTCTTGAAAACCGAGCTCCCGGGAGCAGCAGACCTGGTGTGTAGCCAGTATTGTGGTAAGCGGCACCCGTGAGAGGGCCCTGGCTAGAGGAAAAGTGGGAAAGTTACTAGACACAAGAGGAGGCCCTAGGCACTCAGGATTGTAGACTCGCCCAGTCTGGTAGGAGGATCTGCTGCACAGTGATTGGTTCCTGTGTATTGACAATAGAAACTTGGCCTGGTGGGCACAGTGCCACCTACTGGAAGAGAAGTTAATCAAACTCTAAGACTGCATTTATTAGTTTTCTTTTTTTCTTTTCTTTTTTTTTTTTTTTTTGATTTGGGATTTGTCTTTCATTTTCATTTTTCTTTCTTGTTTTTTTTAAATTATTTTCAATTTTTTCTTCTAATTTTAATTTTTATTTATTTTTTATTATTATTTAATTTTTTTTCTTTTTTTATTTCCTATTTTTTTTTCTTCTTTTGTCTTTTCATTTCTTTTCAATTTTCTTATTCCCCCTTCTTTGAATTCTACCTGCTTACTCTCATTCTCTTTAGTGACTTCTTCCCTTCCTTTCTAATACCTTTCCTCCCAAGCATCAAATAAATTTATAGGAGTAAACAGTAACTCAGCAGTCAAACAGAACAAAAAGTAACATGAGCAGCTTGAAAAAGCAAGGAAGAAAAGGAGTACAAACAATGGAAGACAGCCTAAATATTCAGGAGGACCTAGAGTCATTAGAAAAATGGTCATATAAAGAACTCAAGTAACACCTTAGACAGATGGAATGGAACCTTAAAGAGGATACGAGATAGCAAATTCAAGCAGCAAAAGAACACATTGAGAATGAATAACATAAACAGTTGAAATAAGAAGTTAAGCATCCTTATCAGAAGATAGAGATTATAAAAAATAATCAAACAATAATTCTAAAAATGAAGGAAATGAAAAACCAAATTAAAAACTCAAATGAGAGTATCACTAACAGAGTGGAGCAAGTAGAAACCAGAACATCAGAAAATGATGACAAAATATATCATCTTGAAAAGAGTCTAGCCAACTCAGAAAGGCTGGTAAAAAATCATGAGGAAAATATCCAAGAGATATGGGATAACATAAAAAAACAAAACTTATGAGTCATTGGGATAGAAGAAAGTACAGAGATTCAAACCAAAGGAATGAGTAACTTGCTGAATGAAATAATTACAGAAAACTTTCCAGAAATAGAAAGGAAACAAATATACAAATTGTCGATGCATACAGGACACCGAGCACACAAAATCACAGTAGACCAACACCAAGACACATTGTTATGAAGATATCCAATATATAAAACCAAGAGAAAATATTAAAAGCTACAAGAGAAAAGAGGCAGATTACATTCATGGGTAAACCAATAAGGTTAACAACGGTTTTTTCATCATAGACGCGGAAAGCAAGAAGGTCATGGAACAATGTATTTCGAACACTAAAAGACAATGGATGCCAACCAAGAATTCTGTATCGAGCAAAATTAAGCTTCAGGTATGACAACAAAATAAAAATCTTTCATGATAAACAAAAGTTAAAAGAATTTGCAGCCAGAAAACCAGCATTGCAAAGAATCTTGAGCAAAACATTACACGAGGAAGAAATGAAAAACAATAACCAAAACCATCAGTGGAAGTGCATCGGTAAAGACAGAGGGCGAGGGGAAAGATAATAATGGAGAAACAAACTAAATTTTTTTTTAAAAAGGATAAATAATCAAACATGGCTGGAAGTTCAAACCATATATCAATAGTAACTCTAAATGTTAATGGCTTAAACTCTCCAATAGAGCGACATAGGCTGGTATCATGGATTAAAAAAACAAATCCAACAATATGCTGCCTCCAGGAGACACATCGGATTGGAAAAGACATACACAGGCTGAAGGTGAAAGGATGGGAAAAAATATACCACCCACACAGTCCTCATAAGCAAGCAGGGGTGTCCATCCTCATATCAAATAAAATCGATGTCAAGACTAAGTTAATCAAAAGGGATAAGGAAAGACATTATATACTGTTAAAAGAAACTATTCATCAACAAGACATAACAATTATCAATATTTATGCACCAAATAATGGTGCTGCGACGTTCATAAAAAAAATTCTCCTCAAGTTCAAGAATCAAATAGACCACAACACAATAATTATGGGTGACTTCAACACACCTCTCTCACCATTGGACAGATCCTCCAAACAAAAGTTGAATAAAGAAACTATAGAACTCAATATCAAAATCAATAACCTAGACTTAACTGACATATATAGAATATATCAACCATCATCAAATGGATATACTTTTTTTCTAAGCAGCACATGGATCCTTCTCAAAAATAGACCATATATTATGCCATAGGGAAACCCTCAGTAAATATAAAGGAGTGGAGAAAATACCATGCATTTTATCTGATCATAATGGAATGAAACTGGAAATCAATGATTAAAAGAAAGAAGGAAAAATCCTACATCACATGGAAAATGAACGATATTTTACTGAATGATCAATGGGTTACAGAAGACATAAAAGACAAAATTAAAAAAAATTCTTAGATATAAATGAAAATACAGACACAACATATCGGAATCTATGGGACACAATGAAAGCAGTTTTAAGAGGGAAATTCATCACCTGTATGTCATTCCTCAAAAAAAGAAAAAAATCAACAAATAAATGAGCTCACACTTCATCTCAACACCCTAGAAAAGGAAGAGCAAAAAAAAATGCAAATTTAGCAGAAGGCAAGAAATAATTAAAATCAGAGCTGAAATCAACGAAATTGAAACAAAAAAACTATTCAAAAAACTTTCAAAACTAAAAGTTGGTTCTTCATAAAAATAAATAAGATTGACAGACCCTTAGCCATGCTAAAGAAGAGAAGAAGAGAGAGAACTCAAATTAATAACATATGGGATGAAAAAGACAATATCACAACAGATGCTACAGAAATACAGAAGACAATTAGAAATTATTTGGAAACCTATATTCCAATAAAATAGAAGATAGTGAAGACATCGATAAATTTCTTGAGTCATATGATTTGCCCAGACTGAGTCAGGAGGATACACACAATTTGAACAGACCAATATCAATGGATGAAATTGAAGAAGCTATCAAAAGACTACCAACCAAGAAAAGCCCAGGACCAGAAGGATATACAGCAAAGTTTTACAAAACCTTTAAAGAAGAATTAATACCAATACTTTTCAAGTTATTTCAGGAAATAGAAAAAGAGGGAGCTCTTCCAAATTCATTCTATGAGGCCAACATGACCCTGATTCCGAAACCAGACAAAGATACCTCAAAGAAAGAAAACTACAGACCAATATCTCTAATGAACCGAGATGCAAAAATTCTCAATTAAATTCTGGCGAGTCAGATTCAAAAACATATCAAAAAAATTGTGCACCATGATCAAGTAAGATTCATCCCTAGGATGCAAGCCTGGTTCAATATACGGAAATCAATAAATGTTATTCACCACATCAATAGACTTAAAAATAAGAACCATATGATCATCTCAATAGATGTGGAAAAAGCATTCGACAAAGTACAGCATCCCTTTATGTTCAAAACTCTAGAAAAACTAGGGATAACAGAAACATAACTCAACATCGTAAAAGTAATCTATGCTAAGCCTCAGGCTAGCATCATTCTGAATGGAGAAAAATTGAAGGCATTCCCTCTAAAATCTGAAACGAGACAGGGATGCCCTCTCTCTCCACTTCTGTTCAACATAGTTCTTGAAACCCTGGCAAGAGTAATTAGACAGAGGAATGAAATTAAAGGCATAAAACTAGGAAAAGAAGAACTTAAATTATCACTATTTGCGGATGACATTATTCTATACCTAGAAGACCCAAAAGGGTCTACAAAGAAACTACTAGAACTAATAAATGAATTCAGCAAAGTGGCAGGATATAAAATCAACACGCATAAATCAAAGGCATTTCTGTATATCAGCGACAAAACTTCCAAAACGGAAATGAGGAAAAACACTCCATTCACAATATCCTCAAAAAAAAAAAAATAAAATAAAATACTTGGGAATCAACCTACCTAACAAAAGAGGAGAAAGATTTATATAATGAAAACTACAGAACCCTAAAGAGAGAAGTAGAAGATTTTAGAAGATGGAAAAATATACCTTGTTCATGGATACACAAAACTAACATTATCAAAATGGCAATATTACCAAAAGTTCTCTAAAGGTTTAATGCAATGCCAATCAAAATCCCAACGGCATTTCTTGAAAAAATAGAGAAAGCAATCGTGAAATTCATATGGAAAAATAAAAGACTCAGAATAGCAAAAGCAATTCTAAGCAGGAAGTTTGAATCAGGCGGTATAGCGATACCAGATTTCAAACTATAACAGAGCAATAGTGACAAAAACAGCATGGTACTGGTACCAAAACAGGCACGTGGACCAACGGTATAATAGAGGAAACAGAGACTAATCCACAAAGTTACAACTATCTTATATTTGATAAAGGGGCTAAAAGCATGCAATGGAGGAAGGATAGCATCTTCAACAAATGGTGTTGGGAAAACTGGAAATCCATATGCAACGGAATGAAACTGAATCCCTTTCTCCCACAATGCAAAAAAGTTAACTCAAAATGGATCAAGGAGCTTGATATCAAATCAGAGACTCTGCGTCTGATAGAAGAAAAAGTAGGCTCCGATCTACATATTGTGGGGTCGGGCTCCAAATTCCTTAATAGAACACCCATAGCACAAGAGTTAATAACAAGAATCAACAAATGGGACTTACTTAAACTAAAAAGTTTTTTTCAAATGAGACTTACTTAAACTAAAAAGTTTTTTCTCAGCAAGAGAAACAATAAGAGAGGTAAATAGGGATCCTACATCCTGAGACCAAATATTTACTCCTCACACTTCAGATAGAGCCCTAATATCCAGAGTATACAAAGAACTCAAAAGATTAGACAATAAGATAACAAATAACCCAATCAACAAATGGGCCAAGGACCTGAACAGATACTTCTCAGAGGAGGATATAAAGTCAATCAACAAGTACATGAAAAATGCTCACCATCTCTAGCAGTCGGAGAAATGCAAATCAAAACCACCCTAAAATACCATCTCACTCCAGTAAGATTGGCAGCCACTATGAAGTCAAACAACTTCAAGGATGTGGAGAAAAGGGTACACTTGTACATTGCTGGTGGGACTGCAAATTGGTGCGGCCAATTTGGAAAGCAGTATGGAGATTCCTGGGAAAGCTGGGAATGGAACCACCATTTGACCCTGCTATTGCCCTTCTCAGACTATTCCCTGAAGACCTTAAAAGAGCATGCTACAGGGATACTGCAACATCGATGTTCATAGCAGCAAAATTCACAATAGGTAGACTGTGGAACCAACCCAGATTTCCTTCAATAGATGAATGTATAAAAAAAATGTGGGATTTATACACCATAAAATATTACGCAGCACTTAAAAATGACAAAATCATGGAATTTGCAGGAAAATGGATGGCACTAGAGCAGATTATGCTTAGTGAAGCTAGCCAATCCCTAAAAAACAAATACCAAATGTCTTCTTTGATATAATGAGAGCAACTATGAACAGAGCAGGGAGGAAGAGCAGGAAGAAAAGATTAACATTAAACAGAGACATGAGAGGGGTGAGAAAGGGAGAGAAAAGGGAAATTTCATGGAAATGAAGGGAGACCCTCATTGCTATACAAAATTACATATAAGAGGTTGTGAGGGGAATGGGAAAATGAACAAGGAGAGAAATGAATTACAGTAGATGGGGTAGAGAGAGAAGATGTGAGGGAAGGGGAGGGGGGATAGTAGGGAATAGGAAAGGCAGTAGAATACAACAATTACTAATAGGGCATTATGTAAAAATGTGGATGTGTAACCGACGTGATTGTGCAATCAGCATTTGGGGTGAAATTGGGAGTTCGTAACCCACTACAATCTAATGTATGAAATATGATATGTCAAGAGGTTTGTAATGTTGTGAACAACCAATAAAAAAAATAAAAAAAATTCTTAATGTCTAAATTTGTGGTTATTTCTATGGCACTACTCAAGTTTTACTACTGAAGGTACATTTAGAGGATTTGAGAGATGAAACAAAAGCATTCTGTATTTTTATTATCCTCCAAAGATAATACCCTGTCTGTAAGTCTTAGAAGGAAAAAATTATGAATGAGATAAAACAGTTCTTATCTATGTATTTCACATAATTAAACACAAGATGAGTATTGTTTTTTCAACAAAGGCACATTTAGTGATGTCAAATGAGCAGAAATTGGGTGATTTGAAAACTATTAAAATTTAAGTCAACTGAATGGAATGTTCCAAAAGAAATGTGAATTTTTGGTTTGCATTTGGGACTAACCTGGTTAGGTATTTGCCTCAGGTCCTAATTACTGGACACAAATTCATGAGCTCAAAACCAGAGGCCAGAAAAAAGGCTACACTCTGCTCAGATTATCTCTCCCAAACACTGAGGCTTGTTTATCATATTCTAATTCTAAAATTCTGAGACCTAATGACCATCTGAGAATTCCATACTGCTATTCCTGCTGAAAAGGCATGATTTTCCTATTCATATTTTTCAGTTCAACCGTATACTAGACAGGCTGTAAGATCCACATAATTGGGGGTCTCCCTGTGAATCATAAAAATATCACCCCTGAAACATAGCAACAGAAAGATTTATTTTTAAGTGTTAGAAGCAAAAACTTAGAGTACTTAATTTGCTGACTCCCATGGGTAGAGTGGCATCTCCCCATCTTTTCCACATTGAGCTGGAAAACTGGAAGGTGACCCCATTTTGTCAATCCTCACTTATTCTTTCTCACTCCACAACATACATGAAACTCACTGTTATGTTGTTGGTGTTCCTCAGAAGCTCATATGTGAGGCAATGCAAGTAAGTTCAGAAATAAAGTGATTGGATTGTGAAAGCCTTAATCTACTCAGTACGCTATTTCCTCAGTAAGGATTAACCGGGTGCAAGTGTAGGCAGGTAGGATATTGATGGAAGAGGTGAGTTTCTGAGGGCCTTGTTTCAAGACATACATTTTGTCCCTGGTTAGAGGAGTTTCTGTCTGCTTTCTAGTGCCATATCCTAAACTTCTTTATTCCTTTACACTCTTCTGCCATGTTATTCTGCCTCACTGCAGACAAAAGCAACAGAGTAAGCTGTGTATGAATTGAGACCTCTGAAACTGTGAGTCCAGTGGTTCTTGTCAGGGTCACAGGAGTGAAGAAGCCAACTAAACTAATCACATCAACATGGTTAACTAAAGAGGTGATTTGTGCCTTTAATTTCCTAATTTCCCCATGATTCTAGAAGTATTCATGAAAGAAATGAAAAAGATCTGGGGAAAAAATAAGTGAAGTGTCCTTGAGAATGTCCCTGGGAAACTCACTCACTTTCTCTAAGCTTTGATTTTTTCACATCCAGGTAGAGGGAATGATTCAAAGTTGGCAGGATTTCAAAAACAGTTCATTCACATGAGAAAATGATACAGAAAACTAGACGTGTTTCATATTCCTACTCAAGGACAACTAGCGAAACTGTGGCACAAACCTGGAGTCCCAAACACTCTGGAGGCTGAGGCAGGAGAATTACAAATCCAGGAGTAACTCTGAGGACCTTTAAGAAGATATATCTGCCATTTGTCCCAGATATCCCACTCCTCGGTCTATACCAAACATAGAGAACATGGCAAAATCTTATCTCAAAGAAAAAGAGGATAATGACTTCAATATGTACAATACTTAAAGAAAATTCAAGATTGACTCTAAATTCCCTTTTATAATCTCTTTTATTTATTTATTTTTTTTGCTTTTAGATGTCTTAGAATTAGATCTTCCCTTTAATCTTCCCTTTTTAGCAAGAAAATATAGAAGGTGGCATCACTGTACCAGAACTTAAACTATACTACAGAGCAATAGTAACAAAAACAGCATGGTATCGGCACCAAGATTGACTGGTAGACCAATAGTACAGAATAGAGGACACAGAGACTAACCCACATAATTGCAGTCATCTTACATTAGACAAAGGCGCCAAAAACAAATATTGGAGAAAAAAAAACCCTTTTCAACAATTGATGCTGGAGAAACTGGCAATCCATATGCAACAAAATGAAATTAAAATGCTATTTCTCACCATTCACAAAACTCAACTCAAAGTAAATCAAGGACATAGGAATTAAATCAGAGTCACCGTGCCTATTATAAGAAAAAGTAGGCCAAAAACTCCATCATGTCAGATTAGGCCCCAACTTCCTTAATAACACTCCTATAGCACAATAATTAAAATGAAGAATCAATAATTGGGTGGATTGAAACTAAAAGTTTCTTCTCAGTAAGAGAAACAATCAGTGAGATGAAGAGAGAACCTACATCTTGGTAGCAACATTTTACACCTCACACATCAGATAGAGCACTAATCTCTAGGGTATATAAAGAAGGCAAAAAGCTAAACACCAAAAAAAAAACCTAATATCTTAACCAAAAATGGGCCAAGGAACTTAAGAGACACCTCTCAGAAGTTGAATTATAATCAACTAACAGATATATAAAAAATGTTCAACATGTGTAGCAATTAGAGAAATACAAATCAAAACTACTCTAAGATTTCATCTCACTCCATTCAGAATTCAGCTATTAAGAATACAAACAACAATAAGTGTTAGTTAGGATGTGAGGAAAAAGGTACACTCATACATTGCGTATAGGACTGTAAATTGGTGCAGCCAATATAAACAATAGTATGGAGATTCCTTGGAAATCTTAGTATAGAATCACCATTTGACCCAGCTATCCCTCTCCTTGATCTATACCCAAAGGACTTGAAAACAGCATACTTCAAAGACACAGCCACATAAAAGTGTATAGCAGTACAACTCACAATAGCCAATCTGTGGAACCAACATAGATGTCTTTTAGTAGATGAATGAATAAACAAAAAATGATATATATATATATACACAATGGAATATTAGACAGCAATAAAAGAGAATAAAATCATGATATTTCAGGTAAACTATAGAGTTTGAGAAGATAATGCTTAGTAAAGTTAGCCAATCCAAGAAAAACAAATGTCAAATGTTTTCTCTGATATAAAGAGGGTGATTCATAATGTGGTTTGGGGGAAGCATGGGAGGATTTATACAAACTCTAGACAGAATAAAGGGGTGGGAATGCTAAGGAGGGGGCATGGAGGAATAAAAAGATGGTGGAATGAGATGGATATCATTACCTTAAATACATATATGAAGACCTTAAAGGTGTAAATATAGTTTTTATAATACCAGAGATATGAAAAAATGTGCTTTATATGTGTACTATGAATTGTAACTCATTCTTCTGTCATATATAACAAGTTAAAATAAAAATAAATAAAACAGAGGATTCAGAGTGGGAGTAATAAACCAACTTTGTCTTGCAGTAGAGTGCACTGGGACCTTGACTTCATGTATGAGAAGATGCATGCACCAAACCAGAGAGAGACCACAGTGAGGTGGGCACTACAAGTGGCAAAGGAATTTGTCTTACACTGTGCAGGATGAAGCCATAGGATGTAGAAACCAGGATGATATTTTATTCATCCTAAGTCCCTGGGGAAATAAGGAGTGGAGACCAAATGTGATGCCAGAAATATGAGATAATGTGTTCATAGTGATAAGGAACTTTTGATCCAAGAAAACAAATTGTAGAAAAAATTTTTTTCTGTCTCTAATGATCTAGCAGCTAAAATTATTGAAATATACTTTTTTCAAAACAAGAGAAATCTAAAATCTTCCTCCGTGATCATGATCACTCTGAAATTCCAAAATTTCTAGACTTTAAAATTAAGGACCAAAATTTATGTCTCCTCTAATGAAAAAATGTGTATGTATGTGTGTATATGTATACATATTATGTGTGTTTGTGTGTGTGTGTGTTTGTGTGTGTGTGTGTTTGTGTGTGTGTGTGCATGTGAGTCTGTATATATGGGGTTGTTATGTGTGTGAGCATGTGTGTGATTTATATAGTTTGCTGCTCATTTTATGAGTCAGAGTTTAAGAGCTTAGCATCTAATGTATGTGTGTGTGTGTGTGTGCATGTGTGTGTGTGTGTGTATGAGTGTGCATGTGTGTGTTCTGGATTATGTTACAGAATCTTCATCTTATACTGCCGCCCACAACCAGCGCAGGCAGCTAAACTTAAGGTCACTCGTGGGAATTTCCTGGGATAGCAAATAAAACACAGACAAACACACTTTATCTTTGAATCAAGCTTCAGGATGGCTCTTCTGCTCTCGGCCTCAAGCTCCCCAAATTGGAGAGTGAGGAATGTCACCAGAGGCTGGCAAGAGAGAGAGCTAGCCTGTTCAGAAGTGAGCTTTTATTGGGGGGGTACCCTAATTCTTTAAAAAGTTTCATCCAAAAAATGTCAAGAGGGGCAGGGTTACAGGTGAGAAATTCAACCCCTGGGGCTTTGGGAAGAAACACATGAAGACACATTCGGCTACTTCAAGGATTCAGGCAATATCTATGTCCCTACAAAAGGAACCGACAGAACCTCTTCCAATCACAAGAAGGAGAATGCCAGTCATTCAGTCCAACAGCCCCCCCTAATATTCCCACTATTTTTCTTTGAAAAAGCAAGTGATGGGTCACTTTTTTGAATCCCTAAATCCTTATTTTGAAGGCTCACCATCCTACTATTATAATAGAGAATTAGTAGCAAAGAGAACAACACAAGAATATAACATGCAGAATGTTTAAGAATGTTTCCAGGGTTATTTGATCAGATAAAAAGTAGGATCCAAAAAATCAATTTTACTTTTTTTTTACATCTTGAATACAATGATGGAGCTCCAAAATATTCAAGCTGTTATTATTATTTTGCCAAATACCAAAACAAATGGTTTTTAACCTTCTTCCAATGGGAAGCATTGTATTTGTCTATCATGACATTTAAGTCTTTCCTTGAATTTCAAATCTGAAAGTTGATTACTAATATTTAAGGCAGTAGCTTCTAAAGCATTTAGCTTAGTCTCAATTCTTTCATCAATATTTATTTGATTATGAAGAGTCTTGGAAGTATTCTGAGTGAAATTATTAAGAAAATTTGCATGTTGAATATTTTGAGATATGGCCACTGAAACTGTGACCATTGAAGCAATAAAAGAAACCAAGGCAACAACTCCCACTATTATGAGCACATTTAGATCTCACTAGCTGGGAATGTATTTGTTGTAAGACTTGAAAACCAGCTTCAGTGTACCATGGCTCTGAAATATTAGCTGGTAATAAGACAAAAGAGGGCTGATGGAGTATACCTTTTCCTCTATTATATCTGGTGATACAGTTAGTTAAATTACATTTACTACATGTTACAAGATATCTATAATCTTTCCATTTAATTTATACATTCCAGTAATTAAGACATAAGGAGATTGAACACAGGCTCATAAGCCATAGCAAAAACTTTCCTTACAGTTCTTGCCTACAAAGTCTGGTAAAGACTTGTCAGTAAAATGTAAGAATTCTGAGGCAGCAATTAAGTACCAAACATCTTTCTGAATGCCACCTTTGCTGAAAGTCAAGATGTTGCTAACAAATCCTCCAAGAATTTGGAAGTCCTCTTGCATAACTGCCTTTTGTCAATTTTAGGAGACCAGTACAAAATATACCCACTATTTTTAGACACTTTATGTTGTAGTGTAAATGTATTTATACAATCTATCTACTTAGGAAAAGTGCCAATTTCTATTGCAGAATGGTTAGGACAATGAGGTATTATTCATGGAAGTTCTGCTGAGATAACTGGTTTTTTATGGGAAAGTCCCATTTAATAACTCATCTAATATAAAGTTTTAAGTTTCCATTAACAGTAGAATTAGTTAGTCTAAGTCTCCTAATTCTGTCTTTCCCTCAAATAAAACTTTTATACAGCCAGCATGTTTATCATGGAACCAGCACAACATAGCCAGGATAATTAAATCCATTCACATCATTGAGAGTAATATGAGTGTCTGTAAGTCCTCCCATCATATGTGAGTCATTAGTAGATACTGGGATGGATTCTCCAGTCCACACACCTGGGTGTACTAGAGGAGGATCTGGAAAATATGTACAATAAGTTTCTCTCTGATTCCCTATTACCCAACAGCTCAATAGAGCTGTTACTGCGGCAGCAAGCATCACCATTGGAGTTTTAGCTTTCCCTGGATGTCAAATCATTCCTGTAGCCCATATTGTCAATTTCTTCAGGTCCTTTAATTAGATTAGCTTCCTTGTTCAGTTTCTCAGGGTCCCTTTTCTCTTCTTTCGAGTTTTTAAAAATTGTTTTTAGTTGTACAGGGACAAAATATGATGTTTTCTAACTTTTGAGTGAAGGCTTCTCTGGGTCGATCTTCAGTCATTTGAATCTAGGTTCTTCGTCCTCCATGCCTGATGGTGTGTTAAGGTAACCAAAGAGGAGAAAAAGCACCTTCTGGAAAAATACAAGCATGACCTCTGCCCCACATAATCACTGGGTCTTGTCCTTTCCATTGATCAGTCTGTAAGTCCTAAAGGGCCTGTTGCTATGGAAGACATGTGTCACTCAGTGCAGTGTGACCTTCTGAGTCATAATTTAGAAAATTTAAAACAAATAGAGCATAATTGAGGTTATGTTGGGAAGTCATAGTCCTATATCCCCCTTTTAGTTTTTGTAATTGTAGCTTAATAGGTAAATGAGCTCATTCTACAATGGCTTGACCTTTAGGGAATATGGAATATTCCTTATGGAATAACTTCTTTATGGTAAATCCAAAACTCTTGGCAAAATTGTTGAAAAGAAAAGCTTACATAAGCCAGTGGATTATCAGTTTTAATCTTTATCATAGTGCGGTCCTAAGCAACTTAGCAAGACTCTCTTTCAAAATAAAAAATAAAAAGGGCTGGGAAACAAAATCAGTAAGAAATGTTAAAAGATCCATTTTACAGGAATCTGCATGGTGGTGAGCAGGTCATTCCCTGGATAAGGCCAGCCTGCAGTCCCACCAGGCAAGTTAGAAGGTCACTGGCCCACATAGAGGGGACAGTGTGCAGGCTTTTCAGGCTTTTTCAACATAACCCCATGATGCACATTTTTGTCCTCACTGATTAATTCTCTCAGTTATCTTTGATTTATTGGTTTTGACCTCTTTCTTCTTGTTTTCCTGACTATTGGAATGATTCTGATTGCAAAATGGCTGAACTCCTTTTACCTCTGACTGTCTGCTGACTCATAGAATTCAGTGAATTCACATTTAGTAATAAGTAAACAAAAGGTCGTCTGTGGATTTGTGTTTACAAGCATTTCTGCAGCAATTTGTAACTGAGTTGGGAGTTTTCTGGGAGATGTAGAAATAAATATGTAACCTATGTGAGGTTAAAACATCAACCAGGGTTTTTAGAAGGTGTCTTGAACTTTCAACGAAAAATGGAATAACAAGATTTTGCTCCAGGGCCCTACTTTTTGATGGTAGTAATTAGCTATGTAACTGTATATGATGAGTTAAAATTTCTGGGGCTTAGTTGCTCTTTCATAAAATGATAATTATAGCCATACATATCTCATAGAATTGTTGGATGGGTTGTGCCAGTTAATTAAGGAGAAGTCCTTACAACAACAACAACAACAAAATATTAGAAAAAAAAGTAGAAGAAATTGGACGTCACTTTCCTATGCTCATATATGAACACATGACCAGTAAAATTCCATATCATGTACAACCACAAAAATGGTATCATAATTTGAATAAGATATACTCCACGTATGTATAATGTCAAAATACAATCTTCTGTCATATATATAAAAAAATCCCAAATAAAAATTTAAAGAGTTAAAAAATAAACACTAGCTAGTTTTTATTGAGGTAAGAGGTGTGTGGGGGTGTGGTGTACCTCTCTCTCTTCACTTCCAGTTGAGAAACCTCTCTAGACTTTAGGGCTCAGAGCTTCCATGGCAGGTGTGTCTTCTTTGAGATCCTGCCTATTTTACCTTTGTGCATCATGATCATAGGATCTCTTGGTTCCTGACTGGACAGCAGAAACTTATGGACTTTAATATACAAAATAAGTAGAATAATAAGAAGGGGTGTGTTTTATATCAAACCTGAGAGAGGCAGGCAGTCCTGAGCAAGTCCTGTGATTCAGATAACAAGACCCGTGGACATCTTAGGTCAATTCTAGCCAATATCCATCACCTATATGAGGAAAGAAGTCTAGTTACACCCAATGGCTCACACTTCCCTGCTCTTTAGTTTTGTTGATTCTGCTGTTTTTATATTTTTTGAAAAAGGAGTGAGTTTAAAAAAGGAAAGAATGAGTGAGTCAAATTCTTCTACAAGTTTCAGTATTCTTTCACTTCACAGAACTCATTTAAATTTATAATTCAAAATCTAAATTTGTGGTTTTTTTCTTCTTTGTAGTTTAGTGTTTCATTCCCCCAACAAAGGTTAAAATTCATAAAAGCCAAGTTTATGTATAGTTCATGTGTAATGCTTGACACAGGTCCTGAACACAGTGGACATACATCACATTCAACCTGCAGTTACTATGGGGTGCGGAACAATCCTCCTTCAGTCCAAGAGGATGTGTTCCTGGATCTGATGGTCTTCAGACCACTCCAAACATAAGGCCCAGAATACTTGGCCATTCCCTGTCCGCGCCACAAAGCTTAGATACTGTCGGCCTTCCAAAGTTGGCAAGATGAAAATAGTCCTTACTTAAAAGAAAGAGCATTTGAGAGCTGAGTTTAAAAAATCATCTTTTTTTTTCTTTCATTACAATCTTTATTTTTTCTTTTTGCATACTTAAGATTATGACCTGTGAGTTTTGAATGTAAAACAAAAGCCAAACCCATGTGCAATTTATTTGTCAGTGGAAGTAATAACAGGCTTCTCAAAAGAGATATTATGTGGACTTACGATGCACAAGAAAATGGACTGTCCCATGCCAAGAAAGAAGCTCCACCTTTAAAATTGATAAGAATGTTTTTTCTCATACCTCTATGATTACTTTATTTGGCATCCTACAATTGCCTGTTCATGTGTGCCCCTCTTAAATCAGCATGGTATCTGGGGCTGAGTCTGTATATAACCAAATACGTGAGCAGATCTTCATACTTAACCTATGGAACAGATGTAGGTGTCCTTTAAAAGATGAATATATAAATAAAATGTGATACACACACACACACACACACAATGAAATATGACTCAGCCTTAAAGAAGAATAAAATGGCATTTACTGGTAAATGGATGGAGCTGGAGAATATTATGTTAAGCAAAATAAGTCAATCCCCCCAAACCAAATTTCAAATGTTTTCTCTGATATCTTGATGCTAATTCACAATAAAGTGGGGTGTAGACACGATTAAGTAGAAATATGTGAAGGGAATGAAGGGGGTTTATGAGTAGGAAGTATAGTAGAATGAATCTCTTGGTTGTACATGATGTAGATTTACCTGGATTGTGTAATCATATATGCACATAAAGTAATACTGTATTATTCATTCTATTATCCTTCCCTTTTTATATTTTATTTTGAGAGAGGGTCTATCTATGTGTCTTAGGGCCTCAATCAATTTATGAGACTGGTTTTAAACTTGCAATTCTCCTTCGTCAGCTTCCAGAGTCTTGGAGATCACAGCAAGGAATAAGTTGTCCTACTGCTCAAGATAAATTAGGAAAGACTATACCAAAATAGGTGCTGTGGGAGCTGGTATTTGAAGGGTCAGCTGAAGTCTTTTGTGAGGCACAAAATCATTCTAGGTGCAGTAACCTGTATAGCCAAAGGTTTATGGATGTAGCTTGTTTTGATGAAGGTCTCATGTATTCTCATGTCAGCAGCTATGGTGTTATGAACAATTAAGGAAATTAAATGCTAATGGCTTTGCTTGAGTTCAAATATAAAATATTAAATAACATTGACATTATTGATTACACAGTGATATATTGATTTTTCCACCAAACATAAACTAAGCATACTACAGAAGTTTCAGGCCAGATACAAAATCTAGGTCTGGCCATTCACCCCCAAAATCAAACCCAAAGGGTAAATGTAAAAAGCAAGTAAAGAAATTTAATCTGTGTATCCACCCCAGGAAGACATATTTTTAGGCATGTCTTCAAGGTGTGGTGTTGACCTGAAGGCTTTTATACAAGAATTAGAGCAGTGGGGAAGAAGTATGCATTGTTAAGCAATCTTGCCCAAACTGTAGTCTCATGGATCACTATCTCAGTTCTAGCACTGTGAGGTAGCTCCTGAGAAGTCCTAATCACTTGAAAGGGGTAAATTTTTACTTACTGCTCAGGATGTTTATCTACCAGATATTGGATACTAGAAAGGCAATGTAGATGTCATGATATGATTCCTTTTGTTGAGGGAACACTCTCTTCATAGTGATCTGTCTACAAGACTCTGCCATTCCTGGAAGGAATTGAAAAATGAATGAGAAATTCTAGGTACCACTCTGGTGCTCTGAAGAAAAGCTGCTTTAAAAGCTGAGGATCAGGGCTGGGGTTACAGCTCAGTTGGTAGAGTGCTTGTCTTGCATGCACAAGGCCCTGGGTTCCATCCTCAGCACCAAACAAACAAAACAAAACAAAACAAAACCCCCAAAGCTGACAATCAAATATCCCTTCAATCTTGCCTCAATCTCCAAGTTGGTATCAGATTAGGTATATTTGGGACTAAACATTCTTATTTTGCTAGTTTTTAGATAAACACTCCTTAAATGATTAACATGTCTTGTGCAAAGCTGCGTAGTCACAAATATTAGGTTAGTAAAGGATACCTAATGAAGGCAGAATACCAAGATTTATTCTTCTTTTAGTTACCCATTGGACAGCTGTTGGCCTCAAAGTTAGTGAAATTACCAAAGGAAGTTTGTTTAAGTCAATAATTTAAAAGATCAAAGGAGGAGAGTGCATGATTCTTTGTCAACTGCAAAGAGAACACCTGACCCCTCCAATTCCAGGAGATGCATAGATGGCCTTTCCACTGGCTATATGCCTGGCCCCACCTCCTTCCCTAGCACATAAATTGGCCTCACTGAATTACAGCTTGACACATTTTGGCAAAAAAAGCCCACATAGAAGAAAAAAAACAATTCAGAAGACAGAACTGCTGAAGAAAAGTGGTGATGAATCTGATCTCCAATTCTTCCATAGAGACCTGGGTCCTCCTGGCTATCTTCCTGGTGCTCCTATATCTGTGAGTAGCTGTCCAGTCTCCTCTCCTCTGTAACCCTGGAGGTGGGGACCTAATTATGTTCCTCTTTTCTTTTGAAAGAGAAAGAAAAGAGGAACATAATTCCATGATCTCTTTTCTCAAAAGAGATCATAGAATTGAAATTTCTATAAACACTTAAAAAGTTCCTATTGAGCATGCCTGGCCCCATCTCCTTTCCTAACACATAAATTGGCCTCACTGAATTACAAATTGACACATTTTTGGCAAAAAAGCCCACATAGTAGAAAAAAATTCAGAAGACAGAACTGCTGAAGACAAATGGTGAGTTCCTGTGGATAGGGAAATTGGTGTTGAGATTTGTTTCTGGGGGTTATCTGATTGGCTCTGTGTTTTCACCTAGAGGAATAAACCAGAATTCAGCATATACAGATAATTAATAACTATTAATACATGCAGTGGGAACCTCACTCCCTTTCAAACTTAGGGAATTCTGGGGAAAACCAGTTTACTTGGGTTTTGTCTCTTTATCTTCTTGGATTTCTGCCTATTGCAGAAGACATGCAAGAGAACTATCCTATGTGCATGTGGTGACTCCTGCCCCCTCTTGCCCCCAGCATCCTATATATAACACACCAATTTCCCCTCAGACTCCCTGGAAAGTTGACTGCACAATTCCCTCTTTTTCTCCTGGCACTTCCCTATCTTGTAAAACTCAATTATTTCACCCTGAAATTCACAGAACTGTTTCCTTGTAAATGATAAGTGTATAGAGCAGAGAATACCTGACAGAAATTTTGAGAAGTTTTATTCTTTCCTTTTGTTTTATTTTTGCTCTCTTTGAGATATTAGCATCAGTAAAGAGACTTATTATCCCTCAATATGAAATAGTATAGCAGCGTGAACAACATCACAAAGCCAAATTGGCTTTACTTCTTTTCCTTTACACTCCAACATAAACGCATGAATGAATATCATCTAGTAGGGAAATTGCTTTTACTAATGGGATCCTGACATCATGAAACAGAGGGAAAGAGGTTATTTTGATTGTGGGTAGGAGAGATTCCACACAGGTCACATCTGACATTTGTCTTAATTTCATTCTTAAAAATAAGGAATCAAAATAGCATGGAAAATGAAAATATAAATCTGTCTTTTATTGTCTGAAAGAAAAGGTACTACTAATTCAGGGTGTTGTGGCAACATAATCCTCTCTCTGCAGACATTCTCTAGTGAATCAATGTAGTTTAATTTTACTGTATGTAATGACAGGATTTGTACAGAGTATGTGAAAACTACACTGCCTTAAAAATTCTCCTCCAAAGAAGCAGCAAGTTCTTATTCAACTGTCTGGAACACATTATGGATTCTTATTTTATGTTGCATATTGTCTGCTCTGTCATCAGGACTGTAACTGAAATTTGGAAGGTCACCTTCTATGTAGTTAAAAGGAATTGCTGGGCATGTTGAGCTATTTAAACATGCCAGACTTTTCTCTTCTGTGCTACTATGGGGCAATCTTTGCAAGACTGGTTGTTTCGTGATTGAAGTAGATTCCAGGAATCTCTTGTTCACCATTTTTCCTTTACCTAGTCTTTCATCTATTATCAATGCTGATAGGGGTGAAGATTTTAGGATCCAGAACCCTCAGGCATGGGGATGTGAACATGACACATCTGTGTTGCAGGTTGGCTAGCCCAAGGAAGCACCAGCCTTTGTGGGTTTTCATACAAGGAGAGTTGATGTATAGAGGCAATACACAAATTTATTTTATGATTGACTGCCTTGGTAAACATGAGCATGCCTAACTCTGTGCTGCCATCTGAGCATCACCAGTTGGAGGATCAGACTCAATGAGAGGAGGAATGGCCTGGAGATGATTCCTCAGTCATTTATTCCTCACAGTAGCACTAAGAGTCTAAGGAAACTCAGCCTTCCTTCTTGCTCAAGTCACTTAGATTGTCTGACAATGGACTTGGGTGACACTCAACTTAGCTCACGTTGGTATAAAGCCAATGGAAGTCCCAGTTTTCTTAAATGTCACATTTGTCATTCAACAGAAATAAGAATACTATGACTGCTTCCAAATATCCATGTGAAGTCAAATTTAAAGAAGGGCTGAATGCTGAACCAGAGACATGGCATAGAAAGAAGGAAAAGTATGAAAGGTTTATGACCAAATTGCAAGAAATAATGTTACCATAGGTTCTCCGTGGACACTGTGTGCTTGAATGGATTTGGTTACTCAAAATCTCATAATGAAAGGCATGTCAAAGCATTGGCCCTTTTTTACTAGGAATCTCTATGTTAAGGAAAGGTTAACATACCAAATACACATAGCAACTGTGATGCCCTGGCAGAATGCCAGCCTGACCTTCTCAGGCACAGTCAAGGCTGGGAATGTTTATTAAGAACAAACCCAATTATTGGGGCCATGAAGACTTAAGTTCTTTTACCTAATCATTGTGCCTCTTGTGGCAGGAAGTTATCTCTAAGTGGTGTTGGAAAACAGAATGTGCCCGTTGGAGTTTTTGTTGTTATGTATCACCGACATGTTACCTATCTCACTGCCTGGTCCAGTTTCTAAGTCAGAGACTGGTCAGGACCTTGTCTATAGAATGACAATCAGGGTGACCCGGCTTTCTATTTCACTTTATAGATATGGAACCTACTCTCATGGGCTATTTAAGAAGCTGGGAATACCTGGGCCAACACCTCTGCCTTTATTTGGAACTCTTCTGTACTACCGCAAGGTGAGTGTGCTTAAGCTCCTTCTATTTTTTCTCCTGAGTACAAATGCCAGTTTAGTACCATCAATAAAAATGTTTATCTTCAGGAGAAATTTAGTAGTTTTTATCCTTTGAGAAACAATGTTCAGGCCCCTCCTGGAGCATGTCCAGTTTTTCCCTGGAGCTCTGATGTCAACTCTTCAAGAGCCTCAGTGGAACAGCTTGGATATCTCGTACATCTGCATTTGATCTTCATGATGTTGTTCAGACTTTGATTTTTTCATAAAAAAGATGTTTAACTTGCTGGGTGCACATTTCCAGGACGATTATATTGTGCTTAGTATTTGAGCAAAAAGTCTGTGAAAGAGGGCATGGTAAACACCTTCAAACATTCCTATTCTTTGCAAGGTCTCATGAGTCTCTTTGTAAATAAAAAATGAAACTACAATTTCTGAAGTACCCCAAACATTTATAAGTTGACAATTTGTACATACTTAATTTTTGAATGTGTAAATACCCTGTGGTTATTTCCATGGCTTCACCCAAGTTTTACTTCCTGTGACATATTTGGAGGATTTAACAGGTGAAACGACAGCATTCTGCATTTCCTTTTATCGTTCAAAGATAGCACCCTAGCAGTGAGTCTTAGCAACGAATAAGTATGAATGAGATAAGGTAGCCCTTGTCTATGGATTTCACATAATTAAGCACAAGATGTGTATTGTTTTTTAACAAAGGCAGTATCACATATGAAATGAACAGTAATCACATGATTTTAAAAAAATTTAAAATTTTTAAACTGAATGGAGGGTAACATGTTCCACAAGAAATGTGAATTTTTATCAAGCCTTTGTCATTAACCCATTTACATGTCTGACTCAGGGCCTGACTATTGACAGAAATTCATGAGCTCAAAACCAGAGGTTAGAAAAAAAAAGGCTACACTATGCTCAGATTTTCTCTTCCAAACACTGAGGCATATTTATCATTCTCTAATTCTATAATTCTGAAAAGAATTATAGACCCCCCTGAGAATTATAGACCCCCCTGACCCCCTGAGAATTACATTCTGCTATTTCTGCTAAAAAGGCAGTATTTCCTATTCACGCTTTCCAGATCAACAGTATACTAGATAGCCTTTAAGATCCACACAATTGGGGGTCTCCCTGTGCATCATGAAAACATCATCCCTGAAACATAGCAATAGGAAGATTTCTTTTTAAGTGTTAGAAGAAAAAACTTAGAGCAAGTACTCAATTTGTTGACTCCCATGGGTAGGAGTGGCATCTCTCCATCTTTTTCACGTTGAGCTGGAAAAACAGAAGGTGACTTCATTTTGACAATCCTTACTTATTCTTTCTCACTCCACAACATGCATGAGAATCACTGTTATGGTCGTGGTATTTCTCAGAAGCTCATGTGTGAGGCAATGTAGAAAAGTTCAGAAATAAAGTGATTGAATTGTGAATATGAAAGCCTTAATCTTTTCTACACTATTTCCTCAGTAAGGATTAACTGGGGGCAACTATAAGCAGGTAGGGTGTTTGTGGAAGATGTGAGTCACTGGGGGCCTGGCTTCAGGGCATACATTTTGTCCCTGGTTAATGGAGTTTCTGTCTGCTTCCTGATTCCACGTTCTTGTAAAGGTCCAGCAAAGCGTCAGAGAAAGAGACCACCAAGAGACCACTTATGCAATTGGCAGAAGGGGATTTATTGAACCAGCATGCTGTGGCTCCGTGCCCACTCAAAAAAGGAGAACAGCCCAGAGCCCAGAGCAGTGGTTGAGCAATGCTTAAGTACACTTTTTTGGGGAGGGCAGAAGCTTTGCATACATCAGGGCAAATCATCATGAGGCGCAGGAAAATCAAACAACAACTCTTAGACATGATTAGTACATTCATTGGCGGGAACAGTCTGGGCATGGGTGATTGGTCACTTCTAAGTGGGGTACACATTCAAACTGATTGGTTTTGGCACCTGGATGCCTAAGTGCCGGGCTACTCAGAGTCCTAAGTTATTAAACAACAAAATGGCCAGTAGGACATTGTCTTAACTGCCTCAGGGATTTAACTCAGGCTTTGCAGTTTAGAAGCAGGTTTACAATGCCTGGTCCTTAACATTTTTATCTCAGGCTTTGCAGCTTTGAAACTTTACCCTTTCAGTCCTGAGCTGTTTTATTCCTTCACACTCTTCTGCCATGTTATTCTGCCTCACCACAGACCACAGCAACACAGGAAGTGATGTATGAACTGAGACCTCTGAAAATGTGAGCCCTGTATATCTTAGTTTTCTACATGGTTCTTATAAGGGTTACAGTAGTGAAATAGTCAGCTAAACTACTCACATCAACATGGTCAACTTAGAGGTGACTGGTGCCTTAAACTTCCTCATTTCCCCAGTATTCTAGGGAGATTCATGAAAAATGAGTGAAGTGGCCTTGAGAATGTCCCTGGGAACCTCATTCACTTTCTCTCAGCTTTGATTTTTTCACATCCAGGTGGAGGGAATGATTCAAAGTAGGCAGGATTTCAAAACAGTCCATGCACAAGAGAAAATGATACAGAAAACTAGACTTGCTTCATATTCATACTCAAGGATAAGTAGTGAAACTGTGGCACACACCTGTAGTCCCAACCACTCTGGAGGCTGAGGCAGGAGAATCACAAATTCAAAGTCATTATAGGAAACATGGGAATACCTTGTCTAAAAAAAAAAGAGGATAATTTCTTCAATATGTATAATACTTCAAGAAAATTCAAGATGGACTCTAAATTCCCTTTTCTAATATGTCGCAGTCTGGCTGGGCACAAATTATCCGAGCTGCCACAAAGCCTTGTAGATTTAAATGGCAACTCTTTATTCTGGAACTCTCACGGGCACTCTACACACACTTCTCAGGAACACACTCCCTCCACCAGCCTGAACTCCAAAGAAGCCAGTGCCTGAGGCAACAGGATCCACCCTAAATCCAGCAGGAGCTGCCCTAATCCCAGAGCAGGGTTACCTTTAAACCATTCCCTTTTGAAAAATGCCAGGCATCATTCTGACTAAACTGTGGCTCTCAACACTAATATCTCATTTATTTTCTCTTCTTTGCCTTTGGATGTCTTAGAATGAGAGCTTCCCTCTAACTGCCAGTGATGGACCATATTCCAGTCTGATTTTAAGGGATTGGAATCATTGGTTCCTGAATTAGAAGCAGGGTTCAATATTTTCAAAATAACAATATAAATTCTCTTGTTTCTCCACCCAGGGTTTTGGCAATATGATGTCCAATGTCAAGTATGGGAAAATGTGGGGGTGAGTATTTTGGAAACTTTTCTTGGGTAGACTTGTTGGATGAGGCACTCCAGGGCAAGAGGACAATGCCTGTCTAGAGATATTACTAGGAATTAATTATCATAAAGCTTTTAGAGGCTCCTCCTCCTGTGAAGAGTCCCATATTTAACCAGGTGTCAAGGTTCAAAGTCAAGAATGTCATACTTTGGACATTTCTCAGTCTCTGATGACCCAAAAACTCTTGGCCTCACCTTCTCTCCAGTGCCCAGCCTCTACCCCCTTTTCCATTTTTCTTCATTAGGAGCCTTTAATACTGCATAGAAGGCATTAAGTCAGATCTTTCTAAAACGTGCATGGCTTAATCTACTTTCAAGATTGCCACATTGAATAAAAGTGACCTTTATATGAATTTTTGGGGTTGTTATGTACATTTGATAGAAAAGAGGAGACAGAGATGAACAGATTGGGAAATGATTTGACCTCTGCTTTCTTTTATTTTAACTTTCTCTGCAAGCATAAAGTCTTGGGGATTTCATTTGTTTTTCCATGTCCATTAGGATTTTTCAATAGAAGTGTACAGAGGAATTTCTCTGCCTATCTCATTCTACTGACTTTGAAGAATGGATGGCCAATACATATTAAACTACTATGTTCCCAAGAGCTTGTGTACTTCATAATCTGCTAGGGTTACATTGGTTAATTTCAGCAGCCATTTTCTTAATAAAGCTTGGTGAAAGCAGCTCCAGAGGTATTATTGTAGTTCTTGTGTTCTATGAGCAAGTGGGAGATGGCTTTGCCTCTTCCTCCCTCTTCATCTTCTCTCATCAAGTCCTCAAAACTGCAGAGCTGGCCACATCATCCTGCCTAACCGGCATGGCTCATAAAGGCCATTTTTTTTAGTGGAAAGAGCATACAGGGCTGAGTCCCCACTGATAAAACCCCAGCTGTGTCTTGCATCTTAAGCACTTGTAAGAACTTAATAATTTACTTGTCTATTTTTTTCTAATTTAATATCCTTTCACATCAGAAGAAACAATTAAAGCATAAAAAGAGAACCTTCAGAAGTGGATAAAATCTTTGCCTACTGCACTTAATTTATGGTGTTAATATTCACAATATACAAACAACCCAATAAGCTTAACACCAAAAAATCAAATAACCCAATCAATAAATGGACAAAAGAACTGAGCAGACCCTTCTCAAAAGAAGAAATACAAATGATCAATTAATATATGAAAAACATTCAACATATCTAACAATTAGAGAAGTGCAGATTAAAACTGCCCTGATTATGAAACATTTTTAAATACAAAAATTATTGACAAATGAGAGAGAAAACATGTACGTACCATTTAGACATCTCCAACCAGGTTCTTCTTATGAAATTTTTTTTTTTATCTTTAAATATCTCTTCCCTGCTTCAGTTACATGACCTTCATTTTATATGGCCAGAATCTTGTTGTGTGTTATCACCTACCTTGAACTTGTATCTAGTGTCAATGTGCATTCTACAGTCAGGCATATGGATTGTGGAATATCAGTTTGAATTCTTGGGTGTTGCTCCAACTGAAAAATATGGCTTAGTAGGTTTAATGAGCTCTTCTTTCCCAACATAGATTGTATGATGGTCAACAGCCTGTGTTGGTTATTACAGATCCAGAGATGATCAAAACAGTGCTGGTGAAAGAACATTATTCTGTTTTTACAAATCGGCCGGTAAGCATTCATTTTTTAAAATTTCTTTTTTCTTTTTTTAATTGATTTTTAAAAAAATAAATGACAGCAGAATGCATTACAATTCTTATTACACATATGTAACACAATTTTTCATATCTATGATTGTATATAAAGTATGTTGACACCAATTTATGTCTTCATACATGTACTTTGGATAATGATGTGTATCACATTGCATCATTTTTGGTAACCACGCCCCTTTCCTTTCCCTGCAATCCTTCTGCCCTATCTTGAGTTCATCCATTTCTCCCATGCTCCTCTTCCCTAACCCACTATGAATCAGCTTCCTTATATCAGAGAAGAAATTTCAGCATTCGTTTTTTTGGGGATTGGTTAACTTCACTTAGCATTATCTTCTCCAATGCAACCATTTATGTACAAATGCCATGATTTCATTCTCTTTTATTGTGGAGCAAAATTCCATTGTGTATATATCCCCCCCTTTTAATCCATTAATCCACTGAAGAGCATCTAGGTTGGTTCTACAGTTTAGCTATTGTGAATTGTGCTGCTATAAACACTGATGTGGCTGTGTACCTGTAGTATGCTGATTTTAAGTTCTTTGGGTATAGACCAAGGAGAGGGATAGCTGGGTCAAATGATGGTTCTATTTCAAGATTTCCAAGGAATCTCCATACTACTTTCCATATTGGCTGCACCAATTTGCAATCCCACCAACAATGTATGATTGTGCCTTTTTCTCCCCATGCTCGCCAACATTCATTGTTGTTTATCTTCATAATAATTGCCATTCTGACTGGAGTGACATGATAGTGGTTTTGATTTGCATTTCTCTGATTACTAGAGATGATTAATAGTTTTTCATATATTTGTTGATTGAGTGTATGTCATTTTCTGTGAAGTGTATGCTCAGGTTATTTTAAAAAATACAAATATTTATTGATTAAATTTGTGTCTTGGAGTAATCACAGCTTCACAGAAATTTGCTCCAAAACTGTTCAGGGAGGTTTCATATAACTTTTCTTCTGTTTTTCCCAATTGACATGCTTTGAATATCATATTATTTATCTCTGAATATAGTCTATTCCTGTTACTAGAGTAACCAGAGATTGACATTGATACAATCCACAGAACTTATTTAGATTTCACTGGTTTTATGTGCCCATGTACATGTGTGCCTATGTACATTTGGGCAAAATTGCTGCTGTGGATAAATCCATATAATCATCAGCTTTCTTGGGATATAGTGATCCCCAAGGCTCACTCTTGCTAGTCTTTTAAAGTCCTGATGGGTCACTTGTCTTTTCCTCTTAACAGGGTCTCCATAAGAGCAAGTATTGGATATATGGGGGAGGCTAATACATGAAAAGCTTTGCCTCTGACTTCTATGTTGTTCTTGTTTCTCTCCTAAAAGTTATAGACTTTACAATTTACGTAAACACCTATGATCTTTGTCATGCTCATTGTAAAACTCAGTGAGGGTTCATTTGCTGTTGTTGTCTTGTTTTCTTGGCCTGTGGCTTTCCAGTTGTTTCAGTACCATCTTTAGAAAGACTGTCCACCCTCTGATCATTCTGTTTTCACCATTGTCAAGCATCTATTTGGGCTGATAGGGTGTGTCTATTTGTCACTCTGTTTTATTTTAGTTGTGCCTGTGCTCTTCTCTCCATTGTGATTTTTCTTGCAACGAGTCTCATTACTATTTTAAGTACCTACCTTGGGGGATGGTGACTATGTTAATAAAGCAAAGGAAAAAATATGTTATCATCCTGGGACCAGGGTTGTGTGGCTCAGTGGTAGAGTGCTTGTCTAACATGTGTAAAATGCTGGGTTCAGTCCCCTGCACCATATAAAAAAAAAACAAATAAAATAAAGGTATTGTGTCCATCTAAAACTATACAACTATACATACATACATATATATATATATATATATATATATATATATATATATATATATATATTAACCAAGAAGTTACCATCTTAACTTTTCTATGCATGCATTTGCCCATTAGTTAAAAAAGATGTGACACCTCATCTGGGGGAGTCCCTAGTATTATTATCAGAACAGGGCAGGCTAGTGGCCTCTCTCAGTGGGTTTTATTGTAATGAACTGGTCTTTGCCTCTGGCTTGTTGATTTTTCTGATGTCTTCATAGCCTGAGAATGCTGAACTGACTTCTCAAACTCCTGTCTCCTGGTGTGTTAAGTTAGCATTAGAGACTACCATACTTTTTAACTCCTAATTTTCTGTTATGTTTGTTAACCTGCTAAGACTGACTCAGTTTGTCTGTTTCACTCTCACTTTATTATTTATTTATTTTTTTTTTGAGAGAGAGAGAGAGAGAGAGAGAGAGAGAGAGAGAGAGAGAGATTTTTAATATTTATTTTTTTTAGTTTTCGGCAGACACAACATATTTCTATGTTTGTGGTGCTGAGGATTGAACCTGGGCCACACAAATGCCAGGCGAGCGGGCTACAGCTTGAGCCAAATCCTCAACCCTCTCACTTTATTTATGTTGGTCCTTTAATTTTTCATACAAATTCAGAATAAGTTTGTCTGCAAAAACCCACTTGGTGAGATTTTGATAAGAATTAAATCAAATCTATAGATTACTTTGGAGAAAATCTGTATCTGTTCTGGGTTGAATCTTTCAATACATGTTATGCTTCTCCATTTCTTGAGATTTTCTTTAATATCTTTGATCAACATTTTATAGTTTTCAGCATAGCAATCCTGTACTTGTGTTTATATCTGTTCCTAATGTGTTTCATTTTCTTTGGAGTGACAGTGAATAGTATTATATTTTTAATGTTTTTTTCACATTTCCCTTGTTTTATATAGAAATGTAGCTTGTTTTTGAATGTTAATACAACCTTGGTGAACCTATTTATTAGTTCTAGAAGTTTTAAAATATTCTTTGAGATTTTCCATATTGATAATTTTTTCCCTGAAGACAGGATCACTTCAGGTTCTTTCATTTGCAATTTTCATGCCTTTTTAAAAACTTTTTCCCATTGCTCCAGTAAAGATTTACAGTATGGTAATATTGGATTAGAATGATAAAAGTAGAAAACTTTAAATTGTTACTGATCTTAGTAGAATAGATTCACCATTTCACCAGTAAATGTTATGTTAGCTGAAGGTCTTTGTTGTTGGTGTTGGGTTTCTTAGTATATAGAGTCTCTTTCAGATTGAAGAAGTTTTTTTTTTCTTCCTAGTGTTTTGAGCTTTCATCATGAATGAGCACTGGATGTATACCTTTATAAACAAAACACAGTGTTGGAAGCTGAATGACAGCTTCCAGCAGGTTGGATTGCCAGGCCAGTCTCAAGCTGGGAAACATAATTATCTTTCTTTTTCCTTCTGTCCCTCCATGTGTGTGCAGTGGGGGATGACTTAAAAATGTGCTTCCATATAATTGCATTATTTTTTCAAAATTGAGAAGAAGTTCCTAATCTTTTAAGTTATTAGCTATTGTTTTAAGTGGCTATATCCTGGCATCCCTTGCAAAATATTCATGCTGTACATATATGGAAAAGCATAACTGATCTGGGCAACCTAGTTTTCCAAGGTTATCTGGATGACTGTCATCAATCAGTTTTTTCCTGTGCTGCCTGTGTAAGATGTCCTACGTCAAAATGCTCTCTGTCCCCTGGGAGAACAGTTTACTTTCCATGAGGGACCTTTGTATTTACACAGCAGCTGTAATATAAATACTGAACATGCATCTGGTGGCTGGGTACCCCTTCTACCCTCACAAGAGAAGAGGAATTTAGGATAAAAGTTTATGGAGCATAAGCACAGGGCCTGCCCCCTAGTAGACACTCAGTAAATAACTGAGTAAAAAAACTGATGCCTGTTTAACAAGTTCTCTACAATGTGGAGACTTCCAAAAATACCTCATACAAAACGTCTTTTTTTGTGTGAACTTCAGGTAGTTTTGCTATTGGAATTTGTGCAAAAATCTCTCTTTGCAGCAAGGATGAGGCAGGGTGCTGGAACATCTGTGTACAAAAACAGAATTAGTTTATCTGCTTGATCGTCCATGTGGATATTATGTAAGTCAAAACACATGTTTTACAATGAAGAACATGATCACTCAGAAGTTGAGGATAGAGCCTAGGAAATGTTGGATGAGGGGAAGTTTCTGGTACCTATTGAGCAGGGATAGAAAGATATAGCACAGGGCTAGGGTTGTAGCTCAGTGGAAGAACACTTGCCTAGCATGTGTAAGGCAGTGAATTTGATCCTCATCACCACATATAAATAAACTGATACAATAAAGGCATGCTGTCCTATACAACTAAAAAAAATTATTTAAAAAATTTTAAAAAAGAAAGATATAATGCAGGCTATGGAACAACAAATCTCTTCATGGTTGCACTGAGAATATCATCAGAATACAAAATATGAAATATTCTCACCACTTCTTCCTCCAGTCTCAACAGAGATAAGGTCCTGAAAGGATATGGATTACAACTACCATATCATTTTTTGTATAAAATGGGTTATTTTGACCAATGAACAACCACTGATACTGTCTTGGGAAATCTGAGAGAATATGTTCCCCAAGTTGTGAGCTCATCCAAGTACATTTTGAGGAACTTTCCAATATTTTAACTGAAGATATTCTAACTCATTCTCTTTTGCGAGTTTCTGCCCTTGCCGCCACTTTGGGTCCTGGAGTTCAAGACCTCTCAGGACCTGTAATAGTGGGTGCAGAGAAGGAGGGACAAGGTTTCTGCCTCACAGAACAGGGTGTTCCTTTTATGTGATGTGCTAGAGAGGAATCAGCTCTGGGCACAGACTGTGCTTAGGCAGGACATAGGTCAAGGTCACCTATCTTGGATCCCCTACCAGGAGTCAATTATAACACCCTGGTCCTGCTGAAGCTCCATACTTAATCATCTTTCATCATCTACACTCCACTCACTGATGTAATTTATCTGATTATGAGTGTCTGTCTCTCTGTGACTGAACTCCTTGAGATCACTACCCTACTGCCTCATGGCATTTCATAGGAGCATGGACTAGTCATTTGATCAACAGATATTTATGACCGTGTGTGAATGTGCTCATATCACTTCTTCCAGCATGTGTAGTAGGAGAGTAAAGCAGTGCAGATTAAAATTTTACATTTCTTTCTCTACTCAGAATTTTGGGGAGCTACAACATGGATTTGATTATTAGCACATCTTTTGGAGTTAATATCAATTCCCTCAACAATGCACAAGATTCATTTGTGAAAAAAGCCAAGAAGGCCATTGGTTCAGATGTCTTCTATCAAATTTTTCTTATAATTAGTATGTAAATCACCGTTTCTTTTTTTCTTTTAAAATAACAACTTCATTAAGACATTATTTTCATACTATATGATTCCTTAAAATGTAAAAAGCATAATTTTTAGCATGATAAATGATATGTGCAGCCCTCACCATTGTCAAACTCAGAAAACTCATTATCTTTTAACTGTCAGCTTTCAAAATCATTTACCCTAAACAAACACTACTGTATTTTCTATTTCTTTAGCTTTGCATATGATGTATACATTATAAAAATGGAGACATGGAATATGTGTTTTTTGTGCTGCAAAGTGATATCATTTAGCATTTGTTTCCATGTGAAATATATATCAGTACTTCATGTTTATGGCCAAATAATATTCCATTGTACAGATATACTACAATTTAGTTATCCTTTCATCAGTTGATAGACATTTATGTTATTTCCACCTTTTGGCTATTATGAATGGTGCCATTATGAACATTAGTGTGAAACTTGTTTGTGAACTCTAGTTTTAAATTTCATCTGAGTGTATACTCATGAGTGAAATTGCCGCCTTACAAAGTACTTCTGTCAGTGTTTTCCATAATAGCTGTACCATTTAATATTCTTACCCAAAGTGTATAAGTTTTCATAGATATCTTTTATCAGGTTTACAAAATTTTATTCTAGTCCAATGTGCTGAGTGTTTTATCATGAAAGAATGGTTTTGAGGATTATTTTTCCAGGGGAAGGGTTGGATTTGGTTTTTATCAAATGTTTTTTTTTCTGCATCAATTGAAATAATCCTCTTATGTTGACTTTTTATTTCATGGATTTGGTGTATTACACAACCTTTTCCTGTGTTGTCTTTGCTTGGTTTTAGTATTAGGGTAATACTGGCCTTTTAGAATATATTTTATTCTAAAAATATATTTATTTCATTTTAGAAATGCTCTTTTAATTTTGGAAGTGTTTGTGAATAATTGATATTAGTCCTTTATTTCATAGAATCTACTATGAATAATTTCTACTACTAACACAATCATGTTACATTTTTCAAGTTTATTCAGGTTGCATATTTAATTCTCAATCAATTTCTATAGCTTATGTCTTTAAGGATTTTGTGCATTAAAATATGTAAACAATCAAATTGTTAGAATTCTCTCATAATCCTTCTCCAATGTTAGTAATAATTTCTCCTTTTATTTCTCATGCTATTAATTTCATTCATTTCTTTTTTAATATTTATTTTATTTTTCAATTAACATGTATGTGTTATGGAAATAAATGGGGTTTCATATGATGTCTCAACACATATACACAGCATACACAAATGAAATACAGCTTTTCTTTATATACCTTCTGCCATAAACCTTCCCAACCTTTAATAATCACTATTATACATTCAGGTCAAATATTTTACCTTTCACATATGAGAAAGAACATGTGGTACTTGTATTGATGTATCTAGTTTAGTTCATAAGCTGAATGTCCTCTAATTCTATCTACTTTTTGCAACAAAATACAAGATTTTATTCTTCTTTATGAATGAATGATCCATTGGGCACATATGTATATGTGTGTATATATATTTTATTATATTATAAATACATAAATTTATATTATAATATATAATAAATATATATGTATATATATATATTTATATACTTATTATATATCACTTTCTTTATCCATTCATTGATGGAGTCCTAGATTTAATTCACATCTCAGATTTTCAGAATAATATAGGAATAAATATGGATGTACAGATGTTCCAATCATATAGATAAAAAATAGATTAATATACAATTGGTTTTATATATCTATAGAGTATTACATTTATAAATGATACATAATATAACAAATTTTTAAAAACCTAACAATCAAAATCTCCAAGTAATCCAGTTTAAAAATAGGCAAACACTCTAAATAGTTATTTCTCAAAAGAAAAAACACAAATGACATAAAAATACATGAAAAACTATTCAAAATAATTTGGTGTCATAGAAATGCAAATCAAAACTACAATAAGACATCATCTCATCCTGGTTAGAATGACCATTATCAAAAAAAAGAAAGAATGAATGAAAAAATAACAAATGCTGGCTAGATTAGGAGAAACAGTTTTCTTATATATTGTAGGTGGAAATGTACACTATTCTGGAAAAGAATGTGAAGATACCCAAAATAAATAAAAATACATATATGCCAGGGACCAGCCCCGGCGGGGTCCAGGGTGTCCTGAAGGAGGAGTGGCGTCGGCGAAATGATGAGACAGGAGTCGTTCCGTTTGAGCAATCTTCAGAGAGAGAGAGAGAGCTAAAGCTGCTTTTTTGGGTCCCCTTTTTATTACAATTTTTCTCATCATTATAGATTCACAATACGTCATTGATTATATAATTTAAAACTTTTCCAAGACATGACATTTTCTTAACCATGATTGAGAGCACACTGATCTACATTCTTCCAGGATATGACCCCCAGCCATACAATCATCAAAGTACAGAATCATCAATAAAACATGTCACCAATTTACTTCCTTCAGATTTTCCCAAGATTTACTATTTTTCCCAAGATATTTTATTTTCTTATTAACTAATGCCAAACTACGTAACCAGACTCTAAGTCTCCTAACTAATCATTAACCTAAAGTACACTTGTACTTTATTTTTAATCTAAAATTCCCATCTAAAAAAGTCCCTTTAAATCTTATATTTAAAATATCTTAAAGTTTATGAATCATCCTTAAAGCATATCAGAAACCTATACAACTAAAGACTTAAGAATTTCTAAACTTAAAAATCTAAATAAAATAATATTTCTAACATTATTCTAAAACTGTGTCTTATAAAGCTATTTTAATTGATTCCTAAATTTATTCTCATAAAACTGGTTGAGCTTCTTTCTCGAAGAGTTTCTTTGTTTCTCAGTCAAGGTACACTAGTTCTCAAAGAATTTGTATCTCAGTCAAGGTACACTAGTTCTCAAAGTGTTTGTTTTTCAGTCAATGTGCACGAGTTCTCAAAGAGTTTGTTTTTCAGAGGATGATTGTTGTCTGAAATTACGTTTGTCCACAATGTACTAAGATAGAAGAATAGCCTTTCACTTTGTCCTTGATATGCTGAGGGGTGGGTAGCAGAACAGCTTCCAAGGCATGAACTACCTGTTCTGTTCTAGCCATCTGAAATTTAATTTGTTTGGCATTTAACATACTCATACCTCCTGTGAGAAACATAAGCATGATAATGCAAAGTACCAATTACATAAAAAAGGGTCTCATGGTTTTGGTTACCCACCAACCAGAGTGGCTTTGCCAGCATTCATCCTCACTGTGACCCTGTCAAGACAGTGAGTGGGGGATCACCTTCACCAGATATACATTCTGATCCAGATACCCACTTCTAGTACATACTGAGAGGAAATATCATCATATGAAACTGTTATCTCTTTGTATTTCTTGGTCAATCTGGCTAATGGTTTGGCGATTTTTATGATATTTTCAAAACAGTAAGGTGACTTATAGACACGTTTTGATTGATCAATTTTATTTCTTTTCTATTTCATTTGTTTCAACTTGGGTTTTTATGATTTTCTTCCTTATGCTTGCTTTTTGTTTAATTTCCCCCTTTCACCATTTTATGATTTAATTTTATTTTTTAATAAAATTTATACATCTGTAGCTATATGTTTATGAGCGCTGCTTTTGCAACTTCTCCTAAGTGTGATATAACATGTCTTCACCTTAATTAACCAAAAAACAACTTCTAGTTGCCTCAAGATACCATCGTTGATGCTTGACAGCTGTATCTGGAAGTTTTATGTTTAATTTCCACTTTGGTATGAGTTTCCTGATTTTCCATCTGTTATTGATTTCTGGTTTCATTTCTTGACAGCTGAGGAACATAGGCCAAATTGTACCTATCCTGCCAACTTTTCCTAGAATGCATAATTAAATATAGCACAGACTATGAACTGGTTTACCCAGAGACCCTATTCCAATATACAAAAAAGTAAGGGGCCAGGGAATGTAATCCTCTTTCTTTGCTCAGTCCTGTGGCATTGATGGGGCCACTGATCCCCTGCTATGGTGGCTGCAACCCCATGTATGAAGTGCCCTTGCTCAGCCATGAACCAGACACCAGGTACTGGCAACAGAGGCAATAGCTTCTGGTTGAGAAAACTGATGATTTTTCTCTTCTGTATTTTTTAGAAAATGATCAGTGCTCCTGGGATGTTGCCTTTTCATCAAGGTTTCTCTTTATTTTTTCTTTCACTTTCTTTCTATTGATATTTCCATTCTTTAGACCAGTGTTTCAAGCATAAAGTGTCTACAGGTTTTCAAAAAGTGTTCTGGATTTTTTAAAAAATGCTGTAATGAGGATGAAACAAAAACGCCTAGAAAATAAAGAAAAGGTAAAACCTGGTGGTGGTGACATGACAATGTTCGCTTTCTGATCATTTATTTGCTGTGTAAATCTGAATTGTGCATATACAAATGTACATGTAATTTTGTAAGTGGTGCTGGGGATTGAATCCAAGGCCCCAAATATGCTACGCAAATACTGAATCACTGAGCTTCATTCCTTAGTCCCACTCTGTGCATTTTTTAAAGTTGATGGAATACTTTAAGATTTGCACTGGAGAATTTTTACATTTTGGTTAGAATGAAGAGCAAATTTTAAAAAGGCAAACTGATAATGAGTAAGATTGACAATGTTTGATACAATAATAGACATGATGTTATATCTTGAAAAAAATATCATTCAAATAAAAACCTTATCATTTCCCTCCCATTCAGTAAACTGTCAAAATAAAAATCCTATTTCAAAATGATTTTACTGTTAAAAAGTATTACCCAAACCTTAAGCTGGTGAACAGTCGTTACAATCCCAAGCCCTTTACATCTTAGTTGGCACATTCTACAATGGAAGGTCCTATTGGGCACCTGGTGAAGTATGTGTATGTTAAATCTGACTCTTTTCCCGTCCACAATCAGGCTGTGCTCTTCATGACCATCAACGGGATATGCTAACCAGCTTTGCTTCCTGCTTTGCCTGGAGGTCAGCACAAAAATTACTCCAGGTCAGGGAGGCAGGACAGCCATCCCCAAGTGTGACTGAAGATTGAATCATGTACCTAATGGGTGGAGAATTTGATGATACACAAACAAAAGCTACTAATCATCTTTGAAACTACCAAGTGTATTCAGTGTGGCCATTGAATAAGAATGAAGGCAAACTAAAAGAATTTAAGTCCAGGACCACTTTCTGGGCAAGCAGGTGTGACAGGAAAAGGAGACAAACCAAGCATTAGGGAGAGCAAAGACCACAGATATTGGACACCATAGCTGGATTTCTCTCAGAATAATATCTTGTTTTCCATGGTTTATACATGCATGTTTTGTTCACTGGTTGTTTGTGCAACCCTAGCCAGACTTCTGGACTTAAAAAACCCATATTCTAAGAAGGGAGGTGAAATGCTACATTCCAGATGTACTTCTGACTTTATGACTGATTTTGTCATTTCCATTTTCATTTCTGCTTCCAGAACTGCATTGATTTTCTCCAGTTAATGATTGATTCCCAGAATTCCCAAGACAAGGAGCCCTACCAAGGTAACCAAGAATGTTTCATGGTCCATTGACAGGGAAATTCAAATAAGCAAGTTATCCTGAAAATATACATGTTTTCTAGAGAAAATAGATTTCCACCAAATTGCAGGAAGATACACATTTGGACATTGCAAATGGTGCCCACATGTACTGTCTAGATTCATACAGGTGTAACAAGGCTCAAAAATTGAAGGGAAACTAGGAGAAAGCATTTCAGTCATGAAGTTAGTCTGTTGTCTTTTTACCATTGACATCAGAACAAATGCTGATTCGAAGCTTTATTTAGATGCACAGAATCAGAACCTCTGCCTGGATATTTGCATTTGTACATACAATCAGGAGGTTCACTGTCCCAGTAGTGGTGAGGGTCAATGGCAGTACTGGGTGAAAATGTGTTCACTAGCTTCATCTGATATTAAGATTAACTTTTTCCCATGTAATTCATAAGAATGTTGTGGGGGAGACCTCTTATACTGTGTTAACATTCTATTCCTCAGCATACTTTCACCAACTAGTTTTATCATACATGGATGATTTTTGATAGAAAGCATTTGAATTATGATGTTTACAAACTGCTGTCTTTATCATTCTATTATCTACCGTACATTTATGAGTTGGTATTAGATTGTAAGAGAGTTCCATTCTTATTTATGTCAGTATGATGTTATATACTATGGATTTATTCTCTTACTATCATTTTTTTATTTTCATGGTCAAATTCTCTTGGGCTTACGTCTTTTAACAACTTCTCCCTTCTCCTTCTGTTCCTCCTCCCTCCCCTCTTCCTCATCTTATATTTTGATTGTTAAAATTAACTATATTTTATAGCAGTTTTAGTTTCATAACAAAACTGAGAAAATGTGTAGAGATTGCCCTTATCCATTTTTTTCTCTAAATTCATATGTTTTCCTCATTACAAACATCCTTCACCAAAATGATATATTTGCCATAATCAATGAACCATCACAGATAAGTCACCTTACCCCTAAGTTCATAGGTTAACATAAGGGTTCTGGACACATTAACATAAGGGTTCTTGCACTGGACACGTGGCTATGGAGCTTTTGGCATGTAGGTAATGTTACTGAAGAAGTGTACTTTCTATTGTTATTTAGATTTAAATCATTACAATTTAAATTTAGATAGACACATATGGTTAGTGGCTACCAGATTGTACTGAACAGTTGTAACTTAAGTTTATTATCCAATTTCATTTCAGTATCATTGGGTTTATACCAGTAGTGAGGAAAACTCGATTTGAGGTTTACCACAATAGCATCATAGAAAGCTTCTGTAAGCTAGAATTCCATGTAGATGTTTCTCACACTTATTTTGCATTATTTTTTGTTATGAATTACATGGTTGGAATGTATACCAAGTTTCTTTCAGGTATTCGAGTATCAACAAATTATAATCATTTCTCTAATCAATGAGATAAATACTTGAATGTAAATTTTCAGGAGAAAAGTCAAGAGAAACAACACCTTCTATCACAAAGGCCATTTGATGATTATGAAGTTCAGCAAATAGAGGGGATGTGTACTAGAAAAGATGACATTAAGCCCAAGATTGATAAGCAATGTTAATTCCACTCACTGAACCTCCTCGTCCTATGGCTTCTGCCTAATACCCTGTATCAACACATTCTTTCTTGTGTGATTTTAATACCACTCATTAGACTCTGGTTAATCACTACTCTTCTGGGTTTTTTTTTCTCGGTATAGTTTCTGCACACCCTGAGGTCATACAATTTTAAGACTGGTGCCCCAGGTCTTCTATTACCTGATGATTCTTAGGCTAATTTGTGAACAGAGTTGACCACATCTCATGAAAGTTCACATTTAAATTTGGTAGCTCTAGAGCAAAGCTTGAAACTCTGTGTTTCTAATAAGCTCCTTGAAGCTGTCCATGCTGCTGGTCCATGGACCACAGGTTGTGTAGAAATATTTAACTGTGGCTTAGTATAGTTCTGTCAATCATGGCCTTTATTTTCCCTGCAAAGATGCCAGTATTGCAAATGCTTTCAAAGTTCTTCAACCTACATTCTAGATAGAGTAAGTTTATTTTTTCTCCAGGGGAAGAGTGCTACCCACTATTTATAGCTAAACAACTTTCATTATATGCAAGGCACAGTTGAAAAATACTGTTTGTTTGACATCCATACTGTCCCTTGAAATCACCCAGTTGTGTTCGTGGTGGGGTGGTGGCAGAATGAGAAATATTATGAATTGCTCTTCTAGTTTTTCCTCATGGGATTTTGGATCATCATTCTTATTTATCTTCATGTAAACTGTAAAATGTGCATGAACCTGCTTAGACCAAATTGTCTTTCCTCTCCTTTTAGGTCTATCTGATCTTGAGATTGCAGCCCAGTCTATTATCTTTATCTTGGCTGGCTATGAAACCACTAGCACCACTCTTTCATTTATTATGTATCTACTGGCCACCCACCCTGATGTCCAGAAGAAGCTTCAGCAGGAGATTGATGAGACTTTTTCCAGTAAGGTGAGAGAATGGCACCTGGAGGGGAGAGGAGAGTTAAAATCTCTGGGCATATCAGTTTGCCATTGGGCAGTTCTAAAATCATGATGGTTATTAAATGCTTTGTAAATTCTATGGTATTTTACCAATATGAGTTATTTGAGGAGCTCTGAAAACACCCGTGTACTGTGTCAACAGAGATTTAAGTCATTTCCAAAACTTAATTTACAAAAATTTCTTTCTTCCAGGCACCTGTTACATAAGATGTACTATTTGAGATGAAGTATCTGGACATGGTGGTGAATGAAACTCTCAGATTATATCCAATTATTGAGATAATTTTGAGAGTCTCTAAAAAAGATGTTGAACTCAATGGGGTGCACATTCCCAAAGTAACAAACGTGGCTATACCAATATATAGTCTTCATCACAACTCCACGTACTGGCCAGAACCTGAAAAGTTCTACCCTGAAAGGTACAGAGCTCCTGAGAAAGAAAATCAACCCATAATATGCTGTTTCACACATATTCTGAGGTCTTTTAGTGCAGATGGCATACATGTGATTTTAAAGTTTTCTTGTTTTAAGAAAATTTTAAGAAGTCTTTTACAAAGTGGTAATTGTTTTAGAAAACAAACATTAGAAAAAATAAATGACTATAGCCATTTAAGGCCCTAGAACATCAAGATAAGCCCTGTCTATCATTAAGGTGATAAATGTCAGTATGGAAATTTTTATTTAAATGTGTAGTTTTTAAGGACTGAAATGCTATCACATTTCATTTGATGTTGAACTGTTTTTTATTTTATTTATCAGTAATCTATAAACCTTTCTGCCACTTGACCACTCTCTTATTTTAAGGGCTTATCTTTTTTAATCTTTTTAGGATTTTGTCCTGTTTACTTTAGCTTTTTGAATTTTCTACCAGCTTTAGGAAGCACTGCTATCTTCCACTTGATTAAACATTGCTTCCTGGTTCCTCCAGCACAATTGTTAAATACAAGTTAAGGCCTGAGAACCCTTCCCCATCCAGATTGTTTAAGCAGCCTCACTGAGGATGGAGAGAGCTCAGATCCTCTGAGTCTTGTCTCTGGAGTGTTCTGGGCCAGCTTCTTATACTCTCCACAGTTGATGACTCTTTCAAAGCCAAGTAACCTGCCCCCAAGACACCTGAGATATTCATCCTTAAATATGTCTTGACCTTGGTCTACTGAAAATTTGGATCCAAACTCACAGTTTGCACTCTGGAAAGAGTTACTGTTTTCCTGTTGTTGTACTGACGAGCAAAATAGAGAAAGTTTTCAGGGTAGTGTCTGGGGGTCACGTGGCATGGGATCAAGACTTCTCTTGGCCCCTAACTTTACACTTCTTGATTAGAGTGACCTTGTCTTGTTGGTTATGAGTTCCTCAATGCCAGTTTCTTCCAATTTCAGCACTTCCAACTTTTGAACTTCACAGATACAAAATCAGAGATTACACATCTCTTTGATTCACTGAGGCATGATAAGATACTACGTGCTCAAGGTGCATCAGGGACTAGACCAGGATGAGGAAAATTACAAAGATGTGTGGTATGGAGGACTCTTGACATACACACAAGCATAATCTACAGACAGCAGTTTGGAAAACGCTTTCAATGATTCTGCATCTGCTCTTCATCTGCTCAAACAATTATCAACATACCTCATCAGACCCTCCACACACCACACACCCTCCAAGAGATTCCATGTTACCTTGAATCACAATCACCTATAAATTTGCCAAAATGTTCTCAAATATATAAGAATACACTTAAAAACAATCACAATGTCATTATCACTTTCTCCAAATCAACATTTCTCCTTAAAGTAATAAAATAACCAGGGCTCAATTTGAATAAAACCTGGGTTCAACATTCCAGGAATTATTTGTAACCTGATAAGACAGACTCAGAAGACAATGATAATATTCTATGGGGAGAGAGGCAGAGACAGAAGGAGAAAAAGAAAAAAGACGAATGAGGAGGAGGTAGAGGAAGAGAGGAATTGGGAAAAAGAAGGGAGAGAGGAAGGAAGGGAGACAAGAAGATCCAGAAAAAAAGGAGTATAGAGAAGAGAGGTAATTATAGTGAGAGCATTTTCTCCTTCTTCATCAATAAAAATATGAAATGCAGGAGTGGGGGTTAAGGCAGGAACACACTTTTCTTCATTTATATGTTCATTTTCTAATTTTTTTCAGTGTGTGTGGATCACAATTCTGAATATAATTTCATTACTTAAAGACATATTTTCTTTTAAATAGCATTCATCACATCTTAACAAGACAGAGAGCTCCTCTAGTGTAAGGAGAATGAAAAAGTTGTGTAGGTTTCAGTTCTTATAAGCAAAGTCACAGCAGGATTTCAGTGATCATTTCACAAAAGAATCCTGTGTTTTGCTGCTTCTACCTACTCTGATATGACTATTCTATGTATAACCTAAGAGATCATCATCTTTTCTCAAGCAGATTATATGAAATAAGCAACCCTTTCCTCATTAAGGGAGAAAAATAATTTTTTTGGCATTTTGTGTGAAATATATTCTGTTTCTACTGATTCATACTTTTTCATTTATATCCAGTTATTTAAATACTGAGATATGATTATAAGTATTATCCACACCTTATGTTTGATAGGAAGACGACAATGAAATAAACACTTAATTTGTGTAATATAAATATACAGATTCTTATCAGCATTAAGAAGAAATGCAAAAGAATGGCAGTGTGTGTTCCTGAGAGTTGTCAACATGGTCATTATTGGTCTTTATCCTATTTCACTCCACAGTCCATACTGCCTTGGTTCAGAGCTGATCATTGTTCCTGGTCAGATGGGTGACCCAAAGCTTCTTCTCTGAAGTATCTGAGCCCTTATCAGTGTGACCTGACTTGAACTTTAGTTTCCTATTGTCCTCCATCACAGGACCTGGGAGTTTGAAGAGGTACCGAGAAAATGTCCTATGTCACACTTGCTCTTTTTCTCTGTATTGTGTTGTAGCAACTCAGTTTCCCTTCCTAGTCAGAATTAATCACTCCATGCCACAGAGTGACCTTCTTCTTCACCTGTTGATTCAGCTATAAGGAGAATCCTAAAGTAGCTACCTCAACTCTCAGGGATAAACTTTACCCTTGATGCCATGTCCTGTTGGTTCACGGATCTATTGGGCAGATGCCAGGACTGAGTGAGGAAACAGGGGCTGATATCCAAAGTTCAGGTTAACCCTTTTTTGCATAAGAATCTTTATCCAGTGGGTGGTAGTAATGAGTATTTTTTCTTGTTTCCATAAGAAAATGAAATCACTTTGTGTCTGGGTGGAAGAATCTCTCCCTTTGTGGCTAAGAGTTTTCTAAAGCAGCACAACAGAAATGTTAGTGTTTCATAGACATCAATCTTATAGGGAGAGAACACACTCTCATTTCTATTCACTGAATTCTTGCGGGTCTGATCCTATGAATTCTCGCTGTGGGAGAAGCAGTACCATAAATTAGATGCAGACGTCGAGCATGTATCAAATCCTGGAGGACATTGCTCCAGCAATGAGAGGTGTTGTTATCTAGGTGTTACTTGAGGCAGAGTCTTCCAAGGGTATTTTACCATTCTATCAGGTTCTGTGTTTCAGGAAGATGAAGAACCTATGTTAATTATAACAAATCCCATGAACACAAGCCACATTACACACTTGTTTGCTGTGAATGGAGCTCCTTGTTAGGAAGCAATGCTGCATGGAATACCCTTATGGTGAATAAAGCATTCTGTGAGTCCAGAGATGGTAGTTCTGGCAGCAGCATTTCAGGAGAGGAAGCAAAATCCATACCAAGAGTGAGTGTCCAGTCCAGAAAAAAAAGGAGTGTCCTTTCATGCTGAATGTGGTCCAATGTCATCAATGTGCTATGCAGTGGCTGGCTGATCACCCCAGGGAATGGTGCGATGTTGGGAACTCACGATTGTCTTTGCTGTTAGACATGGGTATTCAGCAGTGGCTTCAGACAGATTTGTCTTGGTGCGTGTAAGTTTATCATGATGAATCCAGGGATAAACTTTACCCCAGATGCCATGTCCAGTTTGTTCATGGATATATTGGGCAGATGCCAGGACTGAGTGAGGAAACAGGGGATGATAAACAAACTACTGGTTAACCCTTTTTGGAATAAGAATCTCTATCCCATGGGTGGTTTTCATAAGAATATTTTTTTCATATATATTATCCAGAAAATTTTGAACTTCCAGGATATTAAAGGGAACACATGTATCAGAGGAATGAATGTCTCCCGTAGGCAACGTAAAGAACTTTGGGTTTTCTTCTGGAGAAAGGGTTAAGGTGTTTGCCTTCATGCTGCATGTATTGTATTTAGTTACACAGGTATCATTTTTGTATTTGGAGGTTAACCTGACTTATGGAGGTGTGCATGTGTACCAAAAAGACAGAAGATGGACTGCAGTGACTTTGTGATGTGTGATGTTTTCCAGGATGAACTACATCTCACCAAATTCCCTCTAATCCATCGTTTCTGTTTAAGGTGGGTCTCAAGAGGAGCTTCCTGGGAGATTAGAGGGCAGAAGGGAAGCAGCCATCCTGTAGTACTAATACATTTTTGCTGGTCTGCTGGCTCACACCTCACTGGTAGGGAGCAGTGGCTGGGCCTGCAGTTACTCTATCTTCCCCAGGATTCTCCCTTAGGCTCTTGGAATTCTGGCCTAGGGGTGTGCATTCAGCTTCATTAGAAATCTGACCTAAATTTCCAATGTGCCTGTATGAACATACCATATGGATCTCATCTTTATGTATAGCCACAAGTAACTAATAAAAAAAAACATAAATAAATAGCATATCAGAAGAGAAGAGGGAAGGAATCAGAGGAAGGGAGGAGGAGAGGGAAATGGGAAGTATGGAGACTGAATTGAGGCCTATTTTATGCTTTTTAATTATGTCAAAAGAATCCCTAATATTTTGTAGAATTCAAAAGAGCCAATACAAAAAGAGGAACCTTAGTGCCTAATTCAATAGACAAACAGACTGACTCATTTTGTTTTCTCTTGTGGGGTCACAGCTCATGCTTTGGGATTTTGTCTGTCTTTTGTCTCCCCTGCTTTGTACTGTCTGCCCTTTCTACTGCTTGTTTTGTAGACTTTAAATTTCCACATCAGACTTAAACATGACAGCAGTATACCAACTCCTTAACCAGCTTCCACAAAGAAATAAGGCCAAAGTTCTGTAACACAACCATTAACATTTACATGCATAACTAACAACATCTTAGTGGTTCAGCTGCTCTAATTAGAACCTGCCTGGTAAAACAGGAAACATAATCCAAAAACCATAAAAACACAGACACACACTCACACAAATCATACACATGATTACACACACATAGGCCTATATTTAGTAAGAAGAGTCATAAATTCTGGCCCTTAATAGAGTCTTGGAATTTCAAATGACCATGATCGTGATGACAAATTTTAGGTTTGTCTTGCTTTGAAAAAAAAATGAATTTTAATAATTTCACTTTCTGGATACTTACAAATAGAGAAAAAACTCTTCACAAATATTTTTTTGGATCAAGAGAGCTTATCACCCTGTACACAGGATCCCATATTTCTGGCATCACACTTTGTCTCCACTCCCTGTTTCCCCAAGGACTTTGAAGGGACCATGTGGCTGAGGAATCAGACGTCTCTGGCAGACTTCATCCTTGAAGGGCTCTTCCATGACTCACCGATGCACCTTTTCCTTTTCTGCCTGGACCATGGTGGTCTACTTTGTTGCACTGAGTGGCAACACTCTCACCATCCTCCTCATCTGTGTGGATCGTGGGCTTCACACCCCCATGTACTTCCTGCTCAGCCAGCTCTCCTTCATAGACCTGATGCACATCTGCACAATGATCCCCAAGATGGCTACCAACTACCTGTCTGGCAGCAAGTCCATCTTCTTCCTGGGATGTGCCACCCAGCACTTCCTCTATTTGTCTCTGGGTGGTGCTGAGTGTCTTCTGCTAGCTCTCATGTCCTATGACAGGTATGTTGCCATCTGTCATCCTCTGCGTTACACTGTGCTCATGAGCAGAAAGGGGGCACTGATGATGGCCCTCACCTCATGATTGAGGGCATCTCTGAACTCCCTAATTCACACAGTCATCTTGATGCACTTTCCCTTCTGTGGATCTCAGAAAATGTACTACTTCTCCTGTGAGTATCCAGCTGTTGTGAAGTTGGTATGTGGTGATGTCACAGTCTATGAGACCACAGTGTATATCTGTAGCATCGTGCTTCTCCTCCTCCCCATCATTCTGGTTTCTACATCCTATGGCTTCATCCTGCACAGTGTCACTGAGATGCGTTCAGCTGGGAGTAAAAGAAATGCTTTTGCCACTTGTAGCTCCCACTTCATTGTGGTCTTTCTCTGGTTTGGTGCCTGCATCTTCTCGTACATGAGGCCCAGGTCCCAGTGCACTGCACTGCAAGACAAAGTTGGTTCTGTGTTCTATAGCATCATTAATCCCACACTGAATCCTCTGATCTATACTCTCTGGAATAAGGATGTAGCTAAGGCTCTGAGGAGAGTGTTGAGGAGAGGTATTATCACCCAATGACTACACCTGTATTTGGCCCAAGTATAGAGTGTTATTATGGGTAAACCTCTAAGAATTTTCAAGAATCCAGATCCATGATTTTCTTTGACTATCCAAAGAATAAAGTGGTTTATGTATACCTTCACTATTTTAACTGAGTTGCAGGAATTCAAGTAGCATTGTGTATGTGTCTAAATCCTTCAGAGTATTATGGAAAAACCTTTACCAATCCCATTTAAAGTAGACATATAAAGTTAAGTGATACTCTAAAAATATTAAGATAAATATATAAAGACCCTTTTTATCATTATTTTTATTGAAAATACATATGTAAATCATGACAACAAAGACTATTTAGGGAGTATAAAATTAGAATGTGTTGATTAATATTAGAAACCTGTGAAATAAAGCGTGTTTTGAAAGAAAAAGTTGATGATAAAATATTTCTACTCAGATATTTCGAGTTACTGAATCAGTGTTTAAGAATTTATAAGGGCAGATATGAAAAGGTGAGGGTGCATAGGTGGGTGGATAGAATTCCTCCAAAACCAGAGAGGCTGAGTTTTCATATCTGGCACACAGATGGTCACCTCCTTTCCATCAAACAACACATAATTCTTTGCACAGACAATGAACAAGCCCAGAAAAGGTCCAGCCTCCTAGTAACTCAAGAGCATCATCCACCCATAAATCTATTTTCAAGACCAATTTTTATTTATAGAGAAAATCAATATGTCTTTTCTTCTGAGATACATCTTCTTTGAAGAACAGAGCAGAGATTTTCAGGGAGATTTAGACTCTACTTTCCAGGCTCATCTCTTGACACAACCTTTAGAACAATGGGTTTTTCTGGTTGAAGAAGTGTTTTCTTGCTTAATTTCAGAGGAATCTGCAAATATTAAGCAAGTACATTTAGATGTAGTAAATGAAACTCGAACAACAGAAAGAATCGGAAAAAGTACATTTCAGACAATAAAGCTATACAAACAAGTAAAAAATACTTTCAGCCTCTTGTGTCTGGGATTCCTTAGCTACCTGATCTTTAATCTCTTGTTTTTTATAAAGTCACAGATATAGAGCTCTAAAACTGAAGAAGCCTAACATTGCACAAGTGTCTCAAAGAGAGTCTTTGAGTGAGCAGATACTTTTCTTTAAATAGGTTCCTCAACTAAATGTAACTACCCACAAGACCTTACTTTTTCATAAAGTGTCCTGACCTGTGTTTCCTTGCAAGGATGGAAGTAGAAGTTCTGCAGTAATCTGATGAGAGCAAGTTTCATGCTCATGAGAGCAAACCTCATGCCAATGCAGTTTCTGGGTCCATTTCCAAAGGGCATGTATATGTAAGGATTGATGTTCTCCTTGTTCTTCTTACTGAACCTAATTTCACAATAGTAGATGAAAACAAGTTATTGAGACATATATCTATGAAACCTACATAATTGGGGTTGTCTCCTAAACATTCATAAGCAGCAAAACACAGGATTCTTTTGTGGAATGGTCACTGAAATCCTTCTGTGACTTTGCTTATAAGAATTGAAACCTACAGAACTTTTTCATTCTCCTTACACTAGAGGATCTCTCTGTCTTGTTAAGATTTGATGAATGCTATTTAAAAGAAAATATGTCTTTAAGTACTAAAATTAGATTCAGGATTGTGATCCATACACACTCTTAAAAAAATAGAAAATGAGCATATAAATGAAGCAAAGTGTGTTCCTACCATAACTTCCACTCCTGCATTTCATATTTTTATTGATGAAAAAGGAGAAAATTATCCCACCATAATTACCTCTCTTCTCTATACTCCATTTTTCTGGATCTTATTGTCTCCCTTCCTTCCTCTCTCCCTTCTTTTACCCAATTCCTCTCTTCCTCTACCTCCTCCTAATTCATCTATTATCTCCTTCTCCTTCTGTTTCTGCCTCTCTCCCCATAGAATATTATCATTGTCTTCTGAGTCTGTCTCATAAGTTTAGAAATAATATCTGGAATGTTGAACCCAGTTTGTATTCAAATTGAGCCCTAGTTTTTTGATTACTTTAAGAAGAAAGTGTTGATTTGGAGAAAGTGATAATGACATTGTGATTGTTTTTAAATGTATTCTTATATATTTGAGAACATTTTGGCAAATTTATAGGTGATTGTGATTCAAGGTAACATGGAATCTCTTGGAGAGTGTGTGGTGTGTGGAGGGTCTGATGAGGTTGGTTGATAATTGTTGGAGCAGATGACAAGCAGATGCGGAAGCATTGAAAGCGTTTTCCAAACTGCTGTCTGTAGATTATGCTTGTGTGTATGTCAAGAGTCCTCCATACCACACATCTTTGTAATTTTCCTCATCCTGGTCCAGTCCCTGATGCACCTTAAGCATGTAGTATCTTATCATGCCTCAGTGAATCAAAAAGATGTGTAATCTCTGATTTTGTATCTGTGAAGTTCAAAAGTTGGAAGTGCTGAAATTAGAGGAAACTGGCATTGAGTAACTCATAACCAACAAGACAAGGTCACTCTAATCAAGAAGTGTAACATTAGGGGCCAAGAGAAGTCTTGATCCCATGCCACTGGACCCCCCAGACACTACCCTGAAAACTTTCTCTATTTTGCTCTTCAGTACAACAACAGGAAAACAGTAACTCTTTCCAGAGTGCAAACTGTGAGGTTGGATCCAAATTTTCAGAAGACCAAGGTCAAGACATATTTAAGGATGAATATCTCAGGTGTCTTGGGAGCAGGTTACTTGGCTTTGAAAGAGTCATCAAATGTGAAGAGCTGGCCCAGAACACTCCAGAGACAAATCTCTGAGGATCTGAGCTCTCTCTATCTTCAGTGAAGCTGCTTAAACTATCTGGGTGGGGGGTGGTTCTCAGGCCTTAACTTGTATTTAACTATTGTGCTGGAGGAACCAGGAAGCAATGTTTAATCAAGTGGAAGATAGAAGGGCTTCCTAAAGCTGGTAAAAAATTCAAGGAGCTATAGTGAACAGGACAAAAATCCTAAAACGATTAAAAAAGATAAGCACCTAAAATAAGAGACTGTTCAAGTGGCAGAAAGGTTTATAGATTACTGTTAAATAAAATATAAAATAGTTTAACATCAAATGAAATGTGATAGCATTTCAGTCCTTAAAAACTACACATTTATATAAAAATGTCCATACTTAATTAATCACATTAATAATAAATAGGACTTATCTTGATGTTCTAGGGCCTTAAATGGCTATAGTCATTTATTTTTTCTAATGTTTGTTTTCTAAAACAATTACCACATTGTAAAAGACTTCTTAAAATTTTCTTAAAACAAGAAAATTTTAAAATCATGTGTATGCCATCTGCACTAAAAGACATCAGAACATGTGTGAAACAGCCTCTTAAGGGTGGATTTTTTTTTTCTCAGGAGCCCTGTACCTTTCAGGGTAGAACTTTTCAGGTTCTGGCCAGTACGTGGAGTTGTGATGAAGACTATATATTGGTATAGCCACGTTTGTTCCTTTGGGAATGTGCACCCCATTGAGTTCAACATCTTTTTTACAAACTCTCAAAATTCTCTCAATAATTGGATATAATCTGAGAGTTTCATTCACCACCATGTCCAGATACTTCATCTCAAATAGTACATCGTATGTAACAGGTGCCTGTCAAGAAAGAAATTTTTGTAAATTAAGTTTTGGAAATGACTTAAAACTCTGTTGACACAGTACACGGATGTTTTCAGAGCTCCTCAAATAACTCATATTGGTAAAATACCATAGCATTTACAAAGCATTTAATAACCATCATGATTTTAGAACTGCCCAATGGCAAACTGAGATGCCCAGAGATTTTAACTTTCTTCTCCTATCCAGGTGCCATTCACTCACCTTATTGGGCAAAGTCTCATCAATCTCCTGCTGAAGCTTCTTCTGGACATCAGGGTGGGTGGCCAGTAGATACATAATAATTGAAAGTGTGGTGCTAGTGGTTTCATAGCCAGCCAAGATAAAGATAATAGACTGGGCTGCAATCTCAAGATCAGATAGACCTAAAAGGAGAGGAAAGAAAATTTGGTCTAAGCAGGTTCATGCACATTTTACAGTTTACATGAAGATAAATAAGAATGATGATCCAAAATCCCATGAGGAAAAACTGGAAGAGCAATTCATAATATTTCTCATTCTGCCACCACCCCACCACGAACACAACTGGGTGATTTCAAGGGACAGTATGGATGTCAAACAAACAGTATTATTCAACTGTGCCTTGCATATCATGAAAGTTGTGTAGCTATAAATAGTGGGTAGCACTCTTCCCCTGGAGAAAAAATAAACTTATTCTATCTAGAATGTAGGTTGAAGAACCTTGAAAGCATTTGCAATACTGGCATCTTTGCAGGGAAAATAAAGGCCATGATTGACAGAAATATACTAAGCCACAGTGAAATTTTTCTACACAAACTGTGTTCCATGGACCAGCAGCATGGACAGCTTCAAGGAGCTTATTAGAAACACAGAGTTTCAAGCTTCGCTCTAGAGCTACCAAATTTAAATCTGAACTTTCATGAGACGTGGTCAACTCTGTTCACAAACTAGCCTAAGAATCATCAGGTAATAGAAGACCTTGTTCACCAGTCTTAAAATTGGATGATCTCAGGGTGTGCAGAAACTATACAGAGAAAAAAAAACTCTGAAGAGTAGTGATTAACCAGAGTCTAATGAGTGGTATTAAAATCACACAAGAAAGAATGTGTTGATACAGGGTATTAGGCAGAAGCCATAGGACGAGGAGGTTCAGTGAGTGGAATTAACATTGCTTATCAATCTTGGGCTGAATGTCATCTTTCTTAGTACACATCCCCTCTATTTGCTGAACTTCATAATCATCAAATGGCCTTTGTGATAGAAGGTGTTGTTTCTCTTGACTTTTCTTCTGAAAAGTCACATTCAAGTATTCATCTCATTGATTAGAGAAATGATTATTATTTGTTGATACTCGAATACCTGAAAGAAACATGGTATACATTCCAACCATGTAATTCAAAACAAAAAAATGCAAAATAAGTGTGAGAAACATCTACATGGAATTCTAGCTTACAGAAGCTTTCTATGATGCTATTTTGGGAAAACTCAAATTGAGTTTTCCCCACTACTGGCATAAACCAAATGATTCTGAGATGAAATTGGATTATAAACTTAAGTTACAACTGTTCAGTACAATCTGGTAGCCACTAACCATATGTGTCTATCTAAATTTAAATTTTAATGAATTAAATCTAAATAACAATAGAAAGTACACTTCTTCAGTAACATTACCTACATGCCAAAAGCTCCATAGCCACGTGTCCAGTGCAAGAACCCTTATGTTAATGTGTCCAGAACTCTTATGTTAACCTAGAAACTTAGGGGTAAGGTGACTTATCTGTGATGGTTCATTGATTATGGCAAATATATCATTTTGGTAAGAGATGTTTGTAATCGGGGAAACATATGAATTTAGAGAAAAAAAATGAATAAGGGCAATCTCTACGCCTTCTTCTCAGTTTTGTTATGAAACTAAAACTGCTATAAAATATAGTCAATTTTAACAATCAAAATATAAGATGAAGAAAAGGGGAGGGTGGAGGAACAGAAGGAGAAGGGAGAAGTTGTTAAAAGACTTAAGCCCAAGAGAATTTGACCATCAAAATAAAAAATGATAGCAAGAGAATAAATTCATAGTATATAACATCATACTGACATAAATAAGAATGGAACTCTCTTACAATCTAATACCAACTCATAAATGTATGGTAGGTGATAGAATGATAAAGACAGCAGTTTGTAAACATCATAATTCAAATGCTTTCTATCAAAAATCATCCATGTATGATAAAACTAGTTGGTGAAAGTATGCTGAGGAATAGAATGTTTACGCAGTTTAAGAGGTTTCCCTCACAACGTTCTTATGAATTACATGGGAAAAAGTTAATCTTAATATCAGATGAAGCTAGTGAACACATTTTCACCCAGTACTGCCATTGACCCTCACCACTACTGGGACAGTGAACGTCCTGATCGGATGTGCAAATGCAAATATCCAGGCAGAGGTTCTGATTCAGTGCATATGAATGAGACTGCGAATCAGCATTTGTTCTGATGTTGATAGTAATAAGAAAACAGACTAACTTCATGACTGAAATGCTTTCTCCTAGTTTCCCTTCAATTTTTGAGCCTTGTTACACCTGTATGATTCTAGACAGTACATGTGGGCACCATTTGCAATGTCCAAATGTGTATCTTCCTGCAATTTGGTTGAAATCTATTTTCTCTAGAAAACGTGTATATTTTCAGGATAACTTGCTTATTTGAATTTCCCTTCAATGGACCATGAAACATTCTTGGTTACCTTGGTAGGGCTCCTTGTCTTGGGAATTCTGGGAATCAATCATTAACTGGAGAAAATCAATGCGGTGCTAGAAGCAGAAATGGAAATGAAAATGACAAAATCAGTCATAAAGTCAGAAGTAAATCTGGAATGTTGCATTTCACCTCCCTTCTTAGAATATGGCTCTTTTAAGTCCAGAAGTCTGGCTAGGGTTGCACAAACCACAAGTGAACAAAACATGCATGTATAAATCATGGAAAACAGGATATTTTCCTGAGAGAAATCCAGCTATGGTGTCCAATATCTGTGGTCTTTGTTCTCTCTAGTGCTGGCTTTGTTTTCTTTTCCTGTCACACCTGCTTGCCCAGAATGTGGTCCTGGACTTAAATTCTTTTAGTTTGCCTTCATTTTTATTCAATGGCCACACTGAATACACTCAGTAGTTTCAAAGATGATTAGTAGCTTTTGTTTGTGTATCATCAAATTCTCCACCCATTAGGTACATGATTCAATCTTCAGTCACACTTGGGGATGGCTGTCCTGCCTCCCTGACCTGGAGACATTTTTGTGCTGACCTCCAGGCAAAGCAGAAAGCAAAGCTGGTTAGCATATCACGTTGATGGTCATGAAGAGCACAGCCTGATTGTGGACGGGAAAAGACTCAGATTCTACATACACATACTTCACCAGGTGCCCAATAGAACCTTCCTTTGAAGAATGTGCCAACTAAGATGTAAAGAGCTTGGAATTGTAATGATTGTTCACCAGTCTAAGATTTGGGGAATACTTTTTAACAGTAAAATCATTTTGAAATAGGATTTTGATTTTGACAGTTTACTGAATGGGAGGGAAATGATAAGATTTTTATTTGAACGATATTTCTTTCAAGACATAACATCATGTTTATTATTGTATCAAACATTGTCAATCCTACTCATTATCAATCATTTTAAATTTGATTTTTATTCTAAACCAAAATGTAAAAATTCTCCAGTGCAAATCTTAAAGTATTCCATCAACTTTAAAAAATGCACAGAGAGGAAATGAAGCCCAGTGATTCAGTATTTGCCTAGCATATATGGGGCCTTGGATTCAATCCCCAGCACCATTTACAAGATTACATGTACATTTGTATATGCACAATTCAGATGTACACAGCAAATAAATGATCAGAAAGCGAACATTGTCATGTCACCACCACCAGGTTTTACCTTTTCTTTATTTTCTAGGCGTTTTTGTTTCATCCTCATTACAGCATTTTTTAAAAAATCCAGAGCACTTTTTGAAAACCTGTGGACACTTAATGCTTGAAACACTGGTCTAAGGAATGGAAATATCACTAGAAAGAAAGTGAAAGAAAAAATAAAGAGAAACCTTGATGAAAAGGCAACATTTCAGGAGCATTGATCATTTTCTAAAAAATACAGAAGAGAAAAATCATCAGTTTTCTCCTCCAGAAGCAATTGCCACTGTGGCCTGTACCTGGTGTCTGGTTCATGGCTGAGCAAGGGCACTTCATACATAAGGTTGCAGCCACCATAGCAGGGGATCAGTGGCCCCATCAATGCCACAGGACTGAGAAAAGGAAGAAGATTACATTCCCTGACCCCTTACCCTTTTGTGTATTGGAATAGGGTTTCTGGGTAAACCAGTTCATAGTCTATGCTATATTTAATTATGCATTCAAGGAAAAGTAGGCAGGATAGGTACAATTTGGCCTATGTTCCTCAGCTGTCAAGAAATGAAACCAGAAATCAATAACAGATGGAAAATCAGGAAACTCAGACAAAAATGCAAATTAACAATAAAACTTCTAGATACAACTGACAAGCATGAAAGATGGTATCCAAAGGCAACTAAAAGTTGTTTTTAGGTGAATTAAGGTGAAGAATGTTATGTCACACTTAGGAGAAGTAGCAAAAGCAGCGCTCATAAACATATAGCTACAGATGTATAGGTTTTATAAAAGATAGTTCTCAAGTCAATAGTCTAAGTTAAATCATAAAATGGTGAAAAAGGAAAATTAAACAAAAGGCAAGCATAAGAAAGAAAATCATAAAAACCCAAGTTGAAACAAATGAAATAGAAAAGAATTAAAATTGACAAAAACAAAAGGTGTCTATAAATTCGCCTTACCCCTTTGAAAATATCATAAAAATCACCAAACCATTAGCTAGATTGACCAAGAAATACAAAGGGAAAATAGTTTCATATGATGATATTTCCTCTCAATATGTACTAGAAGTGTGCATCTAGATCAGAAGGTATATTTACTTTTATTTATTTTGGGGTCCTTCACACTCTTTTTCAGAAGGTGTACATTTCTACCTACAATATGTAAGAGAACTTTTTCTCCACATCTAACCAGCATTTGTTATTTTTTCATTCATTCTTTCTTTTTTTGATAATGGTCATTCTAACCAGGATGAGATGATGTCTTATTGTAGTTTTGATTTGCATTTCCTTGACACCAAGTGATATTGAATAGTTTTTTCCTGTATTTTTAAGTCATTTGTATTTTTTTTTGAGAAATAACTATTTGGAGCATTTTTCTATTTTTAAACTGCATTACTTGGGGGTTTAGTCATTAAGTTTTTAAAAATTTGTTATATTATAAAAATATATCTCATTTATAAATGTAATACTCTATAGATATATAAAACATATTTTATATTAATCTATTTTTTATCTAAATGATTGGAATATCTGTACATCCAGATTTATTTCTATATTATTCTGAATACCTGAGATGTGCATTAAATCTAGGTATTTATGTGTTTATAATATATATTATAATAAAAAACATATATACCCACACATACATATATGCCCAATAGAACATTCATCCATAAAGAAGAATGAAATCCTGTATTTTGTAGCTAAAGGTGGATGGAATTAGAGGACATTCAGCTTACAAACTAAACTAGACACATCAGTACAAGTACCACATGTTCTTTTTCATATGTGGAATGTAAATATTTGACCTGAATGTATAATAGTGATTATTAAAGGTTGGAAAGGACTATGGCAGAATGTGGATAAAGAAAGGATCCATTTCATTTGTGTATGCTCTGTATATGTATTGAGACATCACATGGAACCCGATTTATTTGCATAACTCATACATGTTAATGAAAAAATAAAATAAATATTAAAAAAGAAAAGAATAGCAAGAGAAATGAAAGGAGAATTTATTACGAACATTGGAGAAGGATTATGAAAGAATTCTAACAATTTGATTGTTCACATATATTTGTGCAGAAAATCCTAAAAGACTCAAATTACAGAAATTGATTGAGAAGTAAATATACAGCCTGAATAAACTTGTAAAATGTAATATTATTGCATTAGTAATAGAAATTTATTTACAAATACATGCCCAGATCTGGATTGTTTTAATAGTAGATTCTACAAAATAAAGAACTAATACCAATTATTCACAAACAGTTCCAAAATTAAAACAGCATTTCTGAATATAATCTAAAAGGCCAATATTACCCTAATACTCACACCAAGCAAAGACAACACAGGATATAGTTGTGTAATACACAAAATCCATGAAATAAAAAATCAACACAGAGGATTGTTTCAATTGATGCAGAAAAAACATTTGATAAAAATCAAAACCAACCTTCCCCCCAGAAAAATAATCCTCAAAATCATTCTTTTGTGATGAAACCCTCAGCAAATTAGGACTAGAATGAAATTTTGTAAACCTGATAAAGGATATCTATGAAAACTTGTAGCTTAACAATTTAATAGTTTCACCCTAAATCAAGAACATGACAAGCATTTCTCTCTCACCACTTCTCTTGGAGAACTGTAAGTAATCACAAGTTCACCAGCATTTCACGATACAAGATCAGTACACAAAAATAAACTGCATTTCTCAACACTGTGATAAGCAATCCAAAGGAAAAACTAAGAAATTAAAAAATAATTCTATATCCAATGACATTAAAAAGAATAAAATACATAGGAATCAATTTAACAAAGGTGCAAGACAAGCACAATAATAACTACAAAATATTGTTGAAATAAAAAAAAAAGAGGATTTACATGACTAGGAAAATCATCTCAGGTTTGTGGATAAGAAAACTTAATATTGTTTAAATGACAATAGTATTGAAATTGATTTGCAGATCCTAATGAACTTTGTAACAGAATCTTAGCTGGCTTCTTTGAGGAACTGGCAAGTTAATTTAAAATTCACATAGAATTCAAAGGGACACAGAATAGCTAAAATGATGTTGAAAAATGAGATTAAAGTTGTAGGACTCACATTTCTTGATTTCAAATCCTACTCCAAAGCAAAAATAAAATGTGGTCCTAGAAGACGGGTAAACATATAGATGAAAGGAACAGGATTTAGAGTCCAGAAATTAACCCACATGTCTATGGCCCATGGAATTTTGAGAAAGGTGCCCTGGCCATTGAATGGGGCAGACACTCTTCAAAAAATGGTGCTGGAACAACTACATAGCCACATTCAAAAGAATAACATGTTGTCCTCACCTGGCCCTGAATGTAAAACTTAAATTAAAATGGTTGGGCAACCTTAATATCAGAGTTAAACTACAATTTTTAGTAGTAAACAATAAAAAGTATGTAAGTCCATATGGTTTCAATCAATTCTTATATTTGATACTTGAAGCACAAACAATAAAAGCAAATAACATAAATCATATATCATTTAAATGTTAAGTTTCCAAGACCTGTTGAGTTTCTAACATTTATATAAATGGCATCAAATTGCATGCATCTACTGTCAATTGCTTTTCTTTTGTGAACACTAAAGCTTTGAGATTAATACATTTGAAGATTTTGAAATCCAGCTCATTCATTTTAATGGTTGGTATATGAAATACCTCCCATGATAGGAATAAACTTCAAAAAACTAAAAACTTTGTGCTTCAATAGACACTATCAAGAAAGTAAAAAGATATCTATAGAATAGAAAAGACTTGTTACAAATCATAATCTGATAAGAAACTGTGTAAGCAATACATGAAGAAGTATTTTTTCAATTAAATTATTTAGAAATTATTTTTCCTTTTATTTTTAATTTGTTCCAATTAGTTATACATGACAGTAGAATGCATTTTGACACATTGTACACAATTAGAGCACAAGATTTCCTTTCTCTGCTTGTACATGGTACAGACTCACACCAGTAAAATTCTTAAGCCTCAAAACAAAAAGACAAATACTTCAGGTAATTGTGGGCAAAAGATATGGATATACATTCTTCAAAATAATGAATCTGAATTATCTTTTCTCTGTACATAGATAAACATCTCATAGTGAATCTCCACATCATGTACCTCCACAAGCCTGGCATCCTAATTAGAATAAGGTATACTTTAAGTTTTTATAAATATATCATGCATATCTAAAAATAACAAATAAAAAAGTGATTAACATTTCTTGTTATCAGTAACCAACAGGAAAATGCAAATCAAAACCACATAAGTTGCCATCTCACATCCACTACAATGTCTAAAATAAGAGATGGAAATAGGAAGAGTTAGAAAATAAGTGAAGTAATTGGAACCCTCATACACTTTTGGTAAGAATATTAAATGGTACAGCTATCATGGAAAACACTGACAGAAGTACTTTGTAAGGCAGCAATTTCACTCCTGAGTATACACTCAGATGAAATTGAAAAGTAGAGTTCACAAACAAGTTTCACACTAATGTTCATAATGGCACCATTCATAATAGCCAAAAAGTGGAAATAACATAAATGTCTACCAACTGATGAAAGGATAACTAATTTGTAGTATATCTATACAATGAAATATTATTTGAGCCATAAACATGAAGTACTGATATATATTTCACTTGGAAACAAAATGCTAAATGATATCACTTTGCATCACAAAAGACCACATATTCCATGTCACCATTTTTATAATTTCTACATCATATGCGAAGCTAAAGAAATAGAAAATTCAGTAGTGTTTGTGTAGGGTAAATAATTTTGAAATCTGACAGTTAAAAGATAATGAGTTTTCTGAGTTTTGACAATGGTGAGGGCTCCACATATCATTTATCATGCTAAAAATTATTGAACTTTACATTTTAAAGAATCATATAGTATGTAAATAATATCTTAATGAAGTTGTTGTTTTAAAAGAAAAAAAGAAACGGTGATCTACATACTAATTATAAGAAAAACTGGATGGAAGACATCTAAACCAAGGGCCTTCTTGGCTTTTTTCACAAATGGATCTTGTGGATTGTTGAGGGAATTGACATTAACTCCAAAAGATGTGCTAACGATCACGTCCATGTTGTAGCTCCCCAAAATTCTGAGTAGAGAAAGAAATGTAAAATTTTAATCTGCACTGCTTTACTCTCCTACTACACATGCTGGAAGAAGTGATATGAGCACATTCACAAACTGTCAGAAATATCTGTTGATCAAATGACTAGTCCATGCTCCTATCAAATGCCATGAGGCAGCTGCCCCTGTGCCAGGGGAGTTAGGGACACTAAGGTAGTGAGCTCAAGGAGTTCAGTCACAGAGAAACAGACACCCATAATCAGATAAATTACCTCAGTGAGTGGAGTGTAGATGATAAAAGATGATTAAGTATGGAGCTTTAGCAGGACCAAGGTGTTATAATTGACTCTTGGTAGGGGATCCAAGATAGGTGACCTTGACCTAGGTCCTGCCTAAGCACAGTCTGTGCCCAGAGCTGATTCCTCTCTAGCAAATCACATAAAAGCAACACCCTATTCTGAGATGCAGAAACATTTTCCCCCCTTCTCTGCACCCATTACTACAGCTCCTGAGAGGTCCTGCACTCTAGGACCCAAAGTGGCCCCGAGGGCAGAATCTCGAAAAAGGAAATGAGTAAGAATATCCTCAGTTAAACCATTGAAAATTTTCTCAAAATGTACTTGGATGAGCTCACAACTTGGGGAAGATATTCTCTCAGATTTCCCAAGACAGTATCAGTGGTTGTTCATGGGTCAAAATAACCCATTTTATACAACAAATGATATGGTAGTTGTAATCCATATCCTTTCAGGACCTTATCTCTGTTGAGACTGGAAGAAGAAGTGGTGAGAATATTTCATATTTTGTATTTTGCTGATATTCTCAGTGCAATCATGAAGAGATTTTTGTTCCATATCTTTGCATTGTATCTTTCTTTTTTAAAATTTTTTAAATAACTTTTTTAGTTGTAGAGGATAGCATGCCTTTATTGTATCAGTTTATTTTTATGTGGTGCTGAGGATCAAACTCAGTGCCTTACACATTCTAGGCAAGTGTTCTGCCACTGAGCTACAACCCTAGCCCTGTGTTATATCTTCTATCCCTGCTCAATAGGTACCAGAAACTTCCCCCAATCCAACATTCTCTAGGCTCTACCCTCAACTTCTTAGTGATCATTTTCTTCATTGTAAAACATGTGTTTTGACTTACATAATATCCACATTGACGATAAAGCAAATAAACTAATTCTGTTTTTGTACACAGATGTCCCAGCACCCTGCCTCATCCTAGGAGCCTCTCCTCCTTGGGTGTCCCACTGTGGTTGTGACACCACAAACTTACTTTTGTCTGGTCAAGGGAGTAGCTCAATGGTGGTAATTTCAGTTCCCTGGCAGGCTGCTGGAAGGTCTTAAAAGAGCTCAGAACCGCAGAGCTGCCTGCTACTTACTCTTTCACAGTGACAGGCTCCCCTTTCTTCACTTCCTGGCTCAGGTACTTCACCAATGCATCTCCATATTTGTTAATGATGGGGAGCATCTAAGTACAAAACACAACTCCACCCACAGTTAGAGGAGAATCGAGTCCCCGAGGCTCTGGTTTTCTCAGGATTATAAAGTATGAGATATTTATAATGAATCAAACAATATATCTTCTAGGACATAAAGACAAAAGATGATTTAAAATTTTTAATTAGTTCTTTTTATTTATACATAACAATGTTTCTTTTTGAAATAATTATAAAAGCATGGAAAAATAATTTGACCTAACTCAGTCCCAATACTTCCCCTTTCTGTCCTCTCTTCCTTGCCTCGGTTCCCTTCCTTCTACTCTATTGATCTTTCTGATATTTACTTTTAGTTTTTTTTTTAATTAGGAATTTCAAACTTAGTGGAATATTCTTTGGAAAACGATGATTTTCTCATGTATGTCCCATCCCCAAATCCTTATTTAAGTTTCTAACTAAAGTCCTCTTAGTTTATTACCTCCTTTAGTTTCCCACTGGAGAACACTGGTGACAGCAAGACTCGAAGTCTCTTCCACTCTTCATCCCTTGCTGCAAAGAGCGCTTTTTGCAAAAATCCCAATGGCAAAACTACCTGAAGTTCACAAAGAAAAAGACATTTTGTATGAGGTATGTTTTGGAAGTCTCCACATTGTAGAGAACTTGTTAAACAGGCATCAGTTTTTTTAATCAGTTATTTACTGAGTGTCTACTAGGGGGCTCTCCCTGTGCTAGATGCTCCATAAACTTTTATCCCAAATTCCTTTTCTCTTGTGAGGGTAGAGGGGGTACCCAGCCACCAGATTCATGTTCAGTATTTATATTACAGCTGCTGTGTAAATTCAAAGGCCCCTCATGGTAGGTAAACTGTTCTCCCAGGGGACAGAGAGCATTATGACTTAGGGCATCCTATACAGGCAGCACAGGAAAAAACTGATTGATGACAGTCATCGAGATAACCTTGGAAAACTAGGTTGCCCAGACCAGTTATACTTTTCCATATATGTACAGCATGAATATCTTGCAAGGGATGCCAGGATATAACCACTTAAATATAGTAGCTAATAATTTAAAGGATTAGGAACTTCTTCTCAATTTTTCAAAAATAATGCAATTATATGGAAGCACTTTTTTTGAATCATCCCCCACTACACACACATGGAGGGACAGAAAGAAAAGGAAAGATAACTATGTTTCCCAGCTTTAGACTGGCCTGCCAATCCAACCTGCTCGAAACTGTCATTCAGCTTCCAACACTGTGTTTTGTTTATAAAGGTATACATCCAGTGCTCATTCATGATGAAAGCTCAAAACACTAGGAAGAAAAAAAAACTTCTTTAATCTGAAAGAGACTCTATATACTAAAAAAACCAACACCAACAACAAAGACCTTCAGCTAACATAACATTTACTTGTGAAATGGTGAATCTATTCTCCTAAGATCAGTAACAATTTAAAGTTTTCTACTTTTATCATTCTTATCCAATATTACCATACTGTAAATCCTTACTGGAGCAATGGGACAATGTTTTTAAAAAGGCATGTAAATTGGGAATGAAAGAACCTGAAGTGACCCTGTCTTCAGGGGACAAAATTATCAATGTGGAAAATCTCAAAGAATATTTTAAAACTTCTAGAACTAATAAATAGGTTCACCAAGGTTGTAAGATACAGTATTAACATGCAAAAACAAGTTACATTTCTATATAAAAACAAGGGAAATGTGAAAAAGAAACATTAAAAACACAATACTATTCACTGTCACTCCAAAGAAAATGAAACACATTAGGAACAGAAATAAATGCAAGTACAGGATTGCTATGCTGGAAACTATAAAATGTTGATCAAAGATATTAAAGAAAATCTCAAGCAATGGAGAAGCATAACATGAATTGAAAGATTCAACCCAGAAAAGATACAGATTTTCTCCAAATCAATTTATAGATTTGATTGAATTCTTATCAAAATCTCACCAAGTGGGTTTTTGCAGACAAGCTTATTCTGAATTTTTATGAAAAATTAAAGGACCAACATTAATAAAGTGGGAAAGCTGGGGATGTGGCTCAAGCGGTAGCGACTCGCCTGGAATGTGTGCGGCCAAGGTTCAATCCTCACCACCACATACAAACAAAGATGTTGTGTCTGCCGAAAACAAAACAAAAAAAATAAATATTTAAAAAATCTCAATTTTTCTCTCTCAAAAAATAAATAAATAAATAAATAAATAAAGTGGGAGTGAAATAGACAAACTGAGTCAGTCTTAGCAGGTTAACAAACATAACAGAAAATTAGGAGTTAAACAGTATGATAGTCTCTAATGCTAACTTAACACACCAGGAGACAGGAGTTTGAGAAGTCAGCTCAGCATTCTGAGGCTATGAAGTCATCAGAAAAACCAACAAGCCAGAGGCAAAGACCAGTTCATTACAATAAAACCCACTGAGAGAGGCCACTAGTCTGCCCTGTTCTGATAATAATACTAGGGACTCCCCCAGATGAGGTGTCACATCTTTTTGAACTAAGGGGCAAATGCATGCATGGAAAGTTAAGATGGTAACTTTTTGGTTTATATATATATATATTTGTAGATGAACACAATATCTTTATTTTATTTATTTATTTATTTTTATGTGGTGGACGGGACTGAAACCAGCACTTTACACTTGTTAGGCAAGCACTCTACCACTGAGCCACACAACCCTGGCCCCAAGATGATAATATATTTTTTCCTTTGCTTTATTAACGTAGTCACCATCCCCCAAGGTAGGTACTTAAAATGGTAATGAGACTCATTGCACGAAAAAACACAATGGAGGGAAGAACACAGGCACAACTAAAATAAAACAGAGTGAGAAATAGACACACCCTCTCAGCCCAAATGGATGCTTGACAATGGCGTAAACAGAATGATCAGAGGGAGAACAGTCTTTCTAAAGATGGTACTGAAACAACTGGAGAGCCACAGGCCAACAAAACAAGACAACAACAACAAATGAACCCTCACCGTGTTTTACCATGAGCATGACATAGATCATAGGTTTTTATGTAAATTGTAAAGTCTATAACTTTTAGGAGAGAAACAAGAACAACATAGAAGTTAGAGGCAAAGCTTTTCATGTATTAGCATCCCCCATAAAACACAATACTTGCTCTTATGGAGACCCTGTTAAGAGGAAAAGACAAGTGACCCATCAGGACTTGAAAAAACTAGCAAGCGGGAGCCTTGGGGATCACTATATCCCAAGAAAGCTGATGATTATATGGATTTATCCACAGCAGCAATTTTGCCCAAATGTACATAGGCACACATGTACACGGGCACATAAAACTGGTAAAATCTAAATAAGTTCTGTGGATTGTATCAGTGTCAATTTCTGGTTACTCTAGTAACAGGAATAGACTACATTCAGAGATAAGTAATATGCTATTCAAAGCATTTCAATTGGGAAAAACATAAGAAAAGTTATATGAAACTTCCCTGAACAGTTTTGGAGCTAATTTCTGTGAAGCTGTGATTACTCCAAGACACAAATTTAATCAATAAATATTTGTATTTTTTAAAATGACCTGAACATACACTTCACAGAAAATAATATACACTCAATGAACAAGTATATGAAAAACTATTCATCAGCTCTAGCAATCATAGAAATGCAAATCAAAACCACTATCATGTCACTCCAGTCAGAATGGCAATTATTATGAAAATAAACAACAATAAATATTGGTGAGCATGGGGAGAAAACGGCATACTCATACATTGTTGGTGGGATTTCAAATTGATGCAGCCAATATGGAGATTCCTTGGAAATCTTGAAATGGAACCATTATTTGACCCATCTATCCCTCTCCTTGGTCTATATCCAAAGGACTTAAAATCAGCATACTACAGGGACACAGCCACATCAGTGTTTTATAGCAGCACAACTCACAATAGCAAAACTATGGAACCAACCTAGATGCTCTTCAGTGGATGAATGGATAAAAAGGGAGGGGGGAATATATACCCAATGAAATTTTACTCCACAATATAAGAGAATGCAATCATGGCATTTGTAGGTAAATGGAGGGCATTGGAGAAGATAATACTAAGTGAAGTTAGCCAATCCCCAAAAAAACAAATGCCGAATGTTTTCTCTGATATAAGAAAGCTGATTCATGATGGGTTAGGGAGGGGTTGAATGCAAGGAATGGATGAACTCTAGATAGATGAGAAGGGTTGGAGGAAAACGGAAGGGGCGGGGGTTAACAAAAATGATGGAATGTGATACACATCATTATCCAAAGTACATGTATGAAGACATGAATTGGTGTCAACATACTTTATATACAACCATAGATATGAAAAATTGTGTTATATATGTGTGATAAGAATTGTAATGCATTCTGCTGTCACCTATTTTTAAAAAATCAATTAAAAAAAGAAAAAAGAAATTTAAAAAAATGAATGCTTACCGGCCGATTTGTAAAAACAGAATAACATTCTTTCACCAGCACTGTTTTGATCATCTCTGGATCCGTAATAACCAACACAGGCTGTTGACCATCATACAATCTGTGTTGGGAAAGAAGAGCTCATTAAACCTACTAAGCCATATTCTTCAGTTAGAGTAACACCCAGGAATCCAAACTGATATTCCATAATCCATATGCCTGATTGTAGAATGCACAGTGACACTAGATACAAGTTCAAGTTAGGTGATGACACACAACAAGATTCTGACCATATAAAATGAAGGTCATGTAACTGAAGCAGGAAAAAGATATTTAAAGATGAAAAAAATTCTTTATAAGAAGAGCCTGGTTGGAGATGTCTAAATGGTGTGTACATATTTTCTACCTCATTCTCCAATAATTTTTGTATTTAAAAATATTTCACAATCAGTGCAGTTTTATTCAGCACTTCTCTAATTGCTAGATATGTGGAACGTTTTTCATATATTCATTAATCATTTGTATTTCTTCTTTTGAGAAGGGTCTGCTCAGTTCTTTTGCCCATTTATTGATTGGGTTATTTGATTTTTTGGTGTTTAGCTTATTGGGTTGTTTGTATAGTGTGAATATTAACACCATAAATGAAATGCAGGAGGCAAAGATTTTATCCACTTCTGAAGGTTCTCTTTTTATGGTTTAATTGTTTCTTCTGATTTGAAAGTATATTAAATTAGAGAAAAATAGACAAATAAATTATTAAGTTCTTACAAGTGCTTAAGATACAAGAGATGGCTGGGGTTGTATCAGTGGGTACTCAGCCCTGTGTGCTCTTTCCAATCAACAACATGGCCTTTATGAGCCTTGCAAGTTAGGTAGGATGATGTGGCCAGCTCTGCTGTTTTGAGGACTTGATGAGAGAAGATGAAGAGGGAGGACGAGGCAAAGCCTTCTTCCACTTGCTTATAGAACACAAGAACTACAATAATACCTCTGGAGCTGCTTTCATCAAGCATTATTAAGAAAATGGCTACTGAAATTAGCTGTTTTCACCCTAGCAGATTATGAAGTACATAAGCTCATGGAAACACAATGGTTTAAAATGTACTGGCCATCCATTCCTCAAAGTCAGTAGAATGAGGTAGGCAGAGAAATCCCTGTGTATACTTCTAGTGAAAACTCCTAATTGACAGGGAAAAACAAATGAAATCCCCAAGACTTTACACTTGCAGAGAAAGTTAAAATAAAAGAAAGCAGAGGTCAAATCATTTCCCAATCTGTTAACCTCTCTCTCAGCCTTTCTTTGAAAAGTACATAATAACCCCAAAATTTATATAAAGGTCACTTTTGTTCAATGTGGCAATCTTGAAAGGAGATTAAGCCATGCATAATGAACATTTTAGGAAGGTCTGACTTAATGCCTCCTAAGCAGTATTAAAGGCTTCTAATGAAAAATTGGAAAAGGAGGTAGAGGCTGGGCACTGGAGAGAAGGTGAGGCCAAGAATTTTTGGGTCATCAGAGACTGAGAAAAGTCAAAAGTATGACATTCTTGGCCATAAACTTTGACATCTGGTGAAATATGGGACTCTTGGCAGGAGAAGGAGCCTCTAAAAGCTTTATGTAATTAGTTCTCAGTAATAGCTCTGGGCTGGCATTGTTGTCTTGCCCTGGAGTGCCTCATCCAACAAGTCTACCCAAGAAAAGTTTCCAAAATACTCACCCCCACATTTTCCCATACTTTTCATGACATTGGACATCATACTGCCAAAAACCCTGGGTGGAGAAACAAGAGAATTTATATTGTTATTTTGAAAATATTGAACCCTGCTTCTAACTCAGGAACCAATGATTAGAATCCCTTGAAATCAGACTGGAATATGGTCCATCACTGGCAAAGAAGAGAAAATAAATGGAATATTAGTGTTGAGAGCCACAGTTTAGTAGGAATGATGCCTGGCATTTTGCTAGAGGGAATGGTTAAAAGATGACCCCTGCTCTGTGATTAGGGTGGCTCTGGGATTAGGGTGGATCCCGCTGCCTCTGGCACTCGCTACTTTGGAGTTCCCGTTGAGTTCTCTTGGGGTTCAGAGAGAGTTGGCTGCGTGGAGCCCTGTGGAGGGAGTGTGTTCCTGGGAAGTGTGTGTAGAGTGCTGGTGAGAGTTCGGGAATAAAGAGTTGCTGTTTGAACCTACAAGGCTTTGTGGCAGCTCGGTTAATTTGTGCCCAGCCAGACTGTGGCATATTAGAAAAGGGAATTTAGAGTCCATCTTGAATTTTCTTGAAGTATTGTACATATTGAATAAATTATTCTCTCTCTTTTTTTTTTAGACAAGGTATTGCCATGTTTCTTATAATGACCTTGAATTTGTGATTTTCCTGCCTCAGCCTCCAGAGTGGTTAGGACTACAGGTGTGTGCCACAGTTTCACTAGTTGTCCTTGAGTATGAATATGAAGCAAGTCTAGTTTTCTGTATTATTTTCTCATGTGCATGGACTGTTTTGAAATCCTGCCAACTTTGAATCATTCCCTCCACCTGGATGTGAAAAATTCAAAGCTGAGAGAAAGTGAGTGAGTTTCCCAGGGACATTCTCAAGGCCACTTTACTCATTTTTCCTCAGATCTTTTTTCATTTCTCTCATGAATCTCCCTAGAATACTGGGGAAATGAGAAAGTTCAAGCATCAGTCACCTCTAAGTTGACCATGTTGATGTGAGTAGTTTAGCTGGCTATTTCACTACTGTGACCCTGAAAAGAACTATGTAGAAAACTAAGATTTACTGGGCTCACATTTTCAGAGGTCTCAGTTCATACATCACTTCCTCTGTTGCTGTGGTCTGTGGTGAGGCAGAATAACATGGCAGAAGAGTGTGAAGGAATAAAGCATCTCAGGACGTGGCATCAGGAAGCAGACAGAAACTCTACTAACCAGGGATAAAATATATGCCCTGAAGCCAGGCCCCCAGTGACCCACCTCTTCCAGAAACCCACTACCTGATTATAGTTGCCCCCAGTTAATCCTTTCTGAGGAAATAGTGCAGAGTAGATTAAGGCTTTCACAATTTAATCACTTTATTTCTGAACTTTCTTACATTGCCTCACACAGGAGCTTCTGAGGGATACCACAACCATAACAGTGATTCTCATGCATGTTGTGGAGTGAGAAAGAATAAGTAAGGCTTGTCAAAATGGAGTCACCTTCCGTTTTTCCAGCTCAAAGTGGAAAAGATGGAGAGATGCCACTCCTACCCATGGGAGTCAACAAATTAAGTACTGAAGCAAGATTTAAAGGTAGGTAGTTAGTGTAGTTAGGTAAATTGGCTCTTAATATCGAGTGAAATCTAAGATGGAGGCCATGCTGGGAATGACTCAGGGAAAAACAAGGACAACTCATGGAATGTTAATGAAGTCCCCAAAAAGGCCCTAGGCCGAAGTCCACCTGGAAGAAGTATTAATGAATAGCCCCCAACAGATTTGGAAATAGCCCATCCCTTAGAAGTTATAATCCCATCCCAAAAGGTGATAATTAGGCTTACCTGTGTCCCATTCCTCGGGCCTTCCAACCTACATTCCATCATTAAAACTATAAAAAGGGGAAACAACAGCACTTCCACGGATTCCACCTCTTGGATTCCCTTCTTCCTCCGGGAGAAGTCTTTTCTGCTGTCCTTTAATAAACTTCTAATTTCTACTCTGACCTTGCCTCGGCGTGCTTCTTTGGTGTTATTCTTCAACATTGGGGAAGCAAGGACTCCTCACTGGTCAACAGCAGTAACAGTACTTGCTCTAAGTTTTTTCTTCTGACACTTAAAAAGAAATCTTCCTATTGCTATGTTTCAGGGATGATGTTTTTATGATGCACAGGGAGACCCCCAATTATGTGGATCTTACAGCCTGTCTAGTATACTGTTGATCTGGAAAGCGTGAATAGGAAATAATGCCTTTTCAGCAGGAATAGCAGAATGGAATTCTCAGGGGGTAAGGGGGTCTATAATTCTCAGGGGGATCTATAATTCTGCTCAGAATTATAGAATTAGAGTATGATAAATAAGCCTCAGTGTCAGGAAGAGATAATCTGAGCAGAGTGTAGCCTATTTTTTCTGGCCTCTGGTTTTGACCTCATGAACTTCTGTCAGTAGTCAGGCCCTGAGTCAGATATCTAAATGGGTTAATGACAAAGGCTTGATGAAAATTCACATTTCTTGTGGAACATGTTACATTCCATTCAGTTAACTTAAATTTTAATTTTTTTAAATCATGTGATTACTGCTCATTTTATATGTGATACTGCCTTTGTTAAAAAACAATACACATCTTGTGTTTAATTATGTGAAATTCATAGACAAGGGCTACCTTATCCCATTCATACTTATTCGTTGCTAAGACTCACTGCTAGGGTGCTATCTTTGAATGATAAGAAGAAATGCAGAATGCTGTCGTTTCATCTGGTAAATCCTCCAAATATGTCGCAGGAAGAAAACTTGGGTGAAGCCATGGAAATAACCACAGGGTATTTGCACATTCAAAAATTAAGTATGTGCAAATTATCGACTTATGAATGCTTGGGGTACTTCAGAAACTGTAGTTTCAAAGACAATCATGACGATTTTTTATTTACAAAGGGACTCATGAGATCTTGCGAAGAATAGGAGTGTTTGAAGGTGTTTACCATGCTCGCTTTCACAGACTTTTTGCTCAAATACTAAGCACAATATAATCGTCCTGGAAATGTGCACCCAGCAAGTTAAACATCTTTTTTATGACGAATTCAAAGTCTGAACAACATCATAAAGATCAAATGCAGATGTACCAGAGATCCAAGCTGTTCCACTGAGGCTCTTGAAGAGTTGACATCAGAGCTCCAGGGAAAACCTGGCCATGCTCCAGGAGGAACCTGAACATGGTTTCTCAAAGGATAAAAACTACTAAATTTCTCCTGAAGATGGACATTTTTACTGATGACACTAAACTGGCATTTGTACTCAGGTGAAAAAATAGAGGGAGCTCAAGCACACTCACCTTGCGGTAGTACAGAAGAGTTCCAAATAAAGGCAGAGGTGTTGGCCCAGGTATTCCCAGCTTCCTAAATAGCCCATGAGAATAGGTTCCATATCTATAAAGTGAAATAGAAAGCCAGGTCATCCTGATTGTCATTCTATAGATAAGGGCCTGACCAGTCTCTGACTCAGAAACTGGAACAGGCAGTGAGATAGGTAACATGTAGGTGATACATAACAACAAAAACTCCAACTGACACATTCTGTTTTCCAACACCACTTAGAGATAACTTCCTGCCACAAGAGACACAATGATTAGGTAAAAGAACTTGAGTCTTCATGGCCCCAATAATTGGGTTTGTTCTTAATAAACATTCCCAGCCTTGAATGTGCCTGAGAAGTTCAGGCTGGCATTCTGCCAGGGTATCACAGTTGCTATATGTATTTGGTATGTTAACCTTTCCTTAATGTAGAGATTCCTAGCAAAAAAATGGCCAATGCTTTGACATGACTTTCATTATGAGATTTTGGGTAACCAAATCCATTCAAGCACAGAGTGTCCATTGAGAACCTATGGTAACATTGTTTCTTGCAATTTGGAAATAAACCTTTCATACTTTTCCTTCTTTCTATGCCATGTCTCTGGTTCAGCATTCAGCCCTTCTTTAAATTTGACTTCACATGGATATTTGGAAGCAGTCATAGTATTCTTATTTCTGGTGAATGACAAATGTGACATTAAGAAAACTGGGACTTCCATTTGTGTCATACCAATGTGAGCCATGTTGAGTGTCACCCAAGTCAATTTTCAGACAATCTAAGTGACTTGAGCAAGAAGGAAGGCTGAGTTCCCTTATACTCTTAGTGCTTCTGTGAGGAATAAATGACTGAGGAATCATCTTTAGGCCATTCCTCCTCTCATTGAGTGCGATCTTCCAACTGGTGATGCTCAGATGGCAGCACAGAGGCAGGCATGTTCATGTTACCAAGGCAGTCAATCACAAAATAGTTTTGTTTATTGCCTCTATGCATCAACTCTCCTTGTATTAAAACCCACAAAGGCTGGTGCTTCCTTGGGCTGGCCAACCTGCAACACAGATGTGTCATGTTCACATCCCCATGCCTGAGGGTTCTGGATCCTAAAATCTTCACCCCATCAGAATTGATAATAGATGAAAGAAAAAATGGTGAACAAGAAATTCCTGGCAGCTACTTCAATCATGAAACAACCAGTTTTGCAAAGATTGCCCAGTAGTAGCACCGAAGAGAAAAGTCTGGCATGTTTAAATAGCTCAACATGCCCAGCAATTCCTTTTAGCTACATGGAAGGTGACCTTCCAAATTGCAGTTACAGTTATGGTGACAGAGAAGACAATATGCAATATAAAATAAGAACCCATAATGTGTTCCAGACAGTTAAATAAGAACTTGCTTCTTCTTTGTAGGAGAATGTTTAAGGCAGTATAGTTTTCACATACTCTGTACAAATCCTGTCATTACATACAGTAAAATTAAACTACATTGATTCACTAGAAAATTTCTACAGAGAGAGGATTATGTTGCCACAATACCCCTGACTTAGTACCTTTTCTTTCAGAGAATAAAAGCCAGGTCTATATTTTCATTTTTCATGCTATTTTGATTCCCTATTTTTAAGAGTGATATTGAGACAAATGTCAGATGTGACCTGTGTGGAGTCTCTCCTACCTACAATCAAAATAACCTCTTTCCCTCTGTTTCATGATGTCAGGATCCCATTAGTAAAAGAAATTTCCCTACTAAATGATATTCATTCATGCGTTTATGTTGGAGTGTAAAGGAAAAAAGTAAAGCCAAATTGGCTTTTTGATGTTGTTCAGGCTGCTAGAAGATTTCATATTGAGGGGAAATAAGTCTCTTTATGAGGCTAATATCTCAGAGAGAGGAAAAATAATACAAAAGGAAAGAATAAAACTTTTTAAAATTTCTGTCAGGTATTTTCTGCTCTAGACACTTATCATTTAGAAGGAAACAGTTCTGTGAATTTCAGGGTGAAATAATTGAGTTTTACAAGGGAAGGAAGTGTCAGGAGAAAAAAAGGGAATTGTACAGTCAACCTTCCAGGGAGTCTGTGGGGAAATTGGTGTGTTGTATAGATGGTGCTGGGGGCAAGAGGGGGCAGGAGTCACCACATGCACAGGGGATAGTCCTCTTGCATGTCTTCTGCAATAGGCAGAAATCCAAGAAGATAAAGAGACAAAATCCAAGTAAACTGGGTGTCTTCAGAATTCCCTAAGCTTCAAAGAGACTGAGGTTCCCACTGCATGTGATAATAGTTATTAATTATCTGTATATGCTGAATTCTGGTTTATTCCTCTAGGTGCAAACACAGAGCCAATTAGATAACCCCCCAAAACAAATCTCAACACAAATTGCTCTATCCAAAGGAACTCACCATTTTTCTTCAGCAGTTCTGTTTTCTGAATTTTTTTCTACTATGTGGGCTTTCTTTGCCAAAATGTGTCAAGTTGTAATTCAGTGAGGCCAATTTATGTGGTAGGAAAGGAGATGGGGCCAGGCATGCTCAATAGGAAGTTTTTAAGGATTTATAGAAATTTCAATTCCATCATCTCTTTTGATTTCTCAAATAGACAACGAAAAAAGGAACATGATTAGGTTCCCACCTCCAGGGTTACAGAGGAGGGGAGGCTGGACAGCTACTCACAGATATAGGAGCACCAGGAAGATAGCGAGGAGGACCCAGGTCTCTATGGAAGAATTGGGAATTAGGTCCATCACCACTTTTATTCAGCAGTTCTGTCTTCTGAATTGTTTTTTTCTGCTATGTGGGTTTTTTTTGCCAAAATGTGTCAAGCTGTAATTCAGTGAGGCCAATTTATGTGCTAGAAAAGGAGGTGGGGCAAGGCATGCAGCCAGTAGAAACGCCACCTATGCATCTTCTGGAATTGGAGGGGTCAGGTGTTCTCTTTGCAGTTGGCAAAGAATCATGCACTCTCCTTCTTTGATCTTTTAAAAAACTGACTTAAACCAACTTCCTTTGGTAATTTCATTAACTTTGAGGCCAGCACCTGTCCAATGGGTAACTAAAAGAAGAATAAATTTTGGTCTTCTGCCTTCATTAGGTATCCTTTACTAACCTAATATTTGTGACTACACAGCTTTGCACAAAACATGTTAATCATTTAAGGAGTGTTTATCTAAAAATTAGCAAAATAAGAATGTTTAGTCCCAAATATACCTAATCTGATACCACCTTGGAGATTGAGGCAAGATTGAAGGAACATTTTATTGTCAGCTTTGGGGGTTTTGTTTTGTTTCGTTTGTATATTTGGTGCTGAGGATGGAACCCAGGGCCTTGTACATGCAAGACAAGCACTCTACCAACTGAGCTGTAGCCCCAGCCCTGATACTCAACTTTTACAGTAGCTTTTCTTCAGAGCCCCAGAGTGGTGCCTAGAATTTCTCATTCATTTTTCAATTCCTTCCAGGAATGGCAGAGCCTTGTAGACAGATCACTATGAGGAGAGTGTTCCCTGAACAAAAGAAATCATATCATGACCTCTACATTGCCTTTCTAGTATCCAAGGTCTGGTAGATGAACATCCTGAGCAGTAAGTAAAAATTTACCCCTTTCAAGTGATTAGGACTTCTCAGGAGCTACCTCACAGTGCTAGAACTGAGATAGTGATCCATTAGACTAAAGTTTGGGCAGGATTGCTTAACAATGCATACTTCTTCCCCACTGCTCTAATTCTTGTATCAAAGCCTTCAGGTCAAGTCCACAGCGTAAAGACATGCCTAAAATTATATCTTCCAGGGGTGGATACACAGATTAAAGTTCTTTACTTGCTTTTTACAATTACCCTTTGCGTTTGATTTTGGGGGTGAGTGGCCAGACCTAGATTTTGTATCTGGCCTGGGACTTCTGTCATATGCTTAGTTCATTTTTGGTGGAAAAATTAATATATCACTGTGTAATCAATAATGTCAATGTTATTTAATATTTGATATTTGAACTCAAGCAAAGCCATTAGCATTTAATTTTCTTAATTGTTCATGGCACCATAGCTGCTGACATGAGAATACATGAGACCTTCATCAAAACAAGCTACATCCATAAATCTTCGGCTATACAGGTTACTGCACCTAGAATGTTTTTGTGCCTCACAAAGGACTTCAGCTTACCCTTCAAAAACCAGCTCCCACAGCACCTATTTTGGTATAGTCTTTCCTAATTTATCTTGAGCAGTAGGACAACTTATTCCTTGCTGTGATCTCCAAGACTCTGGAAGCTGACGAAGGAGGATTGCAAGTTTAAAACCAGTCTCATAAATTGATTGAGGCCCTATGACACTTAGATAGACCCTCTCTCAAAATGAAATATAAAAAGGGAAGGATAATAGAATGAATCAGACAGTATTACTTTATGTGCATATATGATTACACAATCCAAGTAAATCTACATCATGTAAAACCAAGAGATTCATTCTACTATACTTCCTACTCATAAACCCCCTTCATTCCCTTCACATACTTCTACTTAATCTTGTCTACACTCCACTTTATTGTGAATTAGCATCAAAATATCAGAGAAAACATTTGAAATTTGGTTTGGGGGGATTGTCTTATTTTGCTTAACATAATATTCTCCAGCTCCATCCATTTACCAGTTAATGCCATTTTATTCTTCTTTAAGGCTGAGTCATGTTTCATTGTGTGTGTGTGTGTGTGTGTGTGTGTGTGTGTGTATATATATACATATATACATATCACATTTTCTTTATATATTCATCTTTCGAAGGACACCTACATTTGTTTTATAGGTTAAGTATAAAGATCTGCTCACGTATTTGGTTATAGAGACTCAGCCCCAGATACCATGCTGACTTGAGTAGGGTACACATGAACAGGCAATTGTAGGATGCCAAATAAAGTAATCATAGAGGTATGATAAAAAACATTCTTATCAATTTTAAAGGTGGAGCTTCTTTCTTGGGATGGAACAGTCCATTCTTTTGTGCATCGTCAGCCCACATAATATCTCTTTTGAGAAGCCTGTTATTACTTCCACTGGCAAATAAATTGCACATGGTTTTGGCTTTTGTTTTACATTCAAAATTCACAGGTCATAATCTTAAGTATGCAAAAAGAAAAAATAAAGAATAGGATGAAAGAAAAAAAAGAAATATGATTTTTTAAACTCAGCTCTCAAATGCTCTTTCTTTTAAGTGACGACTATTTTCATCTTGCCAACTTTGGAAGGCCGACAGTATCTAAGCTTTGTGGCACAGAGAGGGAATGGCCAAGTATTTTGGGCTTTGTGTTTGGAGTGGTGTGAAGACTATCAGGTTCAGGAACACATCCTCTTGGACTGAAGGAGGAATGTTCTTCACCCCATAGTCACTGCAGGTTGAATGAGATGTATGCCCACTCTATGTTCAGGACCTGTGTCAAGCATTACACATGAACTATCCAGAAACTTGGCTTTCATGAATTTTAACCGTTGTTGGTGGAATGAAACACTAAACAACAAAGAACAAAAAAAAACCCCACAAATTCAGATTTTGAATTATAAATTTGAATGAGTTCTATGAAGTAAAAGAATACTTTACTGAAACTTGTAGCAGGATTTGACTCACTCATTCTTTCCTTTTTAAACTCACTCCTTTTTCAAATAAATATAAAAACAACAGAATCAAAGGAACTAAAGAGAAGGGAAGTGTGAGACGTTGGGTGTGCCTAGACTTCTTTCCTCATGTAGGTGATGGATATTGCCTAGAATTGACTTAAGATTTCCGTGGGTCTTGTTATCTGAATCATAGGACTTGCTCAGGACTGCCTGCCTCTTTCAGGATTGATATAAAACACACCACTTACTCATTATTCTACTTATTTTGTATATTAAAGTCCACAAGTTCCTGCAGTCCAGTCAGAAACCAAGAGATCCTATGATCATGATTCACAAAGGTGGAATAGGCAGGATCTCAAAGAAGATACACCTGCCATGGAAGGTCTGAGCTCTAAAGTCCAGAGAGGTTTCTCAACTGGGAGTGCAGAGAGAGAGGTACACCACACCCCTACACACCCCTTACCTCAACAAAAACTAGCTAGTGTTTATTTTTTTACTCTTTAAAGTTTTATTTGGGATTTTTTGATATATATGACAGAAGATTGTATTTTGACATTATACATATATGAAATATATCTTATTCAAATTAGGATACCATTTTTGTGGTTTACATGATGTGGAATTTTACTGGTCATGTATTCATATATGAGCATAGGAAAGTGACGTCCAATTTTTCTACTTTCTATTCTAATATTTTGTTGTTGTTGTTATTGTTGTTGTTGTTGTTGTTGTAAGGACTTTTCCTTCTTTAACTGGCACAACCCATCCAACAATTCTATGAGTTATGTATGGCTATAATTATCATTTTATGAAAGAGCAACTTAGCCCCAGAAATTTTAACTCACCATATACAGTTACATAGCTAATTGCTATCATCAAAAAGTAGGGCTCTGGAGCAAAATCATGTGATTCCATTTTCCGTTGAAAGTTCAAGAGACCTTCCAAAAACCCTGGTTGATGTTTCAACCTCACATAGGTAACATATTTGTTTCCACATCTCCCAGAACACTCCCAAAACAGTTACAAAATGCTGCAGAACTGCTTGTAAACACAAATCCACAGACGACCTTTTGTTTACTTATTACTAAATGTGAATTCACTGAATTCTATGAGTCAGCAGACAGTCAGAGGTAAAAGGAGTTTAGCCATTTTGCCATCAGAATCATTCCAATAGTCAGGAAAACAAGAAGGAAAAGAGGTCAAAACCAATAAATCAAAGAGAACTGAGAGAATTAATCAGTGAGGACAAAAATGTGCATCATGGGGTTATGTTGAAAAAGCCTGAAAAGCCTGCACACTGTCCCCTCTATGTGGGCCAGTGACCTTCTAACTTGCCTGGTGGGACTGCAGGCTGGCCTTATCCAGGGAATGACCTGCTCACTACCATGCAGATACCTGTAAAATGGATCTTTTAACATTTCTTACTGATTTTGTTACCCAGTCCTTTTTATTTTTTATTTTGAAAGAGAGTTTTGCTAAGTTGCTTAGGACCGCACTATGATACAGATTAAAACTGATAATCCACTGGCTTATGTAAACTCTTCTTTTCAACAATTTTGCCAAGAGTTTTGGATTGATCATAAAGCAGTTATTCCATAAGGAATATTCCATATTTTCTCAAGGTCCATCCATTGTAGAATGAGCTCGTTTATCTATTAAACCACAATTACAAAAACTGAAAGGGGGATATAGGACTATGACTCCCCAACATAACCTCAATTATGCTCTATTTGTTTTAAATTTTCTAAATTATGACTCAGAAGGCCACACTGCACTGAGTGACGCATGTCTTCCATAGCAACAGGCCCTTTAGGACTTACAGACTGATCAATGGAAAGGACAAGACCCAGTGATTATGTGGGGCAGAGGTCATGCTTGTATTTTTCCAGAAGGTGCTTTTTGTCCTTTTGGGTAGCTGAACACACCATCAGGCATGGAGGACGTAGAACCTAGATTCAAATGACTGAAGATCGACCCAGAGAAGCTTTCACTCAAAAGTTAGAAAACATATTTTGTCCCTGTACAACTAAAAACAATTTTTTAAAAACTCGAAAGAAGAGAATAGGGACCCTGAGAAACCGAACAAGGAAGCTAATCTCATGGAAGGACCTGAAGAAATTGACAATATGGGCTACAGAAATGATTTGACAGCAAGGGAAAACTAAAACTCCAATGGTGATGCTTGCTGCAGTAACACCTCTATTGAGCTGTTGAGTAAAAGGGAATCAGAGAGAAACTTATTGTACATATTTTCCAGATCCACCTCTAGTACACCCAGGTGTGTGGACTGGAGAATCCATCCCAGTATCTACTAATCACTCACAAATGATGGGAGGACTTACAGACACTCATATTACTCTCAAAGATGTGACTGAATTTAATTATTCTGGCTATGTTGTGTTGGTTCCATGATAAACATGCTGGCTGTCTAAAGTGTTATTTGAGGAAAAGACAGCAATTAGGAGACTTAGACCAACTAATTGTACTGTTAAAGGAGATTTAAAACCTTATATTAGATGAGTTATTAAATGGGACTTTCCCATAACAAACCAGTCATCTCAGCAGAACTTCCATGAATAATACTTCATTGTCCTAACCATTCTGCAATAGAAATAGGCACTTTTCCTAAGTAGATAGATTGTATAAATACTTTTACACTACAACATAAAGTGCCTAAAAATAGTAGGTATATTTTGTACTGGTCTCCTAAAATTGACAAAAGGCAGTTATGCAAGAGGACTGCCAAATTTCTGGAGGATTTTTTAGCAACACCTTGACTTTCAGCAAAGGTGGCATTCAGAAAGATGTTTAGTACTTAATTGCTGCCTCAGAATTCTTACATTTTACTGACAAGTCTTTACCAGACTTTGTAGGCAAGAATTGTAAGGAAAGTTTTTGCTATGGCTTATGAGCCTGTGTTCAAATACCTTATGTCTTAATTACTGGAATGTATAAATTAAATGAAAGATTATAGATATCTTGTAACATGTAGTAAATGTAATTTAACTAACTGTATCACCAGATATAATAGAGGAAAAGGAATACTCCATCAGCCCTCTTTTGTCTTATTACCAGCTATTATTTCAGAGCCATGGTACATTGGAGCTGATTTTCAATTCTTACAACAAATATATGCCTATCTAGTGAGATCTAAATGTGCTCATAATAGTGGGTGTTGTTGCCTTGGTTTCTTTTATTGCTTCAATGGTCACAGCTTCAGTGGCCATATCTCAAAATATTCAACATGCAAATTTTCTTAATAATTTGGCTCAGAATACTTCCAAGGCTCTTCATAATCAAATAAATATTGATGAAAGAATTGAGACTAAGCTAAATGCTTTAGAGGCTACTGTCATAAATATTAATAATGAACTTTCAGCTTTGAAATTCTAGGAAAGACTTAAATGTCATGCTAGCCAAATACAATGCTTCCCAATGGATTGGAAGAAGGTTAAAAACCATTTGTTTTGGTATTTGGCAAAATAATAATAACAGCTTGATTATTTTGGAGCTACATCATTGTATTCAAGATGTAAAAAAAAAGTAAAATTGATTTTTTGGATTCTACTTTTTAGCTTATCAAATAACCCTGGAAACATTCTTAAACATTCTGCATATTATATTCTTGTGTTGTTCTCTTTGCTACTAATTCTCTATTGTAATAGTAGGATGGTGAGCCTTCAAAATAAAAATTCAGGATTCAAAAAAATGACCCATCGCCTTCTTTTTCAAAAAAAAAGTGGGAATATTAGGGGGGCTGTTGGGCTGAATGACTGGCATTTTCCTTCTTGTGATTGGAAGAGGTTCTGTCGGTTACTTTTGTAGGGACCTATATATTGCCTGAATCCTTGATGTAGCCGAATTTGTCTTCATGCATGGGTGTTTCTTCCCACAGCCCCAGGGGTTGAATTTCTCACCTGTAACCCTGGCCCTCTTGATCTTTTTTGGATGAAACTTTTTAAAGAATGAGGGTCTCCCCCCCAATAAAAGCTCATTTCTGAACAGATTAGCTCTCTCTCTTGCCAGCCTCTGGTGACTTTCCTCACTCTCCCATTTGGGGAGCTTGAGGCCGAGAGCAGAGGAGCCATCCTGAAGCTTGATTTAAAGGTAAAGTGTGTGTGTCTGTGTTTTATTTGGTATCCCAGGAAATTCCCACGAGTGACCTTAAGTTTAGCTGCCTGCACTGGTTGTGGGCGGCAGTATAAGACCAAGATTCTGTAACATAATCCAGAACACACACATGCATACTCATACACACACACACACACACACACACACACACACACACACACACACATATTAGATGCTCAGCTCCTGTTCTTAAACTCTGACTCATAAAATGAGCAGCAAACCATATAAATCACACACATGCTCACACACATAGCAACCCCATATATACAGACTCGCACACACACACACACACACACAAACACACACACACAAACACACACACACACAAACACACATAATATGTATACATATACACACATACATACACATTTTTTCATGAGAGGAGACATAAATTTTGGTCCTTAATTTTAAAGTCTAGAAATTTTGGAATTTCAGAGTGATCATGATCATGAAGGAAGATTTTAGATTTCTCTTGTTTTGAAAAAAGTATATTTCAATAATTTTAGCTGCTAGATCATTAGAGAAAGAAAAATTTTTCTACAATTTGTTTTTTTGGATCAAAAGTTCCTTATCACTATGAACGCATTATCCCGTATTTCCGGCATCACATTTGATCTCCACTCCTTATTTCCCCAGGGAATTAGAATAAATAAGATATCATCCTGGTTTCTACATCCTATGGCTTCATTCTACACATTTTAAGACAAATTCCTTTGTCACTTGCAGCTCCCACCTCACTGCATTCTCTCTCTGGTTTGGTGCATGCATCTTCTCATACATGAAGTCCAGGTCCCAGTGCACTCTACTGCAAGACAAAGTTGGTTTATTACTCCCACTCTGAATCCTCTGTTTTATTTATTTTTATTTTAACTTGTTATATATGACAGAAGAATGAGTTACAATTAATAGTACACATATAAAGCACATTTTTTCATATCTCTGGTTTTATAGAAAGTATATTTACATCTTTAAGGTCTTCATATATGTATTTAAGGTAATGATATCCATCCTCATTCCACCATCTTTTTATTCCTCCATGCCCCCTCCTTAGCACTTGCACCCCTTTATTCTATCTAGAGTTTGTAAAAATCCTCCCATGCTCCCCACAAACCCCATTATGAATGATCCTCTTTATATCAGAGAAAATATTTGACATTTGTTTTTCTGGGATTGTCTAACTTTACTGAGCATTATCTTCTCAAACTCTATACATTTACCTGAAAATATCATGATTGTATTCTCTTTTATTGCTGACTAATATTCCATTGTGTATATATATCATTTTTTGTTTATTCATTCATCTACTAAAAGGCGTCTGTGTTGGTTCCGAAGATTGGCTATTGTGAGTTGTGCTGCTATACACTTTGATGTGGCTGTTTCCCTGAAGTATCCTGTTTTTAAGTACTTTGGGTATAGACCGAGGAGTGGGATAGCTGGGTCAAATGGTGATTCTATACCTAGATTTCCAAGGAATCTCCATACTATTGTTTATATTGGCTGCACCAATTTACAGTCCTATAAGCAATGTATGAGTGTACCTTTTTCCTCACATCCTAACCAACACTTATTGTTGTTTGTATTCTTAATAGCTGAATTCTGAATGGAGTGAGATGAAATCTTAGAGTTGTTTTAATTTGTATTTCTCTAATTGCTATGCATATTGAACATTTTTTATATATTTGTTAGTTGATTATAAATTATCTTCTGAGAGGTGTCTCCTCAGTTCCTTGGCCCATTTATTGGTTGAGATATTAGTATTTTTGGTGTTTAGCTTTTTGCCTTCTTTATATACCCTAAAAATTAGTGCTCTATCTGATGTGTGAGGTGTAAAATGTTGCTACCCAGATGTAGGTTCTCTATTCATCTCACTGATTGTTTCTCTAACTGAGAAGAAACTTTAGTTTGAATCCACCCAATTATTGATTCTTCATTTTAATTCTTGTGCTATAAAAGTGTTATTAAGGAAGTTGGGGCCTAATCTGACATGATGGAGATTTTGGCCTACTTTTTCTTATAATAGGAACGGTGACTCTGATTTAATTCCTCTGTTCTTGATTTACTTTGAGTTGAGTTTTGTGCATGATGAGCAATAGCGTTTTAATTTCATTTTGTTGCATACGGATTGCCAGTTTCTCCAGCAACATGTGTTTAAAAGGTCTTTTTTTTTCTCCAATATTTGTTTTTGGCGCCTTTGTCTATTGTAAGATGACTGCGATTATGTGGGTTAGTCTCTGTGTTCTCCATTCTGTATTATTGGTCTACCAGTCTATCTTGGTGCCAATACCATGCTGTTTTTGTTACTATTGCCCTGTAGTACAGTTTAATTTCTGGTACAGTGATGCCACCTTCTATATTTTCTTGCTAAAAAGGGAAGATCAGAGGAAAGATCTTATTCTAAGATATCTAAAAGCAAAAAAGAAAAAAATAAAAGAGAGATTAGAAAAGGGAATTTAGAGTCAATCTTGAATTTCCTTGAAGTATTGTACATATTGAAGTCATTATCCTCTTTTTCTTTGAGATAAGATTTTGCCATGTTCTCTATGTTGGGTATAGACCCAGGAGTGGGATATCTTGGACAAATGGCAGATATATCTTTTTAAAGGTCCTCAGAATTACTCCTGGATTTGTAATTCTCCTGCCTCAGCCTCCAGAGTGGTTGGGACTACAGGTGTGTGCCACAGTTTCACTAGTGTTCTTGAATAGAAATATGAAGCAAGTCTAGTTTTCTGTATCATTTTCTCATGTGCATGAACTGTTTTTGAAATCCTGCAAACTTTGAATCATTCCCTCCACCTGGATGTGAAAAAATCAAAGTTGAGAAAAAGTGAGTGAGTTTCCCAGGGACATTCTCAAGAACACTTCACTCATTTTTTCCCCAGATCTTTTTCATTTCTTTCATGAATCCTTCTAGAATCATGGGGAAATTAGGAAATTAAAGGCACAAATCAACTGTTTAGTTAACCATGTTGATGTGATTACTTTAGTTGGCTTTTTCACTACTGTGAACCTCACAAGAACCACTGGACTCACAGTTTCAGAGGTCTCAATTCATACATGGCTTACTCTGTTTCTGTGGTCTGCAGTGAGGCAGAATAACATGGCAGAAGAGTGTAAAGGAATAAAGAAGTTTAGGGGATGGCACTAGGAAGCAGACAGAAACTCCACTAACCAGGGACAAAATGTATGCCCTGAAGCCAGGCCCTCAGAGACCAACCTCTTCCACCAATATCCTACCTGCCTACAGTTGCACCCAGTTAATCCTTACTGAGGAAATAATGTACTGAGTAGATTAAGGCTTTCACAGTCAAACACTTTATTTCTGAACTTTCTTTTATTGCCTCACATATGAGTTTCTAAGGGACTCCAAAATCATAACAGTGATTCTCATGTATGTTGTGTGTGAGAAATAATAAGTGAGGATTTACAAAATGGGGTCACCTTTCAGTTTTCCAGCTCAATGTGGAAAAGATGGGGAGATGCCACTCTACCCATGGGAGTCAGCAAATTAAGTACTCTAAGTTTTTGCTTCTAACACTTAAAAATAAATCTTCCTGTTGCTTTGTTTCATGGGTGATATTTTTATGTTTCACAGGGAGACCCCCAATTATGTGGATCTTACAGCCTCTCTAGTATAGTGTTGAACTGAAAAATGTGAATAGAAAAATAATGCCTTTTCAGCAGGAATAGTAGTATGGAATTCTCAGATGGTCATTAGGTCTCAGAATTTTAGAATTTGAATATGATAAACAAGCCTCAGTGTTTGGGAGAGATAATCTGAGCAGAGTGTAGCCTTTTTTTCTGGCTGCTGGTTTTGAGCTCATGAATTTGTGTCTAGTAATCAGGACCTGAGTCAAATACCTAACCATGTTAGTCCCAAATGCAAGCCACAAATTCACATTTCTTTTGGAACATTCAGTTCAGTTGACTTAAATTTTAATAGTTTTTAAATCACCCAATTTCTGCTCATTTGACATCACTAAATGTGCTTTTGTCGAAAAAACAATACTCATATTGTGTTTAATTATGTGAAACACATAGATAAGAACTGTTTGATCTCATTCATAATTTTTTCCTTCTAAGACTTACAGACAGGGTATTATCTTTGGAGGATAATAAAAATGCAGAATGCTTTTGTTTCATCTCTCAAATCCTCTAAATGTACCTTCAGTAGTAAAACTTGAGTAGTGCCATAGAAATAACCACAAATTTAGACATTAAGAAATTATGTATGAGCAAATTATCAAACTATGAATAGTTGCATTGCTCAAGACATTGTAGTTTTAAATCTATACATGAACATTTTTTAAATAGCTACTCATGAGATCTAGTTATGAATAGAAGTGTTTGAATGTGCTTGATGTTTTCTCTTTCACAGATTTTTGATCAAATATTAAATACAATATAAATATCCTGGAATTGTGCAAAGGCAAATTAAACATCTCCTTTATGATATGTACAAGTCTGAACAACATCATGAGCATCCAATGCAGATGAACTAGATATTTGAGCTGTTCCACTGAGGCTCTTGAAAAGTTGACAGCAGAGCCACAGGGAAAACCTGGTCATGCTCAGGGTGGAGCTTGCACACTGTTTCAAAAAGGATGAGAGCTGGGAACTTCCTCCAAAAGAAGTGCAGTTTTACCATTGACATTAAACTGGTATTTTCTTTTTGCCAAAGACAAAGAGGGAACTCTACAATACTTACCTTGCAGTAGTGCAGAAACATTCCAAAGAAAGACAAAGGTGTTGTCTCAGAAATTCCCAGCTTCTCAAACAGCACATGTAAAGAGGTTCCACATCTATAAAGTGAGAGACAAAGCCAGGTCACTATGATTGTCATTCTATAGATAAGAACCTGACCAGTCTCTGACTAAGAAACTAGACCAGGCAATGAGGGAGGTAACATATAGGTGATATATAACAACTCCAACTCACAGAGAGAGAAAGTGAGCACATTCGCTCCTTCCCAACTCCATTTAGAGAGCTCCCCTTAGCCCAAAGTCATAATGATGAGCTAAGAGAAGTTGAGATTTCATGCCCAAATTCTTAGGTTTATACTCAATACACATTCCCAGACTTGAGTGCTCCTGCAAGGTCCAGCCTGGCATTCTGACAGGGCATTTAATTTGCATGTCTCTTTTGTATGTTGGCCCTTCCTTAATGTATTATTTCTCAGTCTAAAAAGGGGGTGATATTTTTAAGTTACTTTGATGAAGGGATTTTGCTTAACATAGTCTATTCAATCACAGAGGGCCCATTGAGAGCCTCTGGTGACATTTTTTTCTTATAACTTGGTCATAAAACTTTGGGGTTTTTCCTTTTTTCTCTGCAATGCTCCCAGTTCAGCATCCAGCCCTTCTTTAAAATTGACTTCATATGAATCCTTGGAAGCAGTAATAATATCCTTCTGTTGAATGGCAAATGTACCATTTTGAAACAATGAGACTTCCCTCTACCTCACACAAATGTGAGCCATGTTGAGTGTCACCCAAGTCTGTTGTCAGACAATCTGGTTGCCTTGAGCCAGAGGGAAGACTGAGTTCCCTATGTCCTCTGAGTGGTACAGTGAGGAATGAATGACTGAGGAATCATCTCCAGGCCATTCTCCCTCTCATTGAGTCTGTTCCTCCAACTGTGATGCTCAGATGGCAGCGCAGAGGCAGGCATGCTCATGTTCATCAAGGTGGCCAGTCACAGCACATTTTGTTTATTGCCCCCATGCATCAACTCCCTTTGTATGAAAACCCACAAAGGCTGGTGCTTCTTTGGCCTGGCTGGCCAGCAACTCAGATGTGTCATACTTACAATCCCATGACAGTGTTCTATGTCATACAATCCCTGCCCCACTATCCCAAAAGATAAGAGAAACACGGAAGAAAAGAAATGGTGTACAAGAGAGTCCTAGCAGCTATTTTAACCATGAAACAGCTAGTTCTGCAAAAGTGGCTCCATAGTGGCAGAGGAGAAAACTGTGGCATGGATAAATGGCCCAGTATGCTCTATAATTCCTCTCATCTACATGGAGGGGGACTCTCCAAAGTTCAGGAACTGTCCTGTTAACTGAGAAGAAAATATGCAATATAAAATAAGAACCCATAATGTGTTTCAGACAGTTGCAGTAAGAACTTGCTGCTGCTTTTTAGAGGAGAATGTTTAAGGCAGTGTAGGTTTCAGATATTCTGTACAAATCCTGCCATTAAATACTGTGATAGTAAAAGCAAATGTGACTCCATTTTGTTTTGTGCCTCCATTCTATAAAACGACCATGCCAAGTAGAAGGTTCATGACTGGGTCAAGATGTTCTTTTCCTTTTGCTATCAAAATTATTAAGGACATAGAACTACCTAATGGGGCATGGTTACTATAACTAGGGTAACAGGGCTCTTTTTCTATAACTGGGGTGACTGAGCCAACTGTGATTGGTTAGGCTTCCTGCACTCTTCTGTTTCTGTAACCTGTCTTGCTTGCATTGGCTGCACCCCAAACATCCATTTTGTGGTTTTCAGGGTTATAAGGAGCACCCTTGCAATTGTTCAGGGCTGATCAAGGAAACAGATTTATATTCTGTTCTGTGGCCACTAGTGTGCTTTAATAAAGGCTTGATTTGATTATACAGAGTGGTCTGGAAGTCAGTTTATGAAACCCTGGGATTAAGCTTTAACTATAACAGCTGGGGGCTATAGCATCTTAGGATGCTCCTCGTGCTGGCCTGTCAGATATTATGAGTGGACTCCTCTGGGGAAAAGGCCAGATTGGATGCAGTTTCTTACACCTTTCCTGGGACAGGATGAGATGTTGTCACTGTCTCCCTGGACCTCCCAGTGGGTTCTTACCTTTGCTTGGGGCAGGATGAGTCATGACTCTGCCCCATTGGAGGACTTCCTGTGTGACCTCATCTATCTGTATCTGGGGGCATGAGGAGACATTGTCTGTGTCCCACTGGAGGCCTCACTGTGGGGTCTCATCTGTTCCTGGGGGCAGAATGAGACGTGGTCTCTGCCCCATTAGAGGTCTCCCTATGTGACCTTACCGATTGTTTCTTGTCCTGCATCTGTTCTGCTGTTTGTTGTTTCTCCAGCTTCTGCCTTCCTATTTGTCATTTGTCCAGTGTCTGTTTGCCAGCCATCTGTCTTGTATTTATCTGTCCCTGTGTTGTGCATGGGTCCTTTTTTTGTTCTCACAACTGCTCTTCTCTCATCAGGACTCCTTCTCTTCACCATCATCATGGGACAAAGAAGCTCTATAGAGATCTCTACCTGGACCCCTTTAACTTATTTTCTTAACAATTTTCAGAACTTTTGTTTGTTGGTTTGTTTTTGTTTGTTCCCTTTGTTTTCTGTGTTAATTTCTACCTCAATTGTTTCTAAAGAGAAAAAAATGGACAACCAATAAAAAAAATGAAACATAAATTACATCTACACATATATTACAGTAGATGGGGTAGAGAGAGAAGATGGGAGGGAAAGGGAGGGGGGATAGTAGAGGTTACGAAGGGTAGCAGAATACAACCATTACTAATAGGGCATTATGTAAAAATGTGGATGTGTAACCGATGTGATTCTGCAATCAGTATTTGGGGTAAAAATAGGAGTGCATAACCCTCTTGAATCTAATGTATGAAATATGATATGTCAAGAGCTTTGTAATGTTTTAAACATCCAATAAAAAGAACTAAATTATTTGTGTCAGACAGGGAATGTGGCTTAAGTGGTAACGAGCTAACCTGGAATAAGCGGGGTGCTGGGTTTAAACCTCAGCACCACATAAAAATAAAATAACAATATTGTCTCCACCAAATCTTCAAAATAAATATTTAAAAATTCTCTCTCTCTCTCTCTCTCTCTCTCTCTCTCTCTCTTCCTCTCTCTCTTAAAAAAAATTGTGCTATCATAAAAACAAGGTTAATATAAATTAAAAGTCTCAACAGGTATATACATATAAGGAGTCAAGAGGTTTCAACTACATTTCAATTAAAGACCATAAATAACAAATATTTCATCTTATTAAAATAGAATAATTTACCTAAATTCAGGAATGTATAAGGATTATTTCAAGGTATAAACAGAAAGAAGAATCAATGGATTAAAATTATTAAAATGTTCTAATATAAAAATATATTTAGTAAAAATCTAATAGGTTTTTAAAAATAAGGTAATGTTTCATATGTATATTATATTCTGCTAGCTAACATTCATACAGAGTCAGAAAACAATATATGTAAACCTTATAAAATAATATCTTAAGAGAGAAACAAAAATCAGCTTTACAACCATTTCAAAAATTGTTCCAGGTAAAAAGTCTTTATGTAGTAAAGTATAATTTCAATACATCTAAGTAAACAACAAAAGGGTCTAATTAAGTAATATGAAGGTCTAAAAATAAAAGATAAATATTAAAAGATTTATATGTTAATAAGTTGGTGATATATGTAACACAAATATTTAAAACTATTCAACGTCTTTCTCTACAGACAAATACTAATGTACTGATATATTTATATGCTAAAATGACAAAACCTTCTAAAAATATTTTTTTACATTGTGTCTGTGAATTTTATCCCCGACAACAAATAATCTTGGTTAACAGCAATGTTTATTTTAAAGTATTGTTCTACATTACACAGTCTAGATTTTTCTTTAAAAGATAACCTTGGTTAATATAAAAACATCGATAAAAGTGTGGTACATTACTCTTCTTTACAGATTGAATGTGTTCATATCCTTCAGGTATGCAAGTCTTTAAGGTAAAAGGTTAAAGGAACATTTTGTCAAGTTGGTATTCTCCAAACTAAAATTGTCTGTAATGGTAATTTAAACTTATAAGGATAATAGATTTTATTGGGGTTTTATTTATATTATTTGATGTTTTGTAACCAAACCTTCTGTTATCTTTTACACTGGGATATAAAAATTTAAAGGTATTTTAAGAGATAATGATAGTCTAATCTGTTTAGATGTTAATATTATAAAAGATTTTTGCCACATTTCCACATAAAAGAAAGAGTGCTCAGCCTTTTTTAAATTAATGTTTCAGATGTATGTCATATTGTGCTAGCTAACATTCATACAGAGTCAGAAAGCAATATATGTAAACTTTATAAAATAATATCTAAAAAAGAGACAAAAATCAGCTTTAGAACTAAAACACTTTGCCTAAGATTTGTGAAGATCCCTGCCTTACTTAAGATAAGGCTCTGCCTCCCACCTTACAGCATGTCAAAATAACTTCAAAGTAGACCAGATTTCAGTTAATTTAGAGTTATATTCAAAGATTGATTTTATTAAAAATATTACTATAATCTCAAATAAAAATATATAACTCAGCCAAGGTTCAAAATTATATACAAGCTAGATATGTTTTTACTATTGTTAATTTCACTTTCTATTTTCATTATAACTAAAAAAAGTGACCATGACACTCAGAACAACCAAGAGACCTTTATTGTGGCAGTGTCTGATTAATAGGGAAAAAAAGAGAAAGAGAGAGAGAGAAAGAAAAGTTTGAGAAAGAGAGAAAGAGAGAGAGAGAGAGAGAGAGAGAGAGAGAGAGAGAGAGAGAGAACAAAGGGTACGAGAGAGGGAAAGAAAGAGAAAGAGAATGAGAGGGAGAATGAAAGAGAGCAAAAGTGAGATAAGAAAGAGAAAACAAGAGAGGGGTACCTGGCAAAAGAGAGATTTTATAGCCAAAATCTAATCGGCTCTCTGGATCTACAAGCTGCCTTGTTGGCATACAGTGATTGTATCACTGTATTTGCTAGGGGTGTCATCTTCTGCCTTCAGGCAGACCAGGCAGGGGTCAGATGTGAGTTTCCATTATACCAGATGGGTGAAAGTTGAGTGTTAAACCTTGAGTGGGGTTGAGTGTTCAGACTTGAGGCAAACAAGCAAAGCTAACATTTATTCAGCCTGCTCCGCAACTAACAATAACTGATGCCTGTTAATGTGTTATAGAAGTAAAACTTCATGAACACACAACCTAAGCTAATTTGAGATGTTAAGCCATCATCTGTAGACAGATAATAATTAAAAGGGATTAAACTAACTGAAAAGGGACTAAAGTTATGGTTCAGCAGTAGAGTGTTTGCCTTGCATGAGTGAGTCACTAGGTTCAATCCTCAACATTAAATAAGTTAATAAATAAAATAAAGATATTGTGTTATGTAAAAAATAACTCTAAAGTTATAAACATTAAAGGTAAAACAGAGTATTCTCAGTATAAGACTGATAAAACTGACTTGCTGGATTTTAAAGGTCAAACTTAAAAATTAAGGTTAAAATAAAGGGGACAAGAAAACCAATATTTGGCTCTTGCCCTCTGAGTCAGCCTGAACCCAGGACAGAGGGAAGAGCTTTGCAACTCTGGGCCTCATAACCTCCTGATAAGGGAGATTAATGAGACCACTGAAGAAAAGAGAGCAAATGAGTGTACATGCTGCAAAAAAGGAGGATCATTAAAAAGGGAGACATGCCTGATTCTTCCAAGGGAAGCCACATGGTCAGCAAGACCTTGACCCATCCTAATGCAGATGGCACTAGCAGAGCTGAAATGCTGCTCACAAGTTCCCCAAGAGTGTCCTCCAAGGAAACTCAGCTGACTCTTACCAATAGATAGGAAAAAGCTCAGTTTGACCAGCTTGGTCTTAAACACCTAGAAAAAACAGTTAAAAACCAAAGCACAGCTATTCCTGGGTATTTAAAATAAACAACAGTTATTTTAATGTAACATAAAATGTACACTTGTGTTAACACCCCTCAAAATAAGTAAGATTGGAGGCAACAAAATAAAAATTCTTAGGCAAGAATGCCTGATAATAAAAATTGCCAGAGTCAGAAGTTAAAGTCAGTTTAAGGCCTACATATTTTCCTAACCTCATACACAAATGGACTTAATCAGTGTTTGCTAGTATAATTATCTTCCCCTATGTAACAAAGAAATCTCTACTGAATGTAGAGGTCGTGCCAATAAAGATATTTTACAAAAATAAGATGACATCATCTAACTTAAATAAATGTTGTGTCTAAATTTCTGATAATTCTGACAATGTTAAAGATTTATGTCCAGAAAAAAAAGGACCTTATTAGGCTTTGTTAGGCCTTGTTATGGGAACAATTTCTCAGGTCTTCTGCCTTCTGGTAAACAATTATTAATTTCTATCATTTTCATAATATTGATGAAAAGATTTCAGATGCTACAACTGCTATTTTGCATTAATCTTATTTACAGTACTCATGTCTTTTGTTTCTCTCATAGAAGTGCACACCCCCAGATGAATTTAAAATCTGTTCTTCCTGAACCATATTGTTACCATGTATTTCTTGACCCTCTCAGTTTCTACAAAGGGACTCCAAACTGCTTGCCCACTGAACATCGCTCTCTCTCAGCTCGAAGCAGTAAGAACAGTCATCGCCCTTTTACTTTACAGCAGTAGTAGGTCCCTAGTATTAGAGGAAAAAATATGGTCAGTATAGATATTCGCCAATATGTCTAGCTCAGGAAGATGTACCTGGGGAACTACCCCCATGATCACCCTGTGTGATCTCCCAGAAAGAGACACTTGCTTCCACAACCCAAATTATAAGGAGGACAACTCCCCGTTCACAAAAAATTATGCTTCCCAGTCCCACTACAAATTCCTTGCCTAAAACTCAAAACTGTCAATAACTCTGATTTATGTAACCTACTATTTTGATGGAGAAAAACGAAAAGAACCTGGGCTTGTTAAAAGGCCAGGGCCCACTTATTTATCAACATAGACAGGCTGCCCCCATTTTAGTTCTCCTCCTGGCTGGTATGGGAATAGCTGGTTCAGTATACTGCTTTGGGAACTGCAGCTCTTATCACAGGCTCTAAAAATTTTAAGTCCCTCAGCCATAGAATAGATATAGATTTAGGAGAACTAAAAATGTCAGTCTCCAAACTAAAATTTTTACTAGACTCTCTGACAGAAATAGTATTACAAACAGATGGGGTCTAGATCATCTCTTTCTAAAACAAGTAGGATTTTATATGGCCCTAGGAAAAATGTGTTTTTTTATGCAAACCATTCTGGGAAAATAAAAAACAGTTTGGTGCTAGTGAGAAAGAAACACAAAACATAAGAAGCTTCAGGCAATTAGTTCCAAGACCATTTCTCATGGTCTCTTTGGATGACTACCATCATCTCAGCCATAGTTGGACCCATAGTCCTTCTCCTGATTGGGACTACTATAGGGCTCTGCCTATTACACAAGAGTGTAGGTGAGGTCCGATTTATGGTCCTGCAAGCCTAGTATGGTCCCTTAGACACAGAAGGATGAAAAAGGCTGAGGCCTAATGATGTGCAAGTTTTACATCAAACCTACTAAAACCAGTGACAATGTGATAGTAAAAGCAAATGTGACTCCATTTTGGTTTGTGACTCAATTCTGTAAAACAACCATGCTAAGTAGAAGGGTCATTACTGGGTCAATATGTTTTTTTCCTTTTGCTATCAAAACCTTTAAGAACATGGAACTACCTGGTGGGGCATTGTTTCTGTAACTAGGGTAACTGGGCTCTGTTTATGTAAATGGGGTGACTGGACTCACTGTTATTGGTTAGGCTTCCTGTCACTTGACTGCACTCTCCTGCTTCTGTAACCTGGCTTGCGTGCATTGCCTAGACCCCCAAACATCCCTTTTGTTGTTTTCAGGCTTATAAGTAGCATTCTTTAAATTGTTCAGGGCTGATGGGGGGAACAGCTTTAAGTTCTGGTCAGTGGCCACTAGTGCACTTCAATAAAGGCTAGGTTCAATTATATGTGACTGGTATGAAAGTTAGTTTATAAAACCGTTGAACAAAGCTTTAACTATAACAATAAAATAAAACTAAATTACATCACTTCTAGATGGTATAGATTCATTCTTTCAACCTGGAGTGTAGAGGAAAATTTTTTAAAAAGCCCAATTGAGTTTGGGGTATTTGTCAGGTTGCTAGAAGATTTTATATTGGGGGTAAATAAGTCTCTTTACTGATGCTAATCTCCCAGAGAGAGGAAAGATAATAAAAAAGAAAAGAATAAAACTTCTTAAAATTTCTGTCAGGTATTTTTGCTCTAGATGCTCATCATTTAGACATTTCTGTGAATTTGAGGGTGGGAGAATTGAGATTTTGGAGGGAAGAATGTGCTAGGAGAGGTTCACAGAAAAGAGAGAATTGTTCAGTCAGCCTCCCAGGGAATCTGACGGGCTATGGTGCATTGTAAAAATGGTTCTACAGCCAGGAGAGCACAGGAATCACCATATGAACAGGTACAGTCCTCCAGAATATTTTTAGCAGAAAACCCAGAAGATGAAGAGACAAAAACCAAAGAACCTGGTTTTCCCCAGAATTCCCAAAGCTTGAAAGGGTGAGGTTCCCACTGCATGTGAAAAGAACTTATGCATTATCTGTATCTTTTGAATTCTGATTCATCACTCTACGTGTAAACTCAGAGCCAATAAGATAATCCCTGGGAATACACCTCTCCATGAATCCCCAAACCCAAAGTAAAATAAATTTCAGGACAGGGAGAAGCTCAATCAGTCTGCCTAAGATCAATAGAAAATTCTTAAGTGTTCATGGCAATTTCAATTCCATCATCTATTTTGATCTTCCAAATAGTTCAGGAAAACAGTAACCTGATTAGGCCTCCAACTCCAGGCTTCTGGAGGACAAAATGCTGGACAGTGACTCACAGATAGAAAGTATAAGGCTGATAGCCAGGAGGACCCAGGTCTCTATGGAAGAATTCATGGTCAGGTTCTTCACCACTTTCCTTCATAAGTTTTGAAATCTGTATTTTTCTTACAGTTATATGGGCTGCCTTTGAAGAACTATGCCTGCAGAGTGTCCCTTCTGTGACAAGCTATGATTCACTGAGGCCAGTTTTTGTGCTGGGTAAAGGAGGTGGGGACAGGGATGAATCCAGTGGAAAGGACACTTTTGCATCTCCTGGAATTGGAGGGGTCAAGTGTCCTCTTTGCAGTTGGCAAAGAATCATGCACTCTCCAACTTTGACCTTTGTTTGAAAACAGGGACTTAAAGATACTGCCTTGGGTAAAGACATTGACTCTGGGGCCTGCAGCTGTACAATGAATAACTAAAAGCAGGATAAAACTTGGCATTCTTCCTTCATTCAGTATCCTTAATTAACTTAATATTTGTGACTGCTCAGCTCTGCACATAGACATGTTAATAATTTAAGGAGTGCTCATATAAAATCTAGCAATAGATTACAAATTTATCTAATCTATCTTATACCCCTTGAAGATTGAGTCCAGATTGAAGGGACATTCAACTATCAGCTTTTTAAAAAATATTATTTTTAGTTGTAGATGAACAAAAAACCTTTGTTTAATTTATTTATTTCTCTGCAGTGCTGAGGGTCAAATCCAGTGCCTCACACATGACAGTCAAGTGATCTACCACTGAGTCACAACCTCAACCCCTCAAGTGTCAGCTTTTACAGTATCTTGTTTCCAAACCCCAGTGTGGTTCCCAGAAGTTCAGTCATTGTTTATTACCTTCCAGGAAAGGCAGAGCCTTATAGACAAATAAACACAGGATTTTATTACCTCAACAGGAGCAATCATCTCATGGGACCTACACTGACCCTTTTAGGATTCCAGGTCTGGTAAATAAACATCCTGAATAATAAATAAAATTTATTCCTTTCAAGTGATAAGGACTTCTCAGGAGCCACCTAACAGTGCTAGAAGTGAGATAGTGATCCTTCAGACCTCAGTTTTGACAAGACTGCTTAACAATTCTTACCTCTTCCCCACTGTCCCAATTCTGCTTCTATTTAAACCTTCAGGTCATGCCAGCACCAAGAAGACATGACTAAAAACATGAATCTCCTTGTCTTTCTGGTGTGGCTGCACTGACCAAAGTTCTTTTCTTGATTTTTGCAATTACTTTTTGGATTTAGAGGGGTGAGTGGCCAGACCTGTATTTTGTACCTGGAATGGGACTCCATAATTTTTTCAATTCTTATTTTGTGTAAAATTAATAATCGACTGTGTAATCAATAATGCCAATGGTTATGTGATATTATGAGAAATCCAAGTGAAGCCACTGGGATTAATCTCCTTATATGTTCCTGGAACCTAGCTGCTTTTCTTTTTGCTATTGTTGTTGCTGTTGTTATAAGTGGACACAATATCATTATTTTATGTTCCTGTGATGCTAAGGATCAAACCCAGTGTCTCACACATGGTAGATGAGCTTTCTACCTCTGAGCACAGCCCCAGTCCCATAGCTGCTGTATGTACAAATCATGAGACCTTTGTCAACACAAGCTCCATCCATATATCTTTGCCCACACAGGTTCCTCTGCCTAGAATATTTTTGTGCCTCATAAAAGATTCCTGCTGATCCTCCAAAAGCCAGCTCTTATAGCACCGATTTTGGTAGAGTCTTTCCTTACTAATCTCAAAGAGTAGGACAACTTATTCCTTGTTTGTTCTCCTCAGAACTCTATAGGCTGAGGCAGGAAGATCATGAGTTCAAAACCAGCTTCAGAAATGCAGTGAACCCCTAAGCATCATATATATATATATATATATATTTCTACTATCATTCATATATATAAATATATATATGAATGATAGTAGAAAGAACTGGTCATTACCCTATGTGCATATATGGTTACATGACTAGTGTATGTCTGCATCATGTACAACCAGAAGAATAAGAAGTTATACTCCATTTTTGTATAATGTCTCAAAATGCATTCTACTGACATGTATAACTAATTAGAAAAAATAGTGAAGTGTTGGGGATATGGCTCATTGATTAAGTACCCCTGGATTCAATCCCCAGTACCAAAATAAATAAACAAATAAATAAAAATAAATAAATAATGGCTGCACCTCAGTGGAGAATCACCTCTGGGTTCAATTCCCAGTTAAAAAAAATTCTCTCAATCTAAGAAATGAACAAACCACCACCTTCACCACCAGCAAAAGCACTTATTCCTCTTAAGCAACTTCTGTGCTCTGCACATGTTTTCATTGTTGTTCTCTCTACTCTTCTATCACATTGCTTGTTTCCACCATTGTTTTCCTGAACCAGACATTGAGTGTCTCAAGGGCCCAGTCTGGGTATTATCCACTATTGTGATATCCAGCAGAAGGTTTTATTCCTGGCATCAAGAAAAGTTGGCTGAGTTGAATTGGGTGAGATTTCTGTGGCTCTGCATGATCCTCTCTGGGGAGTCTTTGGTGACATGGACATCATGTCTTTATTTTACTTATTTTCATAAGCTTTTCGAAGGATCAAGCCCAGAGACTCACACATGCTAGGCAAGCACTCTGCCACTGAGCCACAACCTCTAATAATTTTTAATCTCTTTGATGTATTTCACAACCCATTGTTCACTCAATAGCATAATACTCATGCTCTAGGTTTTGGAATATCTTATATTTTTTATCTTATCATTGATTTCTAATTTTATTTCATTATAATTGGATAGAATGCAGGATAGTAGCTTTACTACTTTATATTTGCTAAGAGTTGCTTTGTGGCATAATATTTCAGAGAAGGATCTATGTTCTGCTGAGAAGAAAGTATATTCACTCATTGGTGGATGAAATATTCTCCATATGTCTGTTAAGTCTAAGTTATTGATTGTATTTTTGAGTTCTATAATTTCTTTGTTTAGGTTTTGTTTGGAAGGTCAATCCAGTGGCAATGAGGCATGTTAAAGTCATACAAATTACTGTATGGTGGTCTATTTGACTCTTGAATTTGAGAAGAGTTTGATTGATGACCATAGATGGTCTACTGCTTGGGGCATACATATTTATTATTTTTATGTCTTGTTGATGTATAGTTTCCTTAAGTAGTATGAAATTTTCTTTTTTATCCCTTTTGATTAACTTTGGCTTGAAGTCTATTTGATATGAGGGTAGAAACGCCTACTAGTTTCCACAGTCCATGTGAGTGTGTTTTTTCCCAACCTTTCACCTTTGGTCTGTTGATGCTTTTTCCTATGAGATGAGCCTCTTGAATGCAGCATATTGTTGGGTCTTTTTTTAAAATTCAACCTGCCACTCTATGTCTTTTGATTGGTGAGTTCAGGACATTAATATTGAAGGTTACTATTCAGACATGATTTGTATTCCCAGTCATTTTTGTATATTTTTGGTATTTAAATTGACTTGGTTTCTCTTTTGGCTTATTTTTCCTTTAGTGTAATAACTCCTTTTGCTGATTTTCATTGCTGTTTTTCATTTCCTTCTCATGGACTATTTTGCCAAGGATGTTCTGTAGTGCACTCTTTCTAATTTTAAATTCTTTTAACTTATGTTTCTCATGGAAGGTTTTTATTTCATCATCAAATCTAAAGCTTAATTTTGCTGAATATGATTCTTGGTTGGCATCCATTTCTTTCATAGCTTGGCATATATTTTTCCAGGATCTTCTAGCTTTCAGAGTCTAGATTGAAAAATCTGCAGAGATCATAATTTGTTTTTCCTATATGTGATATCATTCCTTTCGCTGTGGCTTTTAAGTTTTTTTCCTTATTCTGTATGCTTGAGCTTTTCATTATAATGCATCTTGGTGTAGATTTGTTGTAATTTTGTACATTTGGTTTCCTCTAGACCTCTTGTATTTGATTTTCCGATTTATTCTTTATACTTGGGAAACTTTCTGATATTATTTCATTGAAAAAATTGTGCATTTCTTTGATTTGAATCTTTGTGCCTTCCTCTATCCCAATAAATCTTAGATTTCATCTTTTGATGTTATCCCATAATTATTGGGTGTTCTGTTTATGGATTTCTACCACTTCACTGTGTGCTCAACTTTACTTTCAAGATTGTATATTTTCTCTTCATTATCTGACATTCTGTCTTCCAAGTGATCTAATCTGATATTTATGCTTTCTCTTAGGTTTCTGTTTGTTTGTTGATTGTTTTCTTGATTTCTGATTTTATTTTCAGAATCCCTCTTTCTTGAAGTACTCTTTTGCTACCTGTATTAGCCCCCTTATCTCTTTGTTGGTGTGATCAATGGTTGCCTGTATTTTCTCAATTAGATCATCCTTTACTTTGTAGGTCATTTTAATTATGTGTATTCTTAATTCCTTCTCTGACATTTCATTAACTACACTGTCCATGGATTCTATTATTGTAGTATTTTGGTGTGTTTGGGGCAATTTTCTCCCTTGTTTTTTCATGTTGACTATGTGTCTTCTTTTCTTGCAGTGCAAATCTGAGTTATTACAGTTTCTACCCTATAATCTTATAGTTTCCCTGAAGATTACTTGTACCTCATTTTGGTTTTGGACTTCTGGCCCCCAGCAAATGAGTCATGATAATGCTACTGCAACTAAATGTGGTGGTGGCAATAGTGGAGATAACTCAAGATAGCTGTGGGGTTGTGTCAAGATGGATGCAACTACTTTCAGAGATGGGGCTAAAACGTGGTCTTAACAGTGGCTTTGGGCTGCCTATTCTGAGATGCAGCTTCCTCTAAGCCCTAATTGTTCTCCCAAGGTGGAGACTACTGAATTGGGTGGGTTATGTTAATGTTTATAAGGGCTCAAGATGGAGGTGGGGTAGGCCTGAGTTCTGTTGTAGGTCTGCCAGTCAGCTAGGTGGACCTGGGATTTCTTCTACCCTTTTTTGAATGTTTTCTTGCATTTTGCACAGAATGGTGGTAAAGGCTCACCTTGGGCTTTTCCCAATTTTTAACCTTGAATTAGCCTTTTGTCTAACCAGCCCTGCTTCTTATAGTGAAATATGTTTTTTTTTGTTCTAGGATATGATCACCAAGACTGATTCGCTGGTCTTTGCTATTAAAATGTCACTGTTATGCAGTCCCATTTTTGCAGACAAGTATGAATTTAGTTTTCTACATTCAAACTCTCTCTCTCTCTCTCTCTCTCTCTCTCTCTCTTTCTCTCTCTCTCTCTCTCTCTCTCTCTCTCTCTCTCTCATACACACACACACACACACACACACACACACACACACACGTTTCTCTATTTTTCTATCTGGAAAAGCATGAATTCACAGGGATACACTTCATTTCAGTCCTACTTTACAGGTCTCATGCCAATTTTCTTTCCTGAACCAGAGAGTCATTTCACCAACATTTCCTATGAAAATTGGATTTCATTGTTCTTCATGTATTTACTTATTAAACAATCTCTCTTTATACAACTAAATTCCATTCATCCTATTCTAACCCCACAAGCCCTCCTTAGCTTACCTGGGTGTTCTTTACCCTATTTAGTCAATGAGTGTTGGGGGCTGCAATCAAGTCAAGATGGCGCCTGGCAGTTTGCCAGAAGTAGTGGTTTGTGAGGCAACGCCACCAAGCCATTAAGATGGTGGGGATTCCTTATTGGCAGATTGCTGTATCTAGATGATGCTAATTGAGTCAAGCTGTGTGTAATCAGTTAGGTATATATACCTCTGCTGTTCAACAATAAAGCAGTTCCCGCTACCTTGGCTTCCTGCTACCTTGGGTTCCCGCTACATTGAGTTTCCCCGCAAATGAGTGTTTATGATAGGGCATCCCTCTGCTTGGAGCCCATCTCAGGTTGCTTGGGCTCTCATACTCAGGCAGGCTGTCCCTTCTGAGAACACCTTCCCAATTGTATCTCATATTTGACTTGAAGCCACCATTATTTCCTCCTCCACCACAAAGTGTGCCCTCACAATGCTGGACCACACCTAATGGCATTAGGAGTGAATTATTCAAGAAGGGAAGGGGATGTAGAGGGAAGGAAGAGAAGGTACAGGGCAGAAGATGGAAAAATCCTGTGTAGCTCCTGATACCAGTTGAATCTCAGGAGCACTGCTGTAAAAACAATTGACTATCAACCACTTTCTAATTCAATGCTAATTGTGCTTGTGATCAAATTAGGAGTTGAAGATGGACTACAAATATGTTTCTTGCTTTCCAGAATCAACAAGGGAGATAGGATGGAAGTAAGAAATCTAAGCTAGAGAGATAGTAATAACTACCTCAGTAAAGTGTTACAAATTTTGTGCTTCAAAAATGACAGAAGGCCACTATGAATATTCTTTTCCAGCAATGGGGAAACTCACAGTGGATTAACTCTATCTTAATATTTAATTTGAATTTCATAAAAAGCTCCATGTATTCACTTATTGTGATGATCAAAAGATTGAATTTTGACTTTCACTGATTGAGTACTATATATCCCCTTAAATGGGCATAGAGGCTTCAGATAAACTTTTATAATGATATGTTTATTGACTTTCTCATTATAAAACTTATCATAACATATTTAAAAGAACACATCTTATATCAATGTCACTACAAAAGCCACCACAACCACCTTCATTTTCATTAAAAATTATTGAAAAATTTGGTGATAATTGTTGATTCTCTAATTAGAGCTCAGGAGGAGCTGCCAGTAATAACTGGAAGTGAGAGGAGAGAGCCCATTAGACCCAGAAAGGGTGAGTCTTCATGTGTGGCACTAAAGTGGGCACCTCCTTTTCATCAGAAAATACATAATACTTTGCACAGACCCTGAGCAAGGTCAGCAAAGGTCCAGCATCTCTTATCATTCATCAATTGAGGAATATAGAGTCTATCTTCATTTTGAGTTTTCTTCACAAAATACATTTTTGTTCTCTGATGTTCTGGGTCCCAGGATCTGAGGACAACAATGCACAAATTCTTAGGAAAGTTCAGGCTCCACTTATTATCCCATCTCTGCACACAGAATTAAGAATAATGGGCTTTTCAGATTGAAGTATTCCTTGATCGGCTAATTTCAGGGAAATCTGTAATGAATAGACAAGCACATAGAGAAGCAATGAATGAAACACCAGGAACCAAAGCAACAAAGTCAAGAAGATACATTAAGCCCAGTAATGCTCCACAAACAAAAAAACTACTTTTAGTATCATGTTCTTTGAATTCGTCCTACTCATTTTCTAAGGTGTGTCATAATTGGATAGTAAAATTATTCATTTATCTGAAAAATTATTTCATAAACATTTATCTTGTACAAGGCCTGAGACAAGGAAGTTCTGTAAGTTCTGGTGAGGAGAGCTTCACTCAAACATCAGAACCCTGTTGTCACCACACCTCATGACTGTGTACAGGGTCTCTCCAGGAGACTTGGAGCTGAATTTACACTGTGCTCAAGTTCACAGTCCACACATACACATGGAACACTAGTCTGCATTGAGTCCATATGTTTTTTACACTTTGGTCTTCATTAAGCCATAGATTTAGAGCCCCCATGGTGTAGAACTCTAAATCTCAAAGATGGTGCAAAAGAGACTCACTGGACTATAGATCTAAGAATTAAATGATGAATGAGCATATAGTTTTCTGTCACTTGACCCCCTCTGTTTGGAAAAACATCTTCAAATAAAACATTGTATATATGAAAAGCTACTGACCTGTGTTTCCTTACAAGTTTGGAAGGAGAAGTTCTGCGTTACTTTGACAAGAGCAAGTTTTATGTTCATTAGAGCAAACCTCATGGTGATGCAGTTTCGGGGTCCATTTCCAAAGGGCATGTACACGTAAGGATTGATGCTGTCCTCGTTATTCTTACTGAACCTTGTCCCACAATAGATAAGAAGTAAGCAAAATATTAAAACCTAAACAGTTACTTATTTCAGTTTGTTCCTTAGACACCCTCAAGCAATGGTGTAAAAGATGATTTCTGGGCTGGTCATTGAAATCCAGCTGTGGCTTTGCTATGAGAATTGTTAAGCTATGGAATTTTTCTACCTTTCTATTCCTTAGCCTATAGAAGTTTTTCCACCTTTCTCCCCCTTAGCCTATAGGATCTTTCAGTCTTTTTGAGATGAGATGAATGCTGTTTCAAAGGAAATCATGGTAAATTGAGACAATAAAGAAAACAAAACACACATAAAATTTAAGGAGTATAAGAGTGAATACATAAAATAAAATGAGATAGTGGTTATGTCAGTTATGGCACATGCTTTAAAATTTGAAAACACAAACACACACACACACACACACACACACACACACACACACTCATACACACAGAATAATGTGCCATATCTGAGGAGAATTAGTTTTAGCATTAGAATAAACAAAATCCTGGGTGTTGAAGGCTCTTATAAAAATAATGGGGAAATACATGTATAGCCTATGCACATCCTGAAATATATTTTAAATCATCTCTGGATTGCTTATAATAAGTAATAATATTTAAATACTATATAAATACTTATTGTTTTAGACTGTTTAGGGGAAACTGACAAGAAAAAAAGTTTATAAGTTAGTTGAAATTATAGATGGAAAAACCATACATAAGGCTGAGCACAGCACATGCCTGTAATCCCAGCAACTTGGGAGACAGCAGGATCCCAAGTTAAAAGCCAGCTTCAGCAATTTAGTGAGGCCCTAAACAACTCAGTGAAACCCTGTCTATAATAAAATACAAAATAGGGCTACTGATGTGGCTTAGTGCTCGACCACTCATGAGTTCAATTCCTGGTACCACGCAAAAAAAATCATACATGCAGAGGTTGAATGTATATATTATCAGGTGCAAGCAAAAATAAAATATGATACAATTTAGTTTAGCAAAAATATATATCTATACATAGAAATATGTTTATGAGAACATGATCATATTATTAATTCATGGTTATTTAAAGAATTTAACAAACTAAAAATTTTCTTCTTAGAAAAAGAAACATTTTGTGAGGTGAATAAAGAGACTACAGCTTGGGAGCAAATTTTTACCCCTCACACATTAGATAGAACATCAATCTCCAGAGTATATAAAGAACTAAAAAGCAAAGCACCAAAAAAACAAATAACTCAATCAATAAATGGGCCAATAACCTTAACAGACACTTCTAAGAAGATGACATACAATCAATCAACAAATATATGAAAAAATGCTCATGATCTCTAGCAATTAGAGAAATGCAGATCAAAACTATTCTAAGATATCATCTCACTCCAGTCAGAATGGCAGCTATTATGATGACAACAATAAGTGTTGGCAAGGATGTGGGGGGAAAACTACACTCATACATTGCTGGTGGGACTGTAAATTGGTGCAGCCAATATGGAAAGCAGTATGGAGATTCCTTGGAAATCTGGGAATGGAACCACCATTTGACCAAGCTATCCCTCTTCTTGGTTTATACCTAAAAGACATAAAAACAGCACGCTACAGAGATATAGACACATCAGTGTTTATAGCAGCACAATTCACAATAGCTAAACTGTAGAGCCAACCTAGATGCCCTTCAGTAAATGAATGGATTAAAAATGTGGCATATATACACAATGGAATTTTACTCAACATTAAAAGAGAATAAATTCATGGCATTTGCAGGTAAATGGATGGTGTTGGAGAAGATAATGCTAAGTTAAGTTAGCCAGTTCCCCAAAAAAACAAATGATGAATGTTTTCTCTGATATAAGGAGGCTGACTTGTAGTGGGGTAGGGAGGGGAAGCATGGGAAGAATAGATAAACTCTAGATAGAGCAGAGGGGTGGAAAGAAAATGGAGGGGCAGGGGATTAGCAAGGATGATGGAATGTGATGAACATTATTATCCAAAGTACAGGTATGAAGACATGAATTGATGTCAACATACTTTATATAGAAACAGAGATATGAGAAATTGTTTTTATGTGTGTGTACTAAGAATTGTAATGCATTTTGTTGTCATTTATTTTTTTAAAAATCAATTTAAAATTTTTAAAAAAGAATTTAGGATAGTGAATAGACATAGCATTTGTTTTGTTCCTTTTCACAAATTCATATCATTTTGCAAGAAAGTGTTATATTTATAACAGGAAAACTGCTTAAAGTACAAAGACATATATGAAAATAATTACATAGCTACCTATATGTCATCTATGATAAGAAATACAAGGACATGCTTGGACAACCTTAGCCCAGGGAGGTTCCCTTTCTCAGAGGTCCTGTACCTTTCAAGGCGGAACTCCTCAGGCTCTGGCCAGTGCTGTGGGTCTCGATGAAGAACATAGCTTGATATCATCACCACTGTCCCCTTCCTAATGGGCACTCCATTGATTTCAACATCTTTATTACAGATCCTCTCAAGTCTGCCAGCAATTGGGTACAACCTGAGAGTTTCATTCACCACCATGTTCAGATACTTCACCTGTAACACAGTTTCATAGGTAGCAGGTGCCTGGAGAGGAAAAAAAGAGATTTTTGGAAATTTATGTTTAGAACTAACTTTAAACACAATCTACGTAGTTTTATTAAAGTGTTAGGAAGTCCCAGGAATAACACAATATAGAAGGAGAGTAATGCTTACAATTGACTAAGCACTGTAATAACAATCATGTCCATTTGACAACCATGTCCATGGCTCATTGCAAAGTGCAGAGTAGTTTTATACATAAGAGACCTTTGGGACAATCCCAAATTCAGTGTATAATATCCTCAGCATCATCATGTACTACTTTTCCTCATGCAAGGAAAAGTAACAAATAGAATATGACAATTACACTGAGGGAAAATATGTGAAAATCACTGTTACCTTTCTCTAGAAAAGTCACATGCCTATTTCACGAAAATAGAAAATAGGAAATAACCAATTATATATAAATTTTTCTTGAATAATCCTGCTTTGAGTATATATATATATATATATATATATATATATATATATGTGTGTGTGTGTGTGTGTGTGTGTGTGTGTGTGTTTGTGTGTATGTGTGTGTGTGTGTGTGTGTGTGTGTGTGTGTGTATGAAACTTAAAGATAACACTACATCATGGAAAAAATATTGGGAGAATCTGGTAAGTTCCATTCCAATACCACCAAAAGAAGTCCAAGTTTGGATGGCACCATGTCACACAATTTCAGTTCCAGAGTACATTCTAAGGAGGGCAGGAAGCCACTCTCAGCCCCACCCTCTGTTGCTGGACCAGTCTCCTGGTTGTTCTTCAGGGATTCATTGTGCGCTCTGAAGAAGAGGCTTTGTGCCCACTTCACTCCAAACCAGCCATGCCAGCCCCAGAGACCAAGTGTCTTCATATCCAATAGACTCCCTACTTAGGCAGAGGAGTAAGGACAGCTGGTACTACTTGTGACTAATGCCTGGTGTGTCATTGGAGAGGATACAAGGTAGAAGTAAAGAATTTGGCTCAGGAGTCAGAAAACCTAACTCATCCCCTAACTGCTTCTCTCAAATACATTACTAGAATGTGAAGATGTGTGGAGCAGAGCATTGTCGTCCTGCCCATCAAGCCCAGGCTCACTCAGCAGACAGCCAGGCAGGAGCTCATGCCACAGCTCAGCAGAGCCAATGATCTGGACACTTGAGTGACACATGCTTACACTTCCTGGGTGTAATGATGGTAACTGGTAATGGATACAACTGAAACTACACTCTTTTAAAAATTCCTTGTAGTTTTAGGAATAGCATTTTCCCAAAAATACTGTTTTCTCCTTCATTTGTCTCTTCAAATCCTTTAAAAATAGAGGTGGTGGAAAGAATCAGTGACTATATTTTTGACAAAGCCTCCTAGGAAGTGAAAAGGAGGCAGTCTTGTTGAGGCTCAGCCTCCCCTCCTCCCTCTCCAGATAACATCTTCTCACCTTATTGGGCAAAGTCGAATCAATCTTCTGCTGCAGTTTGGTCTGGACATCGAGATGGGTGGCCAGTTCATACAAAATGAAGGAAAGAGCATTGCTAGTTGTCTCATAGCAAGCAAAAATTAAGATAATTGACTGGGCCACAAATTCCAGATCAGACAGGGCTAATGGAAGAGGAAACACAATTTAGGTAAATTCAGCAAATCCCAACATCAGAGTTTAGATAAAGAGAAATCCCATTAAACCCCACAGATCACTATGTAGGACCATGGAAAAGCAATTCAGAGTCATTCGCAGAGTGGTTTTCACTTTCATGTCTCTCTGATAGGGGAGACAAAGAAAAACTTTTTTTTATTCCTGTTTTCCGGAGGTCTATAACACTCTTGACTTGGCTACTAACTGTGCCATTCTCAGCACCACCAAAGATAGGTAATTGCAAGAGATACCATTTCTATCTAAGATACACAGTATGATCAACATGGACTTTTAGATACCTAGGCCCTGAAATAAACATGGTGTCTCTGCAAATCATGCAATTCAAGATTAAAAAAAGAATACACAAAACAAGTGTTTGAAAGGTCTACAGAGTTCAGATTTATTGATGATGGTTTTCTATGTTGTCATGAGAACACTTAATTACCAAATCTTTTATCCCAGTGAGTATGAACCCCATGAAATAGGACTATAAAGTCAAGGTTCAGGCCAGGTGCAGTGACATACACCGGTAATCTCAGTGGGAGGCTGAGGCAAAAGGATCATGAGTTCAAAGCCAACCTCAGAAACAGGGAGGTGCTAAGCAACTCAGTGAGACCCCTGTCTCTAAATAAACTACAAAGTAGGGCTGGGGATAAGGCTCAGTGGTTGAGTGTCTCTGAGTTTAATTCCTGGTAACCCTCTCCCCTGCACCAAAAAAAGTCAAGGTTTGGAGCTCGGATTTTTGCATTCGTAGCTACTAGCCACACGTGAATGATTAAATTTTAAACAGTTCCTCAGTGGCACTAGCCACATGTCAAGTGCTAAGAAGGCACATGTGTTTGGTGGTTATTTTATTGAAGAGTTAAACTACAGACTGTTTACTTCATCACAAAAAGCTGAATAGAATTGGGTAGATACATACAGGATAGATAGATGAATGGATGGATGGATAGATAAGTAGATAGATAGATAGATAGATAGATAGATAGATAGATAGATAGATAGATAGATAGATAGATAATATGTACATGTGAACTTAAAAATATGTACACTGGGGCTGGGGTTTTGGCTTCGTGGTAGAACACTCACCTAGCACACGTGAGGTACTGGTCCTCAGCACCACATAAAAATAAAATAAAAGTATTGTGTGCATTTATAACTAAAAAATAAAAATATCTTTAAAAAATATGTATACTGGCAGGTTGCAGTAAGCCCAGTCCACATCTCTAGAATTAATTGGTCAACATTCAAGACTTTATTCAGTTGATTGTCATAGTACTGGGTACCATGAATTAGAACTGCAATGGGAGTATTTGTGCATTACAGAAAAAAGCAATAAATTAGAAAAAAAATTGAAGGAGAGAGAAAAATATTTTATATCACTGGATGTGAGTAGATACAGAAATATTTCTTTCCTCTGTTGCATGTAGAAGTATTTCATGTTAATAATGTTGCCTACTGAGAGTATCTAAAAGCAAAAATCCACAAGATGATTACAAATTTTGATTTCTAAATTCCATTAATTGTGAAAACAAAAAAAAAAAAACAAAGCTGTCATGAGAAACAGCGCAGAAACCTAGAATATCTTAAATCAGAAAGCAAGAAAATACTTACAAAATAAATGAAAAGGACACAGAATACACTATATGCTACTATAATATGGTTACATGTCATAAAATGTACAAGACCACGAGCAAACCCTAAGAAAATCTGTGGACTGTGAATGCTAGAAGTGTGTCAATACAGGTTCCTGAACTGTGTAAATATAAATCTCTGGTGGTAGATATGGGGAGTGAAGCAGTGTATACAAGACTACATGGAGAACCTCTATGTTTTCAGTTCAATATTGCTATGGCCAGAATAAACAGAAGCTACTTTTAAAACAACTATAAAAAAAGATGACAAGAATAATAGAGGACTCAGGAGCCTACATGAAAGGGATTCCAGTGGACAAATATGGGAGAATTGAGCATCAAAATAAAAATAGTAAGAAAATAAGTTGAATAAAACTACCATGCTAGTGAAAGAAATACTTGTTTTTATCAGCTTCAACATTTGAACATGGCTCTAGGTGTGCTTCTCTAGAAAGTTCCTCAGGCTATTGTATATGATATCCAATCATGCACTTTCTGCAACTAGGTAGAAATACTCTTCTTCCTGGAAAATCTTCTGTACATTTCCAGAACAATCTTTCCTCTGAGTTTCCCCATCAGTAGATGAGATAGCAACCTTGTTTACCTTCATGAGACTCCACATCTTTGGAATTCTGCGAATTTATCATAAGCTGAAGAAAATCCACCCGATGCTAGAAACAGAGAGATTTCAAAGATAGCAGGGCATTAAGAGTGCAGAACTTATCTTCCCTACTGATACTATGAATTCTTTAAGTACAGAAGTCCAGCTGGAGTTTCCTAAGTCATCAGTGAAGAAAAGCATCCATCTACAAACTTTGAAGAGTAGGATATTTCCCTGAATGAAAACTGGCTGTGGTGTCCAATAGCTACTGGCCTTTGCTCTCCCTACTTGTGAGCTCCTGTGGATTCTGAACACAGCCTCCTGGCCAGAGAGTGGTTGGCTTTGTCTCCTGTTGCATTTGTTTGCTTAGAGAGAAGTCCTGGACCTCAATATTTTGTTTTACTACCTTAATTCTTCACCAAAGGTGCCACAAATTAATTTCCTACAATTGTTAGAGCTCATCATCAGATTTTTGGCAAGCTTCTTGAAAAGTCCCACCATGCTTGAAGCTATGAATTTTGTACTGACCCCTAGAGGGCTCATCCTGGCTCCCTGGCATGCACACATTATTGTGTCGGGCTTCATACATGAAACAAAATCTTCACCTAAAGAACCCCATGCCTGCTCCATGAGGGGCCAGACAGTTCCAGCTACCCTGAGGATGCCTTCTGTGGAGAGTTTGTAAAGTGAGAGTTTTTAAAGGTTTGGAAATGCAATGATTTTTGACTATATAAAATCTGATGAAATTAAAGCACCAGGAAAATAACTTTTATGTTGAAATTTTACCTATTAAAGAGAAGGGATATGATGAAACATTTTCCCTCTATTTAAAAAAATTATTTCAACTGATATATTAAAACATTAAACTATACATATCAACAGGTACCTGATTACTTTGATATATGTATATGCTGTTTGAAGTTTATGTCAGTTCAGACACATTTTAATTGCATTTATCATTTCCTAATGGTGGATGATTTCAAAATCTATTCGGTTCTTCGAAAAAATAAATAAGATCGACAGACCTTTAGCCATGCTAACGAAGAGAAGAAGAGAGAGAACTCAAATTACTAACATAAGGGATGAAAAAGGCAATATCACAACAGATGCTACAGAAATACAGAAGACAATTAGAAATTATTTTGAAAACCTATATTCCAATAAAATAGAAAATAGTGAAGACATTGATAAATTTCTTAAGGCATATGGTTTGCCCAGACTGAGTCAGGAGGATACACACAATTTGAACAGACCAATATCAGTGGATGAAATTAAAGAAGCAATCGAAAGACTACCAACCAAGAAAAGCCCAGGACCAGATGGATATACAGCGGAGTTTCACAAAACATTTAAAGAAGAATTAATACCAATGCTTTTCAAGTTATTTCAGGAAATAGACAAAGAGGGAGCTCTTCCAAACTCATTCTATGAGGCCAACATGACCCTGATTTCGAAACCAGACAAAGATACCTCAAAGAAAGAAAACTACAGACCAATATCTCTAATGAAACTAGATGCAAAAATCCTCAATAAAATTCTGGTGAATCGAATTAAAAAACATATCAAAAAAATTGTGCACCATGATCAAGTAGGATTCATCCCTGGGATGCAAGGCTGGTTCAATATACGGAAATCAATAAATGTTATTCACCACATCAATAGACTTAAAAATAAGAACCATATGATCATCTCAATAGATGCTGAAAAAGCATTCGACAAAGTACAGCATCCCTTTATGTTTAAAACTCTAGAAAAACTAGGGATAACAGGAACATACCTCAATATTATAAAAGCAATCTATGCTAAGCCTCAGGCTAGCATCATTCTGAATGGAGAAAAATTGAAGGCGTTCCCTCTAAAATCTGGAACAAGACAGGGATGCCCTCTCTTACCACTTCTGTTCAACATAGTTCTCAAAACACTGGCCAGAGCAATCAGACAGATGAAAGAAATTAAAGGCATAAAAATAGGAAAAGAAGAACTTAAATTATCACTATTTGTGGATGACATGATTCTATACCTAGAAGACCCAAAAGGGTCTACAAAGAAACTACTAGAACTAATAAGTGAATTCAGCAAAGTGGCAGGATATAAAATCAACACTAATAAATCAAAGGCATTTCTGTATATCAGCGACAAAACTTCTGAAATGGAAATGAGGAAAAACACTCCATTCACAATATCCTCAAAAAAAAATAAAATAAAATACTTGGGAATCAACCTAACAAAAGAGGTGAAAGATTTATACAATGAAAACTACAGAACCCTAAAGAGAGAAGTAGAAGAAGATCTTAGAAGATGGAAAAATATACCCTGTTCATGGATAGGCAGAACTAACATTATCAAAATGGCGATATTACCAAAACTTCTCTGTAGGTTTAATGCAATGCAAATAAAAATCCCAATGGCATTTCTTGTAGAAAGAGATAAAGCAATCATGAAATTCATATGGAAAAATAAAAGACCTAGAATAGCAAAAGCAATTCTAAGCAGGAAGTGTGAATCAGGCGGAATAGCAATACTAGATTTCAAACTATATTACAGAGCAATAGTGACAAAAACAGCATGGTACTGGTACCAAAGAAAGAGAGTGGACCAATGGTATAGAAGAGAGGACACAGAGACTAATCCACAAAGTTACAACTATCTTATATTCCATAAAGGGGCTAAAAGCATGCAATGGAGGAAGGATAGCATCTTCAACAAATGGTGTTGGGCAAACTGGAAATCCATATGCAACAAAATGAAACTAAATCCCTTTCTCTCGCCATGCACAAAAGTTAACTCAAAATGGATCAAGGAGCTTGATATCAAATCAGAGACTCTGCATCTGATACAAGAAAAAGTTTGCTCCGATCTACATATTGTGGGGTCGGGCTCCACATTCCTTAATAGGACACCCAAAGCACAAGAGTAAAAACAAGAATCAACAAATGGGACTTACTTAAACTGAAAAGTTTTTTCTCAGCAAGAGAAACAATAAGAGAGGTAAATAGGGAGCCTACATCCTGGGAACAAATTTTTACTCCTCACACTTCAGATAGAGCCCTAATATCTAGAGTATACAAAGAACTCAAAAAATTAGACAATAAATAACAAATAATTCAATCAACAAATGGGCCAAGGACCTGAACAGACACTTCTCAGAGCAAGATATACAATCAATAAACAAGTACATGAAAAAATGCTCACCATCTCTAGCAGTCAGTGAAATGGAAATCAAACCACCCTAAGATACCATCTCACTTCAGTAAGATTGGCAGCCACTACGAAATCAAACAACAACAAGTGCTGGCGAGGATGTGGAGAAAAGGGTACACTTGTACATTGCTGGTGGGACTGCAAATTGGTGCGGACAATTTGGAAAGCAGTATGGAGATTCCTCGGAAAGCTGGGAATGGAACCACCATTTGACCCTGCTATTGCCCTTCTGGGACTATTCCCTGAAGACCTTCAAAGAGCATGCTACAGGGATACCGCAACATCTATGTTCATAGCAGCACAACTCACAATAGCTAGACTGTGGAACCAACCCAGATTCCCTTCAATAGATGAATGGATAAAAAAAAATGTGGCATTTATACACCGTGGAATATTACGCAGCACTAAAAAATGGCAAAATCATGGAATTTGCAGGGAAATGGATGGCACTAGAGCAGATTATGCTTAATGAAGCTAGCCAATCCATAAAATACAAATACCAAATGTCTTCTTTTATATAATGAGAACAACTATGAACAGAGCAAGGAGGAAGAGCAGGAAGAAAAGATTAACATTAAATAGAGACATGAGATGGGAGGGAAAGGGAGAGAAAAGGGAAATTGCATGGAAATGAAGGGAGACCCTCATTGCTATACAAAATTACATATAAGAGGTTGTGAGGGGAATGGGAAAATGAACAAAAAGAGAAATTAATTACAGTAGATGGGGTAGAGAGAGAACATGTGAGGGAAGGGGAGGGGGGATAGTAAGGGATAGGAAATGTAGCAGAATACAACATTACTAATAGGGCATTATGTAAAATTGTGGATGTGTATTTGACGTGATTGTGCAATTTGCATTTGGGGTAAAATTGGGAGTTCATAACCCACTTCAATCTAATGTATGAAATACAATATGTCAAGAGTTTTGTAATGTTGGGAACAACCAATAAAAGAATTTAAAAAAAATTTAAAAAATTAATAAGAACAATTTTAACGTAGTGTTGCAATAAACATGGGAATGCATATCTCTTTTTGACATACTGATTTCATTTCCTGTGGTTATACACCTTGTAGTGACACTGTTAGATCATACGGTGGGTCTGTATTTGATTTCTGAGGGCCCTCCTCATAGTTTTCAACAAAGGCTGTCCTAATGTGCATTCTAGTCAACAATATACAAGAACTCCTTTTTAGAGCATTTGGGACTTTTTCTATCAGCAATATTTATGCCTTGACAAACTAAATTCCATGCCCATTATTTAATTGTAAATGCTTTCTCTCTGATTCATTATTTTTTCAGTATTTGGAAAATATAATTTTATTTATTTAAGTCTTTTTATTAGTTCTTTTCAGTTATATGAGAGTAGAGTCCATTTTGACGTAATTATAAAAGCATTGAATATATCTTACTCTATTTCAGTTCCCTCTCTAATTCATTCTTGTTTCTCAATTACCAGATGCTAAATTCTTTATTCTCCCCAAATGAAACCCTCTACTACTCCCAACCAAGAGTTATTCATCTACCTTTTAAAAATATACAAAGAAGTATGGAAGTCATACACCCATAGGCAAATAAATTATCAAAAATGAACCTCTGTAACCACAACCAGATTTTACCTGTTGTTTCTTTTGAAGGCGACATTCTTTCATTCTCTTTATAGCTTTCTTTAAAAAATTTGTGACATGCTTTGGAAACAGAGAGATATTCATTTTCTCATACATTGGAGTAAGGAATAAAAATATTACTGCAGGGGAAAGAAAAAACAAAGGACACTTCAGTGAAAAATGTAAAATTTACCTGGAGCAATTACATCTTTTCTACCAATTGGAAAAGTGGAAATCACAGGAGTTCCTAAAAAAAAACTATTTCTATTTGGACCACTGATTGGGCTCCAGGCCACTGGATGAGGAAGAAGATGTCATATATAGGATCACCACTATACCAGTGAGATCAGTGGCCCCTTATGCCTCTTTGGAGTGACCAAAGGAGCAAGATGAAAACCCTGACCCCTTTCCCCTTATTGTACTGGAATAGAGTGGCTTTGGATAAAACTAGGCTTTTGTCTGAAGCTGCAGTTAATCATGCTCTTCAAGAAAGAGCAGTCAGGATGGACCAACAGAGCATGTTTTCCTCAATCACCACATAAGGAATCCAGAAGGCATTATTAGAAAGAAAATTGGGAAACTCAAAGTATGGACAAATTGATCAATATACACCTAAATAAACACTGGATGAAAGAAGAAATATAAAGTGAAATAGATAAAGTATTGAAAGGAAATAAAGAAGGTATAATATGGAATGGAGAAAAAGCCATCATTGCTCAGAGAAAAATTCTCATCTATTAAATAAAAACAAAGATTGCAAATGAATGATCAAACTTTACATAATAAATCATGAAAAAAAAGCAAATTAAACTTAAAGGAAACAGACGAGAGAAAATATTAAGGACCAAAGTGAAAACTAATCAAATAAAAAATAAAATTAATAGAATAAATTAATTAAAACAAATGCAATTCTTTGAAAAAAAAAACCAACAAAATTCGCAAAATAATAGCTACTCTGACCTAGAAATAGAAAGGCTACAGTTAGTAGCATTCAAAATGAAATCTTGGGAAATACTGACATTATAAACATAGAAAGAATTATAAAGATATTGTAACAATCAGATTACACAACAATTATACAAATTACATAAATGAAATAGACAAATTCCTAAAAAGACACAAACAACAGAAACTGACACAAAAAGAAATGCAAAATATATATTGACATACATCCTGTGATGAGACTAAATTAGGAACTTTTCTACAAAGTGAAGCTCAGGTCCAGATGTTCCAAAGACAATTCTACCAAACATTAAAAGAACTAATACCAATTATTTACCTTTTTACAAACATTCATAGAAATATCTATTATTTTATAAATATAGAATACAGTGAACACTTGTAAAAGATCCTAAAATGCCCATGTTAACCTAATCCTAAGACTTAACACAAAGATAATACAGGAGAACTACAAACTGATATATCTTATAATTATGGATGCAAAATCTGAACAGAATATTAGCAAATGAAATTATTTGTTGTTCTCTATTCTCTCTCTTCTCTCTTCTCTCTCTCTCTCTCTCTCTCTCTCTCTCTCTCTCTCTCTCTCTCTCTCTTTCTCCCCTTTCAACTTATCTATATCCTCAAAGTCTATTTGTCTCTTTTCTCCTGCTACTAGCCAACATCTTTTGATTCCTCTTTTATGCTTCCTAAGATCTAATAACTCTATATCCTCATTTCCTACCTCCTTAACATCTCATCCTAAATCAGTCCCCCATTCTCTCTTGTCCACCATTATAAACTGTAGATCTTTTTGCAACCTACTGTTTACATTGTTAATAATAATCAAACTAACCATTTCTGTCCATTGTGACAAACATGTAAACATCTCAAAAGAAGCTATTTGGTTTAATTAAGCCTGCATAATGTTTGCATGGGGATATGTTAATATTGATCTCCTCTTTAAAGGAGAGGTGATGGAATTCTGCAGGGATACTATAAGTCTATTGGTAAAAACTGTAATACCTTAGATCTGCACTGCTAAAGGGAAAGACATGCAAACAATGTAAAAAAACAAGGGAAGAAAGTGCCCCCAAAAAACCGAGATACATTACTAGAACCAATGGCCAGCATAGCAGAAGAGATGTCCAAAAAGAGTTCAGGATGTATGTAATTAAAATGTTCTGTGAATTAAAGGATGATATAAGAAAGCAAACACAGGCAACAAAAGGTCATTTCAATAAAGAGCTACATAGCCAAATACAGGAAGCAAAAGTTTACTTCATATTGAGATAGAAATTCTACCAAAAAAGGAAAAGAAATCATTGAAATAAAGAAAACAATAAAGCAAATTAAAAACTCCATAGAAATCATCACCATCAGATTAGATCACTTGAAAGATAGGACCTCCGACAATGAAGACTAAATATATAATCTTGAAAGTAAAGTTGACCACACAGTGAACATGGAAAGAAACCATGAGTAGAACATTCATGAATTATGAAAAGTCCAAATGTAAGAATGATTTGGATAGAGGAAGGCATACAGTTTCAAAACAAAGAAATCAACAATTTATTCAATGAAATAATATTAGTAAATTTCCTAAACCTAAATAATGAATTAGAAAATCAAATACAAAAGGCTTACAAGACACCAAGTGTACAAAATCACAACAGATTCTACACCAAGGCACATAACAATTAAAATGCCTATCATACAGAATAAAGAAAGAAATTTAAAAGCCACAAGAGAAAGGAATCAGATTACATATAGGAGAAAATGAATTAGGATCTCTGAAGATTTCTAAAGCCAGACCTTCAAAGCTAGAGGGTCCTGGAATAATATATACCAAACTCTGAAAGAAGATGGATGCCAATCAAGAATCTTATATCCAGCAAAATTAAGCTTTAGATTTCATGATGAAGTGAAAAACTTCCATAATAAACAAAAATTAAAAGAATTTACAACTAGAAAGTTTGGACTACAGAACATCCTTAGCAAAATATTCCATGAAAAAAAAATGAAAAACAACAATGAAAATCAGCAAAGGAAGGAAGTACACTAAAAGAAAAGCCAATCAAATGAGAAACCAAGTCAAATTAAAAACCAAAAATAAAGCAAAATGACTGGAAATATAAACCACACTTCAATAATAACCCTGAATGTTAATGACCTAAACTCATCAATCAAAAGACATAGGCTGGCAGATTGGATTTTTTAAAAAACCAACAATATGCTACCTTCAAGAGACTTATCACATAGGAAAAGACATCCACAAATTGAAGGTGAAAGGTTGGGAATAAATATACTACTCACATGTAAACAAGCACAGGTTTCTATCCTCATATCAAATAAAGTAGACATCAAGACAAAGTTAATTATAAGGAATAAAGAAGGATATTTTATACTGCTTAAGAAAACCATTCATCAACAAGAAATAACAATTATAAATATTTATGCCCCAAACACTGAATTATGGGATAACAAGAAAAGGCCAAATGTAATGGCCATCTACATTCATCAAACTCTTTTCAAATTCAAGAGTAAAATAGACCACAATACAATAATACTGGGTGACTTTAACACAACACATTCACCACGGGGTAGATCTTCCAAACAAAAGCTAAACAAAGAAACTATAGAATTCAATAATACAATCAATATCTTAGATTTAACAGACATATAGAGAATATTTCATACATCAATGAGTGAATACACTTTCTTCTCAGCAGCACATGGATCCTTCTCTAAAATAGACCATATATTATGCCACAAAACAATTCTTAGCAAATACAAATAGAGACAGTACCCTGCATGCCATCAGATTATAATGGAATGAAATTAGAAATTAATGATAAAATGAAAAACAGAAGCTACTCCAACACCTGGAGACTAAATAATATGCTACTGAATAATCAAGGGATAGCAGAAAACATCAGAGAGGAGATAAAAAATTCTTAGAGGTAAACGAGACCACTGATACAACATATTAAAATCTCTGTGATACTATGAAGGTCGTACTAAGAGGAAAGTTCATTGCATGGAGTTCATTTCTTTAAAGAAGAAAAAGTCGATAAATAAAGGACCTAAAATTACATCTCAAAGCCCCCCAAAAAATAACAATCAACACTAAAAGTAGTAGAAGACAGGAAATAATTAAAATCAGAGCTGAAATCAATGAAACTGAAACAAAAGAAACAATTGAAAAAATTGACAAAACACAAAGTTTGTTCTTTGAAAAAATAAAAAAAATTCATAAACCCTTAGCCACACTAATAAAAAGAGAGGAAAATTACTAAAATCTGTGATAAAAAGGAAATATCATGATGGACACATCTGAAATATAGAAGATAATTAAAAACTATTTAAAAAATTTATACTCCAGTTAAATAGAAAATATCAAAGACATCAACAAATTTCTAGAGTCATGATCTATCCAAACTTAATCAAGGTAATATACACAAGTTAATTAGATCAATTTCAAGCAAGGAAATAGAAGACACCATCAAAAGCCTACATACAAAGAAAAGCTCTACCAGTCAGATTCTCACAAGACCTTCAAAGAAGACCAAAAACTAATACTTTTTAAATTATTCCATGAAATAGCAAAAGAGGGAACTTTTCCAAACTCATTCAATCACTCTGATTTCAAAACAAGCCAAAGACACATCAACAAGAGAAAATTTCAGACCAATATCTTTAATGAACATAGATGCAAAAAGTCTCAATTAAATTCTGGCAAATCCATACTACCAAAAGTGTTATACAGATTTAATGTAATCCCCATTAAAATCCAAATGACATTCTTCATAGAAATAAAAATGCAATCATAAAATTTATTTGGAAAAATAAGAGACCCAGAATAGCTAGCAGTCCTTAAAAAGAAAGTGAAGCAGGAAGCATCACTATACCAGATCTTAAACTATACTACAGAACTATAGAAACAAAACCAGCATGGTATCTGCACCAAAATAGACTTGCTGACCAATGGTACAGAATAGAAGACACAGAGACAAACCCACATAAATGTGGTTATATCATACTAGACAAAGGTGCCAAAAACATTAACTGGGGAAAAAAGCCTCTTCAACCAATGGTTCTGGGAAAACTGAAAATCCATATGTAGCAATGTGAAATTAAGTCCCTACCTCTCACCATGCACAAAACTTAACTCACAGTGAATCAAGGACCTAGTAATTAGGCCAGAGACCCTGCACCTAATAGAAGAAAAAGTACCCCAAACTTTCATTATGTCAGATTTGATTCTGACTTCCTTAACAAGACTCCTAAAGTGCAAGAAATAAAATCAATAAACAATAAATGGGATGAATTCAAACTTAAAAGCTTCTTATCAAAAAAAAGAAACAATCAATAAGGTGAAGAGAGAGCCTAAAGAACGGGAGCAAGTTTTGACAACATGCACATCATATAGAGCACTAATCTCCAGGATATATAGAGAACTCAAAAAATCTAACACAAAAAATAGCAAACAACCCTATCAAAAAATGGGCTAAGAAATTGAACAAACATTTCTCAGAAGAAGAAACACAAGTGATCAACAAATGTATAAAAAAATGTTCAATATCTCTAGTAATTAGAGAAATGCAAATCAAAACTACTCTAAGATTTCATCTCACTCCAGTCAGAATGGCAGTTATGAAGAATACAAGCAGAAATATATGTTGGTGTGAATGTGAGTGGAAAGTCATTTACATTGCTAGTGGGACTGCAAATTGGTGCAACCACTTTGAAAAGCAGTATAGAGATTCCTCAGAGAAGTTGGAGTGGAACCACAATTTGACCCAGCTATCCCACTTCTTGGTTTATACCCAAAGGACAAATAATAAGCATAATACAGTGATGCAGCCACATTAATGTTTATATCAGCTCAATTCACAATAGCTAAACTGTAGAACCAACCTAGATGCCCATCAACAGATGAATGGATAAGGAACGTGTGGTACATATACACAATGGAATATTATTCAGCATTAAAAGAGAATAAAATCATGGAATTTTTACAAAAATGAATACAGTTGGAGAATATCATGCTAAGTGAAGTAAGCCAATCCCAAAACACAAAAAGTCAAATGTTTTCTCTCATAAGTGAATGCTGATCCATAATGGGTGGGGGGGGTTATCCAAGGAATGGAGATACTTTGGATAGGGCAAGGGAAATGGAGGGGCTATGGGTGTAGTAGTGATGGTGGAATGAGATGGACATCATTACCCTAGGAACATGTATGATGACACAAATGGTGTGAATCTACTTCATGTACAAGTACAAAAAAGTGAAAAGTTGTGCTCCATTTGTGTTTTATGTAGTGGAATGCATTCTACTGTAATGTATAATTCATTAGAACAAATAAATAAATATTTTTTTAAAAAAGGAAATGAAGTACTCACGCATGCTTCAGAATGGAAGAATTTGAAAATACAATGATAAATGAAAGAAGTCAGACATGCAAAGACAAATATTGTAGGATTTGTTAATAGAAAATTCACAGTATCAGCAAATCTATAGTTAGAAAATAAATCCATGGTTGCTTAGGCTTGAAGAATACAGAGTTTATAATGAAATGGTAGTCTGGTTCTGAGTTGAAAAATGGTCACTAGTGATGGTTGAGTATATCTTCGTAGTGAACAATTTAATTGTATAATTAAGTGGGGTAATTAAAAGATTGTTAATTATGTATCAATAATGATCTTATTTAAATAGAGAGAGAGAACGAATAACATGGTAGTCCACATACTTATTGAGAGAAGCAAAGGGTCAAAGAAATGAAATTTTAACAGCTTCTTGACTTTCTCCACAAAGGGATCTTGTGGGTTGTTGAGAGAATCAATGTTCACTCCAAATGATGTCGCTGTGATCACATCCATACTATAGGCTCCAAAGATGCTGAATAGAGAAAGACATGGAAAGTTAAAACCAGTGCCTCTTCCCAATCCTTCCACTACACATGCAGCAAGAAGTAGGAGTAAGTTCACATACCCAGGCAAGACAAGCAGTGACCCACACACTCACAGTTATCTGCTGGACTCTCAGATGACTCCATGATCCTTCACAATTACTATAAGGCCTTTATGAGTTGCAAATGAGTACTGCCCTTGTTCCAGGAGTGATGGGCACAGTGAGGTGAGTTAGACTCACTTCTGAACTCAAGAAGCTTACCCAAACAGGGATAAGATCCATAATCAGACATACTACAGTAGCACAAATAGAATGTGAATGATGATAGTTTTGTTCAAACTGAGCTTCAGCAGGACAAAGGTGGAATAACTGAGTCTTCCTAGAGGGCCCAAAAAAGGTGACCTTGACCTTGACAGTATTTTGTCTTCTAGTATATAACAAACCTTGGTGGATACAGGAGAGATCCTTTCTCCCCAGCTTTACTGTCTCCACCTGGGAGAAGCTCCTTCTTGGATGAACAGTTGGAGTTGTGACTCCAAACTTGCTTTTGTCTGCTCATTGCACTAGCTCAACATTTGGAATTCAGCAGGCAGTTGGATGGGGCTCCTGGTGGAGCTTGGGATGCCAGAGCTTCCCTGCTACTTACTCTTTCAAGTTGATAAACTTTCCCTTCTCTGATTCCAGTCTCATGTTTTTCACCAACACATCTCCAGACTGGTTAATGATGGGGAATATCTATGCACAAAACAAAAGATCATGCATAGTTGAGTGAGGAGACTCAGTCCCCAACACTATGGCTTTCCCAGAATGAATAAATATGAAACATTTATAATGATTCTCATTATATCTCTTCTAAAACATAAAGACAAAAGAACATTTTTAGGAAGTTCAAATTCAGAGGACTATCCGTTTGAAAGGGACTACTATCTCTCTCACTTTCTACCCATACCCAGATTAATCCTTTAAGTTTCCAATGAAAAACGTTCCTATTTTATTACCTCCTTGAGTTTTCCACTAGTGAAGGTTGGAGACAGCAGTGTTCTTATTCTCTTCCACTGTTCGTCCCCAGACATGGTGATGGCTTTTTTCATAAATCCCACTGGACCAAAACTCTGGAGTCAAAGGAAAAGATATTTTGTCTACATAAATGTGGAGGTCTCCACAGTTGCAAAAGTTTGTTAAACAAGCTTTATTTAAAAAATGTTTAGTGTGTGATAGTAGAAAAAGAACACCTGGACTTAAGCCTAATGATGTGCAAGATTGACATCAAACCTACTAAAACCAGTGGGAAATGTGATAGTAGGAGCAAATGTGACTCCATTTTGTTTTATGACTTCATCCTGTAAAACAACCATGCCAAGTAGAAAAGTCATGACTGGGACAAGATGTTCTTTTCCTTTTGCTATAGAAACCTTTAAGAACACAGAACTACCTAACGGGGTATTGTTTCTGTAACTAGAGTAACTGGGCTCTGTTTCTGTAACAGGGGTGACTGGGCTAACTCTGATTGGTTAGGTTTACCTCTGCTTGACTGCACTGTCCCACTTCTGTTTCCTGACTTGCTTGCACTGACTAGACGCCCTAAACAGGCTTATAAAGAATGCCCTTGCAATTGTTTGGGGCTGATCAGGGGAACAGTTTTATGTTCTGGTCAGCTGCCACCAGTGTGCCTGAATAAAGGCTTGATTTGATTATATATAAGTGGTCTGGAAATCAGTTTAAGAAGCCCTGAGATGAAGCTTTAACTATAACATCCACTGCCTACTATGTCAGACATTCAATAGTATTTATTCCAAATGCCTAACCACCTAAGAGTTTGGAAGAGACACCCAGGTACCTCACATCATTTTTGGACTTTATATTCCAACCCTTGTTTAGATGTAAAATGTCCTTTGGTTGAAAGCTTTTTCCAGAGGAATAGACAGGAAGAAGACCTAAGAAGACCTAGTACAACCCCCAGGGCTATTGCAGAGGAGAAATGGGTTGGTGACAGATACCAGATGTTCTTGGTCAACTATATCTTACCTAAGATCAGTTCTGTCTTTACATGCATTTACAACATAAGCATCTTGATAAAGGGGTGCTTAGATATGATAATTTTAAAAATAATAATATTTGAAACATAAAATATTTTGTCTACATAAAACTCCGAGCTAATGTCAGAGTAAAGAAAAACAAATAAATAAAAGACATACAGGAAAAAAACACAAGTTTTTAATGGAATTTCTTCCAATATTTTCTACAAGGGAAGAGGGGAAAAGAAAGATAATTCTATTTTTCACCTGTGTGCTAGCCCACCAAAGCAAAACCCCTGAAATTTAGTTCCAGCATATATAATATATTTTTGTACTAAAATGTATGCTTCCAGCCAGGCACAGTGGTCATGCCTGTAATCCCAGCAGCTCGGGAGTTTGGGACAGGATGATCACAAGTTCAAAGCCAGCCTCGGCAACGGTGAGGTGCTAAGCAATTCAGTGAGACCCTGTCTCTAAATAAAGTGCAATGTACGACCAGGGATGTGGCTCAGTGGTTGAGTGCCCCTGAGTTCAATCTTCAGTCCCACCCCACCCAAAAATTAATATATGCTTTCAACACTCATTCACTGTAAAAATTTAGGAGATTAGAAACAGAGGAAAGTTTTTTCAACTTGACAAAGAGATTCTACAAAAAATTCATTTTCAGCTAACCATACACTTACTGGTGGCAAACTGAATGCTTTCTCCCAAGCATCAGGAATAATTCTACAATGTATGCTCAGTCACATACAGAAAGACAAGTAAAAATATTCATCTGAGTGTAGATTAGTGATTTGAACATGTTGGGAAGTAAATAGAACTAGATTTGGGCAGTGTGAAATATATGTATTATTAAACATAGCAGCAAATCCTATTATCATCCACAATTATCATACACTAATCAAAGATTTTAAAAATTTTTTTGTGATGCTGAGAAATTAACTCCAGACTTTGTGTCTTTGAGGCAATCACTCTACCAACTGAGCTAAACCCAGCCCCCAAAGTTTTTAAAAAGTGAAGATAAAGATTGTATGGGAATCCACACACACACATCAGCCTCATCTAAAATTGGGGTAAATTTTGGAAGATTAAAGTCTATATCCTTCTAAAGAAATGTTCACTCTGATAGCTCTTATACAATCTCACACTGGAACTCCCAGCTAATGTCAGAGGAAAAGAAAAACAAACAAATAAAAAGCATACAGATAGGATTTTCCCTATTTGTAGGTGTAAACGTTGACCACTGTGGTCAACACACAAGAAACCAGGCACATTTCTAAGGTTAATGAAGAATTGGTGAAAACACATTAAAAACACAATCTAAAACTGCACAAATGTAGGCATGTGATACATTTGCACAGAGCTGCACACTCATACATATAGGCACAAAAAACAGGAAAAATAAAAATAAAAACTTAGATTGTATCAATTTCCTGTTACTATAGAAATAGGAACTTAATAAATTTATAGTCATGTAAAAAATTATCATTGGGTAAAACAGAATAAATTATACATGCAACTGCCTGATAATGTTTTTGGCAAGGAATGACCTCTGAACCTATAAATATCTCAGGATAAAAATTCAGTTAATAAATAAATAAATGTTACTTTGAATTAGTCAAAGGGGAACAAATGGAAGGGTGAGGGGATGAGAATAGAAAATACTGTAGAATGAATCACACACAACTTTCCTATCTTCGTATATGAATACACAACTAGAGAAACTTCACATTATGTCCAAACACAGGCTTGGGAAGTTGTACATTGTATGTATAATATGTCAAAAGACATTCTAGTGTCATGTATAACTGAAAAGAATACATTAAAACTTAAATATAACTAATTAAATGTGAAAATGTTGAAAAGTAAATGCTTACCCACCGGTTACTGAAGACAGAATAAAATTCTTTGATGAGCACTGTTTTGATAGTGCTTGGCTCCATAATAAACAAAACAGGCTGTCAACCATCATATATGCTGTGTTAGAAAAATAGGGCTTATTACATCTAACAGGCCAGATTTTGCAGCAGAAATCCAGACTTCGATCCTGATGTTACCTATTCTACCTGCCTAGCCCTACAAAACATAGCAACATAAAGTTCTAGTTTAGGATTCTGACCTCAGAAGACACTGCAGTCTTCATAGCATAAAGGGTAATGTAGATAAAGTAGGTAGAAATAGACAAAATACACCACCTAAGACATCATAATTAGAAATAGCATTGGAACACTTGTTAAATCTAGATAGTGAATACAATAGTATTGCCTACACTATTTTCCATAACTTATTTATTTATTATTTATTGTAATTATTGGTGGACAGAATGCCTTTATTTGTTTATTTTCATATGGTGCTAAGGATCAAACCCAGTGCCTCACACGTGCTAGGCAAGTGCTCTGCCACTGAGCTGCAGCCTCAGCCCATAGTCTCCATAACTTTTTACATAGCCAAATATAGGTTTGTGAAAAAAATTGAAGGCAGAAAATTGAATAACTTCTCACAATTATTAAGTTTTTCAAGTGGTAGCTAAAATGGGGGATTTGGAGACCCAGTGGGGCATGTTGTATCCTTGGATCACATGTTGTGTCCTTGGGCCATGTCAACTGAGCAGAACACTCTGGCCAGGCCTGTGGCTTTCTGGGGATTGATGAGAGAAGATAAAGAAGAAGAGTCAATGTCTTCTACCTCTATTTTTAGTGGAGAGCAAAATTATTACACCTCTTCTTTGGCTCCCACCAATCCCCCACCAGCTCTAAAAGAGAATAGTTGATATACTTAGCTGAGGCACCCTCCAATATAAACCCTATCAATTCACCAGGAAACTCACTAGTGGAACTATATCCTATGTCTGGTCTCAACATCAAATGGATGAAGAAGAGAAAGAAATGCTTCATTAAAAAGTCAACACTGAAAACTTAAAAATGGCATATGAGCAACAATAATTATGACAATATAAAAAAAGAAAGAAAGTTAAGGAAATGAAAAAATCTGAGCAGAAATGGTTTCCCATCTGCTTCCCAGTACCTCCCAGCTTTTGTTCAAAAGCATACATTAAATCTAAAATTTAAATAAGAGAATTTGTCTTTAAATTAAAAGGAAATCAATGGAGGAAATAGATTATGCCATAAATTTATAAGCCAATGATTTTAAAAAACAATTCTCAAATAATACATTTTATTCATCTAAAGGGGACAAAAAGAAAGCAAAATCTGGAAGATAGGAATAGCCAGGCATTGGACACAAAGTAAGGCTGGAGACTCTGGGTCATCAAAAGCAGGAGAAAAGCCAAAACATGCAACATTCTCAACCTAAGTCAGACTGTAGACCCAGACTCCTGGTTACATGCAGAACCTTTGGCAGGACAAGCCTCCAAGGACTTTGCAGCACAGAGGGTTGCATCCAAAAGCTTGGGGCTGAGGTTGTCCTCATGCTTTGGGGCACCACATCATAACAAGTCTACCAAAGAGAAATTTCCAGAATACTCACCCCCATGTTTTTACATACTTTTTATAACACTCTGTGTCAAAATTAGACAAACCCTAGGAAGAAGAACAAAATGAAATTACATTACTATTGCAAATGTACTGACATTGCATTAAATGACCCAAATCCCATGAAATCAGGCTTCTTGTTCCTAACAGGTGGTTAGAGAGAAGCTCTTATTCAGAGGCTTCTGAGGAGAAAAGAGAAAATATGCAATGTTTGAAATAAAATATGTAAAGTCACTTAAATTTTCTCTATTATACATAATCAACCAATTTCCCTTGTCTATGAATACAGCATGCTTTTCTTCTACAATATTTCTTCTTCTACTTATGTTGTCTCATAAATACTTGGACCTTCTGAATTATCACCTCCATGGGCACATGAGGAAACGCAGAGTGAGTAAAGTGAGTGTTTCCCAGGGCCATTCATGAACTTTTATCTCCTCATTGAGGATCATTTTAATTTATCTCAGGTTTTAACTAGAATTCTAGTAAAATTAGGGACTTAAGGACACCCGCAACCTCTTCTAGCCTAAGAGATTTATGTTATCACAATCCTGTTGTTGAGTAAGTAAGTGACATAGTGAGCAAATAAAAAGCGGACTTGCCTTTCTATGTTGTAGCTGAACTTGGAAAATGGAAGTTGCTACCTCTCTGCCCATAGGACACATATAGTTAGACACTGGCTCTGAGTTTTCATCATAGAAACTAAGCAATTAATCTTCCTCATGCTAAGTTTTATTTGTAATATTTTAACTGTACAAATAAAGCATCCCAGAGGTTTGAGTGTGTCTTCCTATAACCTGCACTGAGAAAAATAAAAATCCTCTGAGAATGCTCACAGTTTGCTGAACATAAAGTCCACAGCTTACAATGTGGATGTGCCAGAGTCCTGAGCTCATCAACACAAGGGAACCTGAGGCCAGGAGGAGTTGTAAACAGAGCCCCAGGGTAAACCTCACTGTGCTTTGGATGGGGATCTCACAGAGTTTCTGAAGCTTAGAAATCTTGAAACTTCTCTCATGGAGCTGAATTTCTACTTATGTAACTAAGCAGATGTTTGCAATCATAAGAGGCAAAACAGGGAGCTCAAATGATACTCATCTGGCGATAATTAAGAACAGTTCCAAAAAAAAGGAAGAGGCGTTGGCCCAGGAATTCCCAGCTTTTTAAAATATACATGTGAATAGGTCCCATATCTATAAAGTGGAAGAGAAATCCAGATCAAGGGATTGTGACTGTGTGTATATAGTGGCTCAAGAGTCACTGATCAAGAATGGGAGCCATGAAGCCAGGCAGGTAACATGTAGGCCATGAATAACAACAAAACTCCAATGGTCCTAATCACATCTGCTCATCATTTCCTCTCTCACATTCCCTGAGAGACTCCAAAAGTCACAATACTTAGCTCAGAGAAGCTAATTCCATCATTAGGCTCCCAATGTTACAGTGAATATCTGATATAAGTCCCCAAACATGAACTTAAAAATTCCTGAGCAATTCAGCCTAAATTTCTTCTAGGTCATTTCACTCACTGGTGTCAGTTCAGGAAGATGACTTGATACCATCACGTTGGCCTCTCTAGTGGCCTCCAGTGGGGGTTGTCCCCACTCTGGACCTTCTTCCCTCAGCAGAGAGAAATATTCTCTCACTTTTTCATAACTCCTATCTGGATGCCTTTTATTGCATCCCTCGTCCATGTTCTCTTTTAATCATCTGCTGTAAGAGATTAAGAACATTGGCATATGGGGAAACTTTTGAATAAGAATAACCAGCTGGGAAGGTATATTTAAAGATATGTGCAATCTACATCATGGATGTATGTATTAGATTAATATTCCTTCAATTGTTCAAAAAAGATGGGTCATTTTTAAACAGATTGGTTTTCACAAATACAGAACCCTAGGGTCCTATTTTGACCTTCAGAAGGAACGTGAGGAACATACCTCAAAAAAATTGCACTATTGAACAGAATAAAATTAAAACATTTCTATTAATTTTAAAATGCCACTGGAGGGAAATAGATACAACAAACGCCTGAATACCACCCTTTACTTCAATTGTTACAACCAGGTTTATATTTTCTATTTTCACATCATTATGAATGCCAACTCTCATAAAAGTGGATTTAAGGTAGAAGTCAAAGGTCTCTTTGGGGCAATGTCTTCTACTCTCAGTCAGAAATAACTGCTCTTTTTACCTGATCCATGAAACCAGGAACCCCACTAGATAAAGAAAATATTGTATATATACTCAATGAAGATTTACTCAGCCATAAACACAAATAGAGTTATGCCATTTGCAAGAGTAAAGGGCATCATACACATGCACACAAACACATATTTGCCCACAAACACACACACACACACACACACACACACACACACACACACACCCTAATTTGGGGGATTTTTAGTAGCAGTAATTGAACCTAAGGTTGCTTAAACATCCAGCCACATCCCCAGCTCACTTTATTTTTTTTTAAATTTTGAGACAGGGTCTCACTGTGTTGCTTACAGCCTTGCTGAATCTGTCTTCAAACCCTCAAACACATGATCCTCCTCCAGATCCCCTGGGATTACAGATGTGCATCACTGTACCCAACACACACACACACATAATGTACCTCAAGCAACAATAGTGTTACTGAAAGCTCAGTCTTGTCCCTGATGTCAATTCAATAAAAAGGACAGTTTTGAGAAAAAGAAAAAGTTTTATTGTTTACTGAGGAAGGAGAAGCACAGAGGACTCCTTTCCCAGAGGCTGTGATTCTGCCCATCAGGGAGAACAGAGGATTCCTTTTTTGTTTGTTTGTTTGATTTTTTTTTTGTATTGGTAGATGGACAGAATGTCTTTATTTCATTTATTAATTTTTATGTGGTGCCAAGAACTGAATGCAGTGCCTCATATATGCTAGGCAAGTGCTCTGACTCAACCCAAGAACTGATGGTTTTTAAAGATATAATCCATTCCAGGTGTTCCCTGTGAGAGGTTTGATTCACCTATTAATTTGGGAGATAACCATTCTTATGGCACCAGTCCTGAAGTCTGACTTACTTTGTTCCTGTGGTGGGTGTATGCTCAAAGACAGATGGATAACTCAGCCTAGGATGGGAAAAGATAATCTTGTTCCCAACCCCCTGGTTATGAAGAGAGGAAGAAGAGGAAAATAAAATCCTGTCCATATTCAAATAAGCCTCAGTGGCGAAGCAGCCAAAGTCTATATTCAAAGCATGAAGTGGATGACTGATAAAATAAGTGAAATTTTTGTCTAAAACATTTGATTTTTTTTCCTATTTCCTGAAATAAATTGAAGAGTATTGGTATTAGTTCTTCCTTAAAGGTCTTGTAGAACTTGGCTGTGTACCCATCTGGTCCTGGGCTTTTCTTGGTTGGTAAGCTTCTGATGGCATCTTCTATTTCATCACTTGATATTGGTCTGTTTAAAATTGTGTATATCTTCCTGATTCAAATGGGAAAATCGTATGACTTAAGACATTTATCGGGATTAGGGTTGTAGCTCAGTGGTAGAGCTCTTGCCTAGCATGCCTGAAGCAAGGGTTCGATTCTCAGCACCACATACAAATAAATAAAAAGATCCATTCACAACTAAAAGAAAAATTTTAAAGAAATTTATCAATGCCTTCAATGTCTTCTATTTTATTGGAGTATAAGTCTTTGAAATAATTTCTAATTATCCTCTGTATTTTGGTCTCTTCATTAGCATAGCTAAGGGCCTGTCAATTTTATTTATTTTTTTCGAAGAACCAACTTTTTGTTTTGTCAATTTTTTCAATTGTTTATTTTGTTTTGATTTCATTGGTTTGAGCTCTAATTTTAATTATTTCTTGCTTTCTACTGCTTTTGCTGCTGATTTTTTCCTCTTTTTCTAGGATTTGAGATGTAATATGAGGTCATTTAATTATTAGCTTTTTCTTCTTTTAAGGAATGAACTCCATGCAATGAACCTTCCTCTTAGTACTGCTTTCATAGTGTCCCAGATTCCCTCCCACCTCTTTTCCTTGTTTCATGGTAATCTTCTTCTCATGCTCTCCCTTCCTACTCTGTTTTGAGTCACCTCCCTTATATAAGAAAAGACATTCAGCATTTGTTTTTTAGGAATTGGCAAACTTCGCTTAGCATAATCTGCTCTAGTGCCATCCATTTCCCTGCAAATGGCACCCATTTTTTCAGAGCTTGATATATGTGGTTCCAGGATCCTCTCTCTGTGTTTGTGGCATTGGGGTCTCAGGTGGATAAGAGGCACAGCCTAGACTCCAGAGAATATCTCTCTGGGGCTTCCAAATGTTAAGGCACTATTCCAAAATCCCAAATAAAACTCTGTGTCTTTTTGAAGTAAAGATAAAGAATTTATTCTTGCCAGGGCCAAGAGAACACAAAGCCACCAGATCTGCAGCCCAAGAATTGAATGCTGATGGGGGAAAGCTTAAAAACACAAATAAAAACACAAATAAGGGAGGCAGGGGAGGCAAGTACAATCATAAGACATATTTCATAAAGTGGAAAGAACCAAGTTCTCAGAATTGGCACCTTTTTGTGCATAGTCAAGAAGCAAGCTTGCATTAGTTCTACAGTTATGGACATTGTTTTCAGGAATCAAGTTGGTAAGGGTGGCAATTTTAGCTTCCATGTGAATGGGCTCATGCAGAAATGGGGGCCAATTCTGCCCAGGGTGAATTATCTGAACAAAATTGGGTCAGACTGACTTAATTTTCAAATCATCCCAAAACAAATCCATTTATAATTTTTTTTATTAATGTCCTATGGAAACATGTGATGCTGGGACCCACTGTGCCACACCCATGCATGCACATTCCATGTTCAGTGAGATTCATTCCACTCTTCTTCCCTTTTTATGTCCCTTCTTCTTCCTCCTCAACCCCTCCAACTACTCTACTGAACTTTCCTCTATTTTTTATTAGTTGTTCAAAACATTACAAAGCTCTTGACATATCATATTTCATACATTTTATTCAAGCAGATTATGAACTCAAATTTTTTGATGAAATTATCTCTCCCTTCTTTTGTTCCCTCTCTCTTTTTCTTGTATTTTTTTTTATCTCCTCCTTATTTGCCTTACTTTGTATTAGCTTCCCCTTTGTAAAGAAAACCTTTGAAGTTTAATGTCTTGGGACTGGATTATTTCACTTAACATGACTTATCTTCATTTTAACCTTTAGCATTAATAACCTGTAACAAAAAAGGAGCAAAGATCTACCAACAAAAATAACTATTTTATAGATTTTTTAGTGTTGTTTATATACTTACTTTTACCAAAATTCTGGATATTTTTATATGGTTTCATGTTAATATGTAGCAAAAAAAATAGTATCTGTTTCATTATAGTAGTCACAGGAGGCTATGCAGCCCTTCTTTCTGGTAAAGTATCTGAAACTTTCTGACTTTGTTGTTGCTAAAATAATTCATCACCATTGGGTTTTATTGATTAAACACCCTAGAAAATTTAATGGGTGTGAACCATTTATAATTCTGCAGAGTTACACGGTGTTCTCCATGGCAAATAAGATTTGAGTTCCAAATGTTCTTTATGACAAGTGGAATCTGGGCCCAAACTGGTGTGTTGTAAGGTGACCAGTTAATCAGTCTGCTGATTTCACAATCTCAATGGGCCTGATTAGGGTGATTAAAATATGAACTTCCTAAGTTTTATGTGTAAGTTGAAGTTGTTAGATGACAGTCAACCAGGATTATATCTACAAGGTAGAAAAACATTAGATACATGTCATGATTGGTGGCAGTCAAGGTCTGCCTTTCAGAACTCACTTTGATATATATCATCTGTGACAAATTGTTAATGAAATCTTGACTTGTAGTGACTGGCTCTAAAGCAACGCCTAACAGCATGTTCCTGGGTGTCACAAATTCCCATTCTTACTTTACCTGAACTGGTTATTGTCTACATTTTCTGAGTTTTTTGTGGTCCCCTGAGGTTGTTGTTTAATATTCAACCAGAATTTTTCTAGTGAGATAGTGTTGTAAAAAGCTATTGGATACATGTCATCCTTGCTGACATTGTTGGAATTGTGACATCTTCCAGCTGGCTGCTAGTCTCAGTCACCTCACTTACTTTCTCTAAGAATATGTAATTGAAAGATTTAGACTTAGAAGAATATAGATTTATTCCCATGGTCAGGTGTGTGAGTGATAGATTTATGTCTATGTTTCTAGATTCCTGAAATGATTTCCCTTCGATACTGTTACTATTTCCTCCTCTTTTTTCTAAAATTCAATGTATGTTTTTATCTGGCTGTTTCCCAACTCTCCCAACCTATGGGCATTCTGCAATTCTAAAAATGCTTCCACTTTTTCAGTTTAGTTACAGTAATGACCATATGCCTCACTACCAATTTCTCTATAAATCTGTATTTTATTACTAAAATGAAGAAATTGAGGCAGGATATTTTGTAAAGAAATGATGCCATTCAGTCACATCCATGCTGTCCCAAATGATAGAAATTCATCATTTGTAAGGCTGAATAGTGTTATCTCTTGTATACATTCCACCTTTCCTTTTATACATTCATTAATTTATGGAAACTAAAGTTGATTTTTATTCTTGGTTATCATGAATAATATTGCAATAAACATGGGAGTACACATGCCTTTATGACACATATTTTATCTAAATAAATATCCAGAAGTGGGATGCTGAATCATATAGTAGTTCTATTTCTAATTCAATATTTGTTGTGTGCTTGTAGAATTAGGATCTTTTTCCTGTTACATATTAAACTCCATGAGAGTAATAATTCTGACATTTATATGCAGTGCTGTTGCATGTCCCAAACACAGCAGGCATGCAGCCGAGCCAATTCATAGTGTCACTGAGGTAAGGAAAACACCTTCTCCAATGCCAGAGAGAACACCATGGGACCTGCCACTTTCCCTACAACATCCAACCATGAGGCCTACAAGGGTTGGTTGTTCCCCTTCTTCAGCAATCAAAGCTAGATACCACCTGGTTTCCCAAATGGACCTAATCAAGTGTGCCCCTACTGAGAAGTGTAGGCTCTTGAGAACAGAGTTAGAAAAAAAATCTTGTTTGCATTTAAAAAATTACTCTCTATTTTTCACAGTCAAGATTAGAAATTGTGAAAATTGAATCTAACACTCAAATCATTTCAGCACAACACTGCCTCCCTGCAATGAGAGCAAATACTTAAACAATGGAAATCAGTACAGGTTTCCCATAAGAGGAGAAACTTGAGCTAACAATGTAAGGTATAATATCAGATTCATGGAGAACCTTACAATACTCTGTATCCAGTGATAGGATCTGAGCCTAATGCCCTGTGAATATTATTTGAGACTCCACATTGATAGTATATGAAGAATACTGAGACAGAAACTCAAATATTCAATGTTGACAAAGACATTTATTATACTTGAATGGTTACTGTAGTTATCTGTTTTTCATTATTTTTGGCCAGAACACCCTAATCTTAGTCATCTTTTTAATCTCAGCACTTAGAGCAGACCTCTAAAAGTACATGCAGATGCTTCAATACAACAAAGAGTAGATGGGAGACAAGGGGTGGTTTGGGTGCTTCCTGTATATGTTCAAATAAATTGTCAGTTTGCAAACTTTTTATGTTAGAAAACATTGCTTCTGGGGAATCAAATGGCACAAAGAACATGTCTCTTATTATTATCCCCTGTAGAGTAAGACCATTTGCATCAGTTGGGAAATAGTTCTGACTATATTTCATTCCCAAGTAATGATAGCTATTGCTTTTTTTAAAAAAAAAAAAAAACATCAGAAATTTATCTGTTGCTCAAAACATTACATTGATCTTGACATATCATATATCATATGTCTCTTATTATTATTACCTGTAGAGTAAGACCATTTGCATCAGTTGGGAAATAGTTCTGATTACATTTCATTTCCAAGTAATGATAGCTATTGATTTTTTTAAAAAAATCAGAAATTTATTGGTTTCTCAAAACATTACATTGATCTTAACATATCATATATCATACATTTGATTCAAATGGGGTATGAATTCGTATTATTCCCACATTTACAGATTGCAGGATCACATTGGTTATACAGCTACATTTATACATACTGTCATAGTGTCTGTTGTATTCTGCTGCCCTTCCTATCCACTTTCTATCCCCCCTCTCCTCCCCTTCCCTCACCTCACCTCTCTCTACCCCCTCTACCATAACTCATTTTTTCTCTATCTTTTTCCCCTTTCCTTCACATCCTCTTATATGTATTTTTGTATAACAATGTGGGTCTCCTTCCATCTTCCATGTAATTACCCTCTTCTCTCCCATTCCCTCCCACCTCTCATTCCTATTTGATGGTGATTTTCTTCTCATGCTCTTCTTCCATGCTCTGTTTTGAGTCACACCTCTTATATCAGATAAGACATTTGGCATTTGTTTTAGGGATTGGCTAACTTCACTTAGCATAATCTGCTCTAATGCCATCCATTTCCTTTCAAATGCCATGATTTTGTTATTTTTTAGTGCTGAGTAATATTCCATTGTATGTGAAGTCTAAGCACCCTGGTTAGGGCCTAAGATGACAAGGGTAGAGGAACTGTCACGTTGGACTTGGTAATGGCACAGTATTTGTAATTATATGCTTTGGAGGAAAATGAAAACATATGAATTTCCACAGGAAATTTATTTCCAAAAAAAATAAGGAAGGCATTGGGATTAAGTTGCCAGTGGTTATAGATGACACTCTGACCTTGTTTGAATGCATTCTGTGTACCCCTCTGATGGAGGCACAGAGGATGGTCCTACTCATTAATACCTTCAGTATCTCCCTGATTTTCGTCCCCCCTCTTTATCCCTGCTGAGGGAGGGAGGTAAGGATGGAGGGAAAGAGAGAGAGAGAGAGAGAGAGAGAGAGAGAGAGAGAGAGAGAGAGAGAGAGAAAGGGAGAGAGGTGTTCTTACTTCTGAAAATGCCACAGGGGACCTGCTGAGAAAATAACTATGGGATAGGAATGGAATCTCAACTGATTAGCTGTTACAGTCATAGATCTGGCTATGTCTGATATTGACCCTGTCAGGAAATGGCAAGTACTGAGAAATGACAAGCAGAAGACTTTTCAAACTCCCTTCACGTTAGCTCTATCTATCCTATTTTGTTGTGATCCACAGCTGTTGTGAAGCCATTCAAATTCACTGAGCCTCAGTTTCAACCTCTGTGAACCAGGGTTCACTCTATGAAACAGAGTCCATTAAAGTCAAGGAGAGAAGTCAGGCATATTTAAGAATTTCCTGGGCTAAAAATCAATCTCACCATGCCTGGTGATTGCCTCCCAGCTTTTCTTCCTGTCCTTTTCCTTGTCTGTAAGTATCTCTGCCACATATATCCTTAATCACATCTCTGCAGAGTGTCATTTTTCAAACATTCCACAGGAATACCACAGGCATGGCTCTATCTGAGCCCATTTATGTGTCTTCTGCTCAAGTTAAGCTATTCCTGGGCAAGGAGACTATGTGCCAGAAGACTCTACCTGGTACAACACCTCCCCTTGGCCTTGAATCAATGCATGGATAAATATATGTATTTCCTTACTGCATTTAAATGAGGAGCTGTTGTGTCTGTCTAGTGTCTCCTAAAAAAAGTATTTCACTCAAAAGTAACAAACTATGATCGTCAACATTTTGTACTGCTTGATAAGCTCCAAAGCAAAGACAAGAGGTTGCCGATATTTAGTATTGAGATGTCCACCTACACAGGCCACTGTTCAGTAGCCCATATACTTAAACCCAGAATAATGGGGTGAAATGGAAGTGGTTATCTGTAACCACTGAACTTACCAATAACACTGATTGAGGTGCTTATTGACTTCCCACAGAATAAGCACTAAAAGGAGTTCAGACTGAATGTGTACATTTCTTTTCCAATTACCAATCTGGGTAGGGAACTTGGGTTCTGGAAGTATAGGTCATGAATAACCTATAGTTATAGTTACAGAGAACTGCTTATTGTTTTTACATAGAACATGCATTTAAAGGAAGTCAGAGTAGGGGTGTTTATGACCCTTTTCCAACTGCCAGGGTTCACAGGGCATTCAACCCCTCCAACTTCAGGTGGGGCACAGGTGGCCCTACTCCTGGCCAACATACTATCTCCATCTCCTCTTCCGTAATGTAAAAATGCAGGCTGGCCTAACCAAATACATCTGGGCAAAGAAGGGAAGCTCTGCAGGGACAGCCTTGCATAGTGCAGCCCTAAAGGTTTTCATCTTCAGCTTGGTCAGGAAACTCAGTGTAGAGAATTGTCCATGGAAAGCTGTGATAGACCTGATCCCCAACTTCTCCATGGAGATCGGGATTTTCTTCACAATCAGCCTGGTGTTTCTCTGTCTGTGAGTAGCTGTCCAGGCTCTTCTCCTCTGTAACCCTGGAATTGAGGTATTTTTTAGGGCCTTATTGGTTTAAAGTGTTTGGAAGGTCAAAACAGATAATGCTAGAAATGCATAAGTTTCTATTAATCTTAACTAGATGCTTAATATCTGCTTGAGTTACTACCCCTTCCCCCAACTTCCTATTCCTTTGTCTACAGGGGTTATTGAGAAAATTATTTCCTGGGATGATCTGATTAACTGAATTTTAGACCCAGACCAATGATCCAGAATACAATGGAGGCAAATTATACAAAATAAAAAAATTTAAAAATTGACTGCCATGTGCAGTAGGAACCTTGCCTCTTTCTATATTCACTTTGGGAATTCTGGAGGCATCTGGGTTATTTGGAGATTTGTTTTATTATCTTTATCTTCTCCATTATGTCTGCTGGAGATTATGTGTGGCTGTCTTGTGGATATCAGGAATTCCTGTTCTCCTCCCTCCTACTCTCCAGCATCATTTACAAAAAGCTCCACAGTGCACCCCCTACCTAGTTGGAGGGTCACACTCCACCTTCCCTCTTTTCTGTGATCTTCCCCTGGAACCTCCATCCCCTCCTAGAACTCAATTTCTACATCATGCAATGTGCAGAACCATTTAACTCTAAGTGTTGAACTTTTAGAGCAGAGACAGCTGTTGGAAATACAGAGGAGGAATCCCAGAGCCCAGCTGGCCTTGCTGGGGAATGCCTGTGGATCCTTTAAACACAAGTCTTTTCCTGAAATAAATTTTATAATATTTTACAAGAGTTACTAGATTTTTACAGAATATTTGACACATTGTCTGCTTTAAAGGCTCATCTCTGGAGAAGAAGATGTTAATTCAACCATCTGGAACACATCACAGTTTCTCTTTTGATATTGCACAGTACATCTCTTGCTATGAACAGGAAGAAACTTGAACTTCAAAGGGCACCTCTATTGTAACGGAAAGGTCTCTTGGGGAACATTCCTTTCATACACATAGAACTTTTCATACCTTCCCATTTGTCACTATGGGACCAATCTTCTGGGAATAACAGATACAGGATTCAGTGGTTGCTGGCAGCCTCTTTCCTTTTTCTCTCTTCTTTCTTAAGTTTGCCCCATCTCAGCCACATTGGAGTAAAGAGGTTTGCAGGATCCAGAACCCACAGCTGTGGGTTTAAGGACATAACATATCAAAGATGAGTTGCAGGCAGGTCTGCCCTAGGGAGCATCAGCCCTAATGGGTTTCATAAAGAGGTAGTTGATGGGACAGAGGCAGCAAATGAATGGCTTTGTAACTGACCCTATTTATAAGTGTGAGCATGGCTGGCACTGTGCTAACCATGCAAGTATCACTGGTTGTAGATTTCATGAGGAGAGAAATGGCCTCAACATTGGTTCCTTAGTAACCCATTATTGTTCCCAGTGCCACTCAGGTGAAATGTGGAAAATTAGCCTTCCCTACATGTCAAATCATACGGAGTGTCTGACGACAGCAATTTTGGTATCTCTGAAGGGGTTCAGATTTCTCTGATATCATGGGAAGCCTTGGACCCAGTTGTCATTCTATCTATATATAAGAGCACTGTGAGCACTCCCAGATCTTTCTGGGAGACAGATCTAACTGCCAGACCCTAAAATAGAAGCATGCTTCAGAGAAAAGAAAAATTATAAAACCCTCAGAACAAATTGTAAGAACGATATTACCAAAGGTGATTCATGACTTTGTGATGTTGAGAAGATGCACTTAAGCAAAATCTTATCATTCAAGGAAAAGAAAAAAAGTCTTTCTATTTCTAGCACATTTATTATTTCATTAATGAGAATCATAATTTCATGGAATAATCAATTTCACCAATCGACATAGGCAAATCAAATGCCCTGGCAGAATTTCAGTCTGAAGCTCTCAGGAACACTGTAGTTTGAGGATGTTTATCAACTCTTCATTTTAGGATGGGATCATAAAGAATTCAGGTTCTTTTAGTTAATCATGAGTTTTCGGAGGTCCCTCACTGGAGGTGGAGGGGGAGAAGGTGGGTTAATGCAATTATTGCTTTGGGGATTTTACTGTCATTATATCACCTACATGTCACCTCCCTGGCTTGACTGCTCTGGTTTCTGAGTCTGTGACAGGCAAGCCCCACATACTTTCACAATTCCTGTGACCTGGCTTTCTCTTTTACAGTATAGCTATGGGACCTCCTCATGTGGACTTTTAAAGGAGCTGGAGATTCTGGGACCAAAACCTCTGTTGTTTGGGGGAACTATTCTGGCTTGCTGCAAGGTAAGAGTTGCTTAAGTTTCCATTTTGCTTCTCCTGGTTGCAAAGATCCACTTAGTTCCATTTAGATTCTGCTCCTTGGGAAGAAGTGCTAAGGTTTCAGAAACTGTGTGTGGGCTCCACAGAGTATAGCCAGGATTTCCCTGGGGCTCTAACCTCATTTCTTTGGAGCCTAGTGTTTGCCTCAGGTTCACATCCAAAATCTCTGGCACATTCAGAGAATTATGTTTGTTTCAGTGAAAGACTCCATGCATTTTCTCTCTGAAAAAGCAATAATTTCCTCTCCATTTATCCCAAATGAACTTTTCAGTAGATGTGTCCCAAAATCCACATTCCTGTGACCTACTTTTGCATTTTAACAATGGAAAGATATATTCTTAACTTTCAGAAGTGAAAACTCAGAGCAAGTGTTGACCTTGCCTTCTCCGTGTGTAGAGGTGGCAGTTCTCCATCTCTCCATGCTGAGTGGGAACTCAGGAGGCAAGTTTTCTGATATTTGCTCACTTACTCACTTTCTACTCCACACTATGCCTGGGATATACATAAGTCTGTTGGTCGAAGCAGACCACTGGTGTCTTCAGATTCCTAACTCTATGAGAACTCGAGGAGAGAGCTCATGAGGTAAGAGGAAAGCATGCCCCTGGAGGAGGTGAGCATATTGTTGGGTCTTGCTTTTTAATTCAATCTGCCAGTCTAGGTCTTTTGATTGATAAGTTTAGGCCATTAACATTCAAGGTTATTATTGAGATATGATTTGTATTCCTTGTCATTTTGCTTCTGGTTTTTAATTTGATTTAGTTTCTCCTTTGGTTGAATATTACTTTAGTGTAGTTTCTCCCTTTGCTGGTTTCCACTTTTTTAACTTCCTCCTCATGAAATATTTTGTTGAGAAAGCTCTGTAGCTCAGGCTTTCTAGTTGTGAATCCTTTCATTGTTTGTGATCATGGAAGGTTTTAATTTCATCTTTAAATCTGAAACTTAATTCTGCTGGATGTAAAATTCTTGCTTGGCATCTATTTTCTTTACATCTTGAAATATTTTATTCCAGGAACTCCTACCTTTGAGGGTCTAGGTTGAGAAAACAGTTGAGATCAAAATTGGTTTCCCCCATATGTTATTTGATTTTTTTCTCACAGCCTTTAAGATTTTACCTTTATTCTCTGTAATTCATTCTCATTCTAATGTATCTTGGTGTAATTTTGTACATCAGGGGTAATGTAAGCCTCTCATATTTAATCTTCCATTCCATTCTTTAGGTTTGGTAAATTTTCTGATATTATATCATTAAATTATTGCTGCATTCCTTTGGTTTGTATCTCTGCTTCTTCATCTATTCTTATAATTCTTAAATTTTTTCTTTTCATGTTATCTCATAAATCTTGGATGTTCTATTATGGTTTCTGACTATCTTCTCTGCAGAGTCAACTCTATCTTAAAGATTATATATTTTGTCTTCATCACCTGAGGTTCTTTTTTCTAAGTGGTACAGTCTGTTGGTGATGCTTTGTAATGAACTTATAATTTGGTTTATTTATTCCTTCATTTTTGAGGATTGTGGGCTTTTTTCCCCAGAATCTCTATGTGTTTCTTGAAGTAATCTTTTGCTACCTTTATTTTATCTTTTATCTCATTATTGGAGTGATATATTGTCTCCTGTATTTTCTGTGTTACATTATTCTGTGCCTTGAAAATCATTTTAATTGTGTATGTTTTGATGTCCTTCTCTGACATTTCTTCTACTTAGCTGTCAATGTATTCTATTATTGTACCATCTTGGTTTGTTTAGGGTCACTTTCTTCCCTTGTTTTTTCTTTAATGTTGTTTATGGGTCTTCCTCTATAGCAGTATAGATCTGAGGTATTACAGTTTCTACTCTATAATTTTGTAATGTCCCTGCAGGTTACCAATACCTCAACATTAAGGGGTATATTAATATTTACAGCATCAAAAGCAAACAATATGCAACCTTAAACTACGTAATTCCTACTTAGACAATTATAGTCTTCTCACAATAAACAGAAATAATTTATTCAATTAGTGTCCACATTAAAATAGTAGGGTTGCATAAGGGTATACAGTTTTGAATGATGAACAAAACGGAGGCTTTAGGATATGGGATTTGTGAGGTAGAAGGTGAGAATATAGAGATATTAGGTCCTAGGGAGAGTGAAAGGGGTATGAAGCGAAGTAGGCTAGCAAGGATACCTCTGGTGTAACCAGGATAGAACCTTGGTGATGGTCTTGCAGGTCCTGGATGTTGTCTCTAGATGGAATTGAGCCAGAAGAGCCATGCATTGGTAGATGTGGTTTGGACTTTTCCTCCACATGTGCATAGTTGATCTCCTCTTCCGTACACGCAGCTGTGGTCAATCTCCTTTTCCTCCTCCATGTGTCTGGCTGAGGTCAGTCTCCTCCTCCTACCCACATTGGGATGAGGTCAGGTTTCTCCTCCTCTGTGTGTCTGGCTGTGGTCAGTCTGCTCTTCCTCTGCTCTGGGGCTTAGATCTCTCTGGTCCACCTCCTTCATGTGTGGGGCCATGTTGGTCTGTTCTACTTCTTCCACATGTTGTCCCAGGAGATCTCTCCTATATCTCTTTACTTTCACCAAGGCAGTTTCTGATTGTTAAACTGTTTACAAAATGTATAAGAAATTTAAGGATATCCTTTGATTTTTGTAAACCCATGCAGATGTATGATTTTTGTACTGTACTCTGGATAGTAATCTGTACTGTAAAAGTTAAAAACAGTAAAATGTAATGCTTAATAGAGCACTTTGCAATGTTGATGTTCTACAAACTAAAATTATCTGTAACAAAAGTCTCAGATATGTATAGGAATAACAAATTGGGTTGATATTTATTAATATCATTTAATGTTTTACAACCAGATAAAGTAATCTGTTGTCAATAAGTTATATATAAAATTTTTTGTTACTCTTGACATTACAATTGAAATATCAATGCACTTTTAAAAATAATGAGAGCCTTATCTGTTTAAGGTAAACTTGTAAAACATGAAAACATTTTGCCACCTACCCACACAAAAGGAAAGTTAACAGCCCCCTTAGCCTTTCTCTGATCCAGGTTTTAAATGTAATGTTATATTGTGTTAACTAATATTCATATAGACTCAGGAAATAATATATGCCAACTTTATAAAATGACATTTAAAAAGGCAAAATCAATCTCAAACGTAAAACTCATTACCTAAAATTTGTCAAGTCCCACCTTACCTGAGACAAAACTCTGCCTTCCACCTACTACATGTTAAAATGGCTCCAAAATGAGCTGGATTTCAGTTCAAATAAAATTATGTTTAGAAGAGTGATACATTTTTTAAAGATTACTTTGATCTCAAAGAGGAATATAATGTATAAGATAGCCAAACTTCAAGATAGCTATTACACAAACTAAGCATATTTTTAGTCTTGTTAATTTCATTATTAAGTAAAACAAAGACTATGACTTTGTCTATGTCAAATTGTTTTACAAAGTATTAACATCTAGTTGGATGGGAACTTATTCACTCATCCTGACTACCCCAATGGCCATGAAGGTAAATGAACTCACAGGGTGGATTTATCTCACCTGAGTCAAGACAAAAAAATATCTCCTGCAAAAGATTGGACAGACTAAGAGACCTCAACCACCCTCTAAAGATAAAACTAAAAAAAAAGAAAAGTTAATTATATTTTTTCTCTTACTCAGACTGTGTTCTAAGTCCAGAATTAATAAAAAACATATTTTGTGAATCAATTATATATATATATATATATGAATATATATCAATGAATATATATTGTAAATCATATATATAACAATGAATATATAGTATTTTATATATAAATGAATATATATATTGTGAGTCATATATATATATATATATATATATATATATATATATATGCCATTACAACCCCCTACCTCATTCAAAAGGGCGAAAAGTTATGGGCCAGGATATAGGTCCCTTAACCAGACAAACCATTTTACTCTGAGACTCCATTTCATATAAGAAATTCTTTTGCCAGAAGAAAACCCTGCCACTGCCATCCTGATCCTGCTTAGCACACCCTGCTTATAAATGCAAATGTTTCTCTTCTTCTTATACAATGTAAAGTTATTCTCTTTTTGGTTCCCACTTTTCTTGGCAATGTACCCTAACTACATAGAATGATTGTCTAGATATTAGTAACTATTCTTTCAGTTATACTCATTTAGGTTTGTTTTGATTCATTTCCCCCTCTGCTTATGATTTTAGAGCTTATGATTTATGTGTATGGTTTTTAGTCATAGTAACAGCCATTTATGTTTAATGTAGGACATGCTTTACTTGTGGTTTTTAACTATAAATGATGTGTTCAAACCCTTGGAGTGGGTCAAGTAGTGCAGACAGTGGTGAATAAAAGTTCCAATTCCTATATTGAGTTTGACTCAGTGATTTATTGTAAGCTCATTATAAAAATAAAGCACTAATTTTCAAAAGTAGAAATAAAACTAGTAGAATAGAGAAAGGGTAACAAAAGGAATGAGAATAGGAGGGACAGAGAAATTACTATGGTCTGAAGTGGAGCAAATTATATTCCATGTTGTATGATTATGCACATCCATTTTAATGGGAATCCTGTGTTTACAGCCACTGGGTGATTCTTTATAGGAATTATGAGAGAGCAGAAGTGGAGCTCTTCACCACCTCTCTGGTGAGTCAGGGGAAGGGGTTAGTGGGGATACATGATGCCCTGTGTGACTCCTGAAAGTTGGTTAGGAATTCACTTAATGAAAAACAGGTTGGGACGCTCCAGGAGAAGACTATCCTGTATAGAGAAAAGAAAACAAGAACATGTCACATTTAGGGAGCTTGAGATGTGATAAATGATAACAATCCCTTAAAACATCTTATGGAGGTATAGAGTGAGACAAGACTGAAGAGGCCAGCATGTCTTAGTAAAGAAGAATCAGGTGTTGCTGAAGGCAATTCGGTTTTATCCTTTGGGTGTTAGTAGCATTTGGAGGGATTTTAGTACAAAAGAAATGTCAGCTGGGCATCGTGGTACACTCCTGTAAACCAAGTGACATGGGAGGCTGAGGCAGGAGGATCACAAGTCTAAAGGCAGGCTTAGCAACTTAGTGAGGTCATAGCCTACTTAGCAAGACCCAAGATTCAAAAAAAAAAAAAAAAAGGAAAAAGTCTGAGTACCAAAATCAATAAATAAATATTAAAAAGCCCATTTTACAAGGCTCTGCCTAGTGCTGAGCAGGGCATTTCCTGGATAATACCAGCCTGCAGTCCCATCAAGCAAGTTATAAATTCACTGTCCCATGTGGAGGGGAGAGTGTGCAGGTTTTGCAGTGCTTTTCAACATGACCCCATGATGCTCATCTTCTCCTTACTCATTTTCTCTTTTATGAACTCTGATTTCTCTTTGATTTATTGGCTTTGTCCTCATTTACTTCCTGCTTTCCTGACTATCAAAATGATTCAGATTATAAAATGCCTGAACACTTTCTACCTCTGACTGTCTGCTGACTCCAGAAATTCAGTGAATTCACATTTAGTAATAAACTAAAGGTTGTCTGTGGATTTGTCTTCACAAGCAGTTCTGCACCATTTCATAACTATGTTGAAAGAATTCTGGGAGGTGTGAAAAGAAATTTTAACCCATGTGAGGCTGACACATCAGCCAGGTTTTTGAGAGAATCCCTTGCCCCTTCAGCAAAATTTGGAATGAGAAGTTCTGGCTCCAGGGTCCCACTTCAGAATTAAATTGCCTCAGCAATTTTCTTAATCAGTGTTGGTTTCATGGCTATAACAGGGGAATTAAAACAACCCAACTCTAGTTGTCTCACAGAGTAGAAATAGGATCTATCATTAAGAGAGATGTAAATGAGCTTTCTAAACTATGAGGTACTCTGTTCCCTTATTGGTTATTTTCAAAAGAAGAAAGGCTCAGGGATGAAGCAGGATGTGAGCAGCCATGATGAAATCTTCTTACTCTTAACCTCAAAATTTTCAGAAGGTTTCCTCTTCCAGAGTGAGGAGGGGAGATAGGATGTTCCACACAGAGCTAAAATGGCATCTTCAACTGGTGCCTTTGTAGGAGAAAGAGCTCTGGGTACAACACTTTCAGAAGATCTGGGCCACATTCCAGTCCCTTATCTCAACATATGTTGCAGTAGGTGAGGATAATCCCATGTTGCAAGATTAAGACCCTGGGCTCTAGAGTTAGATGATTTAAATTAGAACAGTGGCTCTAGTAGTAATATGTAGGTAACCATGGGTGGATGAGTTAAACTTGTGAGACTTAGTTTACTCATTCATAAAATAATGACTATAACCACACAAATCTCATAAAGTTGTTGGATAGATTGTGCCTGATAATGAAGAAGAAGTTCTTAAAACAAACAAACAGGAAAAAAAAAACATACACTAGGAAAGACAGTGGAATTAATTGAATGTCACCTTTCTATGTTCATATATGAATACAAGACCAATGAAACTCCACATCATATACAACCACAAGAATGTTATTCTTATTAAAATAAGTTATACTCCATGTATGTGTAATGTCAAAACACACTCTACTGTCATGTATATCTAAAATGACTAAATAAAAAATATAGATAAGTAAATTAATTCTAGCTATTCTTTCCTGAGTTATTGATTTCTGTGTGCGGTGCCTTTTTTTTTTTTTTTTTTTTTTTTTTTTTTTTTTTTTTTTTTGCACTCCCAATTGACGGACCTCTGTAGATTTTACAGCTCAGGACATCTGTGGCAGGTGTGTCATCTTTTAGTTCCAGTTAATTCCATCTTTTATGCATCCTGATCATAGGATCTCTTGGTTTCTGCATGAATTGGAGAAATTTGGGGACTATAATATACAAGATAATTAGAATAATGTGGAAGGGGTGTGTTTCATGCCAAACCTGAGATAGGCAGGCAGTGCTGAGTGGGTCTTCTGATTGAGATAACAAGGCTTTTGGACCTTTTTGGTCAACTTCTCCCACATAACGAAAGAGGTCCAGGCACACTTAATGCCTCACACTTTCCACGCCTCCAGTCCCATTGATCCTGTTGTTTTTATATTTTTCAAAGAACGAGTGATTTGAAGGAAAAAAAAGGATGAATGTGTCAAATCCTGCTGCAAAGATTTCAGTAAAGAATTTTTTTACTTCACAGTATTTATCCCAATCTGTAATTCAAAATCTGTATGAGTGGAATTTTTGTTTTTGCTGTTTAGTGTTTCTTTCCCCCAGGAAAAGTTAAACTTCATGAAGGCCAAGGTTCTGCCTGGCTTATGTGTAATGCATGGCTCAGATCCTAAACACAGCAGGCATGCCAGACCAGTCACCCTTCAGTGATACTGGGGTGAGGTATATACTTCTTCCAGTGCCAAGAGGGAATGTCCCTAGATCTGAACCTTTCCTCACCAACACAAACAAAAAGGCCAGACAATTTGGCCATTCCCTCTCTCAGCTACAAAGCTTAGATACCTGCCCCTCAAAACTTGCAAGATGAAGGTAGTCCCTACTTTTAAAAAAGGGCATTTGATAACTGAGGTACACAGATAATATTTCTATGTTCTTTTATTCATTTCTTTCTTTTTACTTTTTGCATATTTAATATTATGGCCTTTGTGTTTTGAATGTAAAGCATAAACCAGTTTATTCCACCTTTTATGCATCCTGATCATAGGATCTCTTGGTTCCTGCATGAACTGGAGAAATGTGGGGACTATTCCACCTTGAGCAATTTACTTGCCCCTGAATGTCAGAACAGGCTTCTCAAAGAGATGTCACATGTGCTGATGAAGAACAAGGGGACGGACCATCGCGTGGCAAGAAAAAAACTCCACCATTCAGGATTGATAAGAAGCTGTTTCTCATTCCACTATGATTACTTTATTTGGCATCCTGAAATTGCCTGTTTATGTGTGCCTCTCTCAAATCATCAAAATATCTGGGGCTGAGTTTCTGTGTAACCAAGTACTTAGAGCAGAAATTTATAGATGAACAGTGAACCAAACTTGGTGCCCTTCAACAGGTGAATGGATAAAGAAAATGTGTTCTATATACACAACAGAATATTATTCAGCCTAAAGGAATGAAATTATAAAATGTTTTAGTATATGAAGGAAGCTGGAAAATATTGTGCTAAGCCAATCCCAGAAAAACCAAAGGCCGAATGTTTTCTCTGATATGCAGATGCTAATTCACAATAAAGGTTGGGGGTTGGGGAAGAATAGAATTACTTTGGATTACACAGAAGGGAGTGAAGGGAGGAGAGGGGATAGGAGATAAGAAGGATATTAGAATGAATCTATTGGTTGTACACTATGTAGAGATACGAGGGTTGTGTAATCATTTGCATAGAGTAATAATGTGTGATTCATTCTATTATTCTTCTCTTTCTGTTTTATTTTGAGGAAAGGTCGATCTAAGTTTCTTAGGACCTCCCTGAGTTTCTGAGGCTGGTTTTTAACTTGCAATCCTCCTGCCTCAGCCTCCAGAGTCTTGGGTATTACAGGCAAAATATAAATTGTCCTACTGTTTGAGATAAATAAGGAAAGACTGTACCAAATAAGCGTTGTAGGAGATGTGTTTTGGAGGCTGAGCAGGAATGTTTTATGAGGCACAAAATCATACTAGGCAGATGAAACTGTGTGGGGCAAAGATTTAAGAATGTTTTGATGAAAGTCTGTTTTTAACAACAGCAGCTGTGTTGCAGAGACACATAAGGAGATTTAATGCTAGTGGCTTTGCTTTGGTTTCTCATGATATCAAATAACCTATGACATTACCAATTACACAATGATTTATTGATTTCCCACAATATATGAACTAAAAGTATTACAGGAGTTCCAGGCCAGGTACAAAAGCCAGATCTGGCCACTCACCTGAGAAAACAAACCCAAATGCTAATTGTGAAAAGCAAGAAAAGAACTTTAATTCCAGCCACAATGGGATACATGTTTTAGGCATATATACAGCATGCTGACATGACCTGAAGGTTTAAATAGAAGAAGAATTGGGGAAGTGGAGAAGAAGAGGTATGCATTTTTAAGTAGTCTTGGCCAAACTGTAGTCTGATGGATCATTATCTCAGTTCTAGCACTCTGAGAAGTCCTTATCACTTGAAGTGGGTAAATTTAACTTATTGCATAGTATGTTCATTTACCAGACCTGGAATGCTAAAAGGGGCAGTGTACGTCCCATTAAATGATTGCTCCTGTTGAGGGAACAATCTCCTCATGGTGATGTGTCTATAATGCTGTGTCATTTTTGGAAGGGATTGAGCAATGACTGAAAACTTCTAGGCTCAACACCAGGTCTCTGAAACAAGGTACTGTAAAAGCTGATGATTTAATGTTCCCTCAATTTTGCCTCAGTTTTCAAGGGGGTATCAAATATATTAGGTAAATTTGGGTTAATAAATGTGGTATTTTTAGTTTTTAGATGAGCACTACTTAAATGATTAACATGTTTATGTGCATAGCTGAGCAGTCAAAAATATTAAGTTAGTAAATGATACCAAATACAGGCAGAACACCAAGCTTTATCCTGCTTTTAGTTACCCACTGAACAGCGGACCTCAGAGTCACTGCATTTACCAAAGGTAGCTTCTTTAAGTTCCTATTATAAAAAGACAATGTAAGACAGTGCATGATTCTTTACCAACTCCAAAAAGAACACCTCACCCTCTAATTTCAGGAAATGGAGACAGTGACCTTTCTTCTGGCTGTAGCTCTTATCTCACCTCATTTTCCAGCACATAAACTGGCCTTGCACCGCTTGGCACAGAAGGGATGCTCTGCAGGCACATTTCTCCAAACAGCATCCCCCAGAGTCAAAAGGAAAATTCAGAAGACAGAAGTGTTGAAGGAAAGTGGTGATGGATCTGATCCCAAATTCTTCCATAGAGACCTGAGTCCTCCTATCTATCAGCCTGGTGCTCCTCTATCTATAAGGAGCACCATTAGGAGCACCAACCTGATTAGGCCCCCAACTCCAGAGAAGAAAAGGCTAGCAGCACTTAAGACTGAAATTGAGACAGAAGTCCACACAGGTTATATTGGACTTCTGTCTGAATTTCACTCTTAATTGCTGTCTAGCCTTTTCTTTTCTGGAACCTTGGAGTTGGAGGCCTAATCAGGTTTCTGTTTCCCTTGTATTTGGAAGATCAAAGAAATGATGCAATTGAAATTGCTATGAACACTTAAGAAGTTCCTCTTCATCTTGGACAGACTTCTTGAGCTCCTCCCCACTTCTAAATCCATATTCCTTTGGGCAGATGGATTGGTGGTGAGGTTTGTTCCTGGGGATGATCTGATTAGCTCTGAGTTTGCACCTAGTGTAATGAACCAGAAATAAACATATATAGCTAATGAATAAGTTATTACTATGTACAGTGTAAACTTCACCCTTTCGAGCTTTGAGAATTTCAGGGACAACCAGTTTGCTTGGGGTTTTGCCTTTATCCTCTGGGTTTTTTGACTTCTGCAAAACAAATGTAAAAGGAATATCTCTCATGCATGTGGGGATTCCTGACTCCTCCTGCCCCCAGCACTATTTATACAATGAACCAATTACACCTGAGACTCCCCCAGGAGGCTAACTGCACAATTTCCTGTTTTCTGTGAACCACTCCTGGCACTCCCCTCCCTCCTAAAACTCAATTCTTCCACCCTACAATACACAATACTGTTTCTTTCTATATGATGAGTATGTAGAGCAGAGGATAACTTACAGAAATTTTAAGAAGTCTTATTCTTTTGCTTTGTATTGTTAGCATAAGTAAAGAGATATATTTCTTCCAATATGAAATCTGCAAGCAACCTGAATAACACCCCAAAGCTAATTTGATTTTACAGTTTTTTCTCTATACTCCAGCATGAAAACATAAATAAATATCATCTAGTAGAAAATTGTGCTTAATAATGAGATCATGATATCTTGAAGTTGAGGGAGAGAGATTACTTTGATGTATGTGTTGGAAAGATTCCATGCAGGTTATATTCATTCTTAAAAGTAGGGAATCACAATAGCATGAAAAAGGAAAATGTAGATCTAGTTTCAATTCTCTGAAAGTAAAGGTATTAATTCAGGGTGTTATAGTGACATAATCCTCTTTCTAACGACATTTTTTAATAAATTGATGTAGCTTAATTTTCTTGTATTTAGTTACATGATTTGTACAAAAGTGTATGAAATCTACATTATCTTCAACATTCTCCTCTAAATAAGTAGCATCAAGTGCTTATTGCAGCTGTATGGAACTCATCATGGATTCTTATTTTATGTTGCGTATTTTCTGCCGTGTCAACAGGACTGTACCTGAACTTTGGAAGGTACTTCCATGTAGCTGAATTGAATTGCAGGGCTATTGAGCCATTTATACTTGTCGCGCTTTCCTTCTCTGCCACTATGGGGCCATCTATACAGAATTAGATGTTTCATGATTAAAACATCTGGCAGAAATCTCTTCTTCACCTTTTCTTCTTCCCGTGATCTCTCATCTTTGAGTAATGCTGGGGTAGGGTAGGAGTTTTAGGATCCAGAATACTCAGGAATGGGGACTGGTGAACATGATACATCTTAGTTGCTGACTATTCAGCCCAAGGGGGCACCAGCCTTTGTGGATTTTCTTACAAAAAGAGTTTATGTATCGAGACAATAAACAAATTTCTTTGTGATTGACCACTTTGGTAAACATGAGCATGTCTGGCTCTGTGCTGCCATTTGACCATCACCAGTTGAAGGAACACAATCAACAAGAAGAGGAATAGTCTGGAGATGATTTTTTCAGTCATTCATTCCTCAAAGTAGCACTTAAAGGATGTAAGGGAAATCAGCCTTCTTTATGGCTCATGACAACCTGATTGTCTGACAACAGACTTTGATGTCACTCAATAGATCTCATATATGTTTTAGGCCAATGGAAGTCTCATTTTTTAAAAAATGACACATTTTTGATTCAACAGAAATAAGAATACTATGACTGCTTCCAAGTGCCCATGTGAAGTCAGATTTAAAGTAGTGCTGGATGCTGAACCAGGGACATGGCAGAGAGAAGAAAAAGCATAAAAGATTGGTGAACAAATTGCAAGGAAAAAATGTCACCATATTCTCTCAGTGGATTACCTAAAATTGAATGGACTTGGTTACCCAAAATCTCACCATCAAAATAGTGTCAAAACATCAAACCCCCACCTTTTTTTACCTAGTCTAGAAATATCTACATTAAGGAAGGGTCAACATACCAAAAAGACATAGCAAACAAAATGCCCTGGCAGAACACCAGCCTGGATTTCTCAGGAGCACTCACTTATGGGAATGTTTAGCAAGTACGAACCCAAGAATTTGGGCCATGAAGACTAAATATTTTTAGCTAATTATTGTGCTTTTGGGGTCGGGAGGGGGTGTTCTCTAACTGGAATTGGAAAGAAGAGAATGTGCTGATGGGGTTTTCATTATTATGTGTCATGTATATGTTACCTCCCTCTCTGCCTGGTCCAGTTTCTGAGTCAAAAATTGGCCAGTCCCTTATCTATAGAATGACAGTCATGGTTATCTGGGTTTTTACTTCACTTTATAGATACAGAACATCTTCACATGGGCTATTTAAGAAGATGAGAATTTCTGGGCAGGCACCTCTGCCTTTCTTTGGAACTTTCTGAACTACTACAAGGTGATTGTTGTATCTAGGGTATCTAGGGTATTGATGTCCATCTCTTTCTACCATCTTTCCTGCCCTCCCACACCCTGCCCATCCTGCCTATCCTTTGCCCAATCAAAGTTCTTCAATTTTTCCCATGTCTCCCCCTCCCTGTCTTGGATCAGCATCCACTTATTAGAGAGAACATTCAACCTTTGGATTTGAGGCATTGGCTTACTTTACTTAGCATGATATTCTCTAACTCCATCCAATTGCTTGCAAATGCCATGATTTTATTCTTTTAAGGCTAAGTAATTTTTCATTTGTATATATACCACAGTTTTTGTATCCATTCATCTATTTAAAGACATCTAGGTTGCTTCCAAAACTTAGCTGTTGTGAATTGAGCTACTATGAACAACGATGTGGCTGCATTACTATAGTATGCAAATTTTAAGTCCTTTGGGTAGAGGTTGAGGAGTAGGATATCTGAGTCCAGTGGTGGTTCCAATCCAAGTTTTCTAAGGAATCTCCATACTACTTTCTTGATTGGTTGCACCAATTTGCAGTCCCACCAGCAATATATGACTGTGCATTTTCCCCTACAACCTTGCCAACATTTATTTTTGTCTGTATTATTGATGACTGCCATATTGACTGTCATGTGATGAAATCTTGAGTAGTTTTTATTTGCAGTTTTCTGATTATGAAAGATGTTGAACATTTTTTTATATATTTGTTGATCTACTATATATTTCATAAGATCAGAAGAAAAACTTCTCTATGCTCAGATTTCCTTTCCCCAAAATCTGAGACTTTTTAAAATTAGATTTTAATTCTATAATTCTAGACCTAATGTCCACCTGAGAATTCTATACTGCTGTTCCCTCTGTAAAAGCAATCATTTCCTTTTCATACTTCCCCAGTCAACTACTTACTAGACAGGAGCTAAGATCCACATTATTGGAGACTCCCTTTGCAGCATGAAAATATCACCTCTGAAACTTAGCAATAGGAAGATTTATTTTTAAATGTGAAAACAAAAACTTAGAGCAAGTATTTAATTTGATGACTACTGTGTTTATTGGTGTCATTTCCCCTTCTTTTCTACACTGAGATAGGAAACTTGAAGGTGACTCCATTTTGTCATTCATCACTCATTTTTCTCACTCGACAACATGTTTGAGGACAACTGTTATGTTTTAAATATGGGGTGTCCCCAAAAGCTCATATATGAGACAATGCAAGAAAACTCAGAAATGAAGTGATTGGCTTATGAGAGCCTTAATGTGATCAGTGCAGTAACTGTTATAACTGTAAGCAGGTAGGGTGTGGCTGGAGGAGGTGGGTCACTAGGCTCTGCCATTGGAGCTTATATTTTGTCCTTGGTAAGTGGGGTTCTCAGTCTACTTCCTGGTGCTGTGCCCTGAGCTGCTTTCTTCCACCATACTCTTCTGCCATGTTGATCTGCCACAAGTTAGACCAGAAGAAAAGAATCAAACATCTTCAAAATGAGACCTCTGAAACAGTGAGCCAAATAAATTATACCTTCTCTACATTGTTCTTTTCAGGTCTTTTGGTCATAGCATGAAAAGATGAACTAAATCAATCACATAAACTTTGTAAAATTAAATTCACTGGTGCTTAACTTCATAATTTTACCAGCATTCTAGGAGATTCATAAAATAAATGACAAAAATATGAAAAAAATGTGAAGTGTCATTGTGAATATCCCTGGGAAACTCACTCACTTTTCCTCAGTTTTAGTTTTCTCACATTTATGTGGAAGAAAAACTTCAAATGTTGGCAGGATTCCAGAAGCAAAAACTCACACAATAATGCTACAGAAACCCAGAGTTGCTTCGTATTCATACTCAAAGACAACTATCCAAACAGTGGCAAACACCTGCAGTCCCAACTACTCTCAAGGATGAGGCAGGAGAATAACAAATTCAAGGACAGCCTGAGCGACATAGGAAATATGACAAGACCTTCTCTCTCTCTCTCTCTCTCTCTCTCTATATATATATATATATATATATATATATATATATATATATATATATATGTATGTATATATATATATATACATATATATATATATATTCTTTCAATATGTGCAATACTTCAAGAAAATTCAAGATACACTCTAAACTACCTTTTTAAATATCCCCTCTATTTTCTTTCCTTTGCCTTCAGATGTTTTAGAATAGGAGCTTCTCTCCAGCTGCTAGCATTGGACAGACAATAAGTCTGATGCCAAGGGATTCGAACTAACTAGAATCAGAATTCAATATGTTAAAAATAACAATATAATTTTCTTTTTCCCTCTTTCCAGGATTTTTGGAAATATGAACCCAAAGTCATGAAAATATGTTAAAATGTGGGAGTGAGTATTCTGGAAAGTTTCCTTACATAGATTTGTTGACATGAGGCACCCCACTGCATGAGGACAATGCAAGTCCAGATGTATTACTGGTGACTAATTATCATAAAGCTTTTGGAGGCTCCTACTCCTGCCAAGGGTCACATATGTCACCTGGTGTCAGGACTCAAAGCCAAGAACGCCACACTCCTTACTTTTCTCAGTCTATGAAGACCCAGAAACTCCTGGTCACACCTTTTATCTAGTGCCCAGTCAATCCTCCCTTTTCCAAATTTACTTCCTTACAAAACATTTAATAATGCTCGGGAGACGTTACTTCAAACCCTTATAATATATGCATTATGCATGGCTTTATCTCCTTTCAAAATAGTCACTTTGATTGAAAGTCAAACACCTTTATATCAATTTTGGGTTTATCATGTGCATTTGAAAGAAAAGATGAGAGGCAGAGATAAACAGATTGGGAAACGAATTGTCCTCTATTTTATTTTAACTTTATCTACAAGTGTAAAATCTTGGGGTTGTTAATTTGTTTTTAATTATCAAGTGTTTTCAGCAGAAGTATATACAGGGATTTGTTTGCCAACATCATTCTAATGACTATGAAGAATGGATGTCCAGTACATTTAAATCACTGTGTTCCCCATGAGCTTATGTACTTCAGGATCTGGTAGAGTGAATACAGCTAATTTTAGCAGCTGTTTCCTTAATGCTGTTTGGTGAAAGAAACTCCAGAGGTATAATTGTAGTTCTTGTGTGCTATAAGCAACTGGGAGAAGGCTTTGCCTCTTCCTACCTCTTTATCTTCTCTCATCAAGTCCTCAGGAACTGCAGGGCGGGCCACAGCATCCTGCCTAACTTGCATGGACCATAAAGGGCATGTGGTCAAAGGGAAAGAGCACACAGGGCTGAATCTCCACTGATACAACCCCAGTATCTGAATCCCTTGTGAGGACTTAATAATTACTTGCCTTCAAATTTTCACTAATCCACTACTCTTTCACAGCAAAAGGTCAATCAAGAACATGAACCAAGAATGTACAGAAGAGGAGAAAATCTTTGCCACCTGTATCTTATTTATGGTATTAATTTCTAAGATATACAAAAAACTCAATAAGCTTAACACCAAAAAAAAAAAAAACAAACCAAGAAAGAAAACAAATAACTCAATCCAAACTTGTTAAAGGAACTCAACAGATGTTCTCAAAAGAAGAAATACAAATGATCAATGAATGTATGAAAAAATGTTCAACATCTCTAGCAATCAGAGAAATTCAAACTTAAAACTCCACTGATAATGAAATATTTTAAAATACAAAAATTGTTATGAATGGAAGAGAAAATACATATGCACCATTTAGACTTATCTGACCAGCCTCTCCTTATGAAGAATTTTTTTTGCCTTTAAATATCTCTTTCCTACTTCAGCTATATGACCTTCATTTTATGAAAATCAGAGTGGTTTCTATTGCCAGAATCTCGCTGTGTATCATACCCTAATTTGACTTTGTATCTAGTGTCACTGTGCATTACACAGTTAGGGATATGGGTTATGAAACATCAGTCTGGATTCCTGGGGGTGGCTCTCACTGCAGAATTGGCTTTTTAGTTTTAATCAGCTCTTCTTTCTCATTACAGGTTGTGTGATGATCCACAATCTGTGTTGGTTATTGCAGATCCAGAGATGATCAAAACAGTGATGGTTTGTTTTCATAAATCAGCTGTAAGCATTCATTTTTTAAAATGAGATTTTTTTATTAAGTTTCTGTCTTAAAATGATTATACTTTCATAGAGAATTGCTAAAAAAATACAGGGAGGTTTCATATACTATTCTCCTGAATTCTAGCAGTTATATTCTATGAGCACATTGCTTATCTATGAATATAGTCTAGTCCTCTTATTATAGTAATGAGAAATTGTCATTGTATTTAGATTTCACCAGATTTTATTTTTTTGCATGCCTCATGCATGTGTGCCTATATATGTCTGCAAATTTGCTACTGTGGATAGATTCATGTAACTATCATCTTAGTTTAGACAAAGTGTTTCCCAAGGCTCTGTCTTACTAGTCTTTTAGAGTCCTTATGTGTATCTTGTCTTTTCCTCTTAACAGGGTCTTCATAAAAGCAAATATGGTTTTATTTGGAGGAGACTAATATATTAATATTTCTTTGTCATTTAGGCATAATATCTGAAAATTCTTTACTTCTGACTTCTGTTTTTCTTGTTTCTCTTCTAAAAGTTGTACTTTTATGTTTTGCATTTGAATCTATGATCTATGTCACATTCATTGTTAAACAAGATGAGGTTTGTTTTTGTTGTCTCATTCTGTTGACCTGTGTCTGTCCAGTTTCTCCAGCGCCATCTTTAGAAAGACTGTCCTTGCAGCACTTCCAAGCTGATTCTCTGAAGCCAATATCACCCTGATCCCAAAAGCAGACAAAGACACCAATATCTCTAATGAACATAGATGCAAAACTTCTCAATAAAATACTGGCAAATTGAATACAAAAACATGTCAGAAATATCGTGCACCATGATCAAGTGGGATTCATCCCAGAAATGCAAGGTTCATTCAACATATAGAAATAAATAAATGTAATCATCACATCAATAGACTCAAAGATTAAAATCATATGATCATCTCAATATGTGCAGAAAAAACATTTGACAAAATACTGCATCACTTCATGTTCAAAACACTAGAAAAACTAGGGGTAACAAGAACATATTTCAATATCATAAAGACTATCTATGCTAAGCCTCAGGCCAACATCATCCCAAATAAAGAAAAATTAAAGGTATTCCCTCTAAAAACTAGAACAAGACAGGGATGTCCTCTTTCACCACTTATATTCAACATAGTTCTTCAAACACTGGCCAGAGCAATTAGACAGACAAAGAAATTAAAGGGATACATATAGGAAAAGAAGACTTAATTAACAGTATCTGATGATGATATGATTCTATACCTAGAAGACCCAAAAATCTCCACCAGAAAGCTTCTAGAACTAGTAAATGAATTCAGGAAACTAGCAGGATATAAAATTAACACCCATAGATCAGAGGCATTTCTATAGTCAGTGACAAATCCTCTGAGAAAGAAAACTCCCCATTTACAATAATTAAAAAAAAATAAGATACTTGGGAATCAACTTAAAGAAAGAAGTAAAAGATCTACACAAATAAAAACTACAGAACCCTAAACAAAGAAAATCACAGAAGACCTTAGAAGATAGAAATATCTACCTTGCTCTTGGGTAGGCAGAATTAATATTATCAAAATGACCATACCACCAAAATCACTATACAGATTTCCTGCCATTCCAATCAAAATTCCAATGGCATTCCACATATAAATAAAAAAGGCAACCATGGAATTCATCTGGAAAAATAAGAGATGTGGGAAGCCATTTCTGACATGTGATTGGGTGGCTCCTGTTAAGGGTCTGAGGCGCTTTGGCTGTGTCGAAGCTTTCCCGGCCCTTTCCTGATGACAGAGCCCATCCGTGTGGGGGTGTGCCTGACCACTGACCCCGGGGACCCAATCACTGACCCTGACCTTGGAGTGCAGCCCCCCCAACCTTGATTAGATGGAATTCTCCCCTGAATCTCTTGTTCAACAATAAGAGGCTACTCCCAGGCGTGTTCACTCTCTCTCTCCTGCTAGCCCTGAGTAATCCTTGCTGCCCTGCTGGGCGGTTAGAGGAGGGAACCAGAGAGGGAAGCCGTCTCGGACCTAGCAATAGAAATAAGGTGACTGAGTCTATGTGTTTTATTTTGATCTCTTCTAACTAACTTTATGCCTAGAACATCATTAATGAAACCATTGCGCAGGCCACATGGTAGAAAGGGACCCAGAATAGCTAAAGCAATTCTTAGTAGGAAGAGTAAAGCAGGTGGCATCACTATACCAGACCTTAAACTATACTACAGATCAATAGTAACAAAAACAGCACAGTATTGGCACCAAAACAGACTGGTAGACCAATGGTACAGAATAGATGACACAGAGACTAACCCACAAAATTACAATTATATTACATTAGACAAAGGTGCCAAAAACATGCATTGAAGAAAAAATAGCCTCTTCAACAGATGTTGCTGGGAAAACTGTAAATCCATATGCAACAAAATGAAATTAAATCCTGTAATCTCTTTCATCTGTCTAATTGCTCTGGCCAGTGTTTCAAGAACTATGTTAAATAGAAGTGGTGAAATCGGGCATCCCTGTCTTGTTACAGTTTTTAGAGGGACTGCTTTCAATTTTTCTCTATTTAGAATCTTGTTGGCCTGGGGCTTAGCATAGATAGCTTTTACAACATTGAGATATGTTCCTGTTATCCCTATTGTTTCTAGAATTTTGAACATGACGCAGAGCAGTATTTTATCAAATGTTTTCTCTTCATCTGTTGATATGATCATATGGTTCTTATCTTTAAGTCTTTTGATGTGATGAAATACATTTATTGATTTCTGTATGTTGAACCAACCTTGCATCCCTGGGAGAAACCCCACTTGATCGTGGTACAGTATCTTTTTGATATGTTTTTGTATTCGATGCCAGAATTTTATTGAGAATTTTTACATCTATATTCATTAGATATATTGGTCTGAAGTGTTCTTTTTTTGATGTGTCTTTGCCTGGTTTTGGAATCAGAGTGATATTGGCTTCATAGAATGGGTTTAGAAGTGATCCTTTTTTTCTATTTCCTGAAATGAGTTGTAGAGTATTGATATTAGATCTTTTTTAAAGGTCTTGTAGAACTTGGATGTGTATCCATCCATTCCTGGGCTTTTCTTGGTTGGTGGACTTTTGTGGTGTCTGCTATTTTATCACTTGAAATTGATTGGTTTAAATTCTGTATATCATCCTGATTCAATTTGGACAAATTATATGACTCAAGAAATTTATTGGAGCCTTTGATATTTTCTATTTTATTAGGGTATATATTTTAAAAATCATTTCTAATTTTCTTCTGTATTTATGCAGTGTCTGTTGTGATATTTCCCTTTTCATAATGTATGTTAGTGATTTGAGTTTTTTCTCTCCTTGTCTTCATTATAATGTCTAACTTTCTGTCAATTTTATTTGTTTTATCAAAGAACAAACTTTTTGTTCTGTCAATTTTTTTAATTTTTTCTTTTGATTCAATTTCATTTATTTCTGCTCTGATTTTAATTATATCCTGTCTTCTGGTGCTTTTGGTGTTGATTTGTTCTTTTTGTTCTAGGGCTTTGAGATGTTGTGTTAATTCACTTATTTGTTTACTTTTTCTTTTCTTAAGGAATAAACTCCATGCAATGAGCTTTCATCTTATAACTGCTTTCATAGTGTTCCAGAGATTTTGATATGTTGTATCTGTGTTCTCATTCATCTCTAAAAACTTTTAAATCTCCTCCTGATGTTTTCTGTATCACATTGTTCATTCAATAGCATATTGTTTAGTTTCCAGGTGTTGGAGTGGATTTTATTTCTTATTTTATCATTGATTTCTAATTTCATTCCAGTATAATCTGATAAATTCAGGGTAGTATCTGCACTTTTTATGTTTTCTAAGAGTTGCTTTGTGGCATATTATATGGTCTATTTTAGAGAAGGATCCATGTGCTGTTGAGAAGAAAGTATACTCTCTTGTTAAAGATTAACATATTCTATATATCTCAGTTAAGTCTAAATAATTGATTGTATTATTAAGTTCTAGAGTTTGTTCATCTTTTGTTTAGAAATCTATCTAGTGATAAAAGAGGTGTGTTAAAGTCAGCCAAAATTATTATGTTGTGGCCTATTTGACTCTTGAACTTGAGAAGAATTTGATGAATATAGCTGCATAATTGTTTGGGGCATATATATTTATGATTGTTATGTTTTTGGTGTATGGTTCCCTTGAGCAGTATGTAATGTCCATCTTTATCCCTTTTGATTAACTTTGGCTTGAAGTGTACTTTATTTGTATGAGGATGGAAACCTCTGCTTGCTCCCACAGACCATGTGAGTGGTATGATTTTCCCCAACTTTCCCCCTTTAGTCTATGAATGGCTTTTCCAATGAGATAAATCTCTTAGAGGCAGCATATTGTTGAGTCTTTTTTTAAAATCCAATCTGCCAGTCTATGTCTTTTGATTGGTGAGTTTAGGCCATTAACATTCAGGGTAATTATTGAGACATAATTTGTATTTCTAGCCATTTTTGTTTATTTTTGGTATTTAACTTGTCTTGGTTTCTTCTTTGATTAGTTTTTCCTTTAGTATAATACCTCCATTTTCTGATTTTTAATGTTGTTTTTCAATTTCTCTTCATGGAATATTTTACCAAGGATGTTCTGTAGTAAAGACTTTTGAGTTGTAAAATCTTTTAACTTGCGTTTATCATGGGAGATTTTACTTTCATCATCAAATCTAAAGATTAGTTTTTCTGGATATAAGATTCTTGGTTGGCATCCATTTTCTTTCAGAGCTTGATATATGTTGTTACAGGACCTTATAACTTTCAGGGTCTGGGTTCAAAACTCTGCACATATTCTAATCGGTTTCCACCTATAGGTAATCTGATTCCTTTCTCTCATGACTTTTAATATTCTCTCCTTATTCTGTATATTAGGCATTTTCATTATAATGTGTCTTCGTGTGGATCTGTTATAATTTTGTACATTTGGAACCCTGTGAACCTCTTGAATTTGGTTTTTCAATTCATTCTTCATGTTTGGAAATTTTTCTGATATTATTTCATTGAACAGATAGCTCATACCTTTGGTTTGGAACTCCACTCCTTCCTCTATCCCAATATCTCTTAAATTTGTTCTTTTTATGCTATCTCATATTTCTTATATGTTCTACTCATGGTTTCTTACCATGAGAACGATAGGAAGTACATTTGGGTAGACAATTAAGTGGGAAAACAGTAGAGTACATAAAAAAAAAACACACAGATATATCAAGAAAAGTAAAAAATATTAAAATAGCTGAACCTGGTGGGAAAAAAGAAAATAGATTTAAAATTTTTAAAATAAAATAGTATTAAAAGAATATACAACATAATGTATTATTCAGACGTCCAAGACCTCAAAATCCTAATTCATGCAAAGTATTTGTTTTCACATATGTTGGGGATGTGACTGCAGGAGAAAGGAGAAGGAGCGAGAAAGAGAGAGAGGGGGAGAGAGAGAGAGAGAGAGAGAGAGAGAGAGAGAGAGAGAGAGAGAGAGAAATATTGAAGAGAGACACAGGGCTTGTTTTGGTTGTTTATCAGTATCTTTCCTGCTTCAGTTCTCATCCAATAGGTGGGGTCCTCTGTTGTTAGCTGGTATCTCTGCCCTCAGGATGGTGAAAGTAACCAAGGTGTCATTGTGCAGAGTTATCAGCTGCTGTGGAGAGTGGGGAGTTATAAACTGAGTACCAGGAAGATGGTGATAAAGGTGACCCAAGATAGAGGCTCCTGCTTTCAGTGGTGTGTCTGTTGTTGTGGTGGAGGAAGCCTGGCGATGGTTTTGGATGATGAGTTCAGCATCAAGCTCCGTGGATGGCAGTGTCAGCTGATTTCAGAGCCTGTGTAAATTTACTAGGTGCTGGCAGGCACTGTGCGTAGGTGATTATGTCAGCTGCTGCAGAGTCCCAAGATAGCAGTGACCAGGGGATTTTCCACATTGGTAGATGAGGGTCCACACAGGGGTGGCAGACTGAGTTCTTACTCATGGGAAGATCCAGGTATCTTCCATGGAAGCAGCATCCGTGATTTCTGCTCAAGTTGGTGGCCAAAAGTTCTTTATGGGTGCTGCTGCTACTGCCATGGATGGTCTCACTCAGGTATCCAGTAGTCTTGCGTGGGCTAGTATTTGGGAAACCTACTCTAATGCTGAATCCTGAAGCCCTGGACAGGCAAGGTGTTTCCTGCATGGGGTGCGAATATTGCAGGCAGAGAAGCCATATTCTCACAACTTGAACCCCAGGTCACTGAGCAATGCAGAATTCTGCCTCTCTCTGGCCCGCCATCTTGGAACCCCCCTTAATAATCCACACTTCACTCACTGCTGTAATTTGTTCGCTTATGGCTCTGTCTCTCTCTCTCTCTGTCTCTCTCTCTCTCTCTCTCTCTCTCTCTCTCTCTCTCTCTCTCCTCTTTGATCTGAGAGATGAGTCTTATTCACCTTAGTGTCTGTGACTCCCCTGGCACAAGGACAACTGCCTCATGGCATGTGATGGGAGCAAGAACTAGCCATTGTTCAACAGATAGTTCTGACAGTGTGTGGATCTGTGCTGGTCTTATTCTTGCTGCCTGTGTAGCAGAAAGAGGGTAAAATGGCACAGATTTAAATATTCTGTGTTTTCTCTACTCAGAAACTTTGGGGCCTACAGCACAAGCATAATCACTAGCACATTCTGGTACACAGAGGAAGGATGTCACACTATCTTCATTCACACTGAGTGAACGAGGGGCTGGCAGGGGCATGACAACAGGGCCAGCTACAGCCAGAGACAGTTAATGTTGACTCCCTCAACAATTCACAAGATTTCTTTGTGAAAATAAAGTGAAGAGCATCAGAGATTTAGATATCTTTCATCCACCTTTTCTTATAATTTCTATGTGAACTAGTATTTCTTTTTCTCTTTTAAATAAATATTTGTTAAGATATAGTTAATATTATAAATACTATGCATATCCATGTTTCCATGTTTTTGGTAGCATACTTCACAATAACTAAGTTATAAAAGCAATCTAGGTGTCCATCAACTGGATAAAGAAAATATGGTATATGTACTCAATGGAGATTTACTCAGCCATAAACACAAATAGTGTTATGCCATTTGCAAGAAAATTAATAAAAACAGAGACTGATTTGGTCAGCTTTTTTCTTCTGTGACTAAAGAACACAGCTAGCCCAATTGTATGGGGAGGAAAAGTTTATCAAAAGGCTTATCATTTTAGATGTCTTATTTCATAGAAGGCCAGCTCCATTCCATGGGGGCTCAAGGTGAGGCAGAACATCATGGTGTAAAAATTATGGCAGAGGGAAGCAGCTCATATGATGATCAGGAGAGAGAGAGAGAGAGAGAGAGAGAGAGAGAGAGAGAGAGAGAGAGAGAGAGAGAGAGAGAGATCTTCACTTGCCAGATACAAATATATACCCCAAAGCCATGCCCCCAATGAATCACTTCCTCCAGTCCCACTCCACCTGCCTACAGTTCCCATTCAGTTAATCCAATCAGGGACTAATTCACTGATTAAGTTAAGACTATGCTATATAACCCAATCATTTCTCCTCTATACCTTCCTGCATTGTTTCATACCTCAACCTTTGGGGAACACTACACACCCAAATCATAACAGAGAACATCATACTAAGTAATATAAGCCAGATTTAGAAAGTCAAGGGTTCTTTGTTTTTTATCATATGTGGAAGCTAGAGAGATATAAATGAATGAAAGGGAACTCAGGTAAACAGAAAAGGGACCAGTAGAGAAATGGAATCAGTGGAGGGAAAAGGGTGAGCAAAGGGAGGGATCTGAGAAGGAAATAGACAGTGTATGCTATGTGCATATATGAATATATCACAATGAAAATCACTCATCTGTCGAGTCATAATGCACAAATAAAAATTTTAAAACCATAAGAGAAAAAATAACTGAAACATATTAAATAAAAAAGAAAATATATATTTGGACTCACAGTTTAAGAGATTTCAGCCCATAATCACTTGGATCCATTGATTCTTGGCTGTGGTGAGGCAGATTGCCATGACAGAAGTGCACCATGGAGCAAAGTTCCTCCCCTCATGGTGATTGGGAAGATTAAGGAGGGCAAGGTAGGGGCTAGGGATTTGATAAGCTCTTCTAGGATCTGCACCTGGTGACCTAACTCCAACTAGGCCCTAGGCTCCGTCCTCTCTACCACATTCTGATAATGCCATACAAATGTGAATCCATTTATGGATCATTCACAGATGAGATTAGGGAAGCTCATGATCAAATCACCTCCCCCAAATCTCCACCTCCGCACATTGCTGCACTGGGAACCAAGCTGTTATCCCTTGAGCCTTTGGGAACATTTCAGAGTCAAACCATATCATGATTTTTTGTTTGCCCCTTAACTCTCTCCTACTTAGTAACTTATGAAAGCAGAATCCAAAGGACTTGTGTGGTTGGTTGTGTGATAACTTGGGTATGCTTAGCTCTAATTCCTCATTTGACTGTAGAAGGGGCTCAGTAAATATCCTTCAAATCACAGGACTTCAAGGATCACCTGCCTCTCTCTCTACCTCAATGATTCTCTTGTATTTAAAAAAATGCCACCTCCACATTATTCTCTTTATCTTGCATATCATGAGAGACCCCCAGGCCCTCCAGTTCAGCTAGAAACAAAGAACTCTTGAGGACAGGATGAAGCACAAAGACAGTGGAATAGACTGGACCTTGAAGAAGACATCTGCCAAGGAGTTCCTAGCTTTAAAATTCTAAAGTGGTTTCTCAACTAGGAGTACAGAGTAAAGGGCATCATTCACATGTACAGAAACACATATTTGCCCTCAAACACACACACACACACACACACACACACACACACACACACAATTTGGGGTTCTTTTTTAGTAGTAGTAATTGAACCTAAGGTTGCTTATACATCCAGCCACATCCCCAGCTCACTTTATTTTTTTTTTTTGAGACAGGGTCTCACTGTGTTGCTTTCAGCCTTGATGAATCTGCCTTCAAACCTTCAAACACATGATCCTCCTCCAGATCCCCTAGGATTACAGATGTGCATCAGTGTACCCAACACACACACACATAATGTACCTCAAGCAACAATAGTGTTACTGAAAGCTCAATCTTGTTCCTAATGTAAATTCAATAAAAAGGACAGTTTTGAGAAAAAGAGAAAGTTTTATTGTTCTACTGAGGAATGAGAAGCACAGGGGACTCCTTTCCCAGAGGCTGTGATTTCATCACTTGATGAAAGCCCTAAAGGTTTTCATCTTCAGCTGACGAGAAAATTCAGTGTAGACAATTGTCCATGGAAAGCTGTGATAGACCTGATCCCCAACTTCTCCATGGAGATCTGGATTCTCTTCACAATCAGCCTGGTGTTTCTCTGTCTGTGAGTAGCTGTCCAGGCCCTTCTCCTCTGTAACCCTGGAATTGAGGTGGTTTTCAGGGCCTTATATTTTTAAAGTGTTGGGAAGGTCAAAACAGATAATGCTCAAAATGCATAAGTTTCTATTAATCTTAACTAGATGCTTAATATCTGCTTGAGTTACTACCCCTTCCCCCAACTTTCTATTCCTGTGTCTATGGGGGTTATTGACAAAATTATTTCCTGGGATGATCTGATTAACTGAATTTTAGACCCAGACCAATGATCCAGAAAACAATGGAGGCAAATTATACAAAATTAAAAATTTTAAAAAACTGACCGCCATGTGCAGTAGGAACCTCGCCCCTTTCTCTATTCACTTTGGGAATTCTGGAGGCATCTGGGTTATTTGGAGATTTGTTTTATTATCTTTACCTTCTCCATTTTCTCTGCTGGAGGATATGTGTGGCTGTCTTGTGGATGTCAGGGATTCCTGTTCTCCTCCCTTCTATTCTCCAGCATCATTTACAAAAAGCTCCACAGTGCACCCCCTACCTAGTGGGAGAGTCACACTCCACCTTCTTTCTTTTCTGTGATCTTCCCCTGGAACCTCCATCCCCTCCTATAACTCAATTTCTACATCATGCAATGTGCAGAACCATTTACCTCTGAGTGTTGAACTTTTAGAGCAGAGAAAGTTGTTGGAAATACAGAGGAGGAATCCCAGAGCCCAGCTGGCCTTGCTGAGAAATGCCTGTGAATCCTTTAAACACAAGTTTTTCCTGAAATACATTTTATTATATTTTACAAGAGTTACTGGATTTTTACAGAATATTTGACACACTCTCTGCTTTAAAGGCTTTTCTCTGGAGAAGAAGATGTTAATTCAACCATCTGGAATACATCACAGTTTCTCTTTTGATATTGCACAGTGCATCTCTTGCTATTAACAGGAAAAAACTTGAACTTCAAAGGGCACCTCTATTGTAACTGAAAGGTCTCTTGGGGAACATTCCTTTCATACACATAGAACTTTTCATACCTTCCCCATTTGTCACTATGGGACCAACTTTCTGGGAATAACAGTTAGAGGCTTCAGTGGTTGCTGGCAGCCTCTTTCCTCTTTCTCTATTCTTTCTTAAGCTTGCCCCACGTCAGCCACATTTTGGAGTAAAGAGGTTTGCAGGATCCAGAACCCACAGCTGTGGGTTTCAGGACATGACATATCAAAGATGAGTTGCAGGCAGGCCTGCCCTAGGGAGCATCAGCCCTAATGGGTTTCATACAGATGTAGTTGGTGGACAGAGGCAGCAAATGAATGGCTTTGTAACTGACCCTCTTTATAAGTGTGAGCATGGCTGGCACTGTGCTGACCATGCAAGCATCACTGGTTGTAGATTTCGTGAGGAGAGGAATGGCCTCAACATTGGCTCCTTGGTAACCCATTTTTATGCCCAGTGCCACAGAGGTGAAATGTGGAAAATCAGCCTTCCCTACATGTCAAATCATATGGAGTGTCTGACGACAGCAATTTGGGTATCTCTGAAGGTGTTCAGATTTCTCTGATGTCATGGGAAGCCTTGGACCCAGTTGTCATTCTATATAAATAAGAGCACTGTGAGCACTCCCAGATCTTTCTGGGAAGACAGATCTAACTGCTAGATCCTAAAATAGGAGCATGCTTCAGAGAGAAGGAAAATTATAAAACCCTCAGAACAAATTGTAAGAACGATATTACCACAGGTGTGTCATGATTTTGTGATGTTCAGAAGATGCATTTAAGAAAAATCTTATCATTCGAGAAAAAGAAAAAAAATCTTTCTATTTCTAGCGCATTTATGATTCCATGAATGAGAATCATAATTTCAAGGAATAATCAATTTCACCAACTGACATAGGCATATCAAATGTCCTGGCAGAATTTCAGTCTGAAGCTCTCAGGAACACTGTAGTTTGGGGATGCTTATCAACTATTCATTTTAGGATGGGAGCATAAAGAATTCAGGTTCTTTCAGTTAATCATGAGTTTTAGGAGGTCCCTCACTGGAGGTGGAGGGGGAGAAGGTGAGTGAATGCAATTATTGCTTTGGGGATTTTGCTGTCATTATATCACCTACATGTCACCTCCCTGGCTTGACTGCTCTGGTTTCTGAGTCTGTGACAAGCAAGCCCCACATACTTTCACAATTCCTGTGACCTGGCTTTGTCTTTTACAGTATAGCTATGGGACCTCCTTATGTGGACTTTTAAAAAAGCTGGAGATTCTGGGACCAAAACCTCTGTTGTTTGGGGGAACTATTCTGGCTTGCTGCAAGGTATGTCTTGCTTGAGTTCCCGTTTTGCTTCTCCTGGTTGCAAAGATCCACTTAGTTTCATTTAGATGCTGCTTTTTGGGAAGAAGTGCTGAGGTTTCAGAGACTGTGTGTGGGCTCCACAGAGTATAGGCAGGATTTCCCTGGGTCTCTAACCTCATTTCTTTGGAATCTAGTGTTTGCCTCAGGTGCACAGCTCAAATCTCCGGCTCATTAAGAGGATTTTGTTTGTTCCCGTGAAGGACTCCATGCATTTTCTCTCTGAAAAAGCAATAATTTCCTCTCCATTTATACCAAATGAACTTTTTAGTAGATTTATCCCAAAATCCTCATTTCTGTGTCCTACTTTTGAATTTTAACAATGGAAAGATTTATTCTTAACTTTCAGAAGTGAAAACTCAGAGCAAGTGTTGAACTTGCCTTGTCCTTGTGTAGAGATGGCAGTTCTCCCTCTCTCCATGCTGAGTGGGAACTCAGGAGGCAAGTTTTCTGATATTTGCTCACTTACTCACTTTCTACTCCACACTATGCCTGGGATGTACATAAGTCTGTTGGTCTAAGCAGACCACTGGTGTTTTCAGATTCCTAACTTTATGAGAACTCGAGGAGAGAGCTCATGAGGTAAGAGGAAAGCATGCCCCTGGAGGAGGTGAGCATATTGTCGGGTCTTGCTTTTTAATTCAATCTCCCAGTCTAGGTCTTTTGATTAATAAGTTTAGGCCATTAACACTCAAGGTTATTATTGAGATATGATTTGTATTCCTTGTCATTTTGCTTCTGGTTTTCAATTTGATTTCGTTTCTCCTTTGGTTGAATATTACTTTAGTATAGTTTCTCCCTTTGCTGGTTTTCACTTTTTTTTTAACTTCATCCTAATGAAATATTTTGTTGAGAATGTTCTGTAGCTCAGGCTTTCTAGTTGTGAATCCTTTCATTGTTTTTGATCATGGAAAGTTTTAATTTCATCTTTAAACCTGAAACTTAATTCTGCTGGATGTAAGATTCTTGGTTGGCAGCCATTTTCTTTTACATCTTGAAATATTTTATTCCAGGAACTCCTACCTTTGAGAGTCTGGGTTGAGAAAGCAGTTGAGATCAAAATTGGTTTTCCCCATATGTAATTTGATTTTTTTCTCACAGCCTTTAAGATTTTAACTTTATTTTCTCTGTTAGTCATTCTCATTCTAATATATCTTGGTGTGGGTCTGCTGTAATTTTTTACTTCAGGGGTCCTGTAAGCCTCTCATATTTGATCTTCCATTCCATTCTTTGGGTTTGGTAAATTGTCTGATATTATATCATTAAATTATTGCTGCATTCCTTTGCTTTGTATCTCTGTGTCTTCATCTATTCTTATAATTATTAAATTTTTGTCTTTTCATGTTATCTCATAAATCTTGGATGTTCTATTTATGGTTTTTGACTATCTTCTCTGCAGAGTCAACTCTATCTTCAAGATAATATATTTTGTCTTCATCACCTGAGGTTCTGTTTTCCAAGTGGTCTAGTCTGTTGGTGATGATTTCTAATGAATTTATAATTTGGTTTATTAATTCCTTCATTTTGAGGATTGTGGTTTTTTTCCCCAGAATCTCTATGTGTTTCTTGAAGTAATCTTTTGCTACCTGAATTTTGTCTCTTATCTCATTATTGGAGTGATGTACTGTCTCCTGTATTTGCTGTCTTATATTATTCTGTGCCTTGAAAAATCACTTTAATTGTGTATGTTTTGATGTCCTTCTCTGACATTTCTTCTACTGAGCTGTCAAAGTATTCTATTATTGTACCACCTTGGTTTGTTTGGGCTCACTTTCTTCCCTTGTCTTTTTAATGTTGTTTATGGGTCTTCCTCTATAGCAGTATAGACCTGAGGTGTCTACTCTATAATCTTGTAATGTCCCTGCAGGTTACCAATACCTCAACAATAAGGGGTATATTAATATTTACAGCATCAAAAGAAAACAATATGTAGGCTTAAAGTACATAATTCCTACTTAGACAATTATAGTCTTGTCACAATAAACAGAAATAATTTATTCAATTAGTGTCCACATTAAAAATAGGTTTGCATAAGGGTATACAGTTTTGAATGATGAACAAAACGGAGGCTATAGGATGTGGGATTTGTTAGGTAGAAGGTGAGAATATAGAGATATTAGGTCCTAGGGAGAGTGAAAGGGGTATGAAGCGAAGTGGGCTAGCAAGGATACTTCTGGTGTAACCAGGACAGAACCTTGGTGATGGCCTTGCAGGTCCTGGATGTTGTCTCTAGATGGAATTGAGCCAGAAGAGCCATGCATTGGTAGATGTGGTTTGGTCTTTTCCTCCACATGTGCGTGGTTGGTCTCCTCTTCCCCACATGCAGCTGTGGTCAATCTCCTTTTCCTTCTCCATGTGTCTGGCTGAGGTCAGTCTCCTCCTCCTCTCCACATTTGGATGGGGTCAGTTTCCTCCTCCTCTGTGTGTCTGGCTGTGGTAGTCTGCTCTTCCTCTGCTCTGGGGCTTAGATCTCTCTGGTCCACCTCCTTCATGTGTGGGGCCAGGTTGGTCTGTTCTACTTCTTCCACATTTTGTCCCAGGAGATCTCTCCTGTATCTCTTCACTTTCACCAAGGCAGTTTCTGATTGTTAACACTGTTTTATAAATGTATAAGAAATTTAAGTATATATTTTGATTTTTGTAAACCCATGTAGACGTATAATTTTTGTACTGTACTCTGGATACTAAGCTGTACTGTAAAAGTTAAAAATAGTAAAATGTAAAGCTTAAGAGAGTACTTTGCCATGTTGATGTTCTCCAAACTAACATTATCTGTAACAAAAGTCTCAGATATGTATAGGAATAACAAATTGGGTTGATATTTATTAATGTCATTTAATGTTTTACAACCAGATAAAGTAATCTGTTGTCAATAAGTTATATATAAAATTTTGTGTTACTCTTCACATTAAAATTGAAATTTCAATGCACTTTTACAAATAATGAGAGCCTTATCTGTTTAAGGTAAACTTGTAAAATATGAAAACATTTTGCCACCTACCCACACAAAAGGAAAGTTAACAGCCCCCTTAGACTTTCTTTGATCCAGGTTTTAAATGTAATGTTATATCGTGTTAACTAATATTTATATAGACTCAGGAAATAATATATGCCAACTTTATAAAATGACATTTAAAAAGGCAAAATCAATCTCAAACCTAAAACACATTACCTAAAATTTGTCAAGTCCCACCTTACCTGAGACAAAACTCTGCCTTCCACCTACTTCATGTTAAAATGTCTCCAAAATGAGCTGGACTTCATATAAATAAAGTTATGTTTAGAAGAATGATACATTTTTTAAAGATTCCTTTGATCTCAATGAGGAATATAATTTATAAGATAGCCCAACTTCAAGATAGCTATTACAAAAACTAAGCATATTTTTAGTCTTGTTAATTTCATTATTAAGTAAAACAAACACCATGACTTTGTCTATGTCAAATGGTTTTACAAAGTATTAACATCTAGTTGGATGGGAACTTATTCACTCATCCTGTCTATCCCAATGGCCATGAAGATAAATGAACTCACGGGGTGGATTTATCTCACCTGAGTCAAGACAAAAAAAATATCTCCTGCAAAAGATTGGACAGACTAAGAGACCTCAACCACCCTCTAAATATAAAACTAAAAAAAAATGAAAAGTTAATTATGTTTTTTTTCTCTTACTCAGACTGTGTTCTAAGTCCAGAATTAATAAAACAACATATTTTGTGATCCTGTGTTTACAGCCACTGGGTAATTCTTTATAGGAATTATGAGAGAGCAGAATGGAGCTCTTCACCACCTCTCTGGTGAGTCAGTGGAAGGGGTTAGTTGGGGTACATGATGTGACTTCTATGTGACTCCTGAAAGTTGGTTAGGAATTCACTTGATGAAAAACAGGTTGGGTCACTCCAGGAGAGCTTGTCACATTTAGGGAGCTTGCGATGTGATAAATGATAACAATCCCTTAAAACATCTTATGGAGGTATAGAGTGAGACAAGACTGAAGAGGCCAGCATGTCTTAGTAAAGAAGAATCAGGTGTTGCTGAAGGCAATTCAGTTTTATTCTGTGGGTGTTAGTAGCATTTGGAGGGATTTTAGTTCAAGAGAAATGTCAGCTGGGCATCATGGTACACTTCTGTAATCCAAGTGACTCGGGAGGCTGAGGCAGGAAAATCACAAGTCTAAAGGCAGCCTTAGCAACTTAGTGAGGTCATAGCATACTTAGCAAGACCCAGATTCAAAGAAAAAAGTAAAAAGTCTGAGTACCAAAATCAATAAATAAATATTAAAAGGCACATTTTACAAGGCTCTGCCTGGTGCTGAGCAGGGCAGTCCCTGGATAAGACCAGCCTGCAGTCCCATCAAGCAAGTTATAAATTCACTGTCCCATGTGGAGGGGAGAGTGAGCAGGTTTTGCAGTGCTTTTCAACATGACCCCATGATGCTCATCTTCTCCTTACTCACTTTCTCTTTCATGAATTCTGATTTCTCTTTGATTTATTGGCTTTGTCCTCATTTACTTCCTGCTTTCCTGACTAACAAAATGATTCAGATTATAAAATGACTGAACTCTTTCTACCTCTGACTGTCTGCTGACTCAAGAAATTCAGTGAATTCACATTTAGTAATAAACTAAAGGTTGTCTGTGGATTTGTCTTCACAAGCAGTTCTGCACCATTTCATAACTATTTTGGGAGAATTCTGGGAGGTGGGAAAAGAAATATTTAACCCATGTGAGGCTGACACATCAACCAAGCTTTTGAGAGAATCCCTTGCACCTTCAGCACAATTTGGAATCACAAGTTCTGGCTCCAGGGCCCACTTCAGGATTAAATTGCCTCAGTAATTTTCTTAATCAGTGTTGGTTTCATGGCTATAATAGGGGAATTAAAACAACCCAACTCTTGTTGTCTCAAAGAGTAGAAATAGGATCTATCATTAAGAGAGATGTAAGTGAGCTTTCTAAACTATGAGGTACTCTGTTCCCTTATTGGTTATTTTCAAAAGAAGAAAGGCTTAGGGATGGAACAGGATGTGAGCAGCCATGACGAAATCTTCTTACTCTTAACCTCAAAATCTTCAGAAGTTTTCCTCTTCCAGAGTGAGGAGGGGAGATAGGATATCCCCCATGGAGCTAAAATGGTATCTTCAACTTGTGCCTTTGTAGGAGACAGAGCTCTGGGCACAACACTTTCAGAAGATCTGGGCCACATTCCAGTCCCTTATCTCAACATATGTTGCAGTAGGTGAGGCTGATCCTATGTTGCAAGATTAAGACCCTGGGCTCTAGAGTTAGATGATTTAAATTAGAACAGTGGCTCTGGTAGTAATATCTAGGTAACCATGGGTGGGTGAGTTAAACTTTGTGGGACTTAGTTTACTCATTTATAAAATAATGACTATAACCACACAAAAATCATAAAGTTGTTGGATGGATTGTGCCAGATAATAAAGAAGAAGTTCTTAAAACAAACAAAAAAAATGTACACTAGGAAAGACAATGGAATTAATTGAATGTCACCTTCCTATGTTCATGTATGAATACAAGACCAATGAAACTCCACAACATGTACAACCATAAGAATGTTATTCTTATTAAAATAAGTTATACTCTATGTATGTATAATGTCAAAACACACTCTACTGTCATATATATCTAAAAAGATCAAATAAAAAATATAGATAAGTAAATTAATTCTAGCTATTCTTTCCTGAGTTATTGTTTTCTGTGTGCGGGGCTTTTTTTTTTTTTTTTTTGCACTCTGAATTGACAGACCTCTGTAGATTTTACAGCTCAGGACATCTGTGGCAGGTGTGTCATCTTTCAGTTCCAGTTAATTCCACCTTTTATCCTTTTATGCATCCTGATCATAGGATCTCTTGATTTCTGCATGAATTGGAGAAATTTGGGGACTATAATATACAAGATAATTAAAATAATAAGGAAGGGATGTGTTTCATGCCAAACCTGAGATAGGCAGGCAATGCTGAGTGGGTCTTCTGATTGAGATAACAAGGCTTTTGGACCTCTTAGGTCAACTTCTCCCACATGAGGAAAGAGGTCCAGGCATACCCAATACCTCACACTTTCCATGCCTCCAGTTCCATTGATCCTGTTGTTCTTATATTTTTCAAAGAATGAGTGATTTGAAGAAAAGAAAGGATGAATGTGTCAAATCCTGCTGCAAGGATTCAGTAAAGGATTCTTTTACTTCACAGAATTTATCCCAATCTGTAATTCAAAATCTGTATGAGTGGAATTTTTGTTGTTGCTGTTTAGTGTCTCTTTCCCTCAGGAAAGGTTAAACTTCATGAAGGCCAAGGTTCTGCCTGGTTTATGTGTAATGCATGGCTCAGATCCTAAACACAGCAGGCATGCCAGACCAGTCACCCTTCAGTGATACTGGGGTGAGGTATATACTTCCTCCAGTGCCAAGAGGGAATGTCCCTAGATCTGAACCTCTCCTCACCAACACAAACAAAAATGCCAGAAGATTTGGCCATTCCCTCTCCCAGCCACAAAGCTTAGATACCTGCCCCTCAAAACTGGCAAGATGAAGGTAGTCCCTACTTTTAAAAAAGGGCATTTGAGAACTGAGGTACACAGATAATATTTCTCTTTTCTTTTATTCATTTCTTTTTTTTTACTTTTTGCATTTTTAAGATTATGACCTTTGCGTTTTGAATGTAAAGCATAAACCAGTTTATTACACCTTTTATGCATCCTGATCATAGGATCTCTTGGTTCCTGCATGAACTGGAGAAATGTGGGGACTATTCCACCTTGAGCAATTTACTTTACCCTGGACGTCAGAACAGGCTTCTCAAAGAGATGTCACATGTGCTGACCAAGAACAAGGGGACAGACCATCCCGAGGCAAGAAAGAAGCTCCACCATTCAGGATTGATAGGATGCTGTTTCTAATTCCACTACGATTACTTTATTTGGCATCCTGCAATTACCTGTTATGTGTGCCTCTCTCAAATCATCAAAATATCTGGGGCTGAGTTTCTATGTAACCAAGTACTTAGAGCAGAGATTTATAGATGAACAGTGAACCAAACTTGGTGGCCTTAAACAGGTGAATGGATAAAAAAATGTGTTCTATATACACAACAGAATATTATCAGCCTAAAGGAATGAAATTATGAAATTTTTTAGTATATGAAGGGAGTTGGAAAATATTGTGCTAAGCCAATCCCAGAAAAACCAAAGGCCAAATGTTTTCTCTGATATGCAGATGCTAATTCACAATAAAGGTTGGGAGTTAGGGAAGAATAGAATTACTTGGGATTACACAGAAGGGAGTGAAGGGAGGAGAGGGGATAGGAGATATGAAGGATAGTAGAATGAATCTATTGGTTGTACACTATGTAGAGATACGAGGGTTGTGTAATCATTTGCATAGAGTAATAATGTGTGATTCATTCTATTATTCTTCTCTTTCTGTTTTATTTTGAGAAAAGGTCGATCTAAGTTTCTTAGGACCTCACTGAGTTTCTGAGGCTGGTTTTGAACTTGCAATCCTCCTGCCTCAGCCTCCAGAGTCTTGGGTATTACAGGCAGAATATAAATTGTCCTTCTGTTTGAGATGAATAAGGAAAGACTCTACCAAATAATTGCTATAGGAGATGTGTTTTGGAGGCTGAGAAGGAATGTTTTATGAGGCACAAAATCATACTAGGCAGATGAAACTGTGTGGGCAAAGATTTAAGAATGTTTTGATGAAAAAATTTGTTTTAATGAAAGTCTGTTTTTAACATCAGCAGCTATGTTGCAGAGACACATAAGGAGATTTAATGCTAGTGGCTTTGCTTTGGTTTCTCATGATACCAAATAACCTATGGAATTACCATTACACAATGATTTATTGATTTCCCACAATATATGAACTGAAAGTATTACAGGAGTTCCAGGCCAGGTACAAAAGCCAGGTCTGGCCACTCACCCCAAAAAACAAACCCAAATGCTAATTGTGAAAAGCAAGAAAAAAACTTTAATACCAGCCACAATGAGATACATGTTTTAGGCATATATTCAGCATGCTGACATGACCTGAAGTTTTAAATAGAAGAAGAACTGGGGAAGTGGGGAAGAGGTATGCATTTTTAAGTAGTCTTGGCCAAACTGGAGTGTGATGGATCATTATCTCAATTCTAGCACTCTGAGAAGTTTTTATCACTTAAAGTGGGAACATTTAACTTACTGCACAGTCTGTTTATCTACCAGACCTGGAATGCTAGAAGGGGCAGTGTAGGTCCCGTTAAATGATTGCTCCTGTTGAGGGAACAATCTCTTCATGGTGATCTGTCTATAATGCTGTGTCATTTCTGGAAGGGGTTGAACAATGACTGAAAACTTCTAGGCACCACACCAGGTCTCTGAATCAAGGTACTGTAAAAGCTGATGATCGAATGTGCCCTCCATCTTGCCTCAGTTTTCAAGGGGGTATCAAATATATTAGGTAAATTTGGGTTAATAAATATGGTATTTCCAGTTTTTAGATGAGCACCCCTTAAAAGATTAACATGTCTATGTGCAAAGCTGAGCAGTCAAAAATATTAAGTTAGTAAATGATACCAAATAAAGGCAGAACACCAAGCTTTATCCTGCTTTTAGTTACCCATTGAACAGTGGACCTCAGAGTCACTGCATTTACCAAGGGTAGCTTCTTGAAGTTCCTATTATAAAAGGACAATGCAAGACAGTGCATGATTCTTTGCCAACTGCAAAGAGGACACCTCACCCTCCAATTTCAGGAAATGGAGAGAGTGGCCTTTCTTCTGGCTGTAGCTCTTGTCTCACCTCATTTCCCAGCACATAAACTGGCCTTGCACCACTTTGCACAGAAGGGATGCTCTGTAGGCACAGTTCTCCAAACAGCATCCCCCAGAGCTGAAAGAAAAATTCAGAAGACAGAAGTGTTGAAGAAAAGTGATGATGGATCTGATCCCAAATTGTTCCATAGAGACCTGAGTCCTCCTATCTATCAGCCTGGTGCTCCTCTATCTATAAGGAGCATCATTAGGGGCACAAACCTGATTAGGCCCCCAACTTCAGAGGACAGGAGGCTAGTAGCAATTAAGAGTGAAATTCAGACAGAAGGCCACACAGGTTATATCAGACTTCTGTCTGAATTTCACTCTTAATTGCTGTCTAGCCTCCTCTCCTCTGGAACCCTGGAGTTGGAGGCCTAATCAGGTTCCTGTTTCCCTTATTTTTGGAAGATCAAAGAAATGATGCAATTGAAATTGCTATGAACACTTAAGAAGTTCCTCTTCATATTAGGCAGACTTCTTGAGCTCCTCCCCACCTCTAAATCCATATTCCTGTGGGTAGAGGGATTGGTGGTGAGGTTTGTTCCTGGGGATGATCTGATTAGCTCTGAGTTTGCACCTAGTGTAATGAACCAGAAATAAACATATACAGCTAATGAATAAGTTATTACCATGTACAGTGTAAACTTCACCCTTTTGAGCTTTGGGAATTTCGGGGACAACCATTTTGCTTGGGTTTTGCCTTTATCCTCTGGGTTTTCTGTCTTCTGCAAAACAAATGTAAAAGGAATATCTCTCATGCATGTGGGGATTCCTGACTCCTCCTGCCCCCAGCACTATTTATACAATGAACCAATTACACCTGAGACTCCCTCAGGAGGCTAACTGCACAATTTCCTGTTTTCTGTGAACATCTCCTGGCACTCCCCTCCCTCCTAAAACTCAATTCTTCCACTCTGAAATACAAAATACTGTTTCTTTCTATATGATGAGTATTTAGAGCAGAGTATACCTGACAGAAATTTTAAGAAGTCTTATTCTTTTGCTTTGTATTGATTAGCATAAGTAAAGAGATGTATTTCCCCCAATATGAAATCTGTAAGCAACCTGAATAACACCCCAAAGCCAATTTGATCTTACAGTTTTTTCTCTATACTCCAGCATAAAAACATAAATAAATATCATCTAGTAGAAAATTGTGCTTAATAATGAGATCATGATATCTTGAAGTTGAGGGAGAGAGATTACTTTGATGTGTGTGTAGGAGAGATTCCATGCAGGTTATATTCATTCTGAAAAGTAGGGAATCACAATAGCATGAAAAAGGAAAATGTAGATCTAGTTTCAGTTCTCTCAAAGTAAAGGTATTAATTCGGGGTGTTATAGTGACATAAACATCTTTCTAATGAGATTTTCTAATAAATTGATGTAGCTTAATTTTCTTGTATTTAGTTACATGATTTGTACAGAAGTATATGAAACATACTGCCTTCAACATTCTCCTTTAAAAATGTAGCATCAAGTTTTTATTGCAACTGTTTGGAACTCATCATGGATTCTTATTTTATGTTGCATATTTTCTGCTGTGTCAACAGGACTGTACCTGAACTTTGGAAGGTACTTCCATGTAGCTGAATGGAATTGCAGGGCTATTGAGCCATTTATACTTGTCACAATTTCCTTCTCTGCCACTATGGGGCCACCTATACAGAATTAGATGTTTCATGATTAAAACATCTGGCAGAAATCTCTTCTTCACCTTTTCTTCTTCCCCTGGTCTCTAATCTTTGAGTAATGCTGGGGTAGGGCAGGAATTTTAGGATCCAGAATACTCAGGGATGGGGCCTGGTCAACATGACACATCAGAGTTGCTCACTATTCAACCCAAGGGGACACCAGCCTTTGTGGATTTTCTTACAAAAAGAGTTTATGTATCGAGACAATAAACAAATTTCTTTGTGATTGATCACTTTGGTGAACATGAGCATTTCTGGCTCTGTGCTGCCATTTGACCATCACCAGTTGGAGGAACACACTCAACAAGAAGAGGAATAGTCTGGAGATGATTTTTCAGTCATTCATTCTTCAAAGTAGCACCTAAAGGATGTAAGGAAAATCAGCCTTTTTTATGGCTCAAGTCAACCTGATTGTCTGACACCAGACTTGGGTGTCACTAAATAGATCTCATATTTGTGTTAGGCCAATGGAAGTCTCATTTTAAAAAAAAAATGACATATTTTTCATTCAATAGAATTAAGAATACTATGAGTGCTTCCAAGTGCTTATGTGAAGTCAGATTTAAAGTAGTGCTGGATGCTGAACCAGGGACATGACAGAGAGAATAAAAAGCATAAAAGTTTTGTGAACAAATTGCAAGGAAAAAAATGTCACCATATTCTCTCAGTGGATTCCCTAAAATTGAATGGACTTGGTTACCCAAAATCTCACCATCAAAATAATGTCAAACCATCAGACCCCCCACCTTTTTTTACCTAGTCTAGAAATCTTTACATTAAGGAAGGGTCAACATACCAAAAAGACATAGCAAATAAAATGCCCTGGCAGAACACCAGCCTGGACCTCTCAGGAGCACTCACTTATGGTTATGTTTAGCAAGTACAAACCCCAGAATTTGGGCCATGAAGACTAAATATTTTTAGCTATTTATTGTGCTTTTGGGGTTGGGAGGGGGTGTTCTCTAACTGGAATTGGAAAGAAGAGAATGGGCTGACGGGGTTTTCATTATTATGTGTCATCTACATGTTACCTCCCTCTCTGCCTGGTCCAGTTTCTGAGTCACAAACTGGCCAGTCCCATATCTACAAAATGACAGTCATGGTGATCTGGGTTTCTCTTTCACTTTATAGATACAGAAATTCTTCACATGGGCTATTTAAGAAGATGAGAATTTCTGGGCCAGCACCTCTGTCTCCCTTTGGAACTTTCTGCACTACTACAAGGTGATTGTTGTATCTAGGGTATCTAGGGTATTGATGTCCATCTCTTTCCACCATCTTTCCTGCCCTCCCACACCATGCTCACTCTGCCTATCCTTTGCCCAATCAAAGTTCTTCAATTTTTCCGATGTCTCCCCCCTCCCTGTCTTGGATCAGCATCCACTTATCAGAGAGAATATTTAACATTTTGATTAGGGGCATTGGCTTACTTTACTTAGCATGATATTCTCTAACTCCATCCAATTGCCTGCAAATGCCATGACTTTATTCTTTTAAGGCTAAGTAATATTCCATTTGTATATATACCACAGTTTCTGTATCCATTCATCTATTTAAAGGCATCTAGGTTGCTTCCAAAATTTAACTATTGTGAATTGAGCTACTTTGAACACTGATGTGGCTGCATTACTATAGTATGCTGATTTTAAGTCCTTTGGGTAGAGGTTGAGGAGTAGGATATCTGAGTCCAGTGGTGGTTCCATTCCAAGTTTTCTAAGGAATCTCCATACTGCTTACTTGATTGGTTGCACCAATTTGCAGTCCCACCAGCAATGTATGACTGTGCATTTTCTCTTATATCCTTGCCAACATTTATTGTTGTCTGTATTCTTGATGACTGCCATATTGACTGTCATGTGATGAAATCTTGAGAAGTTTTGATTTGCATTTCTCTGATTATGAAAGATGTTGAACATTTTTTCATATATTTGTTGATCTACTATATATTTCATAAGATCAGAAGAAAACTTCTCTATCCTCAGATTTCCTCTCCCAAAAATCTGAGACTTTTAAAAATCACATTCTAGTTCTATAATTCTAAACCTAATGTCCACCTGAGAATTCTATACTGCTGTTCCCTCTGTAAAAGCAATCATTTCCTTTTCATACTTCCCCAGTCAACTACTTACTAGACAGGAGCTAAGATCCACATTATTGGAGACTCTCTTTGCAGCATGAAAATATCACCTCTGAAACTTAGCAATAGGAAGATTTATTTTTAAATGTGAAAGCAAAAACTTAGAGCAAGTATTTAATTTGCTGCCTCCTGTGTGTATTGGTGCCATTTCCCCTTCTTTTCTACACTGAGCTAGGAAACTTGAAGATGACTCCATTTTGTCATTCATCACTCATTTTTCTCACTCAACAACATGTTTGAGGACAACTGTTATGTTTTAAATATGAGGTGTCCCCAAAAGCTCATGTATGAGACAATGCAAGAAAACTCAGAAATGAAGTGATTGTCTTATGGGAGCCTTAATGTGATCAGTGCATTAACTGTTATAACTGTAAGCAGGTAGGGTGTGGCTGGAGGAGGTGGGTCACTAGGCCCTGCCTTTGGAGCTTATATTTTGTCCTTGGTGAGTGGGGTTCTCAGTCTGCTTCCTAGTGCTGTGCCCTGAGCTACTTTCTTCCATCATACTCTTCTGCCATGTTGATCTGCCACACGTTAGAACAGAACAAAAGAATCAAACATCTTCAAAATGAGATCGCTGAAACAGTGAGCCAAATAAATTATACCTTCTCTACATTGTTCTTTTCAGGTCTTTTGGTCATAGCATGAAAAGATGAACTAAAACAATCACATAAACTTTGTAAGATTAAATTCACTGGTGCTTTAACTTCCTAATTTTACCAGTATTCTAGGAGATTGATAAAGTAAATAAAAAAAATCTGGAATAAAAAACAAGTGAAGTGTCATTGTGAATATCCCTGGAAAACTCACTCACTTTCTCTCAGTTTTAGTTTTCTCACATTCATGTGGAGGAAAAACTTCAAATGTTGGCAGGATTCCAGAAGCAAAAAACTCACACAATAACGCTACAGAAACCCATAGTTACTTCATATTCATACTCCAAGGCAACTATCCAAACAGTGGCAAACACCTGCGTCCCAAATACTCTCAAGGATGAGACAGGAGAATAACAAATTCAAGGACAGCCTGAGCGACATAGAAAATATGACAAGACCTTCTCTCTCTCTCTCTCTCTCTCTCTCTCTCTCTCTATATATATATATATATATATATATATATATATATATATATATATATATTCCCTCAGTATGTGCAATACTTCAGGAAAATTCAAGATATACTCTAAACTCCCTTTTCAAATATCTCCTCAATTTTCTCTCCTTTGCCTTCAGATGTTTTAGAATAGGAGCTTCTCTCCAGCTTCTAGCATTGGACAGACAATAAGTCTGATGCCAAGGGATTGGAACTAACTAGAATCAAAATTCAATATGTTAAAAATTACAATATAATTTCTTTTTTCCCTCTTCCCAGGATTTTTGGAAATATAAACCCAATGTCATAAAAATATGGGAAAATTTGGGAGTGAGTATTCTGGAAAGGTTTCTTACATAGACTTGTTGGCATGAGGCACCCCACTGCATGAGGACAATGCAAGTCCAGATTATTTCTGGTGGCTAATTATCATAAAGCTTTTGGAGGCGCCTACTCCTGCCAAGGGTCCCGTATGTCACCTGGTGTCAGGACTCAAAGCCAAGAACGCCACACTCCTGACTTTTCTCAGTCTATGAAGACCCAGAAACTCCTGGTCTCACCTTTTATCTAGTGCCCAGTCAATCCTCCCTTTTCCAATTTTTCTTCCTTACAAAACATTTAATAATACATAGGAGACCTTACTTCAAACCCTTATAATATATGCACTATGCATGGCTTTATCTCCTTTCAAGAAAGTCACTTTGATTGAAAGTCAAACACCTTTATATCAATTTTGGGTTTATCATATGCATTTGAAAGAAAAGATGAGAGGCATAGATAAACAGATTGGGAAACGATTTGTCCTCTATTTTATTTTAACTTTATCTACAAGTGTAAAATCTTGGGGTGGTTAATTTGTTTTTAATTGTCAAGTGTTTTCAGCAGAAGTATATACAGGGATTTGTTTGCCAAAATCATTCTATTCACTATGAAGAATGGATGTCCAGTACATTTAAATCACTGTGTTCCCCATGAGCTTATGTACTTCAGGATCTGGTAGAGTGAATACAGCTAATTTTAGCAGCTGTTTCCTTAATGCTGTTTGGTGAAAGAAACTCCAGAGGTATAATTGTAGTTCTTGTGTGCTATAAGCAACTGGGAGAAGGCTTTGCCTCTTCCTACCTCTTTATCTTCTCTCATCAAGTCCTCAGGAACTGCAGGGCGGGCCACAGCATCCTGCCTAACTTGCATGGACCATAAAGGGCATGTGGTCAAAGGGAAAGAGCACACAGGGCTGAATCTCCACTGATACAACCCCAGTATCTGAATCCCTTGTGAGGACTTAATAATTACTTGCCTTCAAATTTTCACTAATCCACTACTCTTTCACAGCAAAAGGTCAATCAAGAACATGAACCAAGAATGTACAGAAGAGGAGAAAATCTTTGCCACCTGTATCTTATTTATGGTATTAATTTCTAAGATATACAAAAAACTCAATAAGCTTAACACCAAAAAAAAAAAAAACAAACCAAGAAAGAAAACAAATAACTCAATCCAAACTTGTTAAAGGAACTCAACAGATGTTCTCAAAAGAAGAAATACAAATGATCAATGAATGTATGAAAAAATGTTCAACATCTCTAGCAATCAGAGAAATTCAAACTTAAAACTCCACTGATAATGAAATATTTTAAAATACAAAAATTGTTATGAATGGAAGAGAAAATACATATGCACCATTTAGACTTATCTGACCAGCCTCTCCTTATGAAGAATTTTTTTTGCCTTTAAATATCTCTTTCCTACTTCAGCTATATGACCTTCATTTTATGAAAATCAGAGTGGTTTCTATTGCCAGAATCTCGCTGTGTATCATACCCTAATTTGACTTTGTATCTAGTGTCACTGTGCATTACACAGTTAGGGATATGGGTTATGAAACATCAGTCTGGATTCCTGGGGGTGGCTCTCACTGCAGAATTGGCTTTTTAGTTTTAATCAGCTCTTCTTTCTCATTACAGGTTGTGTGATGATCCACAATCTGTGTTGGTTATTGCAGATCCAGAGATGATCAAAACAGTGATGGTTTGTTTTCATAAATCAGCTGTAAGCATTCATTTTTTAAAATGAGATTTTTTTATTAAGTTTCTGTCTTAAAATGATTATACTTTCATAGAGAATTGCTAAAAAAATACAGGGAGGTTTCATATACTATTCTCCTGAATTCTAGCAGTTATATTCTATGAGCACATTGCTTATCTATGAATATAGTCTAGTCCTCTTATTATAGTAATGAGAAATTGTCATTGTATTTAGATTTCACCAGATTTTATTTTTTTGCATGCCTCATGCATGTGTGCCTATATATGTCTGCAAATTTGCTACTGTGGATAGATTCATGTAACTATCATCTTAGTTTAGACAAAGTGTTTCCCAAGGCTCTGTCTTACTAGTCTTTTAGAGTCCTTATGTGTATCTTGTCTTTTCCTCTTAACAGGGTCTTCATAAAAGCAAATATGGTTTTATTTGGAGGAGACTAATATATTAATATTTCTTTGTCATTTAGGCATAATATCTGAAAATTCTTTACTTCTGACTTCTGTTTTTCTTGTTTCTCTTCTAAAAGTCGTAATTTCATGTTTTGCATTTGAATCTATGATCTATGTCACATTCATTGTTAAACAAGATGAGGTTTGGTTTTGTTGTCTCATTTTGTTGACCTGTGTCTGTCCAGTTTCTCCAGCGCCATCTTTAGAAAGACTGTCCTTGCAGCACTTCCAAGCTCATTATCTGAAGCCAATATCACACTGATCTCAAAACCAGACAAAGACACCAATATCTCTAATGAACATAGATGCAAAAATTCTCAATAAAATACTGGCAAATTGAATACAAAAACATGTCAGAAATATCGTGCACCATGATCAAGTGGGATTCATCCTAGGGATGCAAGGTTCATTCAACATATGGAAATAAATAAATGTAATCATCACATCAATAGACTCAAGGATTAAAATCATATGATCATCTCAATATGTGCAGAAAAAGCATTTGACAAAATACAGCATCGCTTCATGTTCAAAACACTAGAAAAACTAGGGATTACAAGAACATATCTCAACATCATAAAGACTATCTATGTTAAGCCTCAGGCCAACATCATCCCAAATGGAGAAAAATTACAGGCATTCCCTGTAAAAACTAGAACAAGACAGGGATATCCTCTTTCACCACTTCTGTTCAACATAGTTCTTAAAACACTGGCCAGAGCAATTGGACAGACAAAGAAATTAAAGGAATACATATAGGGAAAAAAGACTTAATTAGCATTATCTGCTGATGATATGATTCTATACCTAGAAGACCCAAAAATCTCCACCAGAAAGCTCCTAGAACTAGTAAATGAATTCAGGAAAGTAGCAGGATATAAAATTAACACCCATATATCAGAGGCATTTCTGTAGTCAGTGACAATTCCTCTGAGAAAGAAAACTACCCATTTACAATAATTTAATAAAATAAGATACTTGGGAATCAACTTAAAAAAAGAGGTAAAAGATCTACACAAATAAAAACTACAGAACCCTAAAGAAAGAAAATCACAGAAAACCTTAGAAGATAGAAATATCTACCTTGCTCTTGGATAGGCAGAATTAATATTATCAAAATGACCATACCACCAAAAGCACTATACAGATTTCATACAATTTCAATCAAAATCCCAATGGCATTCCACATATAAATAAAAAAGGCAACCATGGAATTCATCTGGAAAAATAAGAGACTCAGAAGTGCTAAAGCAATCCTTAGCAGGAAGAGTTAAGCAGGTGGCATCACTATACCAGACCTTAACGTATACTACAGAGCAATAGGAACAAAAACACCATGGTATTGGCACCAAAACAAACTGGTAGACCAATGGTACAGAATGGATGACACAGAGACTAACCCACAAAATTACAATTATCTTACATTAGACAAAGGTGCCAAAAACATGCATTGAAGAAAAGATAGCCTCTTCAACAAATGGTGCTGGGAAAACTGGAAATCCATATGCAGCAAAATGAAATTTAACCCTTTAATCTCTTTCATCTGCCTAATTGCTCTGGCCAGTGTTTCAAGAACTATGTAAAATAGAAGTGGTGAAATTGGGCATCCCTGTCTTGTTCCAGTTTTTAGAGGGAATTCTTTCAATTTTTCTCTATTTAGAATCTTGTTGGCCTGGGGCTTAGCATAGATAGCTTTTACAACGTTGAGATATGTTTTTGTTATCCCTATTGTTTCTAGAATTTTGAACATGAAGCAGTGCTGTATTTTATCAAATGCTTTTTCTTCATCTGTTTATATGATCATATGGTTTTTATCTTTAAGTCTTTTGGTGTGATGAAATACATTTATTGATTTCTGTATGTTGAACCAACCTTGCATCCCTGGGAGGAACCCCACTTGATCGTGGCACAGTATCTTTTTGATATGTTTTTGTATTCGATGCCAGAATTTTATTGAGAATTTTTGCATCTATATTCATTAGAGATATTGGTCTGAAGTGTTCTTTTTTTGATGTGTCTTTGCCTGGTTTTGGAATCAGAGTGATATTGGCTTCATAGAATGGGTTTGGAAGTGCTGCTTCTTTCTCTATTTCTTGAAATGAGTTGTAGAGTATTGATCTTCTTTAAAGGTCTTGTAGAACTTGGATGTGCATCCATCCATTCCTGGGCTTTTTTTGGTTGGTAGACTTTTGTGGTGTCTGCTATTTTATCACTTGAAATTGATTGGTTTAAATTCTGTATATCATTCTGATTCAATTTAGACAAATTATATGACTCTAGAAATTTATTGGTGTCTTTCATATTTTCTACTTTATTAGGGTATATATTTTAAAAATAATTTCTAATTTTCGTCTGTATTTCTGCAGCGTCTGTTGTGATATTTCCCTTTTCATAATGTATGTTAGTGATTTGAGTTTTCTCTCTCCTTCTCTTCATTATAATGTCTATGTCTCTGTCAATTTTATTTGTTTTTTCAAAGAACAAACTTTTTATTCTGTCAATTTTTTCAATTGTTTCTTTTGATTCAATTTTATTTATTTCAGCTCTGATTTTCATTATATCCTGTCTTCTGATGCTTTTGGTGTTGATTTGTTCTTCTTGTTCTAGGGCTTTGAGATGTGTGTTAATTCACTTATTTGTTGACTTTTTTCTTTTCTTAAGGAATAAACTCCATGCAATGAGCTTTCATCTTAGAACTGCTTTCATAGTGTCCCAGAGATTTTGATATGTTGTATCTGTGTTCTCATTCACCTCTAAAAACTTTTTAATCTCCTCCTGATGTTTTCTGTAACACATTGTTCATTCAATAGCATATTGTTTAGTTTCCAGGTGTTGGAGTGAATTTTATTTCTTATTTTATCATTGATTTCTAATTTCATTCCAGTATAATCTGATAAATTCAGGGTAGTATCTCCACTTTTTATGTTTTCTAAGAGTTGCTTTGTGGCATATTATATGATATATTTTAGAGAAAGATCCATGTGCTCTTGAGAAGAAAGTATACTGTCTTGTTATATATTAAAATATTCTATATATATATATATATCAGTTAAGTCTAAGTAATTGATTGTATTATTGAGTTCTAGAGTTTGTTTGTTCATCTTTTGTTTGGAAATCTATCTAGTGATAAAAGAAGTGTGTTAAAGTCACCCAAAATTATTATGCTGTGGCCTATTTGACTCTAGAACTTGAGAAAAATTTGATGAATATAGCTGCACCATTGTTTGGGGCATATGTATTTATGATTGTTATGTTTTTGGTGTATGGTTCCCTTGAGCAGTATGTAATGTCCATCTTTATCCCTTTTGATTAACTTTGGCTTGAAGTCTACTTTATTTGTATGAGGATGGAAACCTCTGCTTGCTCCCACAGACCATGTGAGTGGTATGATTTTCTCCAACTTTCCCCCTTCAGTCTATGGATGGCTTTTCCAATGAGATGAATCTCTTAGAGGCAGCATATTATTGAGTCTTTTTTAAAATCCAATCTGCCAGTCTATGTCTTTTGATTGGTGAGTTTAGGCCATTAACATTCAGGATAATTATTGAGACATCATTTGTATTTCTAGCCATTTTGTTTATTTTTAGTATTTAACTTGTCTTGGTTTCTCCTTTGATTAGTTTTTCCTTTAGTATAATACCTCCATTTTCTGATTTTTATTGTTGTTTTTCAATTCCTCTTCATGGAATATCTTACCAAGGATGTTCTGTAGTAAAGACTTTTGAGTTGTAAAATCTTTTAACTTGCGTTTATCATGGAAGATTTTACTTTCATCATCAAATCTAAAGATTAGTTTTTCTGGATATAAGAATCTTGGTTGGCATCCATTTTCTTTCAGAGCTTGTTATATGTTGTTACAGGACCTTATAGCTTTCAGGGTCTGGGTTGAAAACTCTGCACATATTCTAATCGGTTTCCACGTATATGTAATCTGATTCCTTTCTCTCATGACTTTTAATATTCTCTCCTTATTCTTTATATCAGGCATTTTCATTACAATGTGTCTTGGTGTGTATCTGTTATAATTTTGTACATTTGGAACCCTGTAAACTTCTTGTATTTGGTTTTCCAATTCATTCTTCATGTTTGGAAATTTTTCTGATATTATTTCATTGAACAGATAGCTCATACCTTTGGCTTGGAACTCCACTCCTTCCTCTATCCCAATATCTCTTAAATTTGGTCTTTTTATGCTATCTCATATTTCTTATATGTTCTTCTTATGGTTTCTTACCATGAGAAGGATAGGAAGTACCTTTGGGTAGACAATTAAGTGGGAAGACAGTAGAGTACATAAAAAAACACACAGATATATCAATAAAAGTAAAAAAATGTTAAAATAGCTGAACCTGGTGGGAAAAAAGAAAAAAAAAGATTTAAAATTTTTAAATAAAACAGTATTAAAAGAATATATAATATAATGTAATGTATTATTCAGACATCCAAGACCTCAAAATCCTAATTCATGCAAAGTATTTGTTTTCACATATGTTGGGGATGTGACTGCAGGGGAAAGGAGAAGGAGTGAGAAAGAGAGAGAGAGAGAGAGAGAGAGAGAGAGAGAGAGAGAGAGAGATATTGAAGAGAGACACAGGGCTTGCTATGGTTGTTTATCAGTATCTTTCCTGCTTCCGTTCTCATCCAATAGGTGGGGTCCTCTGTTGTTAGCTGGTATCTCTGCCCTCAGGATGGTGAAAGTAACCAGGGTGTCATTGTGCAGAGTTAGCAGCTGCTGGGGAGAGTTAGAAACTGAGTACCAGGAAGATGGTGATAAAGGTGACCCAAGATAGAGGCTCCTGCTTTCAGCAGTGGGGTGTCTGTTGTGGTGGAGGAAGCCTGGCGATGGTGTTGGATGATGAGTTCAGCAGCAAGCTCTGTGGATGGCAGTGTCAGCTGATTTCAGAGCCTGTGTAAATTTCCTAGGTGCTGGCGGCAGGCACTGTGTGTAGGTGATTATGTCAGCTGCTGCAGAGTCCCAAGATAGCAGTGACCAGGGGATTTCCCACATTGGTAGATGAGGGTTCACACAGGGGTGGCAGACTGAGTTCTTACTCATGGGAAGATCCAGGTATCCTCCATGGAAGCAGCATCTGTGATTTCTGCTCGAGTTGGTGGCCAAAAGTTCTTTATGGGTGCTGCTGCCACTGCCATGGATGGTCTCACTCAGGTATCCAGTAGTCTTGCCTGGGCTAGTATTTGAGAGACCTACTCTGATGCTCAGTCCTGGAGCCCTGGACAGGCAAGGTGCTTCCTGCATGGGGCAGGAATATTGCTGGCAGAGAAGCCATATTCTCACAACTTGAACCCCAGGTCACTGAGCAATGCAGAATTCTGCCTTCCTCTGGCCTGCCATCTTGGAACCCCCCTTAATCATCCACACTTCACTTGCTGCTGTAATTTGTTCACTTATGGCTCTCTCTCTCTCTCTCTCTCTCTCTCTCTCTCTCTCTCTCTCTGTCTCTCTCTCCTCTTTGATCTGAGAGATGAGTCTCACTCACCTTAGTGTCTCTGACTCCCTTGGCACAAGGACAACTGCCTCATGGCATGTGATGGGAGCAAGAACTAGCCATTGTTCAACAGATAATTCTGACAGTGTGTGGATCTGTGCTGGTCCTACTTCTTGCTGCATGTGTATCAGAAAGTGGGTAAAATGGCACAGATTTAAATATTCTGTGTTTTCTCTACTCAGAAACTTTGGGGCCTACAGCACAGGCATAATCACTAGCACACTCTGGTACACAGAGGAAGGATGCCACACTATCTTCATTCACACTGAGTGAAAGAGAGGCTGGCAGGGGCATGACCACAGGGCCAGCTACAGCCAGAGACAGTTAATGTTGATTCCCTCAACAATTCACAAGATTTCTTTGTGAAAATAAAGTGAAGTGCATCAGAGATTTAGATGTCTTTCATCCACTTTTTCTTATAATTACTATGTGGACTAGTATTTCTTTTTCTCTTTTAAATAACAACTTTGTTAAGATATCGTTAACATTATAAAAATAGAGTCATATAATATGTAGTCTTTTGTGATATAAATGCCTTTCATTTGGCATTTTGTTTTCAAATGAAATATATATAAGTACCTCAGATTTTATGACCAAATAATATTTTATTGTATTTATATATCTAAATTTCGTTATCCATTCATCATTGATGGACATTTGAGTGATTTCCACATTTTGGTCATTGTGAATAGTGCTATTATGAATAATATTGTGAAACTTGTTTGTGAACTCTAGTTTTCAATTTCTTCTGGTGTATTCTCAGGAGTCAAATTTCTGGCTTATGCAATAAATCTCTGTTTCACTTATTACAGAACCACCAAAAATATTTTCTATAATAGTTGTACCATTTTGCTTTCTCACCAAAAATGTATGAGAGTTCAAATTACTTCACATCTTTTCTAAGACTTTGTTTCCACCTCTAATTTTAGACATTGTAGTGAATGTAAGATGGCGTCTCCTGTGGTTTTCATTTGTATCTTCCTATTGGTTACTAGTACTGAGCAATGTTAGTTACTTTTTTATTTGTTCTGTTTAGGTGTACATGACAGGAGAGTATATTTTGACATATTTATACAAAAATAGAGAACATCTTATTCTAATAAGAATCCCAGTCTTGAGAATGAACAGGATGTGGAAATTCAATGTGGTGTATTTATCTGTGTAAATAGGAAAGTTAAGACAGTCTACTACTTTAAAGAAATATCTATCCATGGGCTGGGATTGTGGCTCAGTGGTAGAGCACTTGCCTGGCATGTGTGAGGAACTGGATTCAATTCTCAGCACCACATATAAGCAAATAAATAAATATCCATCCATAACTAATAAAAATATTTTTAAAAAATATCTATTCACCTTTTTGCCCATGTATACCCAAAGCATTTGTCTTTTCATTTTGAGGCTTAAGAGTCTTTGTATAGTCTTCACAGAAATACATGTTAGATTATGATTTACAACAGGTTTGTCCTATTCTATAGATGTATTTTCACTTTCTTGATATTTTCCTTTGAAGCATAAAGTTTTTAGTTTTTTGCAATTTATTCCTTTCATGGAAGCTATTATATACTTCAACCATTCAAATGAATGAACTAGATTTCAAAATCTTAAATGTACTAATCTCAAAGCTGTAAAGTTCATAAAAGAAAAGCAATTGACATAAAATTCATGTAATATGATGCTATTTATAAAAATGTTAAAAACTCATTATGTCATGGAAACTTACATTTGAATGATGTGTGATTTATGTGTTTTCCTTTTTTTGTTTGTGCTTTAAGTATCAAATCTCAGACTCCATTGAGGTCATATGGACTTACACAGTTGTTGTAATTTCCTGTCAAGAATTGCATAGCTTTAACTCTTATACTTAGGTATTTCAACCATTTTGAGTTAAATTCTACAAACAGAGTCAGGTAAGGACAACACTTTATTGTTTTGCATGTAGCTATTCAGTTGTTCCAGTTTTTTTTTTGAAGAGTGTCTGCCCCATTCAGTGGCAATGGTATCTTTCTCAAAATTCCACAGGTCATAGACAGGTGGGTTTCTTTCTGAACTCCAAATCATATTCCATTAATCTACATGTTACCCATCTGTCATGACCAATAATTCCGTGTTTTACTTAATAAAGAACCACCAAAACTCTTTTCTATAATAGTTATACCATTTTTTCTTTATCACCAAAATATATTTTTGCTTTGTGTTAAGTTTTTAAATCAAGAAATGTGAATCCTTCACTTTATTCTTGATTTTCAAGATCATTATGGCTATTTGGGGGTCCCTTTAAATTCAATTTAAATTTTAAATCAATTTGTCAATTTCTAAAAAAAAGTCAGCTAAGATTCTCTTACAAAGGTCATTCTAACCTGCAAATTGATTTCAAGAGTACTGCCATTTTGCTGATATTAAGTTTTCTGATCAATGAACCTGGCATGTTTTTTGTTACTCATGTAGATCCTCTTTAATTTATTTAAACAGTGCTTTTTGTTAGTATTGTACCTGTTTTTCACTTTTTTGGGTTTTTAAAAATATTTTTATAATAGATGGACACAATATATTTTATTTTTATGTAGTGCTGAGGATCAAACCCAGTACTATACACGTGCTAGGCTAGCACTCTACTAAATGAGCTACAGCCCCAGACCTGTTTTGCACTTTGTCAGTTTGATTCCTAAGTATTTGTTCTTTTCATTGATATCATAAATTGAATTTTCTTCATTTTTTAATTTTCCTTTTATCACAGTGTATACAAACACAGTTTCTTTTTGTATACTGATCTTCTATCCTTCAGTTCTCATTCTCAGACAAAATTGAGAATCACTGATATCAATAATTTCTTAACATTATGAAGGATTTATACAGTCCAGAGTAATCTTGGTTGACCCCAGTATTCCTGTTACAGAAAAACTACTTCTTTTACATTTCAGTAATAACTATTTCTGACTCTTATTTACCACTTCTTCTCATCCTTCAAATTCTAGTGCAATATACAAACTCTTCCAAGGAGTCCACCCCATCTAATTCAAGACTCATTCATTCCTCCATTTTGTTATTGGTTACTGCAAACTGTTTTCATCATCTATGTTAATATTTTGTTATTATAGCATCCCATTCATAGGACTATATTTAATCCAGTTTGACTCTGGTTTAAATTTAGTTTTCTAAATGTGGTGCTAAGACTTGAACCCAGTGCCTCAAACAGGCTATGCAAGCACTTTACCACCGAGCCACAACCAAAGCTCCTGGAGGCCTATTTTTTTTCTGTACATCATCCCCCTTAACTACATCACCTTATTTTTGCCTTTCATAAACTCCCAGTGGTGACTTGTAAGTGGACCTCACCCATGCAAACCATTCAGTAAATATTTAAGAAGTGACTTGAATTAGATATAGATTTCATTGCTGTCATTTTTTGCTCTTTTTAATTTTAAAATTTTACAAATGATATTTCTCTCCCTCTTTCTCTGTGTGTGTGTGTGTTTGTGTGTGTGCACATGCACACACGTGTTTCTCAGAATGAAGAAAATATTTGCAAACTATTTGAAATTTAAAAATAGTAATTTCTTACATTTATGGATCAATGTGGAGTCACTACTATGAAAAATGTAAAGTTGTCACTGAGTCATAAAAATTAATGTCTTATATGGCTTATTTCTAGGGATTGTTAATTTAATATGCAAATCCTCCCCATCTGTTAGTTTTCCATTTGGGAAATGAGAGGAGAGATATGTTATCATTTTCTTTGAGGATTCAGGGCAGCCATGTAGCTATGCTTCATGTATGTACATATAGGGAACTTAGATCTGATAGAAAATAAGTCTCTAGTACACCTAGAACAACCAAAGAACCACCAAAAATGTTTTCTATAATAGTTATACCATTTTGCTTTCTCACCAAAAATGTATGAGAGTTCCAATTACTTCACATCTTTTCTAAGACTTTATGTTTCCACCTCTAATTTTAGACATTATATTGGACGTAAGATGGCACCTCATGTGATTTTGATTTGTTTCTTCCTATTGGTTACTAGTACTGAGAAATATTAGTTACTTTTTTATTTGTTATTTTTAGGTATACATGGCAGGAGAGTATATTTTGACATATTTATACAAAATGGAGTACATTTTATTCTAAATAGAATCCCAGTCTTGTGGATGAACATGATGTGGAAATTCACTGTGGTGTATTCATCTATGTACATAGGAAAGTTAAGACAGATCCACTATTTTAAAGAAATATCTATCCATGGGCTGGGATTGTGGCTCAGTGGTAGAGCACTTGGCTGGCATGTGTGAGGCACTGGGTTCAATTCTCCTCACCACATAGAAACAAATATATGAAAGTCCATCCATAACTAATAAATATGTTTTAAAAAAATATATCCATGTCTTTTGCCCATGTATACCCCAAGCATTTGTCTTTTCACTTTGAGGTTTAAAGAATCTTTGTATATTCTTCACAAAGAGCCTTATTAGATTATGATTTGCAACAGGTTTCTCCTATTCTATAGATCTCTTTTTACTTTCTTGATATTGTCCTTTGAAGCACAAAGTTTTTAGTTTTTTGCAATTTATTTCTTTCATGGAAGCTACTATATACCTCAACCATTTAAATGAATGAACTAGATTTCAAAATCTTAAATGTATTAATCTCAAAGCTGTAAAGTTCATAAAAGAAAAGCAATTGATAGAAGATGCATGCAATATGATGCTACTTATAAAAATGTTAAAAACTCAACATGTCACAGAAACTTACATTTAAATGATGTCTGATTCATGTGTTTTACTTTTATTGTTTGTGCTTTAAGTATCAAACATCAGAGTTCATTGAGACCATATGGACTTACACAGTTGTAATTCTCTGTCAATAACTGCATAGATTTAACCCTTATGCTATGTGTTTCAACCATTTTGAGTTAAGTTCTACATACAGGGTCAGATAAGGACAACACTTTATTGTTTTGCATGTAGTTATTCAGTTGTTCCAGTTTTTTTTTTTGAAGAGTGTCTACCCCATTCAATGGCAATGGCACCTTTCTCAAAATTCCACAAGTCATAGACAGGTGGGTTTCTTTCTGAACTTCAAATCATATTCCACTTATCTATATGTTACCCATTTGCCAGGCCCAATAATTCTGTGTTTCACTTAATAAAGAACCACCAAAACTTTTTTCTATAATAGATCTACCATTTTTCTTTATCACCAAAATTGTATTTTTGCTTCGTGTTAAGTTTTGAAATGTGAATCCTACACTTTATTCTTGTTTTTCAAATAATTTTGGCTATTTGTGGTTCCTTTAAATTCAATTTAAATTTTAAATCTTTTTGTCAATTTCTACAAAGAAGTCAGCTAAGATTCTCTTACAAAGGTCATTCTAACCTGCAAATTGATTTCAAGAGTACTGCCATTTTGCTGATATTAAGTTTTCTGATCCATGAACCTAGCGTGTTTTGTGATAGTCATGTAGATCCTCTTTAATTTTATTTCAACAGTGTTTTATAGTTATTATTGTTCCTGTTTTTCACTTTTTGGTTCTTTAAAATATTTTTATAACAGAGGGACACAATATATTTTATTTTTATGTAGTGCTGATGATCAAACCCAGTATTTTACACATGCTAGGCTAGCACTCTACTAACTGAGCTACAGCCCCAGACATTTTTTGCACTTTTGTCAATTTGATTCCTAAGTACTTTTTCTTTTCAATGATATCATAAATTGAATTATTTTCTTCATTTCTTAATTTCCATTTTGGACTGTTTATCACAGTGTATAGACACACAGTTTGTTTTTGTATACCTAGCTTGTATCTTTCAGTTATCATTTTCAGACAAAATTGAGAATCATTGATGTCAATAATTTCTTAACATTATGAAGGATTTATACAGTCCAGGGTAATCCTGACTGACCCCCAGGAATCCTGTTATAGAAAAACTACTTCTTTTATATTTCAATAATAACTCTTTCTAACTCTTATTTCCCCCCTTCTTCTCATCCTTCAAATTCTAGCTCAATATACAAACTCTTCCAAAGTGTCCACCCCATCTAATGCAAGACTCATTTTGTTATTGGTTACTGCAAACTGTTTTCATCATCTAAGTTAATATTTTGTTATTAAAGCTTCCCATTTGTAGGCCTATATTTTATCTTTTTAAATCTTAATTTTCTAAATGTGGTGCTGATACTTGAATCCAGAGCCTCAAACAGGCTATGCAAGCCCTCTACCATTGAGCCACAACCACAGCCCCTGGATACCTATTTTTTATGTATCATAGTACATCATCCCACTTAACCACATCACCTTATTTATGCCTTTAATAAAATTCCAGTGGTGACTTGTAGGGAACCTCACCCATGGCAAGCATTCAGTAAACATTTAAGTAGAGACTTGTCATTGAATTATATTTCATGGCTCTCATTTTTTTGCTTTTTTAATTTTAAAATTTTACATATAACACTTCTCTCCCTCTTTGTGTGTGTGTGTGTGTGTGTGTGTGTGTGTGTGTGTGTGTGTTCGTTCACACACGTTTCTCAGTATGCAGAAAATATTTGCAAACTATTTGAAATTTAAAAATAGTAATTTGTTACATTTATGGAACAATGTGGAATTTCTTCTGTGAAAAATAAAAAGTTGTCATTGAGTCATAAAAAGCAAGGTCTTATATGGCTTATTTCGAGAAATTGTTCATTAAATATGCAAAACCTCCCCCATCTGTTAGTTTTCTATACAGGAGATGAGAGGAGAGATATGGCTATAATTTTCTTTAAGGATTCAGGGCAGCCATGTAGCTATGCTTCATGTATGTACATATAGGAAACTTAGATCTGATAGAAAATAAGTCTCTAATACACTAGGATGGGGTAGATACTTTATGCAAGCTCCTAGTCTTTCTCAGCTGGAATTTCTCAATCTCCACTGACAGTTTTCTTCTCTTGCTTCTCCTGAAATCAGAAGATTACTCTGATGGAGGTACCCAGACAGTAAAGAAAGGCCTTGGTGAGAATAGGGCAAAAGTGCTCCTCAAAACTCTGTAGGACTCAAATGTTCCCCATTTGCACTTCTCTTGCAAGTAAAGACAAAGAGGAGCCTTGGAGGCGGGTAAGCATAATATTCCCTGAAGGCATTTTCCATCTTTACACTGCATTACTTCAATCAAGAGGCATTACTGGACTCTTTTAGAAGGGAAGGACTACTCATATACTTCAAATTATGAACCTACTCAGGGTTTCCTGTGTAACCCTTGCATGAAAGAACATCCATGAAGTTCACTTTATTTAGCTTTACAGAGAGTTTGACTCTGGTGTAAATTTTTTAAATTCACCCATTTTATTTAAATTTTTTTCTTGTGGTACCAGGGAACTCAGGGCCTCACAGTTGCTAGGCAAGTGCTTAACCACTGAGCCTCATCCCCAGCTCTCTTGCTACAAATTAAAATTAAAACACACACACACACACACACACACACACACACACACACACAAGCCAACATTATTTTATCCCAGGCATGACAGTGAATAGACGCTCATGAAAGATTTTCTTGAATGGACAGATGAATATATAATTTCACTATCCAATCTTGACATAGCTTATAAAATAAATGGAAGGAATTCTTGACATACAAGGCTAAAAGTAGTTTTCATATGTTGGTACAGCTTTATTATCTGAAATTTACCTTTTCTAATTCTTTTTGTTTTGGTGCTTCATTTACTACTTTTAAGTATGCAAGTTTTCAGATTCCTCTTAAAGTCAGCAGGGAATAATTACTTCAGCCATAAAAATTAATGTTCTAAATATTGTGTCAAGAGAAAAATCTGTGGGCTGGGGATATGACTCAAGCAGTAGCATGCTCGCTTTGCATGTGTGCGGCCAGGGTTCGATCCTCAGCACCACATACAAACAAAGATGTTGTGTCCGCCGAAAATTAAAAAATAAATATTAAAAATTCTCTCTCTCTCTCTCTCTCTCTCTCTCTCTCTCTCTCTTTCACACACACACACACACACACACACACACACACACACACTCACTCTCTCTTTATAAAAAGAGAAAAGTCTATAAAGTAGAATCTGAATCTCCCTAAAGATTTATGCTCTGTTCTTAAAGAAGGATGTATGTCAGAACAAAAGGGTATCTCTGGAGTGTAAAATTATTTGCTCTGTGAATAAAAAAAAATTAATTGGAGAAAAATTTATGCTGCTCTTTAGTTACTAGTGATGCTAGACCTTCTCTGGGCTTGGTCAGTATCTCTACACAGTACTCTGTGTTGTGTAACGGAAATGAGGTGATCACCTCATTGCCAAACATGAAGACTCACCCTCTCTAGTTCTCTTGGGACTCTCTCCACCCCTCTCCATACCCTCACCTCTTTATTCCTTCCCTTACAAATTTATAAACACTGAATCAAGAACTATAAAGGTCTATGAGTATAAATTTTGTATCATCTACTCTTTCTTTCAAAATACCCTTTACTTCCCATGACTCTGATGTTAAGCAAAAAATTCTAATTTTACACTCCATAAATACCCTCTAGTGGCATGATTTACATATATCTTGTTGATAAATAATAAAGAAAGGTCCTTATATATTTATTTTAATATGTTTAGAGTGTCACTGACCATTATATGTCTTCTTTTAATGGGATTTCTAAAGATATTTCTCTAATACTCTGAATGACTGTAGACATATATACAATGCTGCTTGAATTCCTGCAAGTAAGTTGAAATAGTGAAGTTACATGTAAACTACATTATTCTTGGAGGAGTCAGAGAACATCAGGTATCTGGATTCTTGAAAATTCTTAGAGATTTACCCAGAATAACATCTACATTTGGGACAAACATGGGTATAGTCATTGGGAGATAAAATCTCTCCTCAACACTCTCCTCAGAGCCTTAGCTACATTTGTATTCCAGAGAGTATAAATCAGAGGATTCAGAGTGGGAGTAATGATCCTATAGAACACAGAACCAACTTTGTCTTGCAGTAGAGTGCACTGGGATCTGGTCCTCATGTATGAGAAGATGCAGGAACCAAACCAGAGAGAGACCACAGTGAGGTGGGAGCTGCAAGTGGCAAAGGCATTTCTTTTACTCCCAGCTGAATGCATCTCAATGACACTGTGCAGGATGAAGCCATAGGATGTAGAAACCAGGATGATGGGGAGGAGAAGAAGCATGATGGTACTTATGTACACTGTGGACTCATAGACACTGATGTCAACACATACCAACTTCACGACAGCTTGATACTCACAGTACAAGTGGCGTATTTTCAGAATCTCACAGAAAGGAAAGTACATCAAGATGAAAGTGTGAATTAGAAAATTCAGAGATGCCCTAACTATGAGGTGAGGGCCATCATCAATGCCATCTTCCTGCTCATGAGCACAGTGTAATGCAGAGGATGACAGATGGCAACATACCTGTCATAGGACATGAGAGCTAGCAGAAGACACTCAGGGCCACCCAGAGACAAATAGAAGAAGTGCTGGGTGGCACATCCCAGGAAGGAGATGGAATTCCTGCCAGACAGGTAGTTGGTGGCAATCTTGGGGATGGTTGTGCAGACTTGCATCATGTCCATGAGGGAGAGCTGGCTGAGCAGGAAGTACATGGGTGTGTGATCCACACAGATGAGGAGGATGGTGAGGGTGTTGCCACTCAATGCAACAAGAAACACAACCATGGTCAGGCAGAAAAAAAAGGTGGGTCAGGAAGTCATCAAAGAGAGAGACCTTTAAGGATGAAGTCTGCAAGAGACGTCTGATTCCTCAGCCACATGCTCCCTTCTCAGTCTCTAGGAAACAAAGAGTGGAGACAAAGTGTGATGCCAGAAATATGGGATCCTGTGTACAAGGCAATAAGCATTTTGATCCAATAAAACATTTTTGAAGAGATTTTTTTCTATTTGTAATTATCTAGCAACTGAAATTATTGAAATTTGGTTTTTTCAAAGCAAGAGAAACCTAAAATTTGTTATCACAATCATGGTCATTTGAAATTCCACGACTCTATTAATGGCCCAAATTCATGACTCTTCTTACTAAATATAGGTATATGTGTGTGTAATCATATGTGTGATTTGTGTTAGTGTGTGTCTGTGTTTGTATGGTTGGTGGATTATGTTTCTTATTTTACCAGGCAGGTTCTATCAAGAGCATCTGAACCACTAAGACATTTCTATTAATACATGTAATTGTTAAGGGTGGTGATACAGAACTTTGGCCTTATTTCTTTGTGGAAGCTGGTTAAGGAGTTGGTGTACTGCTGTCATGTTTAAGTCTGATGTGGAAACTTTAAGTCCACAGGACAAGCAGTATAAAGGGAAGATAGTACAAAGCAAGGCAGACAAGAGACAGACAAAGTACAAAAGCATAAGCTGTGACCCCACAAGAGAACACAAACAAACAAAAAAGAGTCAGTTCTGCTTGCCTACAGAATTAGGCACTGGGTTTTTTTTTTTTTTTTGTTTGTTTTTTTTTTTTTTTTGTATTGGCTCCTTTGAATTCTACACAATATTTGGATTTCTTTTAACATGATTAAAAAGCATAAAATAGACTTCAATTCAGTCCCCATACTTCTCTTTTCCCTCCCCTCCTCCCTTCCTCTGATCCCTTCCCTCTACTCTGCTGATCTGCTATTTATTTAGCGTTTTTTATTAGTTACTTGAGGATATACATCCAGATGAAATCCATATGGTATGTTCATATAGGCACATGGGAAATTTAGGTCAGATTTCTAATGAAGCTAAATGCCCACGCCTAGCCCAGAATTCCAAGAGCCTAAAGGAGTAACCTGGGGAAGGTAGAGCAACTGCAAGCCCAGCCATTGCTTCATACCAGTGAAGTGTGAGCCAGCAGACCAGCAACATCATATTAATACTATAGGATAACTGCTTCCCTTCTGCCCTCTAATCTCCCAGGAAACTCCTCTAATACCCACCTTAACTATAAATGATAGATTAGAGGAAATTTGGTGAGATGTAGTTCATCCTAGCCAATCTCACACATCACAAAGTCACTACAGTCCATCTTCTGCCATTTTGACACACATATGCATCTCCTTCAGTCAGGTTAATCTCCAAATACAAAAATGATACATGTGCAACTAAATAAAATGAAGGCAACAAATTCACATTTTCTCCAGGAGAAAATGCAAAGTTCTTTATTTCGCCTAGGGGAGATATTCATTCCTCTGATACATGTGTTCCATTTAATATCCTGGAACTTCAAACTTTTCTGGATGATATATATGAAAAAGATTCTTTTGGAAACTGTTGGGAGTTGCCCCGGCTCCAAAGATGGCACCAACCATGCTTCTCTTCCGGTACTAACTTCCTCATGCCCCAAAATAGCAGCGGGAAGAGCTTCCCAATGGTGAGCCATGCTGAACCTCATGATTCTTACCCACCAAACAGAAAGTGCCCTGTGCCAATACCCTGCTCTGTTGAAGGGCCCTGGCTCTATAAATGTGGAATGCTGTTCCTCAATAAACAGGTACTTCTCCGATGATGATGAGCCTTGTCCAATAATTCTTTCAGAAACAACATTATTACTACCCCCCAGAGGATAGATTTTCTTATCCAAAAAAGGGTTAATCTGTACTTTGGATATCAACTCCTGTTTCCTCACTCAGTCGTGGCATCTGCCCAATAGATCCATGAACAAACTGGCATCAGGGGTAAAGATTATTCCTGGATTCAGCAAAATGGACTTGCATTCACCAAGGCCAATTTGTCTGAAGCACTGCTGAATATTTACTGCTAATAGCAAAGACCAACCTGAGTTCCCAACATGGCACCATTCCCTGGAGTGATCAGCCAGCCCCACAATACCACATTGATGACATTGGACCACATTTAACATGAAAGGGACACTCCTTTTTTTCCTGGACTGGACACTCACTCTGGGTATGGATTTTGCTTCCTCACCTGAAGTGCTGCTGCCAGAACTAACATCTCTGGACTCACAGAATGCTTTATTCACCATAAGAGTATTACATGCCGCATTGCTCCTGATCAAGGAGCTTGATTCACAGCAAACAATTGTGCAATATGGCCTGTGTTCATGGGATTTGTTATACTTAACATAAGTCATCCATCTTCCTGAAACATAGAACCTGATAGAATGGTGAAATACCCTGTTCAGACTCTGCCTCAAGCAACACCTAGTTGGAAACATCTCTCATTGCTGGGGCAATGTCCTCCAGGGTGTGGTACATGCTCCTTGTCTGCATCCAATTTATGGTACTGCTTCGCTCACAGCAAGGATTCATAGGATCAGACCCCAAGCATTCGATAGATAGAAATGATAGCGTGTTCTCTCCCTATAAGATTGATGTCTATGACCCACCAACATTATTTGTTCCTGTAGTTTTCAGTTCTGCTGCTTTAGAAAATTCTTAGCGACAAAGAGAGAGATTCTTCTACCCAGACACAAAATGATTCCATTTTCTGAGAGTTGAGATTTCCTTGCTGCCACTTTAGGAAGCTCACTATAGTTGAATCAACAGGTGAAGAAGAGGGTCACTCTGTGGCATGGAGTGATTGATTCCTACTAGGAAGAGGAAACTCAGTTGCTACTACACAATACAAAGAGGAACAGCAAGTGTGACATAGGACATTTTCTTGGCGCCTCTTGGAAATCCCAGGTCCTGTCATGGAGGGTAATCAGAAACTAAATCCCAAGTCAGGTCACACTGATAAGGACTCAGATCCTTCAGAGATGAAGGTTTGGGTCACCCACCTGACCAGGAATAATGACCAAATGTGAACCAAGGAAGTATAGACTGTGGAGTGAAATAGGATAGTTATAAAGACCAGTAATTACCATGTGGACAACCCCCAGGAACACAAACTGCCATACTTTGTGCATTTATTCTTAATGATGATAAGAATTTGTATATTTATATTACACAAATTGTTTATTTCATTGTCATCGTCTCATCAAACATGAGGTGTAAATAATACCTAAAATCATATCTCAGTATTTAAATAACTAGATATAAATGAAGGAGTATGAATCAGTAGAAACAGAATAAATTTCACACAAAATACAAAAAAAGGATTTTTTTTTCTTAATGAGGAAAGGGTTGTATATTTTATATACTCTTCTTGGGAAAAGTTGACAATGTCTTAGGTTATACATAGAATAGTCATATCCAATTAGGTAGAAGGATATTTTATGTTGTCTTTATTTGAAAATTGACCAAAATTTTTAAAAAATGCATGAGTGCTGTGTTGACACAAAACAAAGCAACCATACCTGTGTTCCTGGGTAGATTTGTGAGTTAACAGATTACATAAAATGCAGACAAAACTAGGTTTTTCACATTGATTCATCCACACTCGCCAATCTGTCCTCTCTCCAGTTCTCTCACAAATACTAGTTAGAATGCGAAGTTGATCTCCATAGGGAAATTAGACTCAAAAAAGTCATAAACTAATAGAGCCTTCTATAACTTCTTATGTCTTACCTCCTAAATATCTTCCTATACTTTTACAGACTCTGAATCACTGATGTACATTAACAGGAAAGAACCACCACCTTTGAAATAAGTGATCATGACAATTATAAGAGTGAATACCAGCAATTAAAAATAATGATGTGAATATAAAAAATAAACTTCAAAAATAAAAGCAAAAAACACAGGACTTAATGCATTCTGATAAAATTTCAACTCTACCAGTAAAAAGAGTTCACATTTATTTTTCTTCTGTCTTAGGGTAGCTCTAGGATTATGACAGTCGTGTCACACTGTTACTTCCTGTTCCGCTTCTGTGAACTAAGAGAACAATTTCAACTCTGGTTCCCCTGATTACTCCTGTTGGGAGTGGCCCTAGCTCCAAAGACTAAGTTCCCCATCCCCTAAGAAGAGCTGTCCAAGGGTGAGCCCTGCTGGCTCACAAGATCCTTACCCACCAATCAGACTAGCCCTGGTGGCTCACATGATCCTTACCCACTAATCAGACTAGCCCTGCTGGCCAACATGATCCTTACCCTCCAATCAGACTAGCCCAGCTGACTCACATGATCCTTAACCACAATCAGAAAGCACCCCATGCCAACTGTCAAACCATTAAACTGTTAAACTGTCATAACTGTCAAATCACCCCTGGTTCTATAAATATGCAGAGCTGTTCCTCAATAAACGTGCATTTTCTCTGATGACGTGCCTTGTTCATTCCTTCATTGGTGCCAAAACCTAGGAGGGGGAATGCCTCGCTGCTTGAAGGCCCCCTCTCTCAAGGGTTGCCATCCTTGTCCACTCTTTTTGAGTGCTGCTACTACTCACACAACACTGGCTCTTAAATTGGTGAGTTTCTCTATCAGGTATCCAACTTCAGATGGGATATACACAGGGGCTTTGACCATGATTGTCTGGCAAATCTCTGACACCCAATCTGGAGAAGAGAATACACTCCACCACCTTCACTGTCACGGTGAACTCTCTGGAGCCCAGTTCATGAGCAGGAGGTACTGAGGGGTGGAAGAACAGGCACTCCTCTCTCTCTCTCACTCTCTCTCTCTCTCTCTCTCTCTATCTATCTATCTCTATCTCTATCTCTATCTTTCTCTTAACCACCCTTGACCCTCTCCTGAACTATAGGGGACTCTTCTTCTCTCCATGAAGACTCCCCCTTATTAAATTCTGCTCACAAGACTGGCCTTACTATCAATTAGACAATCAAAGTCAATGGCCCCCAGGAGGATCCCTGGATCCCACAATTCTCAGAGATCTCTATTTAACTTTTGCGAGCGCTCAAAAAAGTGGAAGAATATCCTCTATGTTGAGGCTTTTTCTCTTCTTCATTCTCACCCTGACCTATCTGGCAGATGAACTCCCTCCCTACCTACCTCCCCCATCAGCTCCGTCGAGCCCCTCAGGTGCTCCCCGTGACTCAGCTGACACCTTTATTCCCCCCAAACTAGATCCCGCTCCCTAGTCCCACAAACCATGGCCCCCTTAAGAGAGATTGCTGGACCTGAGGGCATTTTTCAGGTACATGTCCTGTTCTCTATGAATGACTTCACGCAACTCAAGCAAAGGTTGGGCTCATTAACAACAGAAGAGTTTCAATGGGTCCTCCTGGCTTATAGAGTCACTTATATGTTATTGGCTAATACTCTCCTCCTTTAGGAATGTACCGGAGTCTGGGAACTTGCCAGAGCCCATGCGGATGAAACTCACAGAGTTAATCCCAATCACTCTCCAGGGCCACTTGCTGCCCCAGATAATACACAAGCTGGCATACAGAGTAGGGACCGATTCTCCGCATGTATTATTGCTGGGCTCTAAAATGCCGCCTGTAAGGCTGTCAATTTCCAAAAATTACAAAAGACCCCATCAGAATTTCTGGATCAGCTTATGAAAGCCCTTCAGCAGTAACCTAGATCCCGAAACCCCAGAAGGCCATCATGTCCTTAGGACATGTTTCCTCTCGCAGAGCTCTCCAACATCTGGGCCAAACTAAAAATGCTTGAACAAGGCCCTGCCAACCCCCAGACTGAGAAATTTCAGAGGCTCACCCAGGCCCTGCAGGGTGCTTCCTTGGGTCACTGGCCACTGGGCCATATAGTGGTCCCAATCAGGAAAAGGACTAGGGGCCCAACTATGGCTGAGATGATGGTAGTCAGCCAAGGAAACCATGATAATAGATTTTGCAACTAATTGTCTGAAACGTCTTATGTATTTTTTTTCTTTATCACTAGCACCAAACTCTTTTTTATTTTCCCAACATGGTTTGCATAAAAAAAACACGTTTTTTCTAGGGCCATACAAAGTCCTTCTTGTTATAGAAAGAAATGATTTAGACCCCCATCTGTTTGTAATACTATTTCTGTCAGAGAGTCTAGTGAAAACTCTAGTTTGGATATTGACATTTTTAATTCTCCTAAATCTATGTCTATTTTATGCCGAGAGACTTAAACTTTTTAGAGCCTGTGATAAGAGCTGAAGTTCCCAAAGCAGTATACTGATCCACCTATTCCCATATCAGCCAGGAGGGGAACTAAAATGGGGGCAGCCTGTCTATGTTGATAAATAAGTGGGCTGTAGCCTTTTAATAAGTCCAGGTTCTTTTCCTTTTTCTCCATCATAATAGTAGGTTACATAGTTCCGAGTTATTGACAGTTTTGAGATTTAGGCAAGAAGTTTGAAGTGGGACCTTGGAAGCACAATTTTTGGTAAATAGGGAGTTGTCCCACTTATAATTTGGGTTGTGGAAGCAAGTGTCTCTCTCTGGGAGATCACCCAAGGTGATATTGGGGGTAATTCCCCAGGTACATCTTACTGAGCTAGACATATTGGGGAACATCTATACAGATCATAATTTTTTCTCTAATATTAGGGACCTACTACTGTTGTAAGGGAAAAGGGCGATGACTGTTCTTGCTTCTTAGAGGTGAGAGGGGGCAATGTGCAGTGGGCAAGCAGTTTGGAGTCCCTTTGTAGAAATTGAGAAGGTCAAGGAATCCATGGTAAAAATCTGTTTCAGGAAGAACACATTGAAAATTCACCTGGGGGTGTGCACTTCTATGAGAGAAACAAAAATACATGAGTACTGAAATAAGATAGCAAAATAGCAGTTGTAGCATCTGAAATCTTTTCCTGAATATTATGAATATGATAGAAATTAATAATTGTTTACCAGGAGGTGGAAGACCTGAGAAATTATCCCCATAACAAGGCCTAACGAGGCCTAATAAGGCCCTTTTTTTAGGGACATACATCTTTAACATTGTCAGAATTATCAGGAATGTAGACACAACATTTAGTTAAGTTAGTTAATGTCATCTGATTTTTGTAAAATATCTTTATTGCCATGACCTCTACATTCAGTAGAGATTTCTTTGTTACTAAGGGCTAGGTAATTATACTAGCAAAAATTGATTAAGTCTACTTGTGTATGGGTTTAGAAACATAAGTAGGCCTTAACTTGTCAAAAAACTTCTGATTCTGGCAATTTTTATCATCAGGCATTTTTGCCTAAGAATTTTTCTTTTGTTGCCTCCAGTCTTACTTATTTTTTGGGGGGCTATTAACACAAGTGTACATTTTATGTTACATTAAAATAACTGTTGCTTATTTTAAATGGCCGGGAATGGCTGTGCTTTGGTTTTTAACTGTTTTTGCTACGTGTTTAAGACCAAGCTGATCAAACTGACCTTTTTCCTATCTATTGGTAAGAGTCAGCTGAGTTTTTATGGAGGACACTCTTGGGGAACTTTTGAGACACATTTCAGCTCTGCTAGTGCCATCTGCATTAGGATGAGTCAAGGTCTTTCCGACCACGTGGCTACCCTTGGAAGCATCAGGCATGTCTCCCCTTTTGAATGACCCTCCTCTTTTGCAGCAGGCACACTCATTGGCTTTCTGTTCTCAATGGTCTCATTAATCTCTCTTATCAGGAGGTTATTGGCCTAGAGTTGCAAAGCTCTTCCTCCTGTCCTGGGAGGAAGTGATAGAATCATTGTATGCCAACAAGGCAGCTTGTAGACCCAGAGATCCCATTAGATTTTGCCTACAAAATCTCTCTCTTGCCAGGTCCCCCTCTCTTGTTCTCTCTTTCTTATCTCACTTTTGCTCTTTTTCATTCTCACTCTCATTCTCTTTTTTCTTTCTCTCTCTCATACCCACCACCTCTTGTACTTTCCTCTCTCTCTCTCTCTCTCTCTCTCTCTCTCTCTCTCTCTCTCTCTCTCTCCTTTCCTATTAATCAGACACTACCACTATAAAGGTCTGTTGGTTGTTCTGAGTGTCATGGTTACTTTTTTAGTCATAATGAAAATACAGGGCTGGGGATGTGACTCAAGCTGTAGCATGCTCGCCTGGTATCCATGGGGCATGGGTTCGATCCTCAGCACCACATACAAACAAAAGATGTTGTCTCTGCCGAGAAAACTAAAAAATAAGTATTAGAAATCAATCTCTCTCTCTCTCTCTCTCTCTCTCTCTCTCTCTCTCTCTTAAAAAAATAAAATACAAAGTGAAATCAACAATAGTAAAAACATATGTAGCTTGTATATAATTTTGAAACCTGGCTGACTTATATATTATATTTTTTATTTGAGATCATAGTAATTTTTTTAATAAAATCAATATTTGAATATAACTTTAAATTAATCTTTTTTAATAAAATCAATCTTTGAATATAACTTTAAATTAACTGAAATCTGGCCTACTTTGAAGTTATTTTGACATGCTCTAAGGTGAGAGGCAGAGCCTTATCTCAGGTAAGGCAGGGCTCTTCAGAAATCTTAGGTAGAGTGTTTTAGTTCTAAAGCTGATCGTTGTCTCTCTTTTAGATATTATTTTATAAAGTTTACATATATTGTTTTCTGACTCTGTATGAATGTTAGCTAGCACAATATGACATACATCTGAAACATTAATTAAGAAAAGACTGACCACTCTTTTTGTGTGGAAAAGTGGAAAATTTTTTATAATATTAATCTTTAAACAGATCAGGCTCTCATTATCTTTTAAAATACCTTTAAATTTTTATATCCCAGTGTAAAAGGTAACATAATGTTTGATTACAAAACATCAAATAATATAAATAAATCACCAATAAAATCTATTATCCTTATAAGTTTAAATTATCATTACAGACAATTTTAGTTTGGAGAATACCAACTTGATAAAATGTTCTTTTAAACCTCTTACCTTAAAGACTTGCACACCTGAAAGATATGAACACATTTAATCTGTAAAGAAGAGTAATGTACCACAATTTTATCAATGTTTTTATATTAACCATGGTTAGCTTTTAAAGAAAAATCTAGACTCTGTAATGTAGGACAATACTTTAAAATAAACTTTGCTGTTTAACCAAGATTACTTGTTCTAGGGGATAAAATTAACAGTCACAATGTAATTAATACTTTTAGAAGTTTTTGTCATTTTAGCATATAAATATATCAGTACATTAATATTTATCTGTAGAGAATGACCTTGAAAAGTTTTAACTATTTGTGTTACATACATAACCAACTTATTTACATATAAACATTTTAATATTGATCTTTTATATGTAGACATATATATTAATTAATTAGGCCCTTTTGTTGTTTACTTAGATATATTATAATTATACTTTACCACATAAAGACTTCTTATCTGGAAACACTTTTTACTAAATATAGTTTTATATTAGAACCTTTTAATAATTTTTAATCCATTGATCCTTCTTTCTGTTTGTACCTTGAAATAACCCTTATACATTTCTGAATTTAGATAAATTAATCCATTTTAATAAGATGAAATATTCTGTTATTTATGGTACTTTAATTGAAATGTAGTTGAAACCTCTTGACTCCTTGTATGTAGAATTATACCTGTTGGGACTTTTAATTTATAGTAACTTTATTTTTATAATAACACAAAATATTTTTTTAAAAAGAGAGAGAGAGAGAGAATTTTTTTAATATTTATTTTGTAGTTTTGGTGATTACAACATCGTTATTTTATTTTTATGTGGTGCTGAGGATCAATTCCAGTACCCTGCACATGCCAGGGGAGCATATTATTTCTTGAGCCACATCCCCAGCCAGCCACAAAATAATTGTTTTTTAATTTACCAATTTATGAAAACGCCATCATTGTTTGAGTATTTTGTCTTATGGATTTTAAGAATTTAAGAGTATTTGATATTATATCTAACAGTTAGCATTTTAACTTTGTAAAACAATTAGATGTCTCTAACAAACACATTCATGATTATTTGGTCTCCTTGGGAGAGTCCTCCAGGTTGGGGTCCCATTCTAAACTGTTTTTTTCTGGTTTCTTGGATAGTGGCCACCATTTTTAGCCTGATATTGAAAAATCTTTGTTCCACTTTTTTTAATAGTTAGGAGTTATTCATGCTTGCAAATACTGAGAGACAAAATCCAAATTTCCTAGACAAAATTATGCTTTTTGTTATATAATTTAGGAATAATAATTTTATAAAACACTTTATCTGTCCCCTATAGGAATTGACATGATTTACCCAGTTGACCACCTGGCCCAGTTCCTAAATGAAGGCAATCTCCACAATGCTTTTTTTTTTAATTTTAGCTTTTACTTTGGACAATTCTTTTAGTCCTGTTGGCAGCACTTTACATTTTCATGAAAGCTGTAGTGAGCACAGTTAAAACCATTTTTTCCCTTTAGAAAAAAATTGAGGTAGAAATTAACACAGAACACAAAGGGAACAAACAAAAACAAACCAACAAACAAAAGTTCTAAAAATTGTTAAGAAAATAAGTTAAAGAGGTACAGATAGAGATATCTCTATATAGAGCTTCCTTATCCCATGATGTCGATGGAGGGAAGGAATCCTGATGAAAGAAGAGCAGTTATGAGAACAAGAAAAGGTCCATGCACAACACACAGACAGATAAACACAAGACAGACGGCCAGCAAACAGACACTGGGCAAATGACACATAGCAAGGCAGAAGCTGGAGAAATGACAAACAGAACAGATGCAAGACAAGCAACAATCAGTAAGGTCACACAGGGAGAACTTTAATGAGGCAGAGATCACATCTCATCCTGCCCCCAGGAACAGATGAGGCCATAGGGAGGCCTCCAGTGGGACAGAGAAAACATCTCGTCCTGTCCCCAGACACATATGAGGCAACACAAGGAGACCTCCAGTGGGATAGAGACAACATCTCGTTCTGCCCCCAGGTACAGACAGTTGAGGTCACACAGAGAGACTTCCAATGGGGCAGAGACATGACTTGTCTTGTCCCCAGGTACAGGTAAGGGCCCACTGAGAGGCCTCCAGGGAGACAGTGATAACATCTCATCCTGTCCTGGGAAAGGTGTAAGCAACAGCATCCAATATGAAATTTTCCCCAGGGAGTTGAATCACCATATCTGACAGGCTGGCAGGAGGCTTTTCAGAGCATCCTAGGATGGGGCCAAGGTTCAAAGGTCCATGTTTGGAGGCAAATTTGGTGTGAGGGTAAGAAAAAAATGGACCCTGGATGAGCCCCAGATGTTATAGTTAAAGCTTCATTCCAGGGTTTCATAAACTGACTTTCAGACCACTCTTGTGTAACCAAATCAAGCCTTTATTGAAGCACACTAGTGGCCACTGAACTAAATATAAAGCTCTTCCCCTGATCAACCCCCTGATCAACCCCTGAACAATTGTAAGGGTGCTCCTTATAACCCTGAAAATCACAAAAGGGTGTTTGGGGGTCTAGCCAATGCAAGCAAGCCAGGTTACAGAAGCAGGAGAGTTCAGTCAAGTGTAGGGAAGCCTAACCAATCACAGTTGGCTCAGTCACCCAAGTTACAGAAACAGAGCCCCATTACCCTAGTTATAGAAACAATGCCCCATTAGGTAGTTTCGTGTCCTAAAAGGTTGTGATAGCAAAAGAAAAAGAACATCTGGACCCAGTCATGACCCTTATACTTGGCATGGTTGTTTTATAGAATGGAGGCACAAAACAAAATGGAGTCACATTTACTTTTACTATCACAGTATTTAACGTCAGGATTTGTACAGAATATATGAAAACTACACTGCCTTAAACATTCTCCTCTAAAAAGCAGCAGCAAGTCCTTATTGAAACTGTCTGGAACACATTATGGGTTCTTATTTTATATTGCATGTTTTCTTCAAGTTAAACTGACAGTTCCTGATCTTTGGATAGTCCCCCTCCATGTAGATAAAAGGAATTACAGGGCATACTGGCTATTTATCCATGCCACCATTTTCTCCTCTGCCACTATGGGCCACTTTTGCAGAATTAGCGGTTTCATGGTTAAAATTGGCCAGGACTCTCTTGTTCACCATTTCTTCTTTCCATATTTCTCTCATATCTTGGGATGGTGGGGCAGGGGTTGTATGACATAGAACACTCTGGCATGGGGCTGTGGGTATGACACATCTGAGTTGCTGACCACCCAGGCCAAAAGAGCACCAGCCCTTGTGGGTTTTATTACAAAAGGAGTTGATGCATGGAGGCAATAAACAAACTGTGTTGTGGCTGGCCACCTTGGTGGACATGCGCATGCCTGGCTCTGCGCTACCATCTGAGCATCTCCAGTTGGAGGAACAGACTCAACGAGAAGGAGCATGGCCTGGAGATGATTCCTCAGTCATTCATTCATTTCTGTAGCACTCAGAGGACATAGGGAACTCAGCCTTCCCTCTGGCTCAAGTCAACCACATTTTCTGACAACAGACTTAGGTGACACTTAACATAGCTCACATTTGTGTGAGGTAGAGAGAAGTCTCATTGTTTCACAATGCTACATTTGCCATTCAACTGAAGAATATTATTACTGCTTCCAAGGATCCATATAAAGTCAATTTTAAGGAAGGGCTGAATGCTGAACCAGCAGCATGCCATGGAAAGAAGGAAAAACCCAAAAGCTTTGTAACCAAGTTGTAAGAAAAAAATGTCACCAGAGGCTCTCAGTGGATCCTCTGTGATTGAGTGGATTATGTTAACCAAAAATCTCTTCAGCACAGTAACATCAAAATATCACACACACACACCCTTTTTAACCTTAAAATACTACATTAAGGAAAGGGTCAACATATCAAAGAAACATGCAAATAAAATGCCCTGGCAGAATGCCAGGCTGGACCTTGCAGGAGAACTCAAGCCTGGGAATGTTTATTGAGTATGAACCTAAGAATTGGGGCATGAAGTCTCAACTTCTCTTAGCTATTCATTGTGACTTTGGGGTGAGAGGGGCTCTCTAAACGGAGTTGGGAAGCAGCGAATGTGCTGTTGGAGTTTTTGTTGTTATATATCAACTACATGTTACCTCCCTCATTGCCTGGTTCAGTTTCGGAGTCAGAGACTGGTCAGGACCTTATTTATAGAATGACAATTATGGTGACCTGGCTTTCTCTCTCATTTTATAGATATAGAACCTATTCACATGTGCTATGTGAGATGCTGGGAATTTCTGGGCCAACATCTTTGCATTTCGTTGGAATGCTTCTGTAAGTTGAGTATAGTTGAGTTCCTTCTTTTTCTTTGGCAAAAAAAAAATGCTAGTCTAATGTCATTGGTAAAAATGCACGTCCTTGGGAAAAAGTTCCCAGCTCTCATCCTTTTTGAAACAGTCTGAAAGCTCCACCCTGAGCACAGCCAGGTTTTCCCTGGGGCTGTGTTGTCAACTCTTCAAGAGCCTCAATGGAAATACTCAGATCCCTATTACACCTGCATTTTATGCTCATGATGTTGTTCAGACTTGTACATATCATAAAGAGGATGCATAATTTGATTTTGCACATTTGAGCAAAAATCTGTGAAAGAGAAGATGTCAAGGATATTCAAACATTCCTATTCATAAAAAGATTTTATGAGTAGCTTTATTTAAAAAAAGTGTTCATGGATATATTTGAAACTACAGTTTCTTGAACAATGCAAGTATTCATAGTTTGATAATTTGCACATATATAATTTCTTAATGTCTAAATCTATGGTTATTTCCATGGCACTACCCAAGTTTTACTTCTGAAGGTACATGTAGAGGATTTGAGAGATGAAACAAAAGCATTCTTCATATTTTTATTATCCTTCAAAGATAAGACTCTATCTGTGAGTCTTAGAAAGGAGAAAATACAAAAGAGATAAGACAGCTCTTATCTATGGACTTCATAATTAACCACAAGATGAGTATTGTTTTTCAAAAAGGTCAGATTTAGTGATATAAAATGAATATAAATTAGATGATTTAAAAAATTATTAAAATTTAAGTCAATTGAATGGAGTGTTCCAAAAGAAATGTGAATATGTGGCTTGCATTTGTGATTAACATGGTGAGGCATTTGACTAAGGGTCTAAATACTGGATAGAAATTCATGAGCTCTAATCCAGATTATCAGAGGATATGCTGCTCTCTGCTTAGATTATCTTTCCCAAAGACTGAGGCTTCTTAATTAGGTTCTATTTCTACAATTTGGAGACCTAATGACCACCTGAGAATTTCATACTGATGTTCTCTTTGGAAAAACAATCATTTAATTTTCACACTTCCCAGATAAACTGTTTACTAGACAAGCTGTAAGGTCCATATAATTGGGGTCTCCCTGTGCATCATGAAAATATCACCTCTGAATCACAGCAATAGAAAAAATTCTTTTTAAGTGTTAGAAGCAAAAACTTAGAGCAAGGATTTAATTTATTGACTCCCATGGGTAGGGGTTGCATCTCCCAATCTTCTCCACTTTGATCTGGAATACTGGAAGGTGACTCCATTTTGTCAATCCTCACTTATTCTTTCTCACTCCACACCATGCATGAGAATCACTGTTATGATTGTGGTGCCCCCAGAAGCTCATGTGTGTGGCAATGCAAGAAAGTTCAGAAAGAAAGTGATTGGATTGTGAAAGCCTTAATCTAATCGGTACACTATTTCCTAGTAGGTATTAACTGGGGGAAACTGTAAGCAGGTAGGGTGTTGGTGGAAGAGGTGGGTCACTGGGAGCCTGGCTTCAGGGCATACATTTTGTCCCTGGTTAGTGGAGTTTCCATCTGCTTCTTGGTGCCACATCCTGGGCTGCTTTATTCTGTCACATTCTTCTGCCATGTTATTCTGCCTCACCTCAGACCATGGCAACAGAGGAAGCCATGTATGAACTGAGACCTCTGAAACTGTGAGCCCAGTAAATCTTAGTTTTTCTACATGGTTCTTGTCAGGATCACAGTAGTGAAAAAGCTAGCTAAACTAAACACATCAACATGGTCAACTTAGAGGTGAGTGGTACCTTGAACATCCTAATTTCCCCAGTATTCTAGGGAGATTCATGACAGAAATGAAAAAGATCTGGGAAAAAATTAGTGAAGATCCTTATTAATGTCCCTGGGAAACTCACTCACTTTGTCTCAGCTTTGGTTTTTTCACATCCATGCGGATGGTATGATTAAAAGTTGTCAGGATTTCACAAACACTCCATGCACATGAGAAAATGATACAGAAAGCCAGTCTTGCTTCATATTCATACTCAAGGACAACTGGCCAAACAGTGGCTCCCACCTGTAGTCCCAACCACTCTGGAGGCTGAGGCATGCGAATCACAAATTCAAGGTCAAATTGAGCAAGGAAACATGGCAGTATCTTGTCTCAAAAAAAGAAGGATAATTTCTTCAATATGTACAATATTTAAAGATAATTTAAGATGGACTCTAAATTCCCTTTTCAAATATCTCATTTATATTCCTCTTCTTTGCCTTTGTATGTCTTAGAATAAGAACTTGCCTCTAACTGACAGTGATGGACCATATTCCAGTCTGATTTCAAGGGATTGGAATCATTGGTTTCTCAACTAGAAGCAGGGTTCAATATTTTCAAAATAACATTATAAATTCCCTTGTTTCTTCTCCAAGGTTTTTGGCAATATGACCACCAATGTCATGAAAAGTATGGGAAAATGTGAGAGTGAGTATTTTGGAAAATTCCCTTGGGTAGACTTGTTGGATGAGGCACTCCAGGGCAAGAGGACAATGCCAGCCCAGAGCTATTACTGGGAATTAATTATCATAAAGCTTTTAGAGGTTCCTCCTCCTTCCAAGAGTCCCATATTTCACCAGGTGTCAAGGTTTATGTCCAAGAACGTCACATTTAGGACTTTTCTCAGTATCTGATGACACAAACACTCTTGGCCTCACCTTCTCTTCAGTGCCCAGCCTCTACTCCCTTTTCCATTTTTTTTATTAGGAGTCTTTAATATTGAATAGGAGACATTAAGTCAGACCTTTCTAAAATGTACACCAAACATGGCTTAATCTCCTTTCAAGATTGTCGCTTTAGTAAAAGCAACATTTTTATAAATTTGGTGGTTATTATCTACATTTGAAAGAAAAGAGGAGACAGAGCTGAACAGATTGGGAAATGATTTGACCTCTGCTTTTTTTAAATTTTAACTTTGTCTACAAGTGTGAAGTCTTGGGGATTTCATTTGTTTTTCCTTGTCAATTAGGAGTTTTCAGTAGAAGTGTACACAGGGATTTCTCTGCCTACCTCATTCAATTGACTTTCAAGAATGGACTTCCAGTACATTTTAAACCACTGTGTTCCCATGACCTTGTGTACTTCATAATCTGCTAGGGTGAAATCAGTTAATTTCAGCATCCATGTTCTTAATAATGCTTGATGGAAGCAGTTCCAGAAGTATTATTGTAGTTCTTGTGTGCTACAAATAAGTGAGAGAAGGCTTTACCTCGTCCTCCCTCTTCATCTTCTCTCATCAAGTTCTCAAAACTGCAGAGCTGGCCACAATATCCTGCCTAACTGGCGTGGCTCATAAAGGCCATGTTGTTGAGTGGAAAGAGCACACTCTCTGAGTCTCCACTGATACTGTCTCTTGCATCTTAAGCACTTGTAAGAACTTAGTAATTTAATTTAATAGACAACAATAATTAAATTGTTGTCTATTTTTCTCTAATCTAATATCCTTTCACATCAGAAGAAATAATTGAGAGCATGAAGAGAGAACCGTCAGAACTGGATAAAACCTTTGCCCCTGCATTTACGGTGTTAATATTCACAATATACTAAGAACTCAAAGAGCTTAACACCAAAAAATCAAATAACCCAGTCAATAAATGGGCAAAAGTACTGACCAGACCCTTCTCAAAAGAAGAAATACAAATGATCAATGAATATATGAAAAAATGTACAACCAGTCAAGCAATTAGAGAAGTGCAAAATTATTTCCCATAATTTTATAATTATGTCAAAATGAAATTTATTGTTATGGATATATAAAAAGAACTAATGAAAAATTTCAAATTACCATTTGTCTTTATTTCTAGAAGAGATATTATTTGATTCATTATAAGTATCTCATACTTTATAATCCAGGGAAAACCACTGCCTCATGGACTGGATTTTCTTCTAACTGTGGGTGGAGTTGTGTTTGTGCTTAGATGTTCCCTATCATTAACCAATATGGAGATGCATTGGTGAAGTACCTGAGCCAGGAAGTGAAGAAAGGTGAGCCTGTCACTGTGAAGGAGTAAGTAGCAGGCCAGCTAAGGGGTTCTGAGCTGTTTTAAGACCTTCCAGTAGCCTGCCAGGGAACTGAAATTACCACTGTTGAGCTACTCCCTGACCAGATAAAAGCAAGTGTGTGGAGTCACAACCACAATGGGCCACCCAAGAAGGAGAGGCTCCCAGGAGAAGGCGGGGCAGCTGGGACATCTGTGTACAGAAAACAGAATTAGTTTATCTGTTTCATCATCAATGTGAATATTATGTAAGACAAAACATGTTTTACAATGAAAAATGTGATCACTCAGAAGTTTGGGGTAGAGCATAGGGAATGTTGGTTGGGGGAAGTTTCTGGTACCTATTGAGCAGGGATAGAAAGATACAATACAGGTTATGGAACAACAAATATCTTCATGGTTGCACTGAGAATATCAGAAAAATGAAAAATATGAAATATTCCTACCACTTCTTCCTCCAATATCAAAAAAGATAGGGTCCTGAAAGGATATGAATTACAACTACCATATCATTTGTTGTATAAAATGGGTTATTTTGACCCATGCACAACCTCTGATACTGTAATGGAAAATCTGAAGAAAATAGTTTCACCAAGTTGTGAGATCATGCAAGTATGTTCTGAGGAGATTTTCAATATTTTAACTGAGGATATTCTTACTCATTTCCTTTTGCAAGATTCTGCCTTTGGGCCCCTTCAGATCCCAGAGTGCAGAACTTCTCAGGAGCAGTAGCAGTGGGTGCAGAGAAAGGGGGACAATATTTCTGCCTCTCAGAACAGGGTGTTGCTGTTATGTAATGTGTTGGAAAGGAATTAGCTCTGGGCACAGACTGTGCTTAGGCAGGACCTAGGTCAAGGTCACCTATCTTGGATCCCCTAGCAGGAGTCAATTATAACACCCTAGTCCTGCTGAAGCTCCATACTTAATCATCTTTTATCATCTACACTCCACCCACTGAGGTAATTTATCTGATTATGGGTGTCTGTCTCTCTGTGACTGAACTCCTTGAGCTCACTACCCTAGTGTCCCTAACTCTGCTGGCACAGGAACAGCTGCCTCATGGCATATGATAGGAGCATGGACTAGTCATTTGTTCAACAGATATTTCTGACAGAGTGTGAATGTGCTGGTCGCACTTCTTCCAGCATGTATAGTAGGAGAGTAAAGCAATAAAGACTAAAATTTTACATTTCTTTCTCTACTCAGAATTTTGGGGAGCTACAACATGGATGTGATCGTTAACACATTCTTTGGAGTTAATGTCAGTTCCCTCAACAATCAACAAGATCCATGTTTGAAAAAAGCCAAGAACATCCTTTGTTCACATGTCCTCCAAACATTTTTTCTTATAATTAGTATGTGGATTACCATTTCTTTTTTTAAATAAAAACTACATTAAGACATTATTTACATATTTTTGATTCCTTAAAATGTAAAATTCCATAATTTTTAGCATGTTAAATGATGCATGCAGCCATCACCATTGTCAAAACTCAGAAAACTCATTATCTTTTAACTGTAGGCTTCCAAAATCATTTACCTAAACAAACACTACTCTATCTATTTAGCTTTGCACATGATATATACATTATAAAAATGGAGACATGTAATATGTGGTCTTTTATGATGCAAAGTGATATCATTTAGCATTTTATTTTCAAGTGAAATATATATCAGTACTTCATGTTTATGGCCAAATAATATTCCAATGTATAGATATATCTATATAATGGAATTTAGTTATCCTTTCATCAGTTGATGAACATTTGTGTTATTTACACTTTTTGTCTATTGTGATTGATGCCATTATGAACATTAGTGTGAAACTTGTTTGTGAACTCTAGTTTTCAATTTTTTTAAAATTTTTTTCCTCGTTTTCAATTTTATCTGAGTGTATACTCAGGACTGAAATTCCTGCCTTACAAAGTACTTCTGTCAGTGTTTTACATAATAGCTGTATCTTTTAATATTCTTTCCAAAAATGTATAAAAGTTCCAATTACTTCATTTATTTTCTAACACTTCATGTTTCCATCTCTTATTTTAGACATTATAGTGGATGTGAGATGGCATCTTATGCAGTTTTTATTTGCATTTTCCTGTTGGTTACTGATACTAAGCAATGTTAATCACTTATTTATTTATTTATTTAGTTATTCAAGATATGTTTATAGAAACATAAAGTATATCTTATTCTAATTAGGATCCCAGGCTTGTGGGTGTATGTGATATGGAGATTCACTATGAGGTACTCATCTATGTCTATAAGAAAGATAATTCAGATTCACTATTTTGAAGAAATATCTATCCATGTCTTTTGCCCATAATTACCTGAAGCATTTGTCTTTTTGTTTTAAGGCTTAAGAATTTTACTGGTGTGAGTCTCAACCATGTACAACCAGAGGAAGAAAATATTGTGCTCCATTTGTGTACAATGTGTCAAAATGCATTCTATTGTCATGTATAACTAATTGGAACAAATTAAAAATAAAAGAAAAAAAATTTTAAATAATTTAAGTGAAAAATAATTATTCTATATTCTTTACACAGTTTCTTATCAGATTATCCTTTGTAACATATTTGTTGTGTTCTATAGATATCTTTTCACTTTCTTGATAGTGTCCTTTGAAACACAAAATTTTTAGTTTTTTGCAGTTCATTCATATCATGGGAGGTACTACATATCCCAACCATTAAAAAGCATGAATTGGATTTCAAAATGTTAAAATGTATTAATCTCTAAGCTGTAGTGTTCACAAAAGAAAGCAATTGACAGTAGATGCATGCAACTTGATGCCATTTATATAAATGTTAAAACCTCAACAGTTCTTGGAAATCTAGCTCAATAGAGCTGGTATTGTGGCAAGCATCATTGTTGGAGACTTAGTTTTTCCTTGCTGCTGAATCATTTGCTTAGCCTGCATTGTCAGATTCTTTAGCTCTTTCCTTGAGGGTAGTAGCTTCACCATTGAGTCTCTCCAAGTCATGATGGCGTATACCCAATAGTTGAAGTTTCAATGTTTTTGCAATTCAAACTGCATATAAACTGTCAGGATAAATATTGATGGACTCATTTGCCAAAAAGACATAAAGCACAAATGAGAGCTTAAAGTTCTGATCATTGGGCAGAAGAAGATAAAGTTTGTATCACCTCTGTATGAGCATGACTATAAAACCTGCTTCACCTAAGCTTGAGCCATCAGTGAATACCATTAGTGCTCCATCTATTGGATTTGCATACACAATCTTTGGAAAAATAAGTGTATTTACAAAGGCAAATTGAATAATTTTATCAAAAGAATAATGACTTTCTGTCTGACCATGAAAATTAGCAAAAGCTACTTACCAATTATTACAAGTTCGGAAAAGCCAATCATTCTGTTGAGCAGAAAATGGAATGACTATAATATTAAGTTCTGATCCAACCAGCTATAAAACTCTGCTTTTGATTACTAATTGAGCAATCAAATCATGAAAAGGAGTTAAAGACCTTTGAGAAGAGTAAGCTAAAATAAATCCACTCAATAACTCCCATATTCCTCCTGTAGGAGATTAAGTAGTGGTGATATCAATAAATATGAAGACCCTTGTGGGTTAATTCTAATAAGGTGAGCATTTTTAATAGCAATTTCAACTTTCCTCAAAGCCATTCTTGCTTCTGCTCTGACCTGATGAAAAGCTGGAGAAGGTGCTCCCTGTAATATCTGGAATAAAGGACTTAAATCTGAAGGAATTAGCTTTAAAGATGGCCTCAGCCAATTTATATCACCTAATAATTTTTGAAAATCCTTAAGAATGTCAACTCCTTGTCTCTAATTTGTATGTTTTGAGGACAGAATGTACTCCCTTCAATCACATGACCTAGATATTGAAAAGGAGATATCCTCTGTACATTTTGAGGTGCAGTGCACAAACCCATTGCTGTGAGTGAGGTCTCTAATTGGGCAAAGAAATTTAGGAGTACATTTGAATTAACATGATCTCAAAGTATATAATCTATAAAATAAATAATATAAACATCAGGAAATTTCTCCCTCACAGGCATGATGGTGTATGCTACAAAGTTTTGACAAAGGGTATGACTGTTACACATTCCCTGAGGCAACACTTTCCAGCCATATCTTTTAATTGGTGTTTGAAAATTTATTGCTTGGACACTAAAGACAAACCTGTCACAGTCATCTGGGCATAATGGTATACAAAAGAAACAATCTTTTAAATCTACTACTATTAAAAGAAATCCAAAGGGATAGCTGTAAGAGAAAGAAGCCCTGGTTGTAAGGCTCTGTGGGCTTGATAACACAATTAATTGCCCTGAGATCTTGTAATAATCTCCAGTTGCCAGATTTTTTCTTAATTACAAAGATGTTCCAAGGACTGAGCATAGGTTGTAAGTGGCCAGCCTGAAGTTGTTCCTGAACTAACATGTGGGCTATTTTAAGTTTTTCCCCTGTTAAGGGCCACTGACTAACCCAGATTGGCTCTTTTATGAGCCAATGATTTGTTTCTGCTGTTCTCTGGGTTGAGGATCAAGTTAGAGGTCTATCAATAGTTTTGGCTGGGTACATTAATTAGTCTCTCTTGAGAAGACTGAGTTGTAGGTAATTACCCTTGTAAATTTTTCTCTATTTCCCTAGGAAAATTTTTTTATTAAGTCCCTCAAAAAACATGATAAAATTTGAAGTTACTAATGACAAACCTAAGCTGCTTAGAATATCATGGCCCCACAAATTTACTGGCAAGATGTCTAAAACATAAGCCTTGAAAATTCCAGAGTTACCATCTTTATCGCCCCAGTGAAATATTGATCTCTTTGTGTAGACTGAGAGATCTGACCTATCCCCTCCATGTTGGCAGGTGCAATATGTAAAGGCCAGCCCCTAGGCCATAATCTACCAAATAGAACAGATCTATCAGCCCGTTATCTATGATACCTAATTTTTTTTATGATTAATTTTAAGATCCAGTAGAGGGCATTCTTGCTGAACTAATTGAGCCCAGTACACTTGGTCTAGGGACCCAGAAGTTGAGGTCTACTCTGGGCCTTCCATGAAATGACAAGGCAGGAGTATTAGCTGTGCCAATAATCTCTTAAAGAGAGCTACATAGCGGGCTCTGACTGCATAATAATTTCAATTTTATCTCTAAAATTTGAATCAATCATTCCTGGCAGCACCTGACTTCCCTTTTTTAAGTTGTTTTATCCCAAACATCAGTCTATGGTATTTGCGGGTACTGGCCCATGAACCCCAGTAGGGACTCAGTTGGCCACATTTCAGGCATTAAAATAATTACCAAGGTTGGCCATAAGTGTACAGTCTTGGTGGAGTTGGCTGGTAATAGTTAGGAGCTGGCATGGCCAATCCTGATGTCAGAGTCTGTGACTCCTCTTCCAGTGTATATTGCAGTGCCCCTACTGTTTGGTGGGCCCAGGACAGGCCCAGCTCCCAGTTTCCTGGCCCCAGGGAGAGGTGAAGGCCGAATTGGCTGTGAACCACCACCACCATATCTATCCAAATCTTCCCATGCCATGCAGTCATCTCCCTGGTAGTGCCATCTGTGCAAACTGGGAGAGGTCTCTGCCCTATTGTGCAGAGTTTCGTAGTCCCAAGCCATTTGCCCAGTTCTACCAAAATTGGAACAGCACCCATGAGAATGCCACCTCTGAGACTTAGGTTATAATACCCGCTTCAAAGCCGCAGGGAGCGTTACACCCTGTAGCTGTGTGGGACCCACATCCAGACAAAGGCCAATGAACTTTGAGACCATCCCCCTTTTTCAATGGGGTTGAAGGATTTCCTGACAAACTTTGTTAGCATTCTCAAATGCTAGCAGTTGACTAGAAACTCAGAGGTATCCAAGTCTCCTATTGATCTATTTGCTGCCTGGTATAGATATTCCTCCAAATCTGAAAATGGCTCCGCTGATTTCTGTTAGATCTGACTAAAATCCAAAGTTGATTCACCCTGATTAGGTAGCACTCTCCATGCCCTTTTGGCACATGCAGTAATTTGATAATATATGGCCAGATCATAATTTAATTGCCTTTCCAGATTTTTAAATTCTCCAGTTCCAGTTAACATCTCCAAAGTGGCATCAAAGCCTTGTTTCTCATTTCTCTCAGTCTGTTCAGTGCAATAATCAGTCCAGTGAGACCACCAACAGAGGTAGTTGCCACCTCCCCCGTAAAAAAAATTTGGCCATAGAAATCCAGTAATGTGGGGGTAAAGGCTCTTTGCATAAGGAATCAAGCCAACTTTGAACAAAGGTGAATTTGGACAGCAAGCATTTTTGAGCTCCTTTAGAGTCTTAAAAGAAACTGCAGTGTGCATATGGACACACTGATTTTGCTTGTTAATCTGCTCAAAGACTGGAAAAAAACTTAAAACCTGTAATGTCCTCCCCTGCTTCCTGTGCTGTTCTAAGGACATGTTGAAGGGGTGTAAGCATGGCTACTGCCAATTCAGAGTAGTTATTAAACTTTGTTCTCCAGAGGAGAGTGGCCAGATCCAAATGGCGGGCGTGGAGACAGTCAGACATAATCTGCCAAACCCTCCTCTAGATAATTCTCACCCTCTGACTGAGTTTCCTCATATTGTGGCTCAGCTTCACCAGTATCTTTCTGTCCATTTTCTTCCCCACAGCAGAGAGTCAGCCTCACAGAGACTCCATCAGGGCTAGTTTTCTCTCTAGCACACACTCCTACCATCCAGTTTAGTTGGCACACTTCTAAATAACTGGTTCTGTCTGGTTCAGCTGTGACTGAATGTTTGGTTTTAGGTCTTGCCCTAAGGTCACCTGTCTATGGTTTGTGAGCTACAGACTGGGTGAGAATTGACTCGGCCCACAGTCCCACTACAGATAGAGAAAACCGCCTGGTAGCAGCCATGGGCCACTTCTCTGATTCCAAACTTCTAATTGCCTTCTGGAGCCCCTTTAACAAGTCTTCTGAAGACCACTGCTCCTCCTCTCAATATTCAAAATGAAACATTCCTAAAGCAGTTCAGACCTTTTGAATATTTTCTATTGTACTTTTAGATAGCTTGGCAGAGAGGCAGCCTTTACACCTTTTCTACCTATCCTTTCCCAAGTACACAAATCTGGTGACTCTTCATCACTAAGCTAAAGGTATTAGTCATTAACTGTTTCAGGAATTGATCCAGCTGGGCCCTCCTGACTTGTATTCCTCTTCAGTTGATTAGAATCTCCAGGATCATTAAGTAAATTTCTTTTTCTGAAGACATGGAACTGCCCATTATTTCTTTAACATCTCTGACTCTCAGAATGCTTTCTTCTTCTACAACACCAAAACACAGTTCAATAAATTTCTAAGGTACATTCACTTAGTCTACCTGGAAATTCACTCTGAGGGGTTCCTGGTTCTGGGCGCCACCTGCAGCCCCCATCAGTGTGGGCAGCTGAACTTACGATCACTGATGTGAATTTGCAGGAGCACCAAATAAAACATAGATACAATTTACTTTTACACAATCTTCATGATGGCTTCCCCAGCCCTCAGTCTCAGGCTTTCCACAAGGGAGAGCAAGACAAAGTCAGGAGAGGCTGAGGAGAGAGAGGGACAGGTTCAGAGGTAAGCTTTCATTGGGGGGACTCTTGTTTAGAAAGTTCTATCCAAAAACCTTCAGAAGGAACAGGAATACAAGGGAAAGGTGATTGAAACTCAACCCTAGGGGAACATCCTACAAAGAAGAACACTTGCTTTGAGCTAGACCCCGCCCAAGCCACAGTGAATGCAGTAATTGATCATAATCTGAGGCATCATGACTGGAAGGTGTGGTCATTCATTGTGGCTCCCCACAATTTATAGTAGGTGAATATGGGGACATAGACTTCAAGATGGGTTCTCCCACTATTTTCTCATCATTGCAACATCACTTCAAAACAGTTTTTTTTTCTGAATCGATCTATCTGCTCAGAACTTTTTTTTCTGAATCCATCTATCTGCTCAGAACTTTTTTTCTGAATCCATTTATCTGCTCAGAACTAATATTCTCAACTCATTATCTCAAGTATTCTAGATAAAAACCTGAGATTAATTTGACTAGAGAGACTAACTTACCATATATCACAGTGGTAGCAAGTGACAGACTCTATTCCACAGATTATGATTCCAAATAATGAGACTAGAAACTCAGAAAACAGAAAAGTATTTTCAACTTTTGAAATTAAAAAAAATAATACCACTAATTGATATGGCAGGACCAATGTAGACAAAATAAATCATAAATTTATGTTTAAAGAATGTTAAATTTTTGGAGATAGGAATGTGGCTCAGTGGTAGAGCACTTACCTAGCATGTGTGAGGCAATGAGTTTGATTCTCAGAACTGCATATAAATAAATGAATAAAATAAAGGTCCATCAACAACTAAAAATATATATTAAAAAAGAATGAAAAATTTCATAGACGCAAATTCCAAATATATGACTCAGTACTTAGATCATAGCACTAAAAAGGACTCAGTAACTATTTGTCAAATATATGTATTTTACCACCATTTCACCCAGCTATTCCACTCCCTGGTTTATACCCAAAGGACTTAAAATCAGCATACTATAGTGATGCAGCCACATCAATATGTATAGTAGCTTAATTCACAGTAGCTAAACTGTGGAACCAACCTAGGTGTCCCACAATAGATGAATGGATTAAGAAAATGTGGTATATATACTCAATGGACTATTAGTCAGCTTTAAAGAAGAGTGAAATTATACCATTTATTAGTAAATGGTTGAAGTTGGAGAAAATGATACTAAGTGAAATAAACCAATCTCACAAAACCAAAGGCTAAATGTTCTCTCTAATATGCAGATGCTAATTCACAATAAGGCAGAGGAGACTAGGGAAGAATAGCATTACCTTAGATTAGGTAGAGGGAAGTGATGGGATGGGAGGAAAGAGGTTGTAGTGATACAAAAGACATTAGAAAAAACAGACTTATTACTTTATGTATATATGTGACTACATGACAAATATGATTCCACAACAGGTACACTCAGAAAAATGAGAAATTATATCACATCTATGTATGACATGTCAAAGTGCATAAATGCAGTCTACTGTCAAGTAGAACTAATTAAAACAAATTAAAAATTATATAAATATTTTACAAAAAGTATGTACAGGGGGGTTAAAAAGATGGCGGCGAAGGGAGTGCATCACCCCAGTGCGCCGCATCACTGAGCCAGTGAAAGAAGATATGAAACGGCTGAAAGATATCTTGTTGGGAATTTCCAGTGAAATTGAGGCGCTACAGAATCTAATAGACAGGTTTCCATTGTGCGAGGTTCGGCAGTGGGAGCTCCATTTCTCCGCACGGAGGGTCGCATAGCCTGATAGCTCCGCGGCGGGTTGTCTGCGGCGCGCGCTGGGGATCGACAGGGAGCCGGAGCGGGAGAACAGCGAGGAGAGGGAGAACAGCGATACGGATTCGGAGGGCTCCTGCCAGCGATACATCGGCAGCGCTTGGTGCGGAGTTCCGGCTTGAGACAGAGGAGAGAAGCGGCGGTTCCAGTCACCGGTCTGACCACGGAGGACGGCGGCCTCCATCTTGGAGAGATGATGTAATCATCCCATTGTTCTGCTGATCTCAGCTCATTCAGCTACGGAACAGGTGAATTCAGGCTGGTATTTGCCTTCGTCTAGCAGACAGATTTCTTGCTCAGGATTGGGACTAGGGATCCTGTGGAGAATACTCTTGAAGGCTCGTGCCTGGCAAGGCGTGCGCCGGGCACTGAGCAGCGGGACTTGGGTTCCCGGGACTTGGGTTCCCGGGGCTAACTGGGCCCAGGTCTGAGGAATCTGCGGAGACTGCCTGTGAAGGCGAGCTCCGAGTGGAGCGTGCGCTGAGCTTGGGGCGACTGGGTTCTGACTCCCGGGGGACAGTTTTGGCCTGGGGCTGGGGAACCCCGGGGGTCGCTCACTGGGGCCAGCTCCCAGCGGAGAGAGTGTATCTGGATCGGAAAGGCGGGGTTCTTGCTACCTAAGCTGCTTTGGCCCAAGGCTAGGGAACCGGCGGTGACTGCTTCTCGGCCAGGGTCCTGCTGGGTGCTGTGGGGGCAGAGTGGAGCTTCCACCTGCGCCCAGAGCAGGCCAAGTGACCTGCCGGCGTGGTACCATGAAACCCCAAATGCAGCTGGGCTGAAGAGAGAAGCCGCCCACGCCTAGAATAGGACCATCGACCCACTGGCAAGACAGGCCAGGTAGCTTGCCAACGTGGTGGACACGTAACACTGAGGCAGTCGCGTCACACTGGTTGGAGTGGGGGTGGAGCAGGGTCGCCGCCCGGGTCCGGAGGGGGCTCAGCGACCCGTTGGAGAGGTAGTCAGGTACCCCCATTGGGAGTGGGGGCTGTGCAGAACTGCGACCCACCGGCCTAGAGGTCTGCCAGCGTGGTAGACACGTCACACCAATTGGAGTGGGGGCACAGCAGAGCTGCCACCCACATCCAGATCAGGACCAACAACCCCAGGGTGTGGTAGTTACGTTACCACAATTGGAGTGGGGTCAGAGCAGAACAGCCACCAGTGCCTGCAGTGGGGGCAGACCTGTGACCAATTAGCGTGGTAGACAGACCACCCTAATTAGGGGAGGAGCACAGCCACTACCCGCCCTGCAAGGGAGACTTCCCAACTATACAAGAGCAATATAAATAAATAGGAGGTAAATTTCAAAAACACAACAGTTGCACCAAGCAGGAAGAAACGCGAGCAGTATGAAAAGACAAGGAAAGAAAGGTCCACAAGCAATGCAGGTCAACTCAACTTTAGAAGAGGTAATAGCTGCAACAGACGGAATGTCAGATAAAGAGTACAGGATATATATGCTTCAGATGATCTGGAGTCTCAAGGAAGACATGAGACAGCAAAATCAGACAATGAAAGATCACATTGACAAACAAATCCAGGAAGTAAAAGATCAATTTCACAGGGAGATAGAGGTAATAAAAAACAAACAAATTGAAATCCTGGAAATGCAGGAATCATTAAACCAACTTAAAAACTCAATTGAGAATACTAACAGCAGATTAGATCACTTAGAAGAGAGAACATCAGACAATGAAGACAAAGTATTTCAACTGGAAAAGAACATAGACAGCTCAGCAAGTCTGCTAAGAAACCATGAGCAGAACATTCAAGAATTATGGGACAATATCAAAAGACCAAATTTAAGAGTCATTGGGATACAGGAAGGCACAGAGCTCCAAACTAAAGGAATAAACAGACTATTCAGTGAGATTATACAAGAAAACTTCCCAGACTTGAAGAATGAGACAGAATCACAAATCCTAGAAGCCTACAGGACGCCGAATGTGCAAAATCATAAGAGATCCACACCTAGACACATTATAATGAAGATGTCCAACATACAGAATAAGGAGAGAATTTTAAAAGCTGCAAGAGAAAGAAAGCAGATTACATTTAGGGGCAAACCAATCAGGATAACAGCTGATCTCTCAACACAGACCCTGAAAGCTAGAAGATCCTGGAATAACATATTTCAAACACTGAAAGAAAATGGGTTCCAACCAAGAATCGTGTATCCGGCGAAATTAAGCTTCAGGATAGAAGATGAAATTAAAACCTTCCATGATAAACAAAAGTTAAAAGAATTTGCAGCTAGAAAACCATCTCTTCAAAAAATCCTTGGCAAAACATTACAGGAAGAGGAAATGGAAAATAACACTGAAAACCAACAATGGGAGATAGGACAGTTAAGGGAGAAAAATAGTCAAAGAGGATAACAAATCAGGTTTAGAAACATCAATAAACAAATATGGCTAGAAGAACAAATCATATCTCAATAATAACCCTAAATGTTAATGGCTTAAATTCACCAATTAAGAGACACAGGCTAGTAGAATGGATCACAAAAGAAGACCCAACAATATGCTGCCTACAGGAGACGCATCTGATAGAAAAAGATATTCATAGACTGAAGGTGAAAGGTTGGGAAAAATCATACCACTCATATGGAATGCGGAAACAAGCAGGAGTGTCCATACTCATATCTAATAAAATAGATTTCAAACCAAAGTTAATCAAAAGGGATAAAGAAGGACACTTCATACTGCCCAAGGGAACATACACCAACAAGACATAACAATCATAAATATATATGCCCCAAATAATGGTGCGGCTGTGTTTATCAAGCAAACTCTCCTCAAGTTCAAGAGTCTAATAGACCACCATACAATAATCATGGGAGACTTCAACACACCTCTCTCACCACTGGACAGATCTTACAAACAAAAGTTAAATAAAGAAACTATAGAACTCAATAACACAATTAACAACCTAGACTTAATTGACATATATAGACTATACCACCCCAAATCAAGTAGTTACACTTTTTTCTCAGCAGCACATGGAACCTTCTCAAAAATAGACCATATATTATGTCACAGGGCAACTCTTAGACAATATAAAGGGGTAGAGATAATACCATGCATCTTATCTGATCATAATGGAATAAAACTGAAAATCAACGATAAAAGAATGAAGGAAAAATCAAGCATCACTTGGAGAATGAACAATAGGTTGCTGAATGATCAATGGGTTTTAGAAGACATCAAGGAGGAAATTAAAAAATTCCTAGAGTTAAATGAAAACACAGACACAACATATCGGAATCTATGGGACACATTGAAAGCAGTTCTAAGAGGAAAATTCATTGCTTGGAGTTCATTCCTCAAAAAAAGAAAAAACCAACAAATAAATGATCTCATACTTCATCTCAAAATCCTAGAAAAAGAAGAGCAAAACAACAGCAAAAGAAGTAGAAGGCAAGAAATAATTAAAATCAGAGCTGAAATAAATGAAATTGAAACAAAAGAAACAATTGAAATAATTGACAGGACTAAAAGTTGGTTCTTTGAAAAAATAAATAAAATTGACAGACCCTTAGCCATGCTAACGAAGAGAAGAAGAGAGAGAACTCAAATTACTAACATACGGGATGAAAAAGGTAATATCAAAACAGACACTTCAGAAATACAGAAGATAATCGGAAATTATTTTGAATCCTTATACTCCAATAAAATAGAAGATAGTGAAGGCATAGATAAATTCCTTAAGTCTTATGACCTGCCCAGATTGAGTCAGGAGGATATAGACAACCTAAACAGACCAATAACAATAGAGGAAATAGAAGAAACCATCAAAAGATTACCAACTAAGAAAAGCCCAGGACCGGATGGGTATACAGCAGAGTTTTACAAAACCTTTAAAGAGGAACTAACACCAATACTTTTCAAGCTATTTCAGGAAATAGAAAAAGAGGGAGAACTTCCAAATTCATTCTATGAGGCCAACATCACCCTGATTCCGAAACCAGACAAAGACACTTCAAAGAAAGAAAACTACAGACCAATATCTCTAATGAACCTTGACGCAAAAATCCTCAATAAAATTCTGGCGAATCGGATTCAAATACATATCAAAAAAATTATACATCATGATCAAGTAGGATTCATCCCTGGGATGCAAGGCTGGTTCAATATACGGAAATCAATAAATGTTATTCACCACATCAATAGACTTAAAAATAAGAACCATATGATCATCTCGATAGATGCAGAAAAAGCATTCGACAAAGTACAGCATCCCTTTATGTTCAAAACTCTAGAAAAATTAGGGATAACTGGATCATACCTCAACATTGTAAAAGCAATCTACGATAAGCCACAGGCCAGCATCATTCTGAATGGAGAAAAATTGAAGGCATTCCCTCTAAGATCTGGTACAAGACAGGGATGCCCTCTCTCACCACTTCTGTTCAACATAGTCCTCGAAACACTGGCCAGAGCAATTAGACAGACAAAAGAAATTAAAGGCATAAAAATAGGAAAAGAAGAACTTAAATTATCACTATTTGCAGATGATATGATCCTATACCTAGCAGACCCAAAAGGGTCTACAAAGAAGCTATTAGAGGTAATAAATGAATTCAGCAAAGTGGCAGGATATAAGATCAACACGCATAAATCAAAGGCATTCCTGTATATCAGTGACAAATCCTCTGAAACGGAAATGAGGACAACTACTCCATTCACAATATCCCCCCAAAAAATAAAATACTTGGGAATCAACCTAACAAAAGAGGTGAAAGATTTATATAATGAAAATTATAGAACCCTAAAGAAAGATATAGAAGAAGACCTTAGAAGATGGAAAAATATACCCTGCTCATGGATAGGTAGAACTAACATCATCAAAATGGCGATATTACCAAAAGTTCTCTATAAGTTCAATGCAATGCCAATCAAAATCCCAATGGAACTTCTTGTAGAAATAGATAAAAGAATCATGAAATTCATATGGAATAATAAAAGACCCAGAATAGCAAAAACAATGCTAAGCAGGAAGAGTGAATCAGGCGGTATAGCGATACCAGACTTCAAACTATACTACAGAGCAATAGTAACAAAAACAGCATGGTACTGGTACCAAAACAGGCGGGTGGACCAATGGTACAGAATAGAGGACACAGAAACGAATCCACAAAACTACAACTATCTTATATTTGATAAAGGGGCTAAAAGCATGCAATGGAGGAAGGATAGCATCTTCAACAAATGGTGCTGGGAAAACTGGAAATCCATTTGCATCAAAATGAATCTGAACCCCTATCTCTCGCCATGCACAAAAGTTAACTCAAAATGGATTAAGGAGCTTGATATTAAATCAGAGACATGGCATCTGATAGAAGAAAAAGTGGGTTATGATCTACATACTGTGGGATCGGGCCCCAAATTCCTCAATAGGACACCCATAGCGCAAGAGTTAATAACTAGAATCAACAAATGGGACTTACTCAAACTAAAAAGTTTTTTCTCAGCAAAAGAAACAATAAGAGAGATAAACAGGGAGCCTACATCCTGGGAACAAATCTTTAATCCACACACTTCAGATAGAGCCCTAATAACCAGAATATACAAAGAACTCAAAAAATTAGACAATAAGATAACAAATAACCCAATCAATAAATGGGCCAAGGACCTGAACAGACAGTTCTCTGAGGAGGACATACAATCAATCAATAAGTACATGAAAAAATGCTCACCATCGCTAGCAGTTAGAGAAATGCAAATCAAAACTACCCTAAGATACCACCTCACTCCAGTAAGATTGGCAGCCATTAGGAAGTCAAACAACAATAAGTGCTGGAGAGGATGCGGGGAAAAGGGCACTCTTGTTCATTGCTGGTGGGACTGCAAATTGGTGCAGCCAATTTGGAAAGCAGTATGGAGATTTCTTGGAAAGCTGGGAATGGAACCACCATTTGACCCAGCTATTCCCCTTCTCGGTCTATTCCCTAAAGACCTAATAAAAGCATGTTACAGAGACACTGCTACAACGATGTTCATAGCAGCACAATTCACTATAGCAAGATTATGGAATCAGCCTAGATGCCCTTCAATAGATGAATGGATAAAAAAAATGTGGCATTTATACACAATGGAGTATTACTCTGCATTAAGGAATGACAAAATCATAGAATTTGGAAGGAAATGGATGGCATTAGAGCAGATTATGCTAAGTGAAGCTAGTCAATCGTTAAAAAACAAATACCAAATGACCCCTTTGATATAAGGGGAGTAAACAAGGACAGGGCAAGGATGAAGAGCTTGAGAAGAAGATTTACATTAAACAGGGATGAGAAAAGGGGAGGGGAGGGGAGGGGAGGGGAGGGGGGATTGTAGAGAATAGGACAGACAGCAGAATACATCAGACACTAGAAAGGCAATATGTCAATCAATGGAAGGGTAACTGATGTGAAACAACAATCTGTATACGGGGTAAAGTTGGGAGTTCATAACCCACTTGAATCAAACTGTGAAAGATGATGTATTAAGAACTGTGTAATGTTTTGAACGACCAACAATAAAAAAAAAAAGTATGTACAGGTACTATTACATTGTATGTAATAATACTTCCCTTCTAAAAACTGATACAGGAAACTCTACAAGTCTAACAACATAACTTATCTCTCACCCTTCCTTTCAAGAAACACTTCACTTTATGTCCCATGCTTCTGATATTAGCCAAGAACTTCTCCTTTGATATTTCATAAATACTCTTGAGTGGCATCATTTATATATATTTTGTGGATGAAAATATAATGAGAAAAGCCATTATATACTTATTTAATATTTTGGAGTGTCACTGAACTTTGCAAGTCTTCTATAGAGAGATTTTTCATCTTTTTCCCTAGTTCTCTAGGGAGTGTGAAATGTGCCCCAAGACGCTTGGATGCCTGAGACCAAGTTAAAACAGTGAAGTTCTACATAAGACACCTATTTTTACAAAGAGATTCAGAGACATGGATTTTTGAAAGGTTTATTCAGATCAACATAAGGAGCTTATCCTATTCCAATCTCTGTTTGGGACAACTGCGAGTACAATCGCTGGGTGATCTGTATCCCTAACACTCTCCTCAGAGCCTTAGCTACATTTGTATTCCAGAGAGTATAAATCAGAGGATTCAGAGTGGGAGTAATGATCCTATAGAACACAGAACCAACTTTGTCTTGCAGTGGAGCGTGCTGGGACCTGGGCTTCACGTATGAGAAGATGCAGGCACCAAACCAGAGAGACAACACAATGAGGTGGGAGCTGCAAATGGCAAAGATATTTCTCTTACTCCCAGATGAATGCATCTCAATGACACTGTGCAGGATGAAGCCATAGGATGTAGAAACCAGGATGATGGGGAGGAGGAGAAGCACGATGGTGCTGATGAACACTGTGGACACATAGACAGTGACGTTAACACATACCAACTTCACGACAGCTGGATACTCACAGTAGAAGTGGTACATTTTCTGAGTCCCACAGAAGGGAAAGTGCATCAAGATGACTGTGTAAATTAGGGAGTTCAGAGATGCCCCCAACCATGAGGTGAGGGCCATCATCAGTGCCAACTTCCTTCTCATGAGCACAGTGTAATGCAGAGGCTGACAGATAGCAACATACCTGTCATAGGACATGAGAGCTAGCAGAAGACACTCAGCACCACCCAGAGACAAATAGAGGAAGTGCTGGGTGGCACATCCCAAGAAAAAGACGGACTTGGTGCCAGACAGGTAGTTGGTAGCCATCTTGGGGATGGTTGTGCAGACGTGCATTAGGTCCATGAGGGACAGCTGGATGAGCAGGAAGTGTGTGTGAAGCCCATGATCCACACAGATGAGGAGGATGGTAAGGGTGTTGCCACTCAGTGCAACAAGGTAGACCACCATGGTCAGGCAAAAAAGGAAAAGGTGGGTTGGGGAGTCATCAAAGAGCCCTTCAAAGATGAAGTCTGCCAGAGACGTCTGATTCCTCAGCCACATGCTTACTTCTCAGTCCCTAGGGAAACAGGGAGTGGAGACAGATTGTGATGTCAGAAATATGGGATCCTGTGTACATGGTGATAAGCTCTCTTGATCCAATAAAACATTTGTGAAGAGATTTTTTCTTTATTTGTAATTAATCTGCAGTTGAAATTATTGAAATTCAGTTTTTCAAAACAAGAGAAACCTAAAATTTGTCATCACGATCATTGTCATTTGGAATTCCAAGACTCTATTAAGGGCCCAAATTTATGACTCTTTATACTAAATGTAGGCATATGTGTATGTAATCATATGTGTGATTTGTATTAGTGTGTGTCTATGTTTGTATGGTTGTTGGATTATGTTTCTGATTTTACAGGCAGCTTATAACAAGAGCAGCTGAACCACTAAGACATTTCTATTAATAAATGTAATGGTTAAGGTTTGCATTACAGAACTTTGGCCTTATTTCTTTGTGGAAGCTGGTTAAGGAGTTGGTGCACTGCTGTCATGTTTAAGTTTGATGTGGAAACTTTAAGTCTACAGGACAAGCAGTATAAAGGGAAGATAGTACAAAGCAAGGCAGACAAGAGACAGACTAAATTCAAAAGCATGAGCTGTGACCCCACAAGAGAACACAAACAAACAAAAAAGAGTCAGTTCTGCTTGCCTATGGAATTAGGCACTGGGGTTCTTTTTTGTATTGGCTCTTTTGAATTCTACAAACCTTTTGGGTTTCTTTTAACATAATTAAAAAGGTTAAAATAGGCCTCAATTCAGTCCCCATACTTCCCTTTTTCCTCCTCTCCTCCCTTTCTCTGATTGCTTCCATCTACTCTGCTGATCTGCTATTATTTATAGCTTTTTATTAGTTACTTGTGGATATACATCCAGATGAGATCCATATGGTATGTTCATATAGGTACATGGGAACTTTAAGTCATATTTTTAGTAAGCTGAATGCCCAGGCCTCGCCCAGAATTCAAAGAGCCTAAAGGAGAATCCTGCGGAAGATAGAGCAACTGCAGCCCTAGCCACTGCTCCATATCAGTGAGGAATGAGCCAGCAGATCTCCAGCAACGTATTAATACTACAGGATGACTGCTTCCCTTCTGCCCTATAATCTCCCAGGAAGCTCCTCTAAGACCCACCTTAACTAGAAATGATGGATTAGAGGGAATTTGGTGAGATGTAGTTCATCCTAGAAAATGTCACACATCGCAAAGTCACTGCAGTCCATCTTTTCCCCTTTTGGTACACTTGCACACCTCCATCTGTCAGGTTATCCTCCAAATACAAAAATGATACTTGTGTAACTAAATACAATACATGCAGCATGAAGGCAAACATGTTAACACTTTCTCCAGAAGAAAATCCAAAGTTCTTTATTTTGCCTAGAGGAGACATTCATTCCTCTGATACATGTGTCCCCTTTAATATCCTGGAACTTCAAAATTTTCTGGATGATTTATATGAGAAAGATTCATACAAAAAATGTTGGGAGTCGCCCTGGCTCCAAAGATGGCACCGACCACACTTCTCTTCTGGTACTAACTTCCCCATGCCCAGAGACAGTGGCGGGAAGAGCTGCCCAATGGTGAGCCCTGCTGACCCCCATGATCCTTACCCACCAATCAGAAAGTGCCCTGTGCCAATACCTTGCTCTGTTTAATGGTTCCTGACTCTATAAATGTGGAAAGCTGTTCCTCAATAAACAGGTACTTCTCCGATGACAAGCCTTGTCCGGTCGTTCTTTCAGAAACAACAAAGAAATACTCATTACTACCCATCACGGGATAGATCTTCTAATCCAACAAAAGGGTTAACCAGTACTTTGGATATCAACCCCTGTTTCCTCACTCAGTCCTGGCATCTTCCCAATAGATCCATGAACAAACTGGACATGGCATCAGGGGTAAAGATTATTCCTGGATTCAGCAAGATGAAGGTACACTCACCAAGGCCAATCTGTCTGAAGCCCCTGCTGAATACTCATGGCTATAGCAAAGACCAACCTGAGTTCCCAACATAGCACCATTCCCTGGGGTGATAATCCAGCCCCTACATAGCACATTGATGACATTGGACCACGTTCAACATGAAAGGGAGACTCTTTTTTTTTTTTTTTTTGGACTGGACATTCACTCTAGGTACGGATTTTGCTTCTTCTCCTGAAGTGCTGATGCCAGAACTAACATCTCTGGACTCACAGAATGCTTTATTTGCCATAAGAGTATTCAATGCAGCATTGCTCTTGATCAAGGAGCTTGATTCACAGCAAACAAGTGTGCAATGTGGCCTGTGATCATGGGATTTGTTATACTTAACATAGGTCTTCCAACTTCCTGAAACACACAACCTGATGGAATGGTGAAATATACTTGTAAGACTCTCCCTCAAGCTACACATAGCTGGAAACATCTCTCATTGGTTGGGAAATGTCCTCCAGGGTGTGTACGTGCTCCACGTCTACATTTAATTTATGGTACTGCTTCTCCCACAACAAGGATTCATAGGATCAGACCCCAAGCATTCAATGAATACAAATGAGAATGTGTTCTCCCCCTATAACATTGATGTCTATGACACACCAACATTATGTGTTCCTGCACTTTTCAGTTCTGTTGTTTAAGAAAAATTTTAGTGACAAAGAGAGAGATTCTTCCACCCAGACACAAAGTGATTCCATTTGCTGAGAGTTGAGATTGCTCTACTGCCACTTTAGGATTCTCATTATAGCTGAATAAACAGGTGAAAAAGAATCATTCTGTGGCATATAGTGATTGATTCTGACTAGGAATGGGAAACTGAGTTGCTACTACACAATACAGAGAGCAAGAGCAAGTGTGACATAGGACATTTTCCTAGTGCCTCTTCGAACTCCCAGGTCCTGTGATGGAGGGCAACAGGAAACTAAATCCCAAGTCAGGTCACACTGATAAAGGCTCAGATCCTTCAGAGATGAAGGTTTGGGTCACCCACCTGACTAGGAACAATGACCAGCTGTGAACCAAGGCAGTATGGACTGCAGAGTGAAATAGGATAGTTATAAACACCAGTAATGACCATGTGGACAACCCTCAGGAACACAGACTGCCATACTTTTGCATTTCTTCTTAATGCTGATAAGAATTTGTTTATTTATATTATACAAATTAAGTGTTTATTTCATTGTCATCCTCTTATCAAACATGAGGTGTGAATAATACCTAAAATCATATCTTAGTATTTAAATAACTAGATATAGATGAAGGAGTATGAATCAGTAGAAACAGAATAAATTTCACACAAAATAAAAAAAAAACCAACGGATTTTTCCCCTTAATGAGGAAAGGGTTGTATATTTTATATACTCTTCTTGGGAAAAGTTGAGGACGTCTTAGGTTATTCATAGAATAGATTAGGTAGAAGAATATTTTATGTTGTCTTTATTTGAATATTGAGCAAAATTTTTTTAAAAAATGCATGAGTGCTGTGTTGACACAAAACAAAGCAACCATATCTGTGTCCTGGGTAGATTTGTGAGTCAAAAAATTACATAAAATGCCAACAAAGGTACGTTTTTCTCATTGATTCAGCCACACTTGCCAATCTGCCCTCTCACAAGTTCTCCCTCTAACTTCCCCATCTCCCGAGAAGAGCTGTCCAATAATGAGCCCTGCTGGCTCACATGATCCTTACCCACCAATTAGACTAGCCCTGCTGGCTCACATGATTCTTATGCACCCAATCAGAATAGGCCTGCTGACTCACATAATCCTTACCCATCAATCAGAAATCACCCCATGCCAACTGCAAACCATTAAACTATTAAACTGTCATAACTGTCAAACCACCCCTGGTTCTATAAATATACAGAACTTTTCCTCAATAAACGGGCATTTTATCCAACAATGTGCCTTTTTTGTTCTTTCATCAGAGCCAAAACCTGGGAGGGAGAATGCCTTGCTGCTTGAGGGCCCCCTCTCTCAAGGCTTGCCATCCTTGTCCTCTCTTTTGGGTGCTGCTACTACTCACAAAACACTGGCTCTTCAGTAGGTGAGTTCTTCTATTGGGTATCCATTTTCAGATTGGCTATACACAGGGGCTTTTACCATGAATGTCCAGCAAACCTCTGATGCCCAATCTGGAGGAGAGAATGCACCCCACCACAACCTTCACATTTATGGTGGACTCTCTGGGTCCCGGTTCATGAGTGAGAGGTCCTGAGGGGTGAAAAAACAGGCACTCCTCTCACTCTTCTCTCTCTCTCTCTCTCTCTTTTTCTCTCTCTCTCTCTCTCTCTCCCCCACCTTGTCCCTCTCCTGATCTATAGGGGCTTCTTCTTCCCTCCCTGAAGACTCCTCCTTATTAAATTCTGCAGACAAGATTGGCCTTACTATCAATTAGACAATCAAAGTCAATGGCCCCAGGAGGATTCCTAGATCCAGCAATTCTCAGAGATCTTTTTAACTTCTGTGAGCGCTCAAAAAAGTGGAAGGAGATCCCTCATGTTGAGGCTTTTTCTCTTCTTCATTCTCACCCCGACCTATCCAGCAGATGAAACCCCTCCCTACTGACCTTCCCCATCAGCTCCATCCAGCCACTCGGGTGCTCCCCCTGACTTGGCTGACAACTTTATTACCCCAACCTAGGTCCCTCTCCCTAGTCCCACAAACCATGGCCCCCTTAAGAGATTTTGCTGGACCTGAGGGCATTATCTGAGTACATGTCCCATTCTCTATGAATGACTTCATGCAACTAGAGCGAAGGTTGGGCTCATTCATCACAGAAGAGAGGTCAATGGGTCCTCCAGGCTTATAGCCTCACTTATATGTTATTGATTAATACTCTCCTTCTTAAGGAATGTACCAGAGTCTGGGAACTTGCCAGAGCCCATGTTGATGAAACTCACTGAGTTAATCCCAATCACCCTCCAGGGCCATTTGCTGCCCCAGATAATACACAAGCTGGCATACAGAGTAGGGACCAATTCTCTGCATGTATTATTGCTGGGATCAAAAAAGTGGCATGTAAGGCTACCAATTTCCAACAATTATAGGAGATCCCATCGAAATTTCTGGATCAGCTTATGAAAGCCCTTCAGCAGTAACCTAGATCCTGAAACCCCAGATGGCCATCATGTTCTTATGACATATTTCCTCTTGCAGAGCTACCTCGACATCTGGGCCAAACCAAAACAGCTCAAACAAAGCCCTGCCACCACCCAGACTGAGAAATTTCAGATGCTCACCCAGGCCCTGCAGGGTGCTTCCTTGGGTTGCTGCCCATCACCAAAATCCCCCCTGGGTACCTGCTTCAAGGGTGGCAAGGAGGAACATTGGGCCAGGGCATGCCCTGCACCACGCACTGTGCATACCCCATGCCCTAAATGTCAACAACAAGGTCATTGGGGCTGTGACTGTCCTAGATCCCATAGGAGGCCTATGGCCAGGTTACCATTCGACCTTCTGGGTATGGCAATGGAAGATTGATGGAACCTTGGGTCCTTGTCCCTTGTCCTGGTGCTTGTCCTGTCAATAGACAGGAACCCATGGTGCAGATTCAGGTGGATAGGTGCAAGATTGACTTTCTCCTATACACTGGGGCTACCTTCTCAGTCCTGACAGAATTCTGGGGGCAAACAGTGCTGTCCACCTCTCCTATTGTCGGGGTAGAATGAAAGACCATCTATCCAAAAAAGAATCCCCTATTACTCTGTTCCATAGACAACTTCCCATTCTCTGAGGCATTCCTAGTTATGCCCCAATGACCAGTTCCTTTGCTTGGCTGAGATATTCTCTCTAAATTCAATACAACAATCAACACCTGGGCTCCTGGCATCTGTCAGGCCCCAGAATCAGCCTGTTCATCTTTTCTGGCCCTTTTGGCAGAAGACTGGCCATTCTGCTCCACTTGAGAGGCTGATATGAAACACCATACTAAAAAGGACCCCTTACCTACCAACCTGGTTGACCTGATTGTATGGGATACTCACACCCCCTCCACCGTTTCCTGCCCACCAGTAAAGATCCTAACACCTTCCCCAATCAGGCTCAATACCCCCTGTCCACAAAAACTCTTATGGGCCTACAACCTATTATTCAGGACCTTCTGAGCAAAGGGGTACCTGTGTCCTGCTCATTCCCCTTACCATACTCCCATACTAGTGGTAGAAAAGCCCAGCAGGTCCTATCACCTAGTTCAGGATCTACGACTCATCAACACCTCTGTTAGGCCCATACATCCTTTGGTTCCCAACCGGATTTCAATTGCCAGCTATATAATCATGTGAGTTAATTCCTTATAATGAATCTCACACACCCACACATTTATGCATACGTGAATACACACAGACATCCTATTGATTCTGTTTCTTTGGAGAACCACAACAGGAAACTAATTGACTATTTTAAAAAACAAAACCAGCATACTGTGGAGTTTGTAATGTATTTAAAGGTGAAATGCATGACAAAAATTGACTCCTTTATTACTAGGAAATGAACTTTATCTCTGGTACTATTCTTTGCTCTTAAATCTGTTGATATAATATAGTCACTCTAGATTTCTTTAGTATTCACATCTTATATCATTTTAATTCTTTTACTTTAAACATATATGGGTCTTGATATAAAATGATCATAGTCGAGTCTTGCTTTTTAAGATGATACAACCAAAATCTCTGCCTTTAGTTTAGGGTAACAGATATTTATAGTTAATGTGATCATTATACAGTGAGATTGGTGTCTATTATCTGGCTATTTGCATTTTGTTGTATTTCTTTCTTTTCCCACCTTCTTTTTGATAAATCAAGATTTTAAACTCATTCCACTTTATTTTGTTGATTTATTATTTACACTGGTTTTATTTTAGTGTTGCTTTAAGGGTCACAGCATATACTGATAAACCCAGCCTGATTCCCTCTTAAAATTGGGAGCCATCTCGCCACAAACATGAAAAGCTAATTTCAGCTTTACTATAAATTACTGTGAATTCTAAATTTTCTTGGAATGCCTGCCCGTGTCTTGAACTGACTCATGCCTGTCTTTCCCTAACCAGATAACAACCCTCTCTGTGGCTCTAATGACCTTTATGAATTCTGATGTCAGGGCCAACAAAATTATAAACTAGCCTTTGTGTTATGCTCATCAAGAGTTTTGTTATCTGTAAGTTCTCAGCCCTCCCCCCGCCCTTTGTGTAATTTTCTGGGCTATAAATCTGCTCTTCTAGAAAGTTTCGAGGCTGTCTTTTGTTCCTGTGGTTTTTGTTGGGAGAGGCAGCCCAGCTGGTTGAAATAATAAGTTTGCTTTAATTTGATTTTAATTGGAGTTGATGGTCTTTTCTTTGCATCCTGGTCTAACAATACCTTTATCAGTCTACCATCAAATGATATTATACAACTTCACAACTAAGAAATATGTAATATTATGTTGCTATTCCCCCTGCCCCCATCTCAATCTTCATGCTATTGTCTGGATAAAGGAATCCTCAGAATACCATAAACAGATTTCAACACTAACCATCTATTCTGGGGAAAAAAAGACATTTTTTACTTCAGAGTAACATTACTGATAATTGAAGAGCAAAGAAAGCTTGAAGATTACTGTGGGAGTATGTTAGAGCTTAAAAAATATCTACCTCCTCATGTGGAAATCTGGGATAATCATTGGAATTCAGCTGGCCATCAGTCTCTAGCAACTCTCCCTGTCATCCCTCCAGAGAGAGATACAACTCTTTACCGGGTGGGGTTTGCCTAGCTCATGAGGTATTTTACTGTAGCGCTGTGGACAGAGTACACCTGACACTTTTTTTCTTCTCCTTTTGTCTCACGCCTCTGGCTGTATTCTTTTTCAGAGTTCCCTAACATCTTTAGTTAGGCCATTAATGACTCATGGGAAATAAAGCTATTCTTCTTTTGAATGAAAATTCCCTCCTTGAACTCTGGCTTATAGACACACATTCCTTGGCTCCCTTTTCCCCCTTCATTTCTGTTATGGGTAGTCCATCAGTACTATCCATTCAGATTCCAATTTCATGTTTCTTTCAGCTTCTGCATAAGATGCACACAAACAAATATGGTAGCCTCCATTAGTCACTTTTCTAGTGGCTACCCAAACACTTCTTTTTCCTCTCCTAATTGAACTATTTAATATTTACTCTCAATGTGCTTCAGAAGATGCAGTCTCATTTAAGGAATTGGGGCCAGTGGAGCTAGGACAGGAAATTTTCCAAGGTGCATCTAAGTCATATTCAAATATTTAAAATATTTTATATTAATTATATTTAAATATGAATATTTTGAATATTAAAAAGAGCTTTTAAAAACATTTTTACCATTTCTGATGTTAGCAGCTATATTGGAGCTGAGAACACAGGGACAGTGGACTTGGTTAAAGATTTCCCTAAGCTTTGTTTTGGAAGTTCTAAGAAATGATTACACTTTCCTATCAGGACTTTTTCCAGTACCCACATTGCTAATTTCTTATCATTGGGAAACTCATCAATACTTTTTCCTATTCTTCCTGTGGGCTGTTGCAAGATTGATTGATTCGTCTACAAATCATTATTCTGATATCAAATGGAGCCAATAAACAAATTTTGTTTTTTCATCCCTTGGCTTCCTTTTAAATCACTGGTGGCAACAGTTCCAAACTTTTCCTCTACAAATGGGAAGAAATTAAATTTTCACTTGAGAGGGAAAAAAAAACCACATTCATATCCTCACCTCATATTATTCAGTCCTTTTCCTCTTTTGTTGTGGGTCTTGATGTTGACCCTATCTGCTCATTAGGTATGGATGAGATTCAAATAACAAAACAAATAAATAATAATATAATAATAACAAAACAACAAACTGAAACACTGAACCTCTTTGATGTTTTTGACATACAAAACATTATTGAGAAAAAACTTTCATGGTAGATTTTCAATTTTACTTAGAGACTTCTGCCATGTCTCTCTATGTTAATGTGTGATATGACTCATTAGGAGTGTTGGCAGCAATTTAGCATCATTCATCACAGAAGCCATTGTTCTTGGCACAGTTATTGGAACTTCCTAGAAGGTGGTTTGGCCATTCTTACTTATCCTCCACTTTCTGAGCCCCACGTGGACCTTCTAGGATCTCAACTCCTCAGGTCCACATTGAGAGCCAGACTGCACCACCCTGGCCCTCTCAGGTCATGTGTATCCTCCTCCACCAGAAGGTGCTCTCTACCAGGTGCCAAAGAGGGCAGAGGGGCATCTTGACGTGAGGCAGACAGACACATTACTTATCTTTTGGTCAAATTATCTCAGCTTTGTTCATTAGGAATCCTACATATTAGCTCCCGTGTCCTTCCAATTGTATTTCCATTGTGTTAGGTCCATTTGGTGTATTGTGTTCAAGTATTCTGTTTCCATATGGATTTTCTGTCTACATGATTAATCTGTTATGAATTAATGGCTCCTACTGTTAATGTGTTGCTGATGATATCTTCCTTTAGATCTGTCAGTGTTTCCTTAAATTAGGTAGAGTGATGTTGGTTGCATAGCTTTTTTTTTCCTTTGGGTACTGGGGATTGAACTCAGGGACACTTGACCACTGAGTCACATCCCCATCCATATTTTGTATTTTATTTAGAGACAGGGTCTCACTGACGGGTGGGTCCTTTCCATTGCTGAGGCTGGCTTTAAACTGGAGATCCTCCTGTCTCAGCCTCCCAAGTGGCTGGGATTACAGGCGTGTCCCACTGCAACCAATTTGCATACCTATTTTTAATCATTACATTTTCCTATTGAATTGACCTTTTAATCATTATATAATGACTTTTTTGTCTCTAGTACCAGTTTTGACTTGCCTATTTGCCTTATACAAGTATAACTTCACCATGTTTTCTTTCAGGTACTGTTTGCATAAAATATCTTTTTCTTCCTTTACTTTCAGCCTTTATACAAGATGAATATGTCATAGTGATCTCTACTATACAGTGTATAGATCTGTGGAAGGCTGCCTGCCCATAATCTGAGCATCCTCTCTCAGCTTTGAGTAAGGGGGTGCTGGTCTAGTATCACACACCTTATTCTATGCAATGAAGTGGCCCCCACCTTCACTCTTCAAAGAAGTTTCCTCTAGCCCTGGACTTGGTTATTACCAAGTGGGATTAGACAACTCCCTTTGAAACTGTATCTCCTTCTTTATTTGGTGAAGAACATTCTATTGAAACTCCTGTGTGTCTCCCGTATAAACATAAAGAGATTCTGGGTGCATGCTCTCTTTTCTAGTGCTCTTTCCAGCATGGAAGCTGACCTTTAAGGTCACAGAGCAGTCCACCTTCAATGTGAAAATTTCTTTTGTGTCCTGTGCTTTCTCACAATTTTCTTAGTTTAATGTTGAAGCCAGTTCATCTCGTCAGTGCAGGTGGCTGGCGAGATATAGCCTATAGTTTTCTATTATACTTTGTATACTTAAGAATTTGTAAGACAGTAGAACTTATATTGTGTTTTTTTACATGCAGAAATTATAATGATAAATAAAGAGAATGAGAATAAAGTTTGGAGGTGATGGATATGTTTATAGTGTAGTTTATAGTGACTTCATGAGTATATTTATCTCTGAACTCATCAACTTTTATATATTAAATATGTCCAATGTTTTGTATGTTACTCCTTCCTCAGTAAAGTGGTTTTATTTATTTATTATTATCTTCAATATTTTTAGTTGTATATGGTCACAATATCTTTATTTTGTTTATTTATTTTTATGTAGTGCTAGGGATCAAATACCAGTAAACTGGGTTTTTTGTTTGTTTGTTTGTTTTGTTTGTTTTGTTTTGTTTTTGTGTTTGTTTTAAGATAATTCCACCACACGACCAGCACTGGCTTCATGAAGGAAAGTTCAATTCATGAGTAAATGCTAGGGAGTTCTAAATTAAAGAGATAAGACTCTAATTACCTTTAATATCAGCCCTGGGTCGGCTTCTCCTAGCTCCCACCTCCACCCACGTAATGCAGTATTGAGGTTCACTGAAGAGGAGAGAGAGAGAGAGAGAGAGAGAGAGAGGGGGGGGAGGGAGAGGGAGAGAGGGAGAGAAGGCCAGGGAGTGGACTTTTATTACAGAACAAAAAATTCAAGGGAAAATCCCATCCAACATTAAGGCGGGGGGGGGCAGCATCCCAAGGTCAGGGACAATAATTGGGTCTTCAGGCAGTGGCCAGGCATGCCTCTGCAAGGACCTGGAGAAGGGTGGGGAAAAGCTCTAACACAGCTGTGTCTAAGGGCCTCTCATCCAGCCAGGGAGGTAACTCAAATCACGTGCGAGGATGGCCTCCCACAGATAATCCATTTTATTTATTATTTTTTTCAATGAACCTTTATTTTATTTATATGCAGTACCAAGAATTGATCCCAGTTCCTCACACATGCTAGGCAAGTGCTCTACCACTGAGCTACAATTCCAGTCCAGCAAAGTGGTCTTAATGTACAAAACAAAACATTTTTGTTTTTTATTTTCCTTTTTATTTCTTTTTTGACCTATGGATAATTTAGAAGTCTCTCAATATTTGGAGTTTTAGGAGATATTTCTATTATTGATTTTTAATTTTGTACTGGCCTGAGAATATACTTTGAAGACTTAAAGTTTAAATTTATTGCTCTTTTTATTATGGCTTAGACTATAGCTTATGTTGATAAATTTTTCCACATACATATAAAAATATTTTCTGTTTTTTTAGAGTGGAGTGTTTGGTAAGTTTTACCTAGGTCAAGCTGGATAATAGTATTATTTTTTCAGATTTTTTTTTCTGTGCCTCCTGTCTCTACTCTTTCAGGACTCCAATTACTTCAACACACCTCTCTCACTATTAGATAGGTCATCCAGACATAATCTAAGTAAAGATTCCTCAGACCTAAAAAATACTATTAACCAAATGGACCTAATAGGCATATGTAGAATATTTCATCCATCAATTACTGAATTTAACTTCCTCTCAGCAGTGCATGGGACATTTTCTAAAATATGTGACATTTTAGATCATGAAGCAAATCTTAGCAAATATGAAAAAAATATAGATAATACTTTGCATCCTAATGGAACATAATGGAGTGAAATTAGAAATCAATGACCAGATAAAAAATAGAAACCACTCTAACACCTGGAGACTAAATAATACATCTTTGAATGACAAATGGACAGCAGAAGAAATTGGAGGAGATATAAAATATTCATATAAACAAATGAGAATAGGTACACAACATATCAAAATATCTGAGCCAGTATAAACGCAGATGTAAGAAAAAATTTTAGCCCTGAGTCCATACATTAAAAAATTAGATAACACATAAATAACTAACATTATACCTCAAGGTTCTAGAAAAAAGAAAAACCAACACCAAAGTCAGTAGAAAACAGGAATTAAAATCAGAGCCAAAACCCAATGAGATTGAGATTAAAAAATACAGAGGATCAATAAAACAAAGAGTTAGTTTTTTGAAAAGATAAGCAAAAATGATAACCCCCTAGTCAAGTTAATCAAAATGAAGAGAGAAAAGACTCAAATAAATACAATTAGTGATGAAAAAGGAAATATCACTAGATACCACTGAAAGCCAGAGGATCATCTGAAATTATTTTGAAAATTTATACTCCAATAAGCTAGAACTTGTTGAAGAAATCTAAAAATTCTTAGAGACATATGACCAAATCAAATGAACTATGAGGATCTAGAAAACATAAACAGATTAATATCAAGTAATGAAATTTAAATAGCTATCAAAAGCCCTTCAACAAAGAGAAATCTAGGACCAGATGGAGTAATAGCTGAGTTCTATCAAACCTTTAAAGAAGAATTAGTACCAGACCTCCTCAAATTATTCCATGAAATTGAAAAGGAGGGAATCACTGCCAAATTCATTCTATGAGACCAGTATCACCCTGACTAGACAAACACACATCAAGGAAAGAAAACTTCAGGCCGATATCCTTGATGCAAAAAATTCTTAAGAAAATATTGGGAATCTGAGTGTGGTGATGCAGGCCTGTAATCCCAGCAGCTCTGGAGACAGGGGAATAGTGACTTCAAAACCAGCTTCAGTAACAATGAGGTGCTTAGCAGCTCAGTGAGACCCTGTCTGTAAATAAAATACAAAATAGGGCTAAACATGTGGCTCAGTGGCCAAGTGACCCTGAGTTCAAGCCCCAGTCCCTCCTGCCCCCCAAAATATTTTGGAAAACTGGATACAAAAACATATTACAAAGATAGTACACTACAATGAAGGCAGTTTCATTCTAGGGCTGAGAGGTTGGTTCAATATATGCAAATCAATAGATGTAATTTACCACATAATAAACTTAAGGATAAGAATCACATGATTATCTCAATAAATGCAGAATAATCATTTGACAAAGTACAACACATATCAATGTTTAAAACATTAGAGAAATTAGGGATAGAAGGAACTTACCTCAACATTGTAAAGGCTATACATGACAAATCCAAAGGCAATATCACACTGAAGGGAGAAAAACAGAAAGCATTTCCTCTGAAAACAGGAATAAGACAAAGATGTCCACTATCACCATTCCTATTCAACACAGTTGTTAAAACTCTAGCCAGAGCAATCAGGCAAGAAAATGAAATTAAAGAAATACAAGAAGAAAAAGGAGCTCAAATGATCTCTGCTAGCTATTGACATGATCATATATTTAGAAGACCCCCCAAAACTCCAACACAAGACCTCTAGAGCTGATAAAATTTTAGTAAAGTATCAGCATCCAAAGTTAACATATACAAATCAATCACTTTCCTATACTTCAATATAAATCAATCACTTTCCTATACTTCAATAAGGAACCACTGTAAAAGAAACAATAACCTGAAAAAAGTGGGACTAAATATCATGAAGGATGTCAGGGACCTTTGCAATGAAAACTATAGAATGCTAAAGAAAGAGATTGAAGAAGACATTAGAAGATGGAAAGATGTCCCATGTATAGGCAGAATTAATATTATTAAGATGACAATATCACCAAAACTGTAATAGAGATTCAATCCAATTTCCATCAAAATACCAATGACATTCTTAACAGATCTAGAAAAGGCAATTCTAAAATTCATTTGGGAAAATAAGAGACCCAAAATAGCCAAAGCAATCCTGATCAAAAAAAAAAAAATAGATGCTGGAGGCATCACAATACCAGACCTCAAAATATGCTACAGAGGTATAATAACAAAACAGCACGACACTGGCACCAAAACAGACTGAAGAACAATGAAATAGAATAGAAGATAGAGAGGAAATCCACATTAATACAATTATCTGATACTAGATGCAGGTACCAAAAACATTAATTGGAGAAAAGATAGCCTTTTTAACAAATGGTTTTGGAGTTACTGGAAATCCATATGTAGAAAAATGAAAGTTGACTTCTATCTCTGACCATGAAAAGGTCAACTCAAAGTGGATCAAGGATATAGGAAGTAGACTGGAAACTCTGCAACTCCTAGAAAATCTAGGCCCAACAGTTCAACGTGTTAGCACAGGAACTGACTTCCTTAACAAGTCTCCTTAAGCAAAAGACATAAAACCAAAAAATCAATAAATGTGATGGCATAAAAATGAAGAAATTTTTGTATAGCAAAGAAAAAAAGTGAGTGAAGAGAAATCTTGCATAAGATTTTTGCCACCTGTTATTCAGACAGGGCATCAATATCCATAATATATAAAGAACTCAAAAATCTTGACACCCAAACCTCCTCAAATAGCTCAATTAAAAATGAGCAAAATAACTAAAGACACTTCTCAAAAGAAGAAATACAATTGGACAACAAACATGTAAAAAATGTTCAATATCTCTAGCAGAAAGGGAAATGCAAACCAAGACTGCATTGAGATTTTATCTCACCCTAGTCAGAATAGCAATTATCAAGAGTAAAAATAATAATAAGTGTTGACAAGGATGTGGGGAAAAGGTACATTTATACATTGTTGGTAGGACTGAAAATCAATGCAACTACTCTGGAAGGTCATATGGAGATTTCTCAAAAAACTAGGAATGGGCTCAGCAAAAGAAACAATCAATGAGGTGAACAGAGAGCCTACATTTTGGGATCAAGTTTTTGCCACACGCACATCGGGTAGAGCTTTAATCTCCAGGATATATAAAGAACTCAAATACTCAACACCTAAAAACCAAACAATCCAATCAATAAATGGACTAAGGAGCTAAACAGACACTTCTCAGAAGAAGATATATAACTGATCAACAAATATGTGAAAAATGTTCAACATCTCTAGTAATTAGAGAAGTGCAAATCAAACTATTCTAAGATTTCATCTTATGCCAGTCAGAATGGCAGTTATCAAGAATACAAACAACAATAAGTACTGGTGAGGATGTGGGGGGGAAAGGCACACTCATATATTGCTGGTAGGACTGCAAATTGGTGCAACCAATCTGGAAAGCAGTATGGAAATTCCTCAGAAAACTTGGAATGGAACTACCATTTGTGTAGAGGGAAGTGAGGACTGGGGTGTGGCTGTGGGGATGAGAAGGATGGCAGAATGAGACAGACATTATTACCTTATATACATGTATATACTGAAGTGACTACCATGTACAGTCAGAGGAGTGGGAAGTTGTGCTCCATTTGTGTACGATATGTCAAAATTCATTCTACTGTCCCACTCCTTGGTCTATACCCAAAGGACATAAAATCAGCATACTATAGTAACACAGCCACATCAATGTTTATAGCAATTCAATTCACCATAGCTAAACTGTGGAACCAACATAGATGCCCTTCAATAGATGAATGGATAAAGAAACTGTGTTATATATACAAAATAGAATATTACTCAGCATTAAAAGAGAATTAAATTATGACATTTGCAAGTAAAAGCATGGAGTTGGAGAATATAATGCTAAGTGAAGTAAGTCAATCCCCCAAAACCAAAGGCCATATTCTCTCTGATAAGTGGATAATGATCCTTAATGGGGGGACATGGGGAAAATGGAGAAACTTTGGGCAAAGGGGAGAGAGGGAGGGGAGGACTCAAGGGGGCAAGAAAGATGGTGGAATGAGATAGACATCATTACCCTAGATGCCTCTATGACGTCACATATGATGCGATGCTATATTGTGTACAACCAGAGAAATGAAAAGTTGTGCTTGCTGTAATTGTGTACAATGAATTAAAATGCATTTTGCTATCATATATACCTAAGGAGAATAAATAAATAAACAAATAACCCCCCCAAAAAATTGAAAAATAAAGCAAAAAACAAAAACAAACAAGCAAAAAAAGAATGTAGGAATTGAACCATCATATGACTCCCATGCTTTGGTATATATCTGAAGGAGCTAAAGTCAGCATGCTGTATGGATACAGCCACATCAGTGTTTGGTAGAAACACAATTCATAACAATCAAGCTATAAAACCAACGAAGGTGTCCTTCAACAGATGAATAGTCAAAGAAAATGTAATATATATATATATCCATCTGTAGCCAATGGAGTATTAGTCATAAAGGAGATTGAAATTATAGTATTTGCTGGTAAATGAATGGAACTGGAGACCATCATGCTAAGTGAGTTAAACCAGACTCATAAAGCCAAAGATTGAATGTTTTTTTCTGATTTGTGAAAGCTACCCCAAAATAAGAGGGAAAAAGAGAAAAAAGATAAAGGGAAAATGATGTCATAAAAATAGAAGAAAGATAGGTGGAATAGATAAAGGGGGCTGAGGGGGAGGGAGAAGGAACATGATAAGGGAAGAACAGCAGAGTGAATCTTACCTAACTTTCACATATATGAATATATGTGAAATACATATATGAATATACCACACATGTGAATATACCACAGTGAATCTCATCATAATGTATATCCACAAGACACTAACTATTTAAAAAAACATAAAATTCAATAGCAGAAAGATCTGTAGAGTAGAGGATAGGGAAGATGGGGAGGGAGGAGGGAATGGAAAGGAGGAAATACTGGGGTCTGAATTAGGACAAATTATATTTCATGCTTTTATAAGTATGTGAAAATGAATCCTAATGTTATATATAACTAAAAGAACAAAAAAATTCAAAAAAAAATTGTTTCATGTCACTTGCATGGGCATTGATTAATACAAATCCTTAACACAAGCTGACATATTTGTATCTGTAAATCTTAAGGAGGAAAGGACCCCTCATGCTTGTTAATCACTATGTAATCAATCCAGTGCATGGAACACAGCAAGTGCTCATACAATATTTGTCAAACAAATGAATGAATCCTATAAATGCCATAGCTGCCTTAACTTAAACTAATTATATTTTTGCATAAAGGAAGGTACCAGATAAAAGTAATAGATGAAAGTAATGGAAGACAATGATAATACATTTCATCTACTTAAACAACAAGCCACAATATGGAGTCATGGTAAGCTCAGTGAAGCAAGACATTTTGATATCTGAGTTGAGAAAAGAGAAACAATAACTCAAATATGCTTATGAAGAGTGCTGGGCACTGGCTTAGTTGTAGAGTGCTTGCCTAGCATGTGTGGGGCACTGGGTTCAAACCTTAGCACCACATAAAAATGAAATAGATTATGTGTGTATATCTAAAACTAAGGAAAAAACTCCAAAATATCCTTATGACAAGAGGAGGGCAGGGAGTGAATGAAACATGGGAGTAAATGCAATGTAGGGAAATGCACTTTTTTTTAAATTTGTCCATGTAAATGACATGTTATTTACTGAGGGTGAGAATTACCTGCTATCATTTGTATAATATATTACATGGGAAAAGACAGAAAAGTGGCCATTGTGCAAGAGGATACTCAGCCTGTCTTCTGAAAAGGGTAGTATGGAAAGAGGCTACAGAGATCTGGATTCTGTAATGAATGCATTACTATAAAATATCCTGGCATGTTTTTTTATGATCCTCTGGTATAACTGATTTTTTAAAAATTTGTTCTTATTAGTTATTCATAAAAGTAGAATGCATTTTGACATATTGTACACAAATGCAGCACAACTTCTCATCCCTCTGACAGTACATGGTGCAAAGTCACTTCAGTATATACATGTATATAAGGTAATAATGTCTGTCTCTTTCTACTATCCTTCTCATCTTCACAGCCCCACCCCACCTCTCACTGCACTCTACACAAACACCAAATTTTCTTCATTCTTCCAGACCCACCTGTCCCAGTATGGATCAGCATCCACATATCAGAGAAAATATTTGGCTTTGTTTCTATTTTTGAAGGGGGGGTATTCGCTTATTTCACTTAGCATGATATTCTCTAGTTACAACTATTTACCTGAAAATCCATAATTTCATTCTTATTTAAGGCTGAGTAATATTTCATTGTGTTTATATACCACATTTTCCTGACATGTTATATTTATGTAGTAATATGTATTCCTGGAGAATCATCAAATGTTAGTGTGGGAATTAACTTCCTTCATTTCTTAAATTCTTTTCTGTGTAAAGATATTCAGGAAGACCATTAAAAGGGCATACTGAGTAAGGGAGACTTGATCTTTCTCAAAAATTGTCTTCTCAAGAGGGTAACATGGAAAGGGACTACAGAGATCTGGGTTCTGCAATGAATAAAACAAGTCAGGTAGTGTAGGAATAGTTACTCTGCATTGTTAATTGGCCCCTAAAGAGAGTATCCCCATGCTGTCTTCTGAGCCAGAGTTCCAGAATTATCAAGGTCCCCCAACCCTGCAAACAAACTTTAAGTACAGCACTCTGGGATTATCACCTCAGTGCACACAGCACAGAGTAATTGGTATGTTGGGTAATGGTGCCCAGACGAGATCCAGGGTGTGTTCTGGTGGGAATTCTTGATGCCACCAGGGATTCAGATCTCTATTCACATCTGCTGACATCATAGGTCCTGAGGACCAGGGGGTATTTCATCTCTCATGGAGTATGCTCCTCTTTTCTCATGAATGACTCATGTCAGGCAAAGTCTGGCCTCTTCTAACCCTTGTGATTACTGTTGAGGAAACATCTGTATAGTCCAGAAGGAGCTTAGTAACTGCATAACATATACATGTTTGGATGTTACTAAGTAGGGATTGAAGATAAAGCTAGAAAGAGGGTACCTTAGTGATTCCAAACCACAGAGACTGCAAAGTGGATTCTTGTTGGACTCTGGGAGCATTGAAGATTAAGCTGGTATTATGTTTAGCATCTTACTCAGGTAACATGAATGGCCATTCCTATTTCCCAGGCTCTCAAGCTGGTAATGAAAAGTAGTTCAAATATATGTTCAGGGACAGAGGAAACACATATACCATACCAAGCTCCAACTAGGAGGGGCCAAATGCATTCAGTTACTTAATCTGTCCTGCTGTGGGCTCATGGGGCTCAAAATATGAGCACAGATATTGAGAGGGTCACAGAACTCCATTTCCTAATGTTTCTGTGATGCTCCATCACTAGGGTAATTAGTTCAAATCACGATGACTGTGCTGGACCAATGTCCTCTCTGGTATACTACTAGGAGATGGCAATTTCCAGTGTTAGAGGAGGAGTCTGAGGAATACTTCAGCAAGTGCTTGTGTGGAAGACCAATAGCCAAAGTGTGTCTGGGAGGACTGTTCTTCCTTCTCCATTTCACTTCTGTGTTTATTCTGTCTACAAATCTCTGCAGAGGAAATGCCAGGTAAGATAGTGCTGGAGCTTGAGGTTTTATTAGAAACTAGAGCATTGTGAGATTATCCTTTAAATCGAGGGAGACATTTGGTTAGCCCATGAGGGTGCTTCCTGAGAAGGCACAAAAACAAAACATTGAACTAAAAAATGTAATTTAAGGGCCACAAGTAAGATTGGAAAATTATTAGGCGGGTTGCCTAAGGGAGGAAGAGGAATAGAGTCAGATGGTGGAAAACTTGTACTATGGAGGTTTACAGATATGGTTAGAAACTAATGAGGAAAGAGAGATATGTATGGATAGTTAGGTAGAAAGGATGTTTGTAGACCATCTTGACTTGGTTGGAGTAATCAGGGGGAGCAGTGTTGAAATTATTCTCTTAGTCTACAGAAGCAGAGTGTGAAATATGACATGACTGCCACAAAAATCCTAGAGTGACCATAGGGTACAGGAAAAATGAATGTGAGCTCTTTATTTTCTGGAAAAAAATGATATCTGATAAGAATGCATTCAGTCCTTTGTTTTTTGTTTTTATTTCTTAAGTTTTTTAATACTCACATATTTTTAATTATTTGTGTTCACTCTTATGAATGTCATGATCCTCACAAGTCTACCTAGAGCATAGGTATTGTTGCTTTGTTTTGTGTCAACACAGCATCCATTCACATTTTTAAAAATTATAATCAATAGTCAAATAAAGACAACATAAAATATTCTTTTACCTAGTCCGATATGACTATTCTATCATCTTCTTTTTCCAAGAAGAGTATATAAAATATACAACCCTTTCCTCATTTAGGAGAAAAAAATCCTTTTTTGTATTTTGTGTGAAATTTATTCTATCCCTACTGATTCATACTCCTCCTTTTATATCTAGTTATTGAAATACTGAAATATGATATTAGGTTTTATTAATTCCTCTTATGTTTGATAAGAAGATGAAAATGAAATAAACACTTGACGTATATAATATTAATGGATAATATTCTTATCAGCATTAGGAAGAAATGCACAAACTATGGTGGTTTGTGTTCCTGAGGGTTTTCCACATGGTCATTATTGGTGTTTATAACTATCCTATTTCACTTCCCAGTCCACATTTCCTTGGTTCATAGGTAGTCATTGTTTCTGGTCTGGTAGGGTGACCCAAATCTTTCTTTCTGAAGGATGCGAGCCCTTATCAGCATGATCTGACTTGGGCTTCACTTTTCTATTGCTCTGTATTACAGGACCTGGGAGTTTGAAGAGGAACTTTAGAAAATGTCCCGATTTCACACTTGCTCTTCCTCCTCCTTATTGTGTAGTTGTAGCAACTCAGTTTCCCCTTCCTAGTCAGAATCAATCACTCCATACCATAGGGTGAACTTCTTCACCTGCTGATTCAGTTATAATCAGGATCCTAAAGTGGCAGCAGGGAAATCTCAACTCTCAGAAAATGAAATCACAAAATAAAAAACAAAAACAAAACAAAGAAACAAACAAACAACAACAAAAAAAACAAACCACAAGTGTTCATTTTATGTTAAAAGTAGTCCAATACTATCAAGGTGCTATCAACTCAGGTTGGTCTTTGCTGTTGGCAGTGGGTATTTAGCAGTTGCTTCAGGCAGATTTACCTTGGTGAGTAGAAGTCCATTGTGCTGAATCCAGGGATAATCTTTACCCCTGCTGCCATTCCTGGTTTGTTCATGGTTCTGTTGGGTAGATTCCAGAACTGAGTGAGGAAACGGCTGATAGCTAAAGAATGGGTAAATACTTTTTTGGATAAGATGATCTATTCTGTGGGTAGGAGTAATGAGAATTTCTTTCTTGTTTCCACATGAATATTCTGAATATATCTTAACCAGATAATTTTGAAGTTTTAGGAGAAAAAAGTGTCACATGTTTCAGAAGAATGACTGTCTCCCATAGGCAAAATAAAGAACTGTGGATTTTTGCCTGAAGAAAGGGTTAACATTTGCCTTCATGCTGGATGTATTGTATTTTTCAGGCAGGAAACTGTTGTATTTTGAGATTAACCAGACTGAAGAAGATGTGTATGTGTTTCAAATTGACAGAAGATGGACTGTTGTGGATTTGTGATGTGTGAGGTTGGCTAGGATGAACTACATCTCACCAAATTCCCTCTAATCCATATTTTCTGTTTAAGGTGGGTATTAGAGGAGCTTCCTGGGAGATTAGAGGGCAGAAAGGAAGCAGCCATCCTGTAGTACTAATATGTTGTTGCTGGTCAGCTGGCTCACACCTCACTGGCACGGAGCAGTGGCTGGGCCTGCAGTTGCTCTACCTTCCCCAGGATTTTCCTTTAGGTTCTTTGAATTCTGGGCTAGGGGTGTGCATTCAGCTTCATTAGAAATCTGACCTAAATTTCCCATGTGCCTATATGAACAAACCATATGGATCTCATCTGGATGTATATCCACAAGTAACTAATGAAGAAATATAAATCAATAGCAGACAGATCAGTAGAGTAGAGGGAAGGGAATAGAGAAAGGGAGGAGGACAGAGAAAGGGGAAGTACTGGGGACTGAATTAAAGAAAATTATATTTTATCCTTTAGAATTATGTCAAAATAAACCCAAATATTTTGCATAACTAAAAACAGTCAATAAAAAAGAATCCCAGCCACTGATTCCATTGGCAAGCACACCTGATATTTTTTTGTCTTCCTTTGTCAGGTTACAGCTCATGCTTTCGGATTTAGTCTGCCTCTTGTCTGCCCTACTTTATGCTATCTTCCCTTTATACTGCTTGTTTTGAAAAAAAGTATATTTCAATAATTTCAGGTGCTAGATAATTACATATAGGAAAAAAATCTCTCCACAAATGTTTTCTTGGATCAAAGGGCTCATCGTCATGTATGAAGGATCCCATATTTTGGGCATCAAAATTTGTCTCTACTCCCTGTTTCCCCAGGGGCTGAGAAGGGAGCATGTGGCTGAGGAATCAGACATCTCTGGCAGACTTCATCCTTGAAGGGCTCTTTGATGACTCCCCAACCCACCTTTTTCTTTTCTGCCTGACCATGGTGGTCTTCCTTGTTGCACTGAGTGGCAACACCCTCACCATCCTCCTCATCTGTGTGGATCATAGGCTTCACACACCCATGTACTTCCTGCTCAGCCAGCTCTCCCTCATGGACTTGATGCACATCTGCACAACCATCCCCAAGATGGCTACCAACTACCTGTCTGGCAGCAAGTCCATCTCCTTCCTGGGTTGTGCCACCCAGCACTTCCTCTATTTGTCTCTGGGTGGTGCTGAGTGTCTTCTGCTAGCTCTCATGTCCTATGACAGGTATGTTGCCATCTGTCATCCTCTGCGTTACACTGTGCTCATGAGCAGGATGATGGGACTAATGATGGCCCTCACCTCATGGTTGGGGGCATCTCTGAACTCCCTAATTCACACAGTCATCTTGATGCACTTTCCTTTCTGTGGGACTTGGAAAATACACCACTTCTACTGTGAGTATCCAGCTGTTGTAAAGTTGGTGTGTGTTGACGTCACTGTCTATGAGACCACAGCATACATCAGCACCATAGTGCTTCTCCTCCTCCCCATCATCCTGGTTTCTACATCCTATGGCTTCATCCTGCACAGTGTCATTGAGATACGTTCAGCTGCGAGTAAGAGAAATGCCTTTGCCACTTGCAGCTCCCACCTCACTGTGGTCTCTCTCTGGTTTGGTGCCTGTATCTTCTCATACATGAGAACCAGGTCCCAGCGCACTCCACTGCAAGACAAAGTTGGTTCTGTGTTCTATAGCATCATTACTCCCACTCTGAATCCTCTGATTTATACTCTCCGGAATAAGGATGTAGCTAAGGCTCTGAGGAGAGTGTTGAGGAGAGGTTTTATCTTCTAATGACTATACCTGTATTTGTCTCAAATGTAGATGTTATTCTTAGTAAATCTCTAAGAACTTTCAAGAGTCCAAATACATGATGTTCTCTGACTACTCCAAGAACAAAGTGGTTTATGACTAACTTCACTATTTTAACTTAGTCACAAGAAATCAAGCAGCATTGCATATGTGTCTACAGTCATTCAGAGTATTAGAGAAATATCTTTACAAAACCCATTAAAATAAGACATATAATGGTCAGAGACAATGTAAAAATATTAAGATAAATATGTAAGGACCTTTTCTATTATTATTTATTGATAAGACTTATGTAAATTAGGCCACCAGTGGGTATTTATGGAGTGTAAAATTAGAATTTGTTGCTTAATATCAGAATCATGGGAAGTAAATGCTGTTTTGAAAGAAAAGATAGATGAAACAAAATTTATACTCATAGAACTTTGTAGTTCATTGAATCACTGTTTATGAATTTATAAGGGAAGGAATAAAGAGGTAAGGGTATGGAGAGGGTTGGAGAGAGTCCCAAGAGAACCAGAGAGGCTAAGTCTTCACGTTTGGCAATGAGGTGGTCACCTCATTTTCATTACACAACACAGAGTACTGTGTAGAGACACTTACCAAGCCCAGAGAAGGTCCAGCATCACTAGTAACTCAAGAGCAGCATCAATCTATCTTAAATTCATTTTTTTTCCACAGAGCAAATCAAGATGTCTTTTGTTCTGACATACATCTTTCTTTAAGAACAAAGCATAAACCTTTAGGGAGATTCAGATTCCACTTTACAGGGTTTTCTCTTGACACAATCTTTAGAACATTGGTTCTTCTGGCTGAAGTAACGATTCCCTGCTGAATTTCAGATAAATCTGAAAATATTAATCTAGCATACTTAAAAGTAGTAAATGAAGCACCCAAACCAGAAGGAATTAGAAAAAGTAAATTTCAGATAATAATGCTGTATAAACATATGAAAACTACTTTTAAACTTGTATGTCTAGAATTTCTTCCATTTATTTTATAAGCTTTATCAAGATTGGATAGTGAAAGCATATATACATCTGTCCATTCAACAAAATATTTCATGAGCATCTGTTCACTACCATGCATGGGATAAATCATGTTGGCTTGTGTTTTTTTTAATTTAAATTTTATCAAGAGAGTTGGGGATGAGGCTCAGGGGATGAGCAATTGCCTAGCAATGGTGAGGCCCTGAGTTCCCTGGTACCCCCCCAAAAAAAATAAGTAAAATGGATGAATTTTAAAAATTTAAACCAGAGTCAAACTCTGTGTAAAGCTAAATAAAATGAACTTCATGGATGTTTGTTCAGGTTCCTTCATGCATGGGTTACACAGGAAACCCTGAGTAGGTTTTATAATTTGAAGTATATAAGTAGTCCTTCCCTTCTAAAAGAGTCCAGTCATGCCTCTTGATTGAACCCATGCAGTTTAAAGATGGACAAAACCTTCAGGGAAATTTTATGCTTTCCCCCTCCAAGGCACCTTTTAGTCTTTACTTCCAAGAGAAGTGCAAATGGGGAACATTTGAGTCCTATAGAGTTTTGAGGAGCACTTTTGCCCCATTCTGTCCAAGGCATTCCTTTACTGTCAGGGGTACTTCTAGCAGAGTATTATTCTGATCCCAGGAGAGGGAAGGGAAGACAGTTGTCATGGAGATTGAGAAATTCCTGCTGGGAAAGACTAGGAGCTTTCAGAAAGTACCTACCCTATTCCAAGTGTACTAGAGATTTATTTTCTATCAGATATAAGTTCCCTATATTGACATACATGAAGCATAGCTACATGGCTGCCCTGAATCCTCAAAGAAAATGATATGCATATCTATCCTCTCATTTCCCAAATGTAAAATAACAGATAGGGGAGGATTTACATATTAAATTAACAATCTCTAGAAATAAACCATACAAGGCCTTGATTTTTATGACTCAGTGACAACTTTACATTTTTCATAGAAGTAATTCCACATTGATTCATAAATATAAGAAATTACTATTTCTAAATTTCAAATAATTTGCAAATATTTTCTGCACACTGAGAAACGTGTGTGCATGTGCACACACACAAACACACACACACACAGAGAGAGAGAAAAGGGAGAGAAATATCATGGGTAAAATTTTAAAATTAAAAAGAACAAAAGAAATGACAGCCATGAAATCTAATTATAATTCAAATCACTTCTTAAATATTTACTGAATGCTTTGCATGGGTGAGGTCCACTTACAAGTCACCACTGGGAGTTTATGAAAGGCATAAATAAGGTGATGTAGTTAAGGGGGATGATTTACTAAGATACAGAAAAAATAGGCCTCCAGGGGCTGTGGTTGTGGCTCGGTGGTAGAGTGCTTGCATAGCCTGTTTGAGGCACTGGGTTCAAGTCTCAGCACCACATTTGGAAAACTAAATTTAAACCAGAGTCAAACTGGTTTAAATATAGTCCTATGAACGGGATGCTATAATAACAAAATATTAACATAGATGATGAAAACAGTTTGCAGTAACCAATAACAAAATGGAGGAGTGAAGGAGTAATGCATTAGATGGGGTGGACTCCTTGGAAGAGTTTGTATATTGAACAAGGATTTCAAGGATGAGAAGAAGTGGGCAATAAGAGTCAGAAATAGTTATTATGAAATGTAAAAGAAGTAGTTTTTCTGTAACAGGACTCCTGAGGTCAATCAGAATTACCCTAGACTGTATAAATCCTTCATAATGTTAAGAAATTATTGATATCAGTGATTCTCTATTTTGTCTGAGAATGATAACTGAAGGATAGAAGATCAGTATACAAAAACAAACTGTGTTTCTTTAGACTGTGATAAAAGGGAAATTAAAAAATGAAGAAAATAGTTCAATTTATGATATCTTTAAAAAGAACAAATACTTAGGAATCAAACTGAGAAAAGTGCAATACAGGTCTGGGGCTGTAGCTCAGTGCAATACAGGTCTGGGGCTGTAGCTCAGTTGGTAGAGTGCTAGCCTAGCACGTGTGAAATACTGGGTTTCATCCTCAGCACTACATAAAAATTAAAGATATTGTGCCATCTATTATAAAAAGTATTTTTAAAAAACCAAAAATGTGACAAAAAACGGGTACAATAATAACTAAAAAAACATTGTTGAAATAAATTAAAGATGATCTACATGACTAACAAAAAACATGCCAGGTTCACGGTTCAGAAAACTTAATATCAGCAAAATGGCAGTATTCTTGAAATCAATTTGCAGGTTAGAATGACCTTTGTAAGAGAATCTTAGCTGACTTTTTTTTTGTAGAAATTGACAAATTGATTTAAAATTTAAATTTAATTTAAAAAGACCCCCAAATAGCCATAATGATCTTGAAAATAAAGAATAAAGTGAAGGATTCACATTTCTTGATTTAAAAACTTAACACAAATAAAAAATACATTTTTAGTGATAAAGCAAAATGGTAGAACTATTAGAGAAAAGAGTTTTGGTGGTTCTCTATTAAGTGAAACACAGAATTATTGGTCCTGGCAGATGCGTAACATGTAGTTAAGTGGAATATGATTAGGAGTTCATAAAGAAATCCACCTGTCTATGACCTATAGACTTTTGATAAAGGTGCCATTGCCACTGTATGGGGCAGACACTCTTCAAAAAATGAAACTGGAACAACTGAATAGCTACATGCCAAACAAAATATATTGTCCTTACCTGACTCTGTATGTAGAATTTAACTCAAAATGGTTGAAATACCTAAGTATAAGAGTAAAAGCTAAGCAATTCTTTGCAGGAAATTACAACAACTGTGTAAGTCCATATGACCTCAATGGAGCCTGAGATTTGATACTTAAAGTACAAACAATAAAAGGAAAACACACAAATCACACATCATTCAAATGTAAGTTTCCGTGACATGTTGAGTTTTTAACATTTTTATAAATAGTATCATATTACATGCATTTTCTCTCAATTGATTTTCTTTTATGAACTTTACAGCTTTGAGACTAATACATTTAAGATTTTGAAATCTAGTTCATTCATTTGAATAGTTGAGGTATAAAGGAGCTTCCATGAAAGGAATAAATTGTAAAAAGAAACTAAAAACTTTGTGCTTCAAAGTAAAATATCAAGAAAGTGAAAAGACATCTATAGAATAGGACAAACCTGTTGTAAATCATAATCTAACAATGACTTCTGTGAAGACTACATAAAGATTCTTAAGCCTCAAAATTAAAAGACAAATTCTTTGGGTACACATGGGCAAAAGACATGGATAGATATTTTTTTAAATATTTTTATTAGTTATGTATGGACCTTCATTTATTTGCTTATATGTGGTGCTGAGAATTGAACCCAGTGCCTGACACATGCCAGGCAAGTGCTTTACCACTGAGCCACAATCCCAGCCCATGGATAGATATTTCTTTAAAATAGTGGATCTGCCTTAACTTTCCTATGTACACAGATGAATACACCACAGTGAATCTCCACAACATGTACATCCTCAGGACTGGGATTCTAATTAGAATAAGATGTTCTCTATTTTGTATAAATATGTCAAAATATACTCTCCTGTTATGTACACCTAAACAGAACAAATAAAAAAGTAATATTGCTCAGTACTAGTAATCAATAGGAAGATACAATTCAAATGAGATGAGATGCTGTCTTACGACCATTACAATGTCTAAAATTAGAGGTGGAAACATAAAGTCCTAGAAAAGATGTGAAATAATTTTAACTCGCACACATTTTTGGTGAGAAAGCAAAATGGTACAACTATTATAGAAAACTTTTTGGTGGTTCTTTATTAAGTGAAACACATAATTATTCCATAAGCCAGAAATTTCACTCCTGAGTATACACCAGAAGAAATTGAAAACTAGAGTTCACAACAAGATTCACAATGTTATTCATACTGGCACTATTCACAATGCCCAAAAGGTGGAAATCACCCAAATGTCCATCAATGATAAACGGATAACCAAATTGTGATATATAAATACAATGAAATATTATTTGGTCATAAAATCTGAAGTACTTATATATATTTCACTTGAAAACAAAATGCTAAATGATAGCCATTTACATCACAAAAGACTACATATTATATGACTCTATTTTTATAATGTAAATGATATCTTAACAAAGTTGTTATTTAAAAGAGAAAAAGAAATGTTAGTCCACATAGTAATTATAAGAAAAAGTGGATGAAAGATATCTAAATCTCTGATGCTCTTCACTTTATTTTTTCACAAAGGAATCTTGTGAATTTTTGAGGGAATCAACATTAACTGTCTCTGGCTGTAGCTGGCCCTGGGGTCATGCCCCCTGCCAGGCCCTCTTCCACTCAGTGTGAATAAAGATAGTGTGGCATCCTTCCTCTGTGTACCAGGATGTGCTAGTGATTATGCCTGTGCTGTAGGCCCCAAAGATTCTGAGTAAACACAGAATATTTAAATCTGCTTATTTTACCCTCCTTCTGCTACACATACAGCAAGAAGTAGGACCAGCACAGATCCACACACTATCAGAATTATCTGTAGACCAATGGCTAGTTCTTGTTCCCATCACATGTGAGAATATAAATTTTCTGCCAGCAATATTCCCACCCCATGTAGGAAGCACCTTGCCTGTCCAGGGCTCCAGGACTCAGCATCAGAGTAGGTCTCCCAAATACTAGCCCACACAAGACTACTGGATACCTTTGTGAGACCATCCATGGCAGTGGCCGCAGCACACAAAAAGAACTTTTGGCCACCAACTCAAGCAGTAATCACAGACTCTGCTTCCATGGGGGACATCTGGATGTTCCCATGAGTAAGAACTCAGTCTCCCACCACTGTGTGGACCCTAATCTACCAATGTGGGAAATCCCCTGATCACTGCTATCTTGGGACTCTGCAGCAGCTGACATAATCACCTATGCACAGTGCCTGTCAGCACCTAGGAAATTCACACAGGCTCTGAAGTCAGCTGACACTGCCATCCACAGAGCTTGCTGCTGAACTCATCATCCAACACCATCGCCAGGCTTCCATCACCACAACAGACACCCCACCGCTGAAAGCAGGAGCCTCTATATTGGGTCACCTTTATCACCATCTTCCTGGTACTCAGTTTCTAACTCCCCACTCTCCCCAGCAGCTGCTAACTCTGCACAATGAGACCCTGGTTACATTCACCATCCTGAGGGCAGAGATACCAGGTAACAACAGAGGACTCCACCTATTGGATGAGAAGGGAAGCAGGAAAGATACTGATAAACAACCATAGCAAGCCCTGTGTCTTTCTTCAATATTTTTTCTCTCTCTATTTTTCTCTCTCCCTCTCTCTTTCCCACTCCTTCTCCTTTCACTTGTCCTCACATCCCCAACATATGTGAAACCAAATAGTTTACATGAATTAGTATTTTGAGGTTGGGATGTCTGAATAGTATATTACATTATGTTGTACATTCTTTTAATACTATTTTATTTTTTAAATTTTAAAAATATTTTTTCTTTTTTCCTTAAGGTTCTTCTATTTTAACATTTTTTTACTTTTCTTGATATATCTATGTGTTTGTTTTATGTACTCTACTATCTTCCCACTTAATTGTCTACCCAAAGGTACTTTCCATCCTTCTACTAATTTTCCTCTTTAGATTTCTATTTCACACTTTCTAAGGTATAACAACTCTATATCCTCACCTCCTACCTCCTCACCATATCATTCTATTCTTCACCGCAGGTTCCTTGTCTACCATCAGAATCTGTAAATCTTTTTATAAGCCTACTGAGTATATTATAGAAGTTAATTCACCATTTTTGTACATTGTGAACAAACTGTAGCAAACATTTGTGTTTTTAGGATGTATATTTGTTTATATGGGATCTGATAACATTGTTCTTCACTTCAAAGAAGAGATATTGGGTTCCTACAAGGGCACAATAAGTCTATACAGTAAAATAGGTACAACTTATATACACAGTGCTAGAAGGAAAGGCATACAAGCAATATGAATGACAAAGGAAGAAAGTGCCTCAAAAAAAATCAAGACACTGCATTATTTGAATAAATGGCTAGCACAGCAGAAGATATTACAGAGAAGAAGTTCAGGATGTTACATAATTAAAATGTTCTGTGAACTAAGAGATGATATAAGAGCAAATACAGGCAGCAAAATATCATTTTGAAAAAGAGCTACATCAACAAATAGAGGAAGCAAAAGATTACTTCAATAGGGAGATAGAGGTATTTTTTTTAAAAAAGGCAGAAATATTGCAATAAAAGAAACAATAAACCAAATTAAGAGTTCAATTGAGAGCATCACCAATAGATTAGACCACTTGGAAGAGAGGACCTCAGACAATGAAGACAAAATATATAATCTTGAATGAAGACTGCACAATGAAAATGGTAAGAAACCATGAGCAGAAGATATAAGAAATATGGGATAGAGTAAAAAAAACTTAAGAGATATTGGGATAGTGGAAGGAATGGAGTTCCAAACGAAGGGTATGAGCAATCTGTTCAATGAAATAATATCAGAAAAATTTCCAAACATGAAGAATAAATTGGAAAACCAAATTCAAGAGGTTTACAGGGTGCCAAATGTACAAATATAACAGATCCAAACCAAGGCACATTATAATGAAAATGCCTAATATACAGAAAAAGGAGAGAATATTAAAAGCCATGAGAGACAGAAATCAGATTACATATAGGTGGAAACTGATTAGAATATGTGCAGAATTTTCAACCCAGACCCTGAAAGTTATAAGGTCCTGTAACAACATATATCAAGCTTTGAAAGAAAATGGATGTCAACCAAGAATCTTACATCCAGAAAAACTAAGCTTCAGATTTGATGATGAAAGTAAAACCTTCCATGATAAACAGAAGTTAAAAGATTTTACAACTCAAAAGTTTCTACTACAGAACATCCTTGGCAAAATATTCCATGAAGAGGAATTGAAAAACAACAGTAAAATCAAAAAAGGGAGGTATTATACTAAAGGAAAAACTAATCAAAGGAGAAACCAAGACAAGTTAAATACCAAAAATAAACAAAAATAGCTAAAAATACAAATGATATCTCAATAATTACCCTGAATTTTAGTGGCCTAAACTCATCAATCAAAAGACGTAGACTGGCAGATTGGATTTTTAAAAAAGACTCAACAATATGCTGCCTCTAAGACATTCATCTCATTGGAAAAGCCATTTATAGACTGAAAGAAGTAAGTTGGGAGAAATCATACCACTCACATGGACCCTGGGAGCAAGCAGAAGTTTCCATCCTCATATCAAATAAAGTAGACTTCAAGCCAAAGTTAATCAAGAGGGATAAAGATGGACATTATATACTGCTCAAGGGAACCATACACCCAAAAACATAAAACTCATAAATATATATGCCCAAAACAATGGTGCAGCTATCCCATCAAACAAATTCTTCTCAAGTTCCAGAGTCAAATAGGCCACAACATAATAATTTTGGGTGACTTTAACACACTTATTTCATCACTAGATAGATTTCCAAACAAAAGCTGAGCAAAAAAAAAACTCTAGAACTCAATAATAGTTAGACTTAACTGACATATACAGAATATTTTAATCTTTAACAAGAGAGTACACTTTCTTCTCAAGAGCACATGGATCCTTCTCTAAAATAGACCATATAATATGCCCAAAGCAACTATTAGAAAACGTAAAAAAGTGGAGATACTACTCTGACTTTATCAGATTATAATGGAAAGAAATTAGAAATCAATAATAAAATAAGAAATAAAATCCACTCTAACACCTGGGAACTAAACAATATGCTATTGAATGAACAATAAGTTACAGAAGACATCAGGAGGAGATTAAAAAGTTTTTAGAGGTGAATGAGAACACAGATACATCATATCAAAATCTCTGCGACACTATGAAAGCAGTTCTAAGATGAAACCTCATTGCATGGAGTTTATTCCTTAAGAAAAGAAAAAGCATACAAATAAATGAATTAACACAACATCTCAAAGCCCTAGCACAAGAAGAACAAATCAACACCAAAAGCATCAGAAGACAGGATATAATTAAAATCAGAGCTGAAATAAATGAAATTGAAACAAAAGAAACAATTTTAAAGATTAACAGAACAAAAAGTTGGTTCTTTGAAAAACAAATAAATTTGACAGACACTTAGCCATTATAATGAAGAGAAGGAGAGAGAAAACTTAAATCAATAACATACTTGATAAAAAGGGAAATATCACAACAGACACTTCAGAAATACAGAAGAAAATTAGAAATTATTTTTAAAATATATACCCTAATAAAATAGAAAATATCAAAGGCACTGATAAATTTCTAGAGTCATATAATTTGTCCAAATTGAATCAGGATGATATACAGAATGTAAACCAATCAATTTCAAATGATAAAATAGCAGACACCACAAAATCTACCAACCAAGAAAAGCCCAGGAATGGATGGATACACTTCCAAGTTTTACAAGACATTTAAAGAAGAACTAATACCAATACTCTGCAATTTATTTCAGGAATAGAAAAGAGGCATTGCTTCCAAACTCATTCTATGAAGCCAATATCAATCTGATTCCAAAACCAGGCAAAGACACATCAAAAAAGAGAACATTTCAGACCAATATCTCTAATTAATATAGATGCAAAAATTCTCAATAAAATTCTGGCAACAAATACAAAAACATCAAAAAGATACTGTGCCACAATCAAGTGGGGTTTTTCCCAGGGATGCAAGGTTGGTTCAACATATATAAATCAATAAATGTATTTCATTACATCAATAGACTTAAGGAAAAGAACCATATGATCATCTAAACAGATGAAGAAGAAGCATTTGATAAAATATAGCACTGCTTCATGTTCAAAATACTAGAAACACTAGGGATAACAGGAACATATCACAACTTTGTAAAAGCTAGTTATCTATGCTAAGCCCCAGGCCAACATGATTCTAAATAGAGAAAAATTGAAAGAATTCCCTCTAAAAACTGGAACAAGACAGGGATGCATGATTTCACCACTTCTATTTAACATAGTTCTTGAAACACTGGCTAGAGCAATTAGACAGATGAAAGAGATTAAAGGTTTTAATTTCATTTTGTTGCATATGCATTTCCAGTTTTCCCAGCACCATCTGTTGAAGAGGCTATCTTTTCTCCAATGCATGTTTTTGGCACCTTTGTCTAATATAAGATAATTGTAATTTTGTGGGTTAGTCTCTGTGTCATCTATTCTGTACCATTGGTCTACCAGTCTGTTTTGGTGCCAATACTGTGCTGTTTTTGTTATTATTGCTCTGTAGTATAGTTTAAGGTCTGGTATAGTGATGTCATCTGATTCACTCTTCCTGCTAAGGATTGCTTTAGCTATTCTGGGTCTCTTATTTTTCCAGATGAATTTCATGATTGCTTTTACTATTTCTTTGAGGAATACCATTGTGATTTTGATTGGAATTGCATTAAATCTGAATAGTGCTTTTGGTGCTATGGTCATTTTGATAATATTAATTCTGCCTATCCAAGAACAAGGTAGATATTTCTATCTTCTAAGGTCTTCTGTGATTTTCTTTCTTTAGGGTTCTGTAGTTTTTATTTGTGTAGATCTTCTACCGCTTTCTTTAATTTGATTCCCAAGTATCTTAATTTTTTTGAAATTATTGTAAATGGGTAGTTTTCTTTCTCAGAAGTTTTGTCACTGATATATACAAATGCCTCTGATTTATGGGTGTGGATTTTATATCCTGCTACTTTACTGAATTCATTTACTAGTTCTAGAAGCTTTCTGATGGAGCATTTTGGGTCTTCTAGGTATAGAATCATATCGTGAGCAGATAGTGCTAATTAAGTTCTTCTTTTTTTATACATATCCCTTTAATTTCTTTTGAGTCTCTAATTGCTGTGGTCAGTGTTTTAAGAACTATGTTGAATATAACTGGTGAAAGAGTTCATCCCTGTCTTGTTCCAGTTTTTGGAGGGAATGCTTTTAATTTTTCTCCATTTAGGATGATGTTGGCCTGAGGCTTAGCATAGATAGCCTTTATGATGTTGAGATATGTTCTTGTTATCCCTAGTTTTTCTACTGTTTTGAACATGAAGCGATGCTGTATTTTGTCAAATGCTTTTTCTGCACATATTGAAATGATCATATGATTTTAATCCTTGAGTCTATTGTGGTCATGATTACATTTATTTATTTACATACGTTGAATGAACCTTGCATCCCTGGGATGAATCCACTTGATCATGGTGCACAATCTTTTTGACATGTTTTTGCATTCAATTTGCCAGAATTTTATTGAGAATTTTTGCATCTATGGTCATTAAAAACTTATATGCAAAAATTGATAGATGCAAACATAGATGCAAAAGATATTGCTATCTTTGCCTGGTTTTGGGATCAGGGTGATATTGGCCTCAGAAAATGGGTTTGGAAGTGCTGCAATGATAGTCTTTCTAAATATGTTACTGGAACAACTGGACAGTCACAGGTCAACAAATTGAGACAAAACCGAACCTCATCTTGTTTAACAATGAACACGACATAGATCATAGATTTAAATGCAAGCATAAAAGTACAAATTTTAGAAAAGAAACAAGAAAAACAGAAGTCAGAAGTAAAGAATTTTCAGATATTATGCTTAAACCACAAAGTAATATTAATATATTAGTCTCCTCTAAATAAAACAATATTTGCTTTTATGAAGACCCTGTTAAATGGAAAAGACAAGGTACACATAAGGACTCTGAAAGACTAGTAAGACAGAGCCTTGGGGAACACTTTGTCTGGACTAAGATGACAGTTACATGAATCTATCCACAGTAGCAAATTTGCAGACATACATAGGCACACATGCAGGAGGCACATAAAAATAAAACTGGTGAAATCTAAATACATTCTGTGAATTGTATCAATGTCAATTTCTAGTTACTATAATGAGAGAAATAGACTATATTCATAGATAAGCAATGTGCTAATAATTGCTGGAATGCAGGAGAAATTGTATATGAAACCTTTCTGTACATTTTTTGGAGCAATTCTCTTTGAAGGTATAATCATTTTAAGACATAAATATAATTTAAAAATTATTTTTAAAAATGATGCTTACAGCTGATTTGTGAAAACAAACCATCACTGTTTTGATCATCTCTGGATCTGCAGTAACCAACACAGACTGTGGATCATCACACAACCAGTAATCGGAAAGAAAAGCTGATTAAAGCTAATAAGCCAGATTCTGCAGTTAGAGCTACCCCCAGGAATCCAGACTGATGATCCTTAACCCATATGCCTAACTGTATAATGCACAGTGATACTAGATACAAGGTCAAATTAGGGTATGATACACAGTGAGATTTTGGCCATAAAAACTACTCTGATTTTCATAAAATGAAGGTTATATAGCTGAAGTAGGGAAGAGATATTTAAAGACAAAAAAAAATTCTTCATAAGGAGAGCCTGGTCAGATAAGTCTAAATGGTGCATATGTATTTTCTATTCCATTCGCAACAATTTTTGTATTTCAAAATATTTCATTATCAGTGGAGTTTTTAATTTGCATTTCTAATTGCTAGAGTTGTTGAACAGTTTTTCATACATTCATTGATCATTTGTATTTCTTATTTTGAGAAGATCTGTTGAGTTCCTTTGCCAAGTTATGGATTGAGATATTTGTGGGTTTTTTTTTTTGTTGTTTGTTTGTTTGTTTGTTTTGATGTTAAGCTTATTGAGTTTGTTGTATATCCTGGAAATTAACACTATAAATGATGCAGGTGGCAAAGATTTTCTCCTCTACTCTACATTCTCGGTTCATGTTCTTGATTAATCTTTTGCTGTGAAAGAGTATTGTATTAGTGAAAATTTGAAGGCAAGTAAATTATTAAGTTCTTACAAGGGCTTCAGATGCTGGGGTTGTATCAAGGGATATTCACCCTGTATGCTCTTTCCCTTCATCCACATGCCCTTTATGATCCATGCCAGATAGGCAGGATGCTGTGGCCATCCCTGCAGTTCTTGAGGACTTGATGAGAGAAGATAAAGAGGTAGAAAGTGACAAACCTTCTCCTACTTGCTTATAGCATACAAGAACTACAATTATACCTCTGGAGCTGCTTTCACCAAACAGCATTAAGGAAAAAGCTGCTGAAATTAGCTGAATTCACTCTACCAGATCCTGAAGTACATAAGCCCATTGGGAACACAGTGGTTTTAATGTACTGGACATCCATTCTTCCTAGTCAATAGAATGATGTTGGAAAACAAATCCTGGTATACACTTCTGCTGAAAACACCGACAATTAAAAGCAAATTAATCACCCCAAGACTTTACACTTGTAGATAAAATTAAAATAAAACAGAGGACGAATTATTTCCCAATTGGTTTATTTCCATCTCTCATCTTTTCTTTCAAATGCACATGATAAACCTCAAATTTATATAAAGGTTTTTGATTTTTAATCAAATTGACTATCTTGAAAGGAGAAAAAGCCAGGCATGATGCATATATTAGAAGGGTTTGGAGTTATGCCTCCTATGCATTATTAAATGTTTTGTAAGGAAGAAAAATTGGAAAAGGGAGGATTGACTGGGCACTGGATAAAAGTTGTGACCAGGAGTTTCTGGGTTTTCGTAGACTGAGAAAAGTCAGGAGTGTGGCATTCTTGACTTTGAGTCCTGATACCAGCTGACATATGGGACCCTTAGCAGGAGTAGGAGCCTCCAAAAGCTTTATGAAAATTAGTCACCAGTCATACATCTGGACTGGCATTGTCCTCATGCCATGGGGTGCCTTATGCCAACAAGTCTACCTGAGGAAACTTTCCAGAATTCTCACTCACACATTTTCCCATATTTTCATGATATTGGGTTCATATTTCCAAAAATCCTGGGAAAAGGGAAAAAAGAAATTATATTGTTATTTTGAACATATTGAATTCTGATTCTAGTTGGTTCCAATCCTTTGGCATCAGACTTATTGTCAAATGCTGGAAAATCAGTCTGAAGCACCTATTCTAAGACATCTGAAGGCAAAGGAGTGAAAATAGAGAAAATATTTGAAAAGAAGGTTTAGAGTGTATCTTGAATTTTCTTGAATTATTGGACATATTGAAGGAATATATATATATATTCTATGTCACTCAGGTTGTCCTGCCTTAGCCTTCAGAGTAGTTGGGACTGCAGGTATTTGCCACTGTTTGGCTAGTTATCTTTGAGTATGAATATCTGGGTTTCTGTAGCATTATTGTGTGAGTTTTTTGTTTTTGTAATTCTGCCAACTTTTGAGTTCTTCCCTCCACGTGAATGTGAGAAAACTAAAACTGAGGGTAAGTGAGTGAATTTCCTAGGGATATTCACAATGACACTTCACTTGTTTATTTTTCAGATTTTTTCACTTATCTTATGAATCCCCTACAATACTGGTAAAATTAGGAAGTTAAAGGCACAAGGGAATTTAATTTTACAAAGTTTATATGATTGTTTTAGTTCATATTTTCACTGCTATGACCAAAAGAATTGAAAAGAACAATGTAGAGAAGGTAAAATTTATTTGGCTCACTGTTTCAGAGGTCTCATTTCAAAGACACTTGATTCTTTTGTTCTGGTCTAACGTGTGGCAGAACAACATGGCAGAAAACTGTGATGGAAGAAAGCAGCTCAGGGCACAGCACCAGGGAGCAGACTGAGAACCCCACTCACCAAGGACAAAATATAAGCTCCAAAGGCAAGGCCTAGTGACCCACCTCCTCTAGCCACACCCTACCTGCTTGCAGTTATAACGGTTAATGCACTGATCACGATAAGGCTCTCATAAGACAATTACCTTATTTCTGAATTTTTTTGCAGTGTCTCACACATGAGCTTTTGGGGGACACCTCATATTTAAAACATAACAGTGGTCCTCAAACATGTTGTCAAGTGAGAACAAATGAGTGATGAATGACAAAATGGAGTCACCTTCAAGTTTCCTAGCTCAGTTTAGAAAAGAAGGGGAAATAGCACCAATACACACAGGAGTCAGCAAATTAAATACTTGCTCTAAGTTTTGGATTTTATACTTAATAATAAATATTCCTATTGGTAAGTTTCAGAGGTGATATTTTCAAGCTGCAAAGGGAGTCCCCAATAATGTGGATCTTAGCACGTATCTAGTAAGTAGTTGACTGGGGAAGTATGAAAAGGAAATGATTGGTTTTACAGAGGGAACAGCAGTATAGAATTTTCAGGTGAGTGTTAGGTCTTAGAATTATAGAATTAGAATGTGCTTTTTAAAAAGTCTCAGATTTTTGGGAGAGGAAATCTGAGCATAGAGCAGCTTTTCTTCTATCTTCTGAAATAGATCTCATTAATTTCACTTCAGGAGTCAGGCCCTGAGTCAAGCACCTAACTGGGTTAACCACAAAGTCTTGGTTAAAATTCACATTCCTTATGAAATATGTTACATTCAATTCAGTGAACTTATATTTAAAAAAACTTTAAAATCATCCAATTTCTGCTGATTTTATATAAGTGATTCTGCCTTTGTTGAAAAACAAAACTCATTTTGTGCACCAATGGTACAGAATAGAAGACATAGAGAAAAACCTATGTAAATACAGTTATTTTATACTAGAGAAAGGCTCCTAAAGTTACATTGGAGGAAAGATAGCATCTTCAACAAATGGTGCTGGGAGAGCTGGAAATCCACAAGTAACAAATGAAATTAAAACTCTATTGACTCAAAGCGGATCATGGACCCAAATTACTCCAGAGACCCTGCACCTAATAGAGGAAAAAGTATGTCCAAATCTTCAAGATGTCAGATTAAGCCCCTACTTCCTTAACAAGAGTCCTAAACCACAAGAAATAAAATCAAAGATTAATAAATGGGATGGTCTCAAAGTAAAATGCTTCTTCTCAGCAAAAGAAACAATAAATGAGGTGAACAAACAGCCTATATTTTGTGAGAAAATTTTTGCCACACACATATCATAGTACTAATCTCCAGGATATATAAAGAACTCAAAACGCTTAACATCAACAAACAAACAAACAACCGAATCAATAAATGGGCTAAGGAGCTGAACAGACATTTCTCAGAAGAAGTTATATAGTTGATCAACAAATATATGAAAAATGTTTAACATCTTTAGTAATCAGAGAAATGCAAATCAAAACTACTCTGAGATTTCATCTCATGACAGTCAATATGGCAGTTATCAAGAATACAGGCAACAATAAATATTGGCAAGGATATAGGGGAAAATGCACAGTCATACATTGCTGGTGGGACTGCAAATTGGTGCAACCAATCAAGAAAGCAGTATGGAGATTCCTTAGAAAACTTGGAATGGAACCATAATTGGACTCAGATATACCACTCCCTGACCTCTACCCAAAGGACTTAAAATCAACATAATATAGTAATGCAGCCACATCAATGTTCATAGCAGCTCAATTCACAATAGCTAAATTTTGGAAGCAACCTAGATGCCTTTAAATAGATGAATGGAGAAAGAAACTTTGGTAAATATACAAATAGAATATTACATAACATTAAAAGAATAATATCATGGCATTTGCAGGCAATTAGATGGAGTTAGAGAATATCATGCTAAGTGAAGTAAGCCTATGCCAAAATCCAAAGGTTGAATATTCTCTCTGATAATTGGATGCTCATCCAAAACAGGGAGTGGGGAGACATGGGAAAATGGAGAAACTTTGATTGGGTAAAGGATAGGCAGCCAGGGCAGGGTGTGGAGGGCAGGAAATATGGTGGAATGAGATGAACATCATTACCCTAGATACCATATTTACAACAATCACCTTGCAGTAGTGCAGAAAGTTCCAAAGGGAAGCAGAGGTGTTGGCCCAGGTATTCTCATCTTTTAAATAGCCCAGGTGAAGATGTTCTGTATCTATAAAATGAAAGAGAAACCCAGATCACCATGACTATAATTCTATAGATAAGGGATTGGCCAATCTCTGACTGAGAAACTGGACCAGGCAGTGAGGGACATAACATGTAGGTGACACATAATAATGAAAACTCCATCGGCATATTCTCTCCTTTCCAACTCCAGTTAGAAAACACCCCCTCCCAACCCCAAAACCACATTAATTAGCTAAAAGAAGTTTAGTCTTCATGGCCCAAATTCTTAGGTTCATACTTGGTAAACATTCCCATAAGTTAAAATTTCTGTGCTTCTTAGAGGTCCAGGCTGATGTTCTGCCAGGGCATTTTGTTTGCTATGTCTCTTTGGTCTTTTGACTCTTCCTTAATGTAAAGATTTATAGTCTAGGTAAAAAAAAAGGTGGGGAGGACTGATGTTTTGACATTTTGATGATAAAATTTTGGGTAACCAAGTCCACTCAATTACAGGGAATCCACTGAGAAAATATGGTGACATTTTTTTCTTGCAATTTGTTCACAAAATATTTATGCTTTTTCTTTTCACTACGCCATGTCCCTGGTTCAGCATCTAGCACTACTTTAAATCTGACTTCACATGGGAACTTGAAACAGTCATAGTATTCTTATTTGTATTGAATGAAAAATGTTTAATTTTAAAAAAATGAGACTCTATTGGATTAACACAAATGTGGAATCTGTTGAGTGACACCCAAATCTGTTGTCAGATAATAAGATTGACTTTAGCCATAAGGAAGGCTGATTTCCCTTACATTCTTTAAGTGCTACTTTGAGGAATGAATGACTGAAAAATCATCTCCAGACCACTCCTCTCCTTATTGAGTGTGTTTCTCCAGCTGGAGATGGTCAAATGGCTCACAAACCCAGACATGCTCATGTTCACCAAAGTGGTCAATCACCAAGCAATTTGTTTATTGCCTCCATACATGAGTATTTAGAGCAGAGGGTACCATACATTAACTCTCTTTGTAAGAAAATCTACAAAGGCTGGTGCCCTCTTGGGCTGAATAGTCAGCAACTCAGATGTGTCAAGTTGAACAGCCCCATTCCTGGGTATTCTGGATCCTAAAACCCCTGACTTTCCACAGCATTACTCAAAGATGAGAGAATAGAAAAAGAAGAAAAGGTGAAGAAGAGATTTCTGCCAGCTGCTTTAATCATGAAACATCTAGTTCTCTATAGGTGGCCCCATAGTGGCAGAGAAGGAGAATGTGGCAAGTATAAATGGCTCAATAGCCCCACAATTCCATTTAGCTACATGGAAGAACCTTCCAAAGTTCAGGTACAGTCCTGTTGACACAACAGAAAATACACAACATAAAATAAGAACCCATGATGAGTTCCAAACAGTTGCAATAAAAACTTGATGCTACATTTTTAAAGGAGAATGTTGAAGGCAGTATGTTTCATATACTTCTGTACAAATCATGTAACTAAATAGAAGAAAATTAAGCTACTTCAATTTATTAGAAAATGTTATTGAAGAGAGTATGATGTCACCATAACACACTGAATTAACACCTTTACTTTCAGAAAATTGAAACTGAATGTACATTTTATTTTTTCATGCTATTGTGATTCTCTACTCTTAAGAGTGAAATTCAGACTGACGTCCAATATAACTGGCATGGAATCTCTCCTACACACACATCAAAGTAATGTCTCTCCCTCTACTTCAAGATATCATGATCTCATTATTAAGAGCAATTTTCTACTAGATGATATTTATTTGTGTTTTCATGCTGCACTACAGAGAAAAAAACTATAAAATCAAATTGGCTTTGGGGTGTTTTTCAGGCTTCTTGCAGATTTCATATTGGGGGAAATACATCTCTTTACTGATGTTAATCAATATAAAGCAAGTATAAGACTTCTTAAAATTTCTGTCAGGTATACTCTGCTCTAAATACTTATCATATAGAAAGAAACAGTATTGTGTATTGCATAGTGTAAGAATTGAGTTGTAGGAGGGAGGGAGTACCAGGAGTGGTTCACAGAAAACAGGAATTTGTGCAGTTAGCCTCCTGGGGAGTCTCAGGTGTAATTGGTTCATTGTATAAATAGTGCTGGGGGCAGGAGGAGTAAGGAATCACCACATTCCCATGAGATATTTTATTCCTTTTACATTTGTTTTGCAGAAGAAGAAAACCCAGAGGATGAAGGCAAAACCCAAGCAAACTGGTTGTCCCTGAAATTCCCAAAGCTCCAAAGGGTGAATTTTCCACTGTGCATGGTATTAACTCATTCATTAGTTGTATATGTTTAATTCTGGTTCATTACACTAGGTGCAAACTCAGAGCCAATCAGATTATCCCCAGGAACAGGAATATGGATTTAGAGGTGGGGAGGAGCTCAAGAAGTCAACCTAAGATGAAGAAGAACTTTATAAGTGTTTATAGCAATTTCAATGACATCATCTCTTTGATCTTTCAAACATAAGGGAAACAGGAACCTGATTAGGTCTCCAACTCCAGGGTTCCAGAGGAGAGGAGGCTAGACAGCAATTAAGAGTGAAATTCAGACAGAAGTCCAATATAACCTCTATGGACTTCTGTCTGAATTTCACTCCTAATTGCTCTCTAGCCTCCTCTCCTCTGGAGTTGGGGGCCTTATCAGGGTGGTGCTTCTAATGTTGCTCCTCATAGGTAGAGGAGCACAAGGCTGATAGCTAGGAGGACTCAGGTCTCTATGGAAGAAGTTGGGATCAGATCCATCACCACTTTCCTTCAACACTCCTGTCTTCTGAATTTTCCTTTCAGCTCTGGGGGATGCTGTTTGGAGAACTGTGCCTACAGAGCATCCCTTCTGTGCCAAGCTGTGCAAGGCCAGTTTATGTGCTGGGAAATAAGGTGGGGCAAGAGTTTCAGCCAGAGGAAAGGCCACTCTGTCCATTTCCTGAAATTGGAGGGTCAGGTGCCCTCTTTGCAGTTGGCAAAAAAATCATCCACTGTCTTACTTTGACCTTTTATAATAGGATCTTCAAGAAGTTACCTTTGGTAAATGCAGTGACTCTGGGGTCAACAGCTGTTCAATGGGTAACTAAAAGCAGGATAAAGATTGGTGTTCTGCCTTCATTGGGTATCATTTACTAACTTAACATTTTTGAGTGCTCAGCTCTGCACATAGACATGTTCATCATTTAAGGAGTGCTCATTTAAAAGCTGGAAATATTACATTTAGTAACCCAAATTTACCTAATCTATCTGATACCCCTTGAAACCTGAGGCAAGATGGAGGGAACATTCAATCATCAGCTTTTACAGTACCTTGCTTCAGAGACCTGGTGTGGTGCCTAGAAGTTTTCAGTCATTGTTCAATTCCTTCCAGAAATGATAGAGCATTATAGACAGATCACAATGAGGAGACTCTTCCCTCAATAGGAGCAATCATTTCATAATGCCCCTTCTAGTATATCAGGTCTTGTATATGAACATACTGTGCAGTAAGTTAAATTTACCAACTTCAAGAGATAAGGACTTCTCATAGTGCTAGAACTGAGATAATGATCCATCAGACTACAATTTATCCAATAATACTTAAAAATGCATACTTCTTCCCCACTTCTGCAATTCTTCTTTTATTTAAGCCTTCAGGTCATGTCAGCACCCTGAAGATATGCCTAAAACATGTATTCCCATTGTGGCTGGTATTAAATTTCTTTTCTTGATTTTCACAATTACCATTTGGGTTCGTTTTGGGGGGTGAGTAGCCAGACCTGGCTTTTGTACCTGGCCTGTAACTCCTGTAATACTTTTGGTTTATATATTGTGGGAAATCAATAAATCACTGTGTAACTGGTAATATCATGGGTTATTTGATATCATGAGAAACCAAAAAAAAGCCACTAGCATTAAATCTCCTTATTTTGTCTCTGCAAAATAGCTGCTGTTGTTAAAAACAGACTTTAATCAAAACAAAATGTTTCATCAAACATTCTTAAATCTTTTCACACACAGTTTTGTCTGCCTAGTATGATTTTGTGCCTCATAAAAGATTCCTGCTTAGCCTACAAAACAAATCTCCTATAGCATCTATTTGGTACATAGAGTCTTTCCTTATTTATCTCAAACAGTAGAACAATTATATTTTGCCTGTAATCCCCAAGACTCTGGAGGCTGAGGCAGGAGGATTGGACATTCAAAACCAGCCTCATAAATTCAGTGAGGTCCTAAGCAATATAGATAGAACCTGTCTCAAAATAAAACATAAAAAGGGAAGAGTAATAGAATGAATAACACATTATTACTCTATGCAAATGATTACACAACCCAGGTATCTCTACATAGTGTACAACCAGTAGATTCATTCTACTATCCTTCTTACCTCATATCCCTCCCCTCCCTTCACTCCTATCTACCTAATCCAAAGTAATTCTATTCTTCCCTAACACCAGAACTTTATTGTGTATTTGCATTCGCATATCAGAGAAAACATTCGCCCTTTGGTTTTTCTAGCATTGGCTTAGTACAATATTTTCCAGCTCGATTCATTTACTGAAAAATGTCATAATTTCATTCCCTTAGGCTGAGTAATATTCCATTGTGTATATATAACACATTTTCTTTATCCATTTATCTGTTGAAGGGCACCAAGTTGGTTCACTGTTTAGCTATAAATCTCTGCTCTAAGTACTTGGTTAAGTAGAAACTCAGCCTCAGATATCATGATGATTTGAGAAAGGCACACATAAACAGGTAATTTCAGGATGCCAAATAAAGTAATCATAGTGGAATGAGAAACAGAAACGTAGCAATCTTGAATGGTGGATCTTCTTTCTTGCCACGGGATTACCCATCCCCTTGTTTTTCGTCAGAACAAGTGACATCTCTTTGAGAAGCCTGTTCTTACTTTCACTGGCAAATATATTACTCATGGTCTTGGTTTATGTTTCACATTGAAAAATCAGAGGTCATAATCTTAAATATGCAAAAAAAGGAAAGAAATGAAAGAAAGGAGAAAGTTGATTTGTTTAACTCAGTTCTCAAATGCCCTTTCTTCAAAGTAGGGACTATATTCATCTTGCCAGTTTTGGGGGGCAGGCAGTATCTAAGCTTTGTGGCTGGGAGAGGGAATGGCCAAATCCTCTGGCCTTTGTGTTTGTGTTGGTGAGGAGAGAATCAGGTCTAGAGACATTCCCTCTTGGCATTGGAGAAAGTATGTACCTCACCCCAGTTTCACTGCAGGGTGACTGGGCTGCATGACTGCATGTGTAATGCATGGCTCAGATCAGGATTTAGGATCTGAGCCATGCATCACACAAAAGCCAGGCAGAACCTTGGCCTTCATGAAGTTTAACTTTTCCTGGGGGAAATAGACACTAAACAGCAACAACAAAAATTCAACTCATGTAGATTTTGAATTACAAATTGAGATAAATTCTGTGAAGTAGAAGAATTCTTTACTGAAGCTTGCAGCAGGATTTGATTCATTCATCCTTTCTTTTTCTCAAATCACTCCTCCTTTGAAAAGTATAAAAACAACAGAATCAATGGGACTAGAGGCATGGAAAGTGTGAGGCATTGGTTGTGCCTGGATCTCTTTCCTCACAAGGGAGAAATTGACCTAAGAGGTCCAAAAGCCTTGTTATCTCAATCACAAGACCCACTCAGCACTACATGCCTATCTCATGCTTAGCATGAAACACACACCTCTCTCATTATTCTAATTATCTTCTATGTTATAGTCCCCAAATTTCTCCAGTTCATGCAGAAACCAAGGGATCCTATGATCAGGATGCATAAAAAGTGAAATAATCTGGAACTGAAAGATGACACACCTGCCACAGATGTCCTGAGCTATAAAATCTAGAGAGGGTCTCTCAATTGGGAGTGCAATAAAAAAGGCATCACATACAGGAATAAATAACTCAGGAAAGAATAGCTACCATTTATTTACTTATCTATATTTTTTATTTGGTCTTTTTAGATATACATGACAGTAGGGTGTGTTTTGACATTACACATACATGGAGTGTAACTTTTTAATTAGAATAATATTCTTGTGGTTGTACATGATGTGGAGTTTCATTGGTCTTGTATTAATATATGAATATAGGAAGGTGATGTTCAATTAGTTCTAATGTCTTTCCTAGTGTGTGTTTTTTTTTGTTCTAATAACTTCTGCTTCATTAACTGGCACAATCCATCCAACAACTATGAGATTTGTGTGGTTATAGTAATTATTTTATGAATGAGTAAACTAAGTCTCACAAGGTTTAACTCACCCACCCATGGTTACCTAGCTAATTACCACCAGAGCCACTGTTATAATTTAAATCATCTAACTCTAGTGCTCGGGTCTTAACCTTGCAACTTGGGCTCAGCCTCACCTTCTGCCACACAGGATGAGTTAAGGGAATAGAATGTGGCCCAGATCTTCTGAAAGTGTTGTGCCCACAGCTCTGTCTTTTACAAAGGCACAAGTTTAAGATACCATTTTAAGTCCATGGGGGACATCCTATCTCCCCTCCTCACTCTGGAAGAGGAAATCTTCTGAAGATTTTGAGGTTAAGAGTAAGAAGACTTCATCATGGCTGCTCACTTCCTACTCCATCCCTGAGCCTTTATTCTTTTGAAAATAACCAAAAAGTGAACAGAGTACCTTATAGTTTAGAAAACTTACTTACATGTCTTTTAATGATGGGCCCTATTTCTACTCTGGGAGACAACTACTGTTGGGTTGTTTTAATTCCCCTGTTATAGCTGTGAAACCAACAGTGATAAAGAAAATTGCTGAGGCAATTCAATCCTGAAGTGGGGCCCTGGAGCCAGAACTTGTGATTTCAAATTCTGCTGAAGGTACAAGGGATTCTCTCAAAAACCTGGTTGATGTGTCAGCCTCACATAGGTTATATATTTCTTTCCACACCTCCCAGAATATTCCCAACATAGTTATAAAATGGTGCAGAAATGCTTGTGAACACAAATCCACAGACAGCCTATACTTTATTACTAAATGTGAATTCACTGAATTTCTGGAGTCACCAGACAGTCAGAGGTAGAAATAGTTCAGTTATTTCATAATCTGAATCATTTTAATAGTCAGGAAAGCAGGAAGAAAATGAGGAAAAAGCCAATATAAATCAAAGAGAAATCAGAATTCATGAAAGAGAAAATGAGTAAGGAGAAGATGAGCATCATGGGGTCATGTTGAAAAGGACTGCAAAGCCTGCACACTCTCCCCTCCACATGGGACAGTGAGCTTCTAACTTGCTTGATGTGACTGCAGGCTGGTCTTATCCAGGGAATGCCGTGCTCACCACCAGGCAGATCCTTGTAAAATGGGTCTTTTAATATTTATTTATTGATTCTTGTACTCAGAATTTTTACTTATTATTTTGAATCTGGTCTTGCTAAGTAGGATAGGACCTCACTAAGTTGCTAAGGCTGGCTTTAGACTTGTGATCCTCCTGCCTCAGCCTCCCGAGTCACTTGGATTACAGGAGTGTACCACAATGCCAAGCTAACATTTCTCTTGCACTAAAATCTTTCAAAATGCTATCAACACCTATAGAATAAAACCAAATTGCCTTCAGCAACACCTGATTCTTCTTCACCAGGACACACAGGCCTCTTCAGTCTTGTTTCACTCTATACTTCCATTAGATGTTTTAAGGGATTGTTATCATTGATCACATCCCAAGCTCCCTAAAGGTGACATGTTCTTGTTTTCCTTTGTCTGTACAGGCTAGTCTTCTCCTGAAATGACCCAACGTGTTTTTCAAAAAGTGAATTCCTATCCAACTTTCAGGAGTCACACAGGGCATCATTTACTCCAACTAACCACTTCCAGTGACTCATCAGAGATGTTGTTAAGAGTCCACTTCTACCCACTTATACTTCCTATAAAGAAACTCTGATTTGCTATCAAAACAAAATTCCAATTAAAATTGATGTGCATGGGAGGCTTAAAAAATGCAGATACCATAATCTTCCCCACTCCAGACCCTAGTAATTTCTCTGTCCCTCCCATTGTCCTTCCCTTTGTTACCTTTCTCTATTCTACTAGTCTTATTTCTATTTATTTCTACTATTTGAAAATTAGTGTTTTATATTTATAATGAGATTACAATAAATCACTAAGTCAAACTAAATATAAGAATTGTAACTTTTATTCACAAGCTGGTGGGCCAAGAGAAAGCCAAGAGAAGTCTTCACTACTTGACCCACTCCAGGGTTGAAGCACACCTGGAGTGTTTTATAGTTCAAAACCACAAATCACTACATTAAACCTAAGTGGCTGTTTCTATGATTCAAAACAATACACATAAATAATAAGCTCTGAAATCATAAGCAGAAGGGGAAATGGATCAAAACAACCATAAATGAGTACAATTGAAAGAATGGTTTACTAATATCTAGACAATTATTCTGTGTGGATAGGGTGCATTGCCAAGAAAAATGGGAAACAAAAAGAGAATGATTTTCATTGTATAAGAAGAAGAGCAATATTTGAATCTCTAAGCAGGGTGTGCTAAGCAGGATCAGGATGGCAGTGACAGGGTTTTCTCCTGGCAAAAGCATTTCTTATATGAAATGGAGTCTCAGAGTAAAATGAAGTTTGTCTGGTTAAGGCACATATATCCTGGCCCATAATATTTCCCCCTTTTGAATGAGGTAGAGGGTTGTAATGGCCATTCATTTATATATATATGTGTATATATAATATTTTATATATAAATGAATATATAAAAACAAATATATTGTTTATTATATATAAATATATATATTGTTTATTATTTTATGTATATATATATATATAAACTTGATTCACAAATTATGTTGTTTTATTAAATCTGGCCTTAGAAAACAGTCTGAGTAAGAGAAAAAAACATAATTAACTTTTCATTTTGTTTTTTAGTTTTATCTCTAGAGGGTGGTTGGAGTCTCTTAGTTTGTCCATTCTTTTGTAGGAGATATTTTTGTTGTCTTGACTCAGGTGAGATAAATCCACTCTGTGAATTCATTTACCTTCTTGGCCATTGAGGTAGTCAAGATTAGTGAATAGTTTCCCATCCAGCTAGATGTTAATACTTTGTAAAACAATTTGACATAGACAAATTCATAGTCTTTGTTTTCTTTAATAATGAAATTAATAAGACTGAAAGCATGCTTAGTTTGTGTAATAGCTATCTCGAATTATAACCATAATTCTTAGACATTTTCTTCCTCTTTGAGATCATAGTAATCTTTAAAACAAGTATGACTCTTGTAAACATAGCTTTAAATGAGTATAAGTCCAGCCCATTTTGGAGCCATTCTAACATGTAGTAGGTGGAAGGCAGAGTTTTATCTCAGGTAAGGCAGGGCTTGACAAATTTGAGGTAAAGTGTTTTAGGTCTGAGGCTGATTTTGCCTTGTTCTTAAATGTCATTTTATAAAGTTTGCATATATTATTCCCTGAATCTATATGAACATTAGTTAACACAATATAACTTTACATTTAAAACATTGATCAGAGAAAGGCTAAGGGGCTGTTAGCTTTCCTTTTGTGTGGGTAGGTGGCAAAATGTTTTTATGTTTTACAATATTACCTTTAAACACATCAGACTCTCATTATTTTAAAAAGTGCATTGAAATTTCCCTTGTAATTTGAAGAGTAACTGAAAATTTTATATATAACCTATTGACAACAGGTTACTTTATCTGATTGTAAAACATTAAATGGCATAAATAAATATCAACCCAATTTGTTATTTCTATACACATCTGAGACTTTTGTTACAGATAATTTTAGTTTGGAGAACATCAATATGGCAAAGTGGTCTCTTAAGCTTTACATTTTACTATTTTTAACTTTACAGTACAGTTTAGTATCCAAAATACAAAATTCATATGTCTGCATGGGTTTACAAAAATCAAAGGATATCCTTAACTTCTACATTTAGAAAACAGTGTTAATAATCAGAAACTGATTGGTGACAGTAAAGATATATATGAGAGATCTCTTGGGACAACATGTGGAGGAGGTAGAGCAGACCAACCCAGCCCCACACATGTAGGAGGTGGACCAGACAGATCTCAGCCCCATGAGCAGAAGAAGAGCAGACTGTCCCCAGCCAGACACACAGAGGAGGAGGAACCTGAACCCAGCCAAATATGGATAGGAGGAGGAGACTGACCTCAGCTAGACACATGGAGGAGGAGGAGGAGATTGACTACAGCTGCATGTGTGGAAGAGAACAACCATGCATATGTGGAGGAAAAGACCAAACCAGATCTACCAATGCATGGCTCTTCTGGCTCAATTCCATCTAGAGACAACAGCCAAGACCTGAAAGACCATCACCAAGGTCCTGGCTTGGTTACACCAGAGGTATCCTTGCTAGCCTACTTCTCTTGATACCTCTTTCACTCTCCCTATGACTTAATACTTCTGTGTTCTTACCTTCTACCTCACAACTTCCAGATCCTATATCCTCCCCTTTGTTCACAATTCAAAACTATAGACCTTTATGCAAAACTACTATTTTTTAATGTGGATACTGATTGGATGCATTATTTCTGTTTAATGTGTCAAAACTGCAATTATCTAAATAGGAGTTATATAGTTTAAGACTGTATATTTTTTGTTTGGATGCTGTGAATATTAATATACTCCTTAAAATTGATGTATTAGTAACCATTACAAGATTATAGAGTAGAAACTCTAATACCTCAAATCTGTACTGCTACAGAGAAAGATCATAAACAACATTAAAAAAACACAAGGGAAGAAAGTGCCCCCCCAAAAAACCAGATGGTACAATAATAGAATACATTGACATAACAGTAGAAGAAATTTCAGAGAAGGACTTCAAAACATGCATAATTTAAGTGATCTTCAAGGCACAGAATAATATAAGACAGCAAATACAGGAGACAATAGATCACTCCAACAAAGAAATAAGAGACAAATACAGGTAGCAAAAGATTACATCAAGAAAAACATAGAGATTATGGGGGAAAAAACAGAATCCTCAAAATGACATAATCAGTAAACCAAATTATAAATTCAATAGAAAGCATCACCAACAGACTAGACCACTTGGAAAACAGAACCTCAGGTGATGAAGACAAAATATATAATCATGAAGATAGAGTTGATTCTGCAGAGAAGATAAACAGAAACCCTGAATAGAACATCCAACATTTATGAGATAACATGAAAAGACCAAATTTAAGTGTTATAATAATAGATGAAGGAACAGAGATTCAAACCAAAGGAATGCACAATAATTTAATGATATAATATCAGAAAATTTACCAAACCTAAAAAATGGAATGGAAAATCAAATACAAGAGGCTTACAGGACCCAAGATGTACAAAATTACAGCAGACCCACACCAAGATACATTAGAATGAGAATGACTAACATAGCGGATAAAGGTAAAATCTTAAAGGCTGTGAGAGAAAAAAATTAAATTACATATGGGTGAAACCAATGTGGATCTCAACTGGTTTCTTAACCCAGACCCTCAAAGGTAGGAGTTCCTGGAATAAATTATTTCAAGATGTAAAATAAAATGGATACCAACAAATAATTTTACATTTAGCAAAATTAAGTTTCAGATTTAAAGATGAAATTAAAACCTTCCATGATAACAAACATTGAAAGAATTCACAACTAGAAAACCTGAGCTACAGAGCATTGACAATAAAATATTCCATGAGAACGAAGTTAAAAAAAAAAAAGTGGAAACCAGCAAAGGTAGAAACTACACTAGAGTAATATTCAACCAAAGGAGAAACTAAATCAAATTAAAAACCAGAAGCAAAATGACAGAGAATACAAATCATATCTCAATAATAACCTTGAATGTTAATGTCCTTAACTTATCAATCAAAAGACCTAGAATGCCAGATTGGATTAAAAAGCAAGACCTAACAATATGCTCATCTCTTCCATTGGCATGCTTTCCTTTTACCTCATGAGCTCTCTCCTCAAGTTCTCATAGAGTTAGGAACCTGAAGACACCAGTGGTCAGCTTAGACCTACAGATTTATGTACACTCCAGGCATATTGTATAGTTGAAAGTGAGTAAGTGAGCAAATATCAGAAAACTTGCCTCCCGAGTTCCCACTCAGCATGGAGAGAGGGAGAACTGCAACCTCTACACAAGGACAGGGCAAGTTCAACACTTGCCCTGAGTTTTCACTTCGGAAAGTTAAGAATAAATATTTCCATTGTTAAAAGGCAATTGTGAATTTTAACCATACAAAAGTAGGTCACAGAAATGTGGATTTTGGGACACACCTACTGAAAAGTTCATTTGGGATAAATGGAGAGGAAATTATTGCTTTTTCAGAGAGAAAATGCATGGAGTCTTTCACTGGAACAAACAAAATCCTCTGAATGTGCCAGGGATTGTGACTGTGAAGCTGAGGAAAACACTAGGCTCCAAAGAAATGAGGTTAGAGTCCCAGGAAAATCCTGGGGGTACTCTGTGGATCCAACATACAGTTTCTGAAACCTCAGCACTTCTTCCCAAGTAGCAGCATCTAAATGGAACTAAGTGGATCTTTGCAACCAGGAGAAGCAAAACGGGAACGTACCTTGCAGTAAGCCAGAATAGTTTCCCCAAACAACAGAGGTTTTGGTCCCAGAATCCCCATCTCCTTTAAAAGTCCACACGAGGAGGTCCCATAGCTCTACTGTAAAAGAAAAAGCCAAGTCACAGGAATTGTGAAAGTATGTGGGGTTTGCCTGTCACAGACTCAGGAACCAGAGCAGTCAAGCCAGGGAGGTGACATGTAGGTGATAAAATGACAGCAAAATCCCCAAAGCAGGGAATTCTGGACTTCAAGAATGGAAAAGCAGAGTGCACACTCAGGCCTGGCACCCATTAGCCAATGCACAGATGAAGGCTATTGGCTCTGTCTTCAGATTAATTCTAAATCATCCCTCTTATCACCATCTCTTCCCTACACCATGGCAACGGGCTCCTACGTTGTCTTCCTGCTACTACTTTCTTCCATGGATTGTATACACTGGAATTCAAGCAACTCCACATGAAGGCAAAAATCACATGGCATTATTGTTTTCATGCTCTGATTTTCTGGCTTCCAATCTGAGGCAGGCAGAATGCTAAAATTATCCTTCCTATTTCCACCTCTTGAGTACATGCCTTGTATAAACCTTCCCTCGAGTCTGAAAAGACCTTGTGTTTATAATAGCCTTTTCAGATGTAATTAAGGTCTCCGATCAATTAAGTTTGAGTTAATCAAAAGTGATAATATCTTGGTGACCTCATCAGATGAGCTCTTTAAAAAAGTCAGACATCTGAAGAGAGAGAGATTCTCTGATGTACTAGGAGAGGCAGATTGCCATATTGTCAAGGGTGCCACATGGCAAGGGCTATGAGTGGCCTCTGAGAATCAACAGTGGCCTGCTAAGAAAACAGGGGCACTCATTCATGTATTTGCAAAGAATGGTATTCTGCAAACAACTTGAAGGACCTTAGGATTGATTTTTCCCCAGACAAGACTTCAGATGAGGGTGCAGATGGATGACACTGCTGATTTTAGCTTTGTCAGACTCTAAGCTGAAAAATGTAGTGAAAATGGGTAGGACTTCTGACTCATGAGAATTGTGAGATAATAAATTTGTGTTTGCTCAAGCGAAAAAAAAATTAAACTTAATTTTTTATTATTATTTGTCTTTTCATTTCTTTTCAGTTCTCTTATTCCCCCTTCCTCGAATTCTATCTGCTTACTCTCATTCTCTTTAATGACTTCTCCCCTTCTCTTCTAATACCTTTACTCCCAAGCATCAAATAAATTTATAGGAGTAAACAGTAACTCAGCAGTCAAACAGAACAAAAAGTAACATGAGCAGCATGAAAAAGCAAGCAAGAAAAGGAGTACAAACAATGCAGGACAGCCTAAATATTCAGGAGGACCTAGAGCCATCAGAAAAAATGATCATATAAGGAACTCAAGGAATACCTTAGACAGTTGGAATGGAACCTTAAATAGGATACGAGACAGCAAATTCAAACAGTGAAAGAATACATTGAAAATGAATTACTTAAACAGACAAAAGAAGTAGTTAAGCATCTTTATCAGATAGATTATAAAAATAAACAATAATTCTAGAAATGAAAGAACTATAAACCAAATTAAAAACTCAAATGAGAGTATCACTAACAGAGTGGAGCAAGTAGAAGCCAGAACGTCAGATAATGAAGACAAAATATTTCATCTTGAAAAGAGTCTAGCCAACTCAGAAAGGCTGGTTAAAAATCACAAGAAAAACATCCAAGAGATATGGGATAACATAAAAAAAACAAATTTAAGAGTCATCGGGATAGAGGAAGGCACAGAGATTTAAACCAAGGGAATGAGTAACCTGCTGAATGAAATAATTACAGAAAACTTTCCAGAAATAAAAAAGAAAACGAATATACAAATTGTAGATGCATACAAGACACCGAGCACACAAAATCACAGTAGAACAATGCCAAGACACATTGTTATGAAGATATCCAATATACAAAACAAAGAGAAAATGTTAAAAGCTACAAGAGTAAGGAGGCAGATTACATTCAGGGGTAAATCAATAAGGTTAACAATGAATTTTTTTATCATAGATGCTGAAAGCAAGAAGATCCTAGAACAACGTATTTCAAACACTGAAAGACAATGGATGCCAACCAAGAATTCTGTATCCATCAAAATTAAGCTTCAGATAGGACAATGAAATAAAAATCTTTCATGATAAACAAAAGCTAAAAGAATTTGCAGCAAGAAAACCAGTATTGCAAAGTGTCTTGAGCAAAACACTACACGAGGAAAAAATGAAAAACAATAACTAAAATCATCAGTGGGAAGTGCCTCGAAAAAGACAGAGGACCGGGGTGGGGAAGCTAATCAAGGAGAAACAAACTAAATTAGAAATAAAAAGATAAACACTCAAACATGGCAGGAAGTACAAACCATATATCAATAGTAACTCTAAACGTTAATGGCTTAAACTCTCCAATAAAGCGACATAGGCTGGTAACATGGATTAAAAAAACAAATCCAACAATATGCTGCCTCCAGGAGACACATCTGATTGGAAAAGACATACACAGGCTGAAGGTGAAATGTTGGGAAAAAATATACCACGCACACGATCCTCATAAGCAAGCAGGTGTGGTCATCCTCATACTGAATAAAATCGACTTCAAGACTAAGCTAATCAAAAGGGATAAAGAAGGACATTATATACTGTTAAAAGGAACCATTCACCAATAAGACATAACAATTATCAATGTTTATGCACCAAATAATGGTGCTGCCACGTTCATAAAAAAAAAAAAAAAAATTCTCCTCAAGTTCAAGAATCAAATAGACCATAACACAATAATTATGGATGACTTCAACACACCTCTCTCACCATTGAACAGTTCTTTCAAACAAGAGTTGAATAAAGAAAATATAGAACTCAATATCACAATCAATAACCTAGACTTAACTGACATATATAGAATATATCAACAATCATCAAGTGGATATACTTTTTTCTCAGCAGCACATGGATCCTTCTCAAAAATAGATCATATGTTATGCCATAGGGCAACCCTCAGCAAATATAAAGGGGTGGAGATAATACCATGCATTTTATCTGATCATAATGGAATGAAACTGGAAATCAATGATAAAAGAAGAAATGAAAAATCCTACATCACATGGAAAATGAACAATATGATACTGAATGATCAACGGGTTAGAGAAGACATAAAGGAAAAAATTAAAAATTCTTAGAGATACAGACCCTGAGCCATGCTAATAAAGAGAAGAAGAGAGAGAACTCAAATTACTAACATATGGGATGAAAAAGGCAATATCACCACAGATGCTACAGAAATACAGAAGACAATTAGAAATTATTTTGAAAACCTATATTCCAATAAAATAGAAGATAGTGAAGATATTGATAAATTTCTTAAGTCATATGATTTGCCCAGACTGAGTCAGGAGGATACACACAATTTGAACAGACCAATATCAATGGATGAAATAGAAGAAGCAATCAAATGACGACCAACCAAGAAAAGCCCAGGACTGGATAGATATATATATATTTTTTTTTTGTAAAAGGAGAGTTTTTCAAAACCTTTAAAGAAGAATTAATACCAATACTTTTCAAGTTATTTCAGGAAAAAGAAAAAGAGGGAGCTTTTCCAAATTCATTCTAAGAGGCCAACATCACCCTGATTCAGAAACAAGACAACGACACCTCAAAGAAAGGAAACTACAGACCAATATCTCTGATGAACCTAGATGCAAAAATCCTCAATAAAATTCTGGTGAATCAGATACAAAGACACATTAAAAAAATTGTGCACCATGATCAAGTAGAATTCATCCCTAGGATGCAAGGATGGTTCAATATACGGAAATTAATAAATGTTATTCACCACATCAATAGACTTACAGATAAAAACCATATGATCATCTCGATAGATGCAAAAAAAGCATTCAACAAAGTACAGCAGCCCTTTATGTTCAAGACATTAGAAAAACTAGGGATAACAGGAACTTACCTTGACATTGTAAAAGCTATCTATGCTAAGTCTCAGGCTAGCATCATTCTGAATGGAGAAAAATTGAAGACATTCCCTCTAAAATCTGGAACAAGATAGGGATGCCCTCTATCACCACTTCTATTCAATATAGTTCTCGAAACACTGGCCAGATGAAAGAAATTAAAGGCATAAAAATAGGAAAAGAAGAACTTAAATTATCACTATTTTTAGATGACATGATTCTATACCTAAAAGACCAAAAAGGGTCAACAAAAAAACTACTAGAACTAATAAATGAATTCAGCAAAGTAGAAGGATATAAAATCAACATGAATAAATCAAAGGCATTTCTGTATATCAGCGACAAAACTTCTGAAACGGAAATGAGGAAAAACACTCCATTCACAATAACCTCAAAAAAAAAAATACTTGGGAATCAACCTAACAAAAGAGGTGAAAGATTTATACAATGAAAAATACAGAACCCTAAAGAGAGAAGTAGAAGAAGATCTTAGAAGATGGAAAAATATACCCTGTTCATGGATAGGCAGAACTAACATCATCAAAATGAAGATATTACCAAAAGATCCCTATAGGTTTAATGCAATGTCAATCAAAATCCCAATGGCATTTCTGGTAGAAATAGATAAAGCAATCATGAAATTCATATGGAAAAATAAAAGACCCAGAATAGCAAAAGCAATTCTAAGCAGTAAGTGTGAATCAGGCCGTATAGCGATACTAGATTTCAAACTATATTACATAGCAATAGTAACAAAAACAGCATGGTACTGGTACCAAAACAGGCAGGTGGACAAATGGTACAGAATAGAGGACACAGAGACTAATCCACAAGGTTACAACTATCTTATATTTGACAAAGGGTATGAAAGCATGCAATGGAGGAAGGATAGCGTCTTCAACAAATGGTGTTGGGAATACTGGAACTCCAAATGTAACAAAATGAAACTAAATCCCTTCCTCTCGCCATGCACAAAGGTTAACTCAAAATGGATCAAGGAGCTTGATATCAAATCAGAGACATGGCGTCTGATACAAGAAAAAGTTGGCTATGATCTACATATTGTGGGGTCGGGCTCCAAATTCTTTAATAGGACACCAATAGCTCAAGAGTTAATAACAAGAATCAATAAATGGGACTTACTTAAACTGAAAAGTTTTTTCTCAGCCAGAGAAACAATAAGAGAGGTAAATAGGGAGCCTACTCTTCACATTTCAGATAGAGCCCTAATTTCCAGAGTATACAAAGGACTCAAAAAATTAGACAATAAGATAACAAATAACCCAATAAACAAATACTTCTCAGAGGAGGACATACAATTAATCAACAAGTATATGAAAAAATGCTCACCATCTCTAGCAGTCAGAGAAATGCAAATCAAAACCACCCTAAGATGCCATCTCACTCCAGTAAGATTGGCAGCCATTATGAAGTCAAACAACAAGAAGTGCTGGCAAGGATGTGGGGAAAAGGGTACACTTGTACATTGCTGGTGGGACTGCAAATTGGTGCGGGCAATTTGGAAAGCAGTATGGAGATTCCTGGGAAAGCTGGGAATGCAACCACCATTTGACCCAGCTATTGCCCTTCTCGGACTATTCCCTGAAGACCTTAAAAGAGCGTACTACAGGGATACTGCCACTTCGATGTTCATAGCAGCACAATTCCCAATAGCTAGACTGTGGAACCAACCCAGATGCCCTTCAATAGATGAATGGATTAAAAAAATTGGCATTTATACACCATGGAGTATTATGCAGCAGTAAAAAATGACAAAATCATGGAATTTACAGGGAAATAAATGGCACTAGAGCAGATTATGATTAGTGAAGCTAGCCAATCCCTAAAAAACAAATACCAAATGTCTTCTTTGATATAATGAGAACAACTAAGAACAGAGCAGGGAGGAAGAGCAGGAAGAAAAGATTAACATTAAACAGAGACTTGAGATGGGAGGGAAACGGAGAGAAAAGAGAAATTGCATGGAAATGAAGGGAGACCCTCATTGCTATACAAAATTACATATAAGAGGTTGTGAGGGGAATGGGAAAATAAACAAGGAGAGAAATGAATTACAGTAGATGGGGTAGAGACAGAAGATGGGAGGGGAGGGGAGCGGGGATAGTAGAGGATAGGAAAGGTAGCAGAATACAACAGTCACTAATATGCCATTATGTAAAACTGTGGATGTGTAACTGACGTGATTCTGCAATCTGCATTTGGGGTAAAAATTGGGAGTTCATAACCCACTTGAATCTAATGTATGAAATATGATATGTCAAGAGCTTTTTAATGTTGTGCACAACCAATAAAAAATTAAATTAAATTTTAAAAAAAGAATATTCAAAAAAGAAAGTTCAGGTGGATCCAGCAGGGTTCTGTTGACAAAAGGCCCTTGAAGAAGGGACTGGACATGGTTGAGATGGAGTTGACACCTGAGTGAGCACCATCAATTCATGGTGCTCTTTGGGAAGTCCATCGAAGGTGTCTGCCACAGAAAGGAATTCAGATTGATTTTGGAACAAAGAATGGTCCTGTCTCTCTGGCATAATGAGAAAATGGACAGAAAAGAAGAAAGATCTGTGTGGCCACTTGGACCCCAAACACCTTAGCTACCAATGGTGTGGAAGATGTCATTACAGACAGCATATACAGCACCTTATAATCCAAAAAATATGATTCTAGGTTAGGTGAGGGGTCCATGGGTCAGAGACAGTGGGTTCCAGTTTTTGATGAATGGTGGTTACTCAATGGGTGATGAAGAGACCTGGGAAACTGGACAGGGGACGTTGTGTAATTTATATCTCTGTCACTTATGAGCTTCCACCACATCTCCAATGGTAGATACCCCACAAGTGAGTGTTTGGAAATCACACAAGCTCATTATTATCATTCTGACTCAGATCCTGAATAAATTTATTCTGAAAAAAAAACCACGATTCATGGCAAGGAAAAAAACCTTCATAGTTCTTAATACACAACAAAATTGAAGACACTTGAGCTGCACTTAGCGTGTCTCTTCCTCTTTATCATTTCTCATCATTGTCAGACTTTACAAGAATACTATAGGTTATGCATGACCTATACTTAGAGAAACCAAGTTCCCTCCCCATATTGGTAATTGGAAAAGAATTATGTACACATTCAGTCTGAACTCCTTTTAGTGCTTATTCTGTGGGAAGTAAATAAACACCTCAATCAGTATTATTGGTAAGTACAATGGTTACAGATCACCACTTCCATTTTACCTCATTATTCTGGGTTTAAGTATATGGGCTGCTGAACAGTGGCCTATGTAGGTGGACATCTCAATACTAAATATCGTCCACCTGCTTTCTTTGTTTTGGAGCTTATCAAGCAGCATGAAATGTTGACGATCATAGTTTGTCACATTTGAATCAAAGGTTTTTTTTAGGGGACACTTGATAGACACTACAGCTCCTCATTTAAAGTGCAATAAGGAAATACATCGATTTATGCATGCATTGATTCAAGGCCAAGGGGAGGTGTTGTACCAGGTAGAGTGTCCTGGCACACAGTTTCCTTCCCCAGGAATAGCCTTAAGTGAGCAGAAGACACATAAATGGGCTCAGATAGAGCCATACCTGTGGTATTCCTGTGGAATGTCTGAAAAAATGACACTCTGCAGAGAGGTGATTAAGGATAGATGTGGCAGAGATCTTTACAGGCAAGGAAAAGAACAGGAAATAAAAGCTGGGAGACAATCACCAGGCATGGTGGGATTTATAGCTCAGGAAATTCTTACACATGCCTGACTTCTCTCCTTGACTTTAATGAAATCTGTTTCATAGAGTGAGAGTATTATCCTTGGTTCCTAGAGGTTGAAACTGAGGCTCAGTGACTGCAAATGGTTTCACAACAGCTGTGGATCACAACAAAGTAGGATAGATCAAGCTAACGTGAAGGAAGTTTGAAAAGTCTTCTGTTGCTTGTCATTTCTCAGTACTTTCCATTCCCTGACAGGGTGAACATCAGACATAGCCAGATCCATGACTGCAACAGCTAATCAATTGAGATTTAGTTTCTATCCCATAGTTATTCCCACAGAAGCTCCCCTGTGGCATTTTCAGAAGTAAGAACACCTCTTCCACCCTCCTCTCTCTCTCTCTCTCTCCCTCCCTCCCTTTCTCCCTCAGTGGGATAAAAAGGGAGAAAAATCAGGGAGATACTGAAGGTATTGATGAGTAGGATCTCCCTCTATGATTCCCACCAGGGGGGTTCACAGAATGCATTCAAACAAGGTCAGAGTTTCATCTCATAACCACTGGCAACTTAACCCCAATGCCTTCCTTATTCTTTTTGGAAATAAATCACCTGTAGAAATTCATGTTTTCATTTTCCTCCGAAGCATATATTTACAAATACTGTGCCATTACCAATTCCAATGTGACAGTTCCTCTGCCATTGTCATTTTAGGCCCTAAACAGGGTGCTTAGACTCCATAGCAAAAGCAATAGCTATCATTACATGGGATGAAATGTAGTCAGAACTAATTCCCAACTGATGTAAATATTCTTACTCTACAGGGGATATAATAAGAGACATATTCTTTGTGCCATTTGATTCCCCAGAAGCAATGTCTTCAAACACAAAAAGTTTGCAAACTGACAATTTATTTGAACATATACGGGAAGCACCCAAACCACCCCTTGTCTCCCATCTACTCTTTGCTGTACTGAAGCATCTCCATGTAGTTTTAAAGGTCTGCTCTAAGTGCTGAGATTACAAAGATGACTAAGATTCAGGTGTTCTGGCCAAAAATAATGATAAACAGATAACTACAGCAACCATCCTAGTATAAGTGTCTTTGTCAACATTGAATGTCTGAGTTTCTGTCTCAGTGTTGTTCATATAATCAATGTGGAGTCTCATATAATATTCACCGGGCAATAGGCTCAGATTCCATCACTGGATTCAGAGTATTGTAAAGATCTTCATGAATCTAATATTATCCTTTACATTCTTAGCCCAAGTCTCTCCTCTTATGGGAAACCTGTCCTGATTTCCACTGTTTAAGTGTGGGCTTTCATTGCAGGGAGGCAGTGTTGTGCTGAAATGATTTGAGTGTTAGATTCAATTTCACAATTTCTATACTTGACTGTGCAAATAAAGAAAGTAATTTTTTAAATGGAAACTAAATTTTTTTCTAACTCTGTTCTCAAGAGCCTATACTTCTCAGTACGGGCAAATTGATTAGGCCTATTTGGGAAACCAGGTGATATCTAATTTGATTGCTGAAGGAGGGGAGCAACCAACTCTTGTAGGCCTCATGGTTGGATGTTGTAGGGAAAGTGGCAGGTCCCATGACATTTTCTCCTGGCATTAGAGAAGGTGTGTTCCTCACCTCAGTGTCACTGTGAATTGTCTCAGCTGCATGCCTGATGTGTTTGGGACATGCCCCAGCACTGCATATAAAGGTCAGAATTATTGCTCTCATGGAGTTTAACATGAAACAGGAAAAAGTTGCTAATCCTACAAGCACACAACAAATATTGAATTAGAAATAGAACTATTATATATGATTCAGCATCCCACTTCTGGATATTTATCTAGATGAAATATAATGTGTCATAGAGGCATGTGTACTCCCATGTTTATTGCAATATTATTCATGATAACCAAGAATAAAAAATCAACTTAAGTGTCCATGAAATAGTGAATGCATAAAAGAAAAGGTGGAATGTATACAAGAGATAACACTATTCAGCCTTACAAATAATGAATTTCTATCATTTGTGACAGCATGGATGTGACTGAATGGCATCATTTCTTTACAAAATATTCTGCCTCAAATTCTTCATTTTTGTAATAAAATACAGATTTATAGAGAAATTGGTAGTGAGGCATATGGTCATTACTGTAACTAAACTGAAAAAATGGAAGCATTTTTAGAACTGCAAAATGCCCATAGGTTGGGAGAGTTGGGAAACAGCCAGATCAAAACACACATGGAATTTCAGAAAAAAAGAAGAGGAAATAGTAACAGTATTTAGGGGAAATCATTTCAGGAATCCAGATACCATAGACACAAATCTATCACTCACACACCTGACCATGGGAATAAATCTATATTCTTCTAAGTCTAAACCTTTCAACTACTTGTTCTTAGTCAGAGAAATTAAGAGGTGATTGAGACTGGCATCCATCTGGAAGATGTCACCATTCCAACAATGTCTGCAAGGATGACATGTATCCAATAGCTTCTTACAACACTATCTAACTAGCAAAATTGAGATTGAATATTAAACAACAACCTCAGGTAACCACAAGAACCTCAGAAAGTAAGTATATAAACAAAAATAAAAAATAAATATATAAACAACACTAAAAATATTCTATAAAATAATTATTTTTGTTGGTATGTCTTTGCTCCTTTCTGTTATAAGTTAACATAGCTAAAGGGTAAAATAAAGATAAGTCATGTTAAGTGAAATAATCCAGTCCCAAAACATTAAAGTACAAAGGTTCTCTCTGCTAGGGGTAAGGTAATCCAAAATAAGGCAGTAAGGTGGAGATTAAAAAAAATACAAGAAGAAAAAGAGAGAGGGAACAAAACAAGGGAGAGGTAATTTCATCAAAAATGGGAGTTCATAATCTGCTTGAATCAAATGTATGAAATATAATGTCAAGAGCTTTGTAATGTATTGAACAACTAATAAAAAATAGAGGAAAGTTCAGTAGAGTAGATGGAGGGGTTGAGGAGCAAGAAGAAGGGACATAAAAAGGGAAGAAGAGTGGAAAGAATCTCATTGAACATGGAATGTGCATGCATTGGTGTGGCACAGTTGGTCGCAGCATCACATGTTTCCACAGGATATTAATAAAAAAGTATAAATGGATTTCTTATGGGATGATTTGAAAATTCTGTCAGTCTGACTCAATTTTGCTCAGACAATTCACCCTGAGCAGAAGTGGCCCCCATTTCTGCATGAGCCCATTCACACAGAATCTTAAATTGCCACCCTTACCAACTTGCTCCTTTACAACAATGTCCTTAACTATAGAACTAATGCAAGCTTGCTTTCTGACTATGCACAAAAAGGTGCCAATTCTGAGAACCTGGTGCTTTCCACTTTATAAAATGAATGTACTTATGATTGTACTTGCCTCTTTTGCCTCCCTACTTTGTGCTTTTTTTTTGGTATGTTTTTAACCTGCCACCAACCAGCACTTAATATCTTGGACTGCAGAACTGGCAGCTTTGTGCCCCCTTGGCCCTGTCCAGAATAAATCCCTTGCCTTTACTTCAAAAAGACACAGAGTTTTATTTGGGATTTAGAATAGTGCCTTAAAATTTGGAGGCCCCAGAGAGATATTGGCTGTAGTTCTAGGCCACCTGAGACCCCAATACCACAAATACAGAGAGATGATCTTGGAACAACATATATCAAGTTCTGAAAAAAAATGGGTGCCAATCAAGAATCTTGTATCTAGCAAAATTAAACTTTAGATTTGAAGATGAAATAAAAACCTTCCATGATAAACAAAAGTTAAAAGAATTTTTAGCTAGAAAATTGGCTCTACAAAACATCCTTGGCAAAATATTCCATGAAGAGCAAATGAAAAACAACAATGAAAATCAGCAGAGGGAGGTATTACCCTAAAGGAAAAACTAATAAAAGAAGAAAATCAAGTCAAGTTAAATAACCAAAATAAACAAACATGGCTGGGAATACCATGTCTCAATAATAACTCTGAATTTTAATGGCTTGAACTCACCAATCAAAAGACATAGGCTAGCACACTGTATTGAAAAAAAAAGAACAATATGCTGCCTACAGGAAACTCATCTGATAGAAAAAGATATTCACAGACTGAAGGTGAAAGGTTGGGGAAAATCATACCACTCACATGGGCTACATAAGCAAGCAGGGGTGTCCATTCTTATGTTAAATAAAGTAGATGTCAAGCCAAAGTTAATCAAAAGGGATAAAGATGGACGTTACGTTCTGCTGAAGGGAACCATACACCAACAAGACATAACAATCATAAATATATATGCACCCAAACAATGGTGCAGCTATGTTCATCAAACAAACTCTTCTCAAGTTCAAATTGAACACAATACAATAATTTTGGGTGACTCTATCACACCTCTCTCAGCACTGGATATATCTTCCATACAAAAATTGAATAGGAAACTCTAGAACTCAATAATACAATCAATAACTTAGACTTAACTGACATATATAGAATATTTCAACCTGCATCAAACAGATACACTTTCTTCACCAGTAGAACAATAAAACTTTCTTCTTTTCTCAAAACCATTCCTTTTATTGAATTGAGATCAGGGACAAGACTGAGCTTTCAGTAACACTATTGTTGCTTGAGGTACATTCTCTGTGTGTGTTGGGCATAGTGATGCACATCTGTAATCCCAGGGGCTCTGGAGGATAAGGCAGGAGGATCATGTGTTTGAAGGTTTGAAGGCAGATTCTTAGCAAGGCTGTAAGCAACATAGTGAGAGCTTGCCTCAAAATAAAAAAAATAAAATGTGCTGGGGATGTGACTGGATGTTTAAGCAACCTTAGGCTCAATCACTGCTACTAAAAAAAAATGGTGTGTGTGTGTGTGTGTGTGTGTGTGTGTGTGTGTGTGTGTGTGCGCGTGCGTGCGTGCGTGCGTGTGTGTGTGTTAATGCATTTGTGTTTCTGGGCAAATATGTGTTTGTGTGCATGTGTATGATTCCCTTTACTCTGTACCCCTAGTTGAGAAACCACTTTAGAATTTCAAAGCTAGGACATCCTTGGAAGATGTCTTCTTCAAGGCCCAGTCTATTCTGCTGTCTTTGTGCTTCATCCTGCCCTCAGGAGTTCTTGGTTGCTGGCTGGACTTGAGGGTCTGGGGGACTCTCAGTGATATGCAAGATAAAGAGGATAATGTCGCGGTGGCATGTTTTTGAAAATACAAGAGAATCATAGAGGTAGAGAGAGGCAGGACATCCTTGGGGTCCTGTGATTTGAAGGGCATTTACTAACCCCCTTCTCCAGTCAGATGAGGAATTAGAGCTAAGCATACTCAAGTTCTCACACAACCAACCCCGCAAGTCCTGTGGTTTCTGCTTTCATAATTACAAAGTAGGAGGGAGTTAAGGGATAAAGGACATATCATGATATGGTTTGGCACTGTAATGTTCCCAAAGGCTCAAGAGTTAACAGCTTGGTTCCCAATGCATCCATGTGCAGAGGTGATTTGAGGAAGGTGGTGTGATCATGAGCTTCCCTAATCTCATCTGTGAATGATCCATAGATGGATTCCCAATTGTATGGCATTATCAGAAGGTGGTAGAGAGGACAGGACCTAGGGCCTAGTTGAAGTTAGGTCACCAGGTGCAGATCCTGGAAGAGCTAATCAAATACCTGGCCCCTACTTTGCCCTCCGTATGCTTCCCAGTCAACACAAGGAGAGCAATTTTGCTCCATGGTGCACTTCTGCCATGGAAATTTGCCTCACCACACCCCAGAATCAATGTATCCAAGTGACTATGGACTGAAATATCTTAAACTATGAGTCCAAATATATATTTTCTTCTTTACTTAATATTTCACAGTTATTTTTTCTCTTATGGTTTTTAAATTTTTATTTGTGCATTATAATTCGATAGATGAGTGATTTTTATCTTGTTATATTCATATATGCACATAGCATACATTGTCGATTTCATTCTCATATCCCTCCCTTTGCTCCCCCTTTTCCATCCACCAATTTTATTTCTCTACTGGTCCCTCTTCTGTTTACCTGAGTTCCCTTTCTTTCCTTTTTTCTCTCTAGTTTCCACATATTATAAAAAACATATAATCCTTGACTTTCTGAATCTGGCTTATCTTACTTAGTATAATGTTCTCTGTTATGATTTGGGAGTGTAGTGTTCCCCAAAGGTTGAGGTGTGAGACAATGCAAAAAGGTATGGAGGAGAAATGTTTGGGTTATATAGCATAGTCTTAACCTAATCAGTGAATTAGTTCCTGATTGGATTAATTGAGTGGGGACTGTAGGCAAGTGGAGTGGGGCTGGAGGAAATGATAAATTGGGGGTATGGCTTTGGGGTATATATTTGTGTCTGGCAAGTGAATACTGGTCTCTCTCTCTCTCTCTCTCTCTCTCTCTCTCTCTCTCTCTCTCTCTCTCTCTCTCTCTGCTTACTGATCATCATGAGAGCTGGGTACCTCTGCCACAAATTTCCACCATGATGTTCTGCCTCACCTTGAGCCCCAAGGAATGGAGCTGGCCTTCTCTGAACTAAGACATCTGAAACCATGAGCCCTTAGATAAACTTTTCCTCCCCATACAATTCTACTAGCTGGGACCTTTAGTCACAGAAGAAAAAAACTGACTAAATCATTCTTTATTTCTGTTAATTTTCTTGAAAATGGCATAACTCGATTTGTGTTTATGGATGAGTAAAACTCCACTGATTACATATAGCATATTTTATTTATCCAGTTGATGGTCACCTAGGTTGGTTCTATAACTTAGTAATTGTGAAGAATGCTACCGTAAATATGGATATTCATATGTTGCTATAGTATGCTAATTAATTCTGATAGATAAATATAAGGGATGATATAGCTGGGTCATATATTGGTTTAATTTCTCATCTGTTGTCACATCAACCAAAACCTGACAATACAGGTCACCTATGTCAAACACTGCTGGGGAGTTCAACAAAGGGCACTGGAGAGTTCAACAAAGGACAGTCATGAGGGCAGTATTCTTGCACATAATGTTTTCCTGCACATGCACAGCAAAAATTTAGCATGTAAATATCTTTGTGTGTGATGATATTACCTTCTATGGAATTAAGTTTATGAGGAACATGCCTCTCTCTGTCTCCCTCTCTCTTTCTTTTGTGTGTGTGTGTGTGTGTGTGTGTGTGTGTGTGTGTGTGAGATAACTTTTCCCTGTGTTGCCTGGCCTTCCTTGAATTCCTGGGCTCAAGGAATCCTCCTGCCTCATCCTCTTGAAAAGCTGGGACTACAGATGTTTGCCACCCTGCCTTGCTAGAGCATGGCTTCTTTGATTGCCCTTTGCAGAACAAGAACCTTTGCATAGGTTGGGCCCAAGCACTGGATGCGTTTTTCATCTCAAAGAATGACTAACCCATCCTTGTTGGTACAAATCCCAAACAGTCCAACCAGGGTCAGAGCTATAAATGACAGGGGGGAGATCATAATAGCCCTAGTTATTTCATCATAAGAAATAACATTACTTGAAGAAAGATGAAATTATATTAGTTCCATAGAGGTTTTATATACAGGAAATATAAAAAAGATTTTGGGTTATGGTAAGATTATTACTGACAGCCTAACCCTGGGAGCTACCTTGATCCTAGCTGGCAGGAATTAGATGCTTGCCCACATAATAAATAGACAAAAGATGGTAAAATGAGTATTGAACTTGATGCAGTTCCATCAACTCGGGAGAAAGCAGTTAGATTGCTTCTTCATACCTATCCCACAGACACAATTATAATTTACAGAAACAAAAGCCATGTGATAGATATGTGTATATTTGGTTGATCTGAAGAGGAAGCAATCGGGAAAAAAAGGCAAGAAATGCACAGATGCAGATTTAGTTAGTCTGTGTTGTCCCAGAAAGAAGGAAATCCCCATTTCCATTTTCTTTGGTGCCTGTCAGGGTGGGAGGTAGAAGCCCCAAGGTCCTCCCATCATTCCCAATTTCAGTGGGGTGCCTCCTAATTCAGTCTGTTTCAAGGCTGTTAATTGTCAACAGTTATCAAATGACACTGTAATCTCTCCTTGTTTGAATGCATGCCAGAGATGTGGGAAGGGTTGGTGAAGGGTGAGTATCAGTTGGTGCAGAGTAAGAAGAAAAAGAGAAGGAAGCACACAAGAGTTGAATGTCTTATTATTCTGTTATGTTTGAGAACTTGGAGACTTTGTTACCTAATCCTCCATTTCTCAGGCTAATCAGACAAAGAATTTGAATCAGAGTTGAGATAATGAGCTGATATAATTTTCAAACACTCAGACCTGGCATCACTCACATCAGGAATCTATTGAGAGTCTCACAAGTGACAATTGTTGTAAGACTTCTCCTAAATCAGCTCCCAAGGTCTGCTCTCCACCCACAACCACCCATTTACCAAAAAGCAGGAAGCCACCTGCTCAGACACCTCTTGGTCTAATGAAAAATCTAGGATCATCTTTTTGGAGTTCTGGTGCTGGATGTGCTCTCTGTTGTGATATTGGCCATGAGATGGATGGGTAGAGATTTGTGGTTCACCTGGCCATGCAGGATGCTGTTCTCTTCTTCCTTTAACACTCATTGATCATGGACATGCATTATTTTCAGAAACAGAGGCTATTTTTTCTCTAAAATCTACTTACTGGCTACTGCAGGAATCTCTTACTGGCTACACAGAAAGTAGGCTAATGTGCTGGGAAGGTGGCTGTGGCCCAAACAAGACAAATCATCTTTCTGTATTAATAAACAAGGAAGATGAAGTGGTCAGCAAAGTCACACAGGGAAAGAACTTGCAGAGACTCAGCAGTCTCACCTGATTCAATGACCAAATGTCCCAGATACCAGCTCTTTGTAAAGAGCTCTGCTAGGACTATGGGCATAATAGTGGATAGTACAGAGATCCTGATACAGAGAAGTTCACATTCTGGAAAGTTAAACAAAGGTGGAATCCAAAAATGTTTTAGGTCAGTTAAGAAAACAACCACAAGAGAAATGTGTTCCAGGGATACTAGATGTTGTCCAGGGGAGGAAGTGGCTCCATGTGAAGAGGTGGTGTTGAAAGCCTTAACCAGATGAAGTTTTGACTGAGCTGGGTTTTGAAGGATGATTAAGAGTCTTCTGGGCTGGGGCTGTGACTCAGTGGTAGAGGGCTTGCCTAGTATGTATGAGGCCCTGGGTTTGATTCTCAGCACTGCATATAAATAAATAAATAAATGAATAAATAAATAAAATTTTCATCAACAACTAAAAAGTATTTTTAAAAAGTCTTTTACGGGGCATGAGGGCATTGTAAGCAGAGAAAATTGCATGAGCAGTTATTTAGATATAACATTTTTGGGTAGAATTCAAGGATTTTGTAATGAGAACATGCACGGAGAAAAAAGAATGGAGTAGAGGACATTTAATTCTAATGTTTCACTTGAGTTTCTGATAAGAAGCAATAACCTTTGGGCATAATGATAACACTGATCAAAGTTTTTCAAAAAACATTTATTTTTTAATTGAAGATAGGCATAATATCTTTATTTCATTTTTATGTGGTGCTGAAGTGTTAACGCAGTGCCTCATGAGCACTCCTCCACTGAGCCACATCCCCAGGACCATTTAAGTTTTTATAGATAATTTTTTATAAAATCTGAACTCAAAGATCAAACTAGGCATGTCCCCATGTCTCACTGCCAACTGCCAAGGTGGAGAGGGCACCTGGCTTATTCAATAGTGGCTGGAGCATCAATAGTTTTTTCTATTGGTTAAACACTCAGCCCCACCTCCTTTTACAGCATATAAATATGCCAGTCTGACTTCATTGAACCAATGTGCTCACAGAAGGCAAGCTTGGCACTTCTAGATAACATATCTGGAAGGAAAGTCGTGATGGACTTGATCCAAAACTTTTCTATGGAAACCTGAGTTCTCCTGGGAATCAGCCTGGTGCTCCTCTATCTGAGAAGAGTAACTGTCCCAGTTTCTCTTCTCTTCAAACGACCCATTTCTGTGACTAGGAGATTTAGTGATATGATTTGATTTGAAGGATGAACTTCGGAGTGAGTCTAAGTTTGAATCCAGATTAATCAACCAGAAGAGTTCAGTATATGAAGATTACAAACAAATTGACACCTTCTGAAATGTGATGCACACTTTGCAAACTTTCAGAATTCTGGGGGTATAGAGGGGTCTTCACAAGTTTCTGTGTCATTGTTTATCTTTTGTGTTCTATGTGCACTACAAGTGATGTGTAGGAGCTTCTCTCCTGTGGAACAGGTGGTTCCTGCTCCTTTTCCCCACGTCCCAGCACCATTTGTAAAATACACCAAGTGCATCCCAGGTGCTACCACAGGCTCAGATTCAGTTCTTCCCTCTGTTCTCTTCCTTTTCACTGGAACAGCCCTCCCTCTAAAAAAATCAAATCCTGCACTGTGCAATATGCAAGTACTTCTGAATGATTAAACTATTGAGCAAAGACCTGGGAGAAATTTGAAACTTTTATGCCTTAAGTTAGCATCAGTGTAGAGATTTGTTTCTCCCTTGATTTGAAATCTAATGACAGCTTCAAGATACAGAAGTTTCCTAGCCCATTTTGTATTTTAAATATTTGCTTATGAAATTCCAGTACATGAGCATGAATAAAACCATCTAGTAGAAGAATTTCTTTAAATAGTGGGAATCCTGGTTAGGGGTTGTGACTCACTGCTAGAGAGCTCATCTGACATATGTGAGGCACTGGGTTCAATCCTCAGCACCACAAAAAAAAAAAAATAAAATAAATGTATTGTGTCCGCCTACAACTATAAAAATATTTTTTAAAATAGTGGGATTCCTGGTTTCATGGAGCAGGGGAAGAGAGCAGTTATTTTTGACTGAGGTAGAAGACATTGCCCCAAGGAGACCTTTGACTTCTATCTTAAATCAACTTTTACAAGACTAGGTATTCATAATGATGTGAAAATAGAAAATATAAACCTGGTTGTAACAATTAAAGTAAAGGGTAGTATTCAGGCTTTTGTTGCATCTATTTTCCCTCCAGTGGCATTTTAAAATTAATAAAAATGTTTTAATTTTATACTGCTTAATAGTACAATTTCTTTAAGGTAAGTTTCTCACATTCCTTCTGAAGGTCAAAATAGGACCCTTGGATTCTGTATTTGTGAAAACCAACCTGTTTAAAAATGACCTCATCTTTTTTGAAAAATTGAAGGAATATTAATCTAATACATACATCCATGATATAGATTGCACATGTCTTTATACCTGCCCATCTGGTTATTCTTACTCAACAGTTTTCCCATATGCCAGTGTTCTTAATCTCTTACAGCAGATGAGTAAGAAAAATGTGGACCAGGGATGCAATAAAAGGCATCCAGATGAGAGTTATGAAAAAGTGAGAAAATACTCCTGTCTGCTCAGTTAAGAAGTCCCAGAGTGGGGATGGCCCCCACTGGAGGCCACTAGAGTACCAACATGATGGCATCAAGTCAACTTCCTAAACTGACACCAGTGAGTGCAGTGACCTGGAATAAATCTAATCTGAATGACTCAGGAGTTTTCAAACTCATGTTTGGGGACTTATATCAAATATTAACTGTAGCATTCAGAGCCTAATGATGGAACTTAACAATAATCAGCGGCTTTGAGCTAATTATTATGATTTTTGTGGTCTCTCAGGGAATGTGAGAGAGTAGATGATGAGCAGATGTAATTAGGGCCATTGGAGATTTTGTTGTTATTTAGGGCCTACATGTTACCTGCCTGGCTTCACTGTTCCCATTCTTGAATCAGTGACCCACTATGTACACACAGTCACGATCCCTTGACCTGTATTTCTCTTTCACTTTATAGATATGGGATGTATTCACATGGATATTTTAAGAAGCTGGGAATTCCAGGGCCAACACCTCTTCCTTTTTTGGGGAACTCTTCTTAATTATCACCAGGTGAGTGTCATTTGAGCTCCTAGTTTTCACTCTTTTGGTTGCAAATACCTGCTTAGTTACATGAGTAGAAATTTAGCTCCATGAAAGAAGTTTTGAGATTTCAAGCTTCAGGAACTGTGTGAGGGCCCATCCAAAGCGCAGTCAGGTTTACCCTGGGGCTCTGTTTACAATGCCTCATAGTGTCAGGTTCACTTCTGTTAATGAGCTCAGAACTCTGGCACATCAACAGTGTAAACTGTGGACTTTATGTTCAGACTATGAGCATCCTCATGGTGTTTTCTTTTTCCCTCAGGGCAGATTCTAGGAAGATACACTCATATCTCTGGGATGCTTTATTTGCACAGTTAAAATATTACAAATGAAACTTAGCATGAGGAAGATTAATTGCTTAGTTTCTATGATGAAAACTCACAGCCAGTGTCTAACTATCTGTATACTATGTGCAGAGAGGTAGCATCTACCATCTTACAAGTTAAGCCCCAAAACAGGAAGGCAAATCCACTTTTATTTGCTCACTATGTCACTTACTTACTCAATAACATGATTGTGAAAACTGAAATCTCCTAGGCTAAAAGAGTTTACTGGCATCTTTACTCCCTAATTCTACCAGAATTCTACCAGAAAACATGAGATAAATTAAAATCATACTTGATGAGGAGATAAAAGATCATGGCCCTGGGATGCACTCATTTTTCCTCACCCTGGGATTCCTCATGTGCCTATGGAGGTGATAATTCAGAAGGTCCCAATATTTCTGAGACAACACAAGCAGACAAGAAATAATGCAGAAGAGAAGCATGTTGTATTCATTGATAAGGGTAATTGGTAGATTATGTATAATACTTAGAGAAAATTCAAGTGACTTTACATGTTTCATTTCAAATATTGCATATTTTCTCTTTTCTATTCAGAAGCCTCTGAATAAGAGCTTGTCTCTAACCACCTGTTAGGAACATCAAGCCTGATTTTATGGGATTTGGGTCATTTGATGCAATGTCAGTACATTTGCAACAATAATGTAATTTCATTTTATTCTTCTTCCTAGGGTTTGTCTAATTTTGACACAGAATGTTATAAAAACTATGGAAAAACATTGGGGTGAGTATTCTGGAAATTTCTCTTTGGTAGACTTGTTATGATGTGGTGCCCCAACACATGAGGACAACATCAGCCCAGAACTTTTGGGATGCAACCCTCTGTGCTGCAAAGTTTTTGGAGGATTGTTCTGCCAGTGATCCTGCATGTCACCAGGAGTCTGGGTCTACAGTCTGACTTAGGTTGAGAATATTGCATGTTTTGGCTTTTCTCCTACTTTTGATGACCCAGAGTCTCCAGCCTTAGTTTGTGTCCAATGTCTGGCTATTTCTGTATTCCCCATTTTTCTTTCTTTTTTAATCCTTTAGATAAATAAAATGTATTATTTGAGAACTTTTCAAAAAAAATCATGGGCTTATAAATCTATGGCATCATCTCTTTTGTCCACTGATTTCCTTTTAATTTAAAGACAAAATTCCCTTATTTAAATTTCAGATTTAATGTATGCTTTTGAACAAAAGGCTGGGAGGTACCCTAAAGCAGATGGGAAACCATTTCCGCTCAGCTTTTTTCATTTCCTTAACTTTCTTTCTTATTTTTAATTGTCATAATTATTGTTGCTCATATGCCATTTTTTAAGTTTTCAGTGTTGACTTTTCAATGAAGCATTTCTTCCTCTCTTTCATCCATTTGATGTTAAGACCAGACATAGGATGTAGTTCCACCAGTGAGTTCCTTGGTGGATTGATGGGGTTTATATTGGAGGGTGGCCTCAGTTAACTATACCAACTATTCCCTTTTAGAGCTGGTCGGGCTTTGGTGGGAGCCATAGATGAGGTGTAATCATTTTGCTCTACACTAAAAATAGTGGTAGAAGACTTTGAATTTTCATCTCCATCTTCTCTCATCAATCCCCAGAAAGCCACAGGGCAGGCCAGAGTGTTCTGCTCAGTTGACATGGCCCATAGATACCATGTGATCCAAGGACACAACATGCCCCACTGGATCTCCAAAGGCCCCATTTCAGCTACCACTTGCAAAACTTAGTAATTGTGAGATTTTAGTCAATTATCTGCCTTCAATTTTTCATAAACCTATATTTTTTCATGTAAAAAGTTGTGGAGAGTATGGGCTGAGGCTGTAGCTCAGTGGCAGAGCACTTGCATAGAACAATGAGGCATTGGGTTTGATCCTTAGCACCACATAAAAATAGACAAATAAAGGCTTCTCTCCATCTGTAATTAAAAAAAATAACTCAATAAGTAAATAAATAAACAGATAAATAAGTTATGGAAAGTACCATAGGCAATACTATTGTATTCACCATCTAGATTTAACCAGTATTCCAATGCTATTTCTAATTATGATCTCTTAGAAGGTGTATTTTGTCTCTAAGTTTATCTTCCTACCTACTTTACCTACATTTCCCTTTATGCTATTAAGAATCCAGTGGCTTATATGGTCAGAATCCCCAAACAGAAATTCATGTTGCTATGTATTGTAGGAGTAGGCAGGTAGAATAGGTAACATCAGGATCAAAGTCTGGATTCCTGCTGCAGAATATGGCCTGTTAGATTTAATTAGCTTTGCTTTCCCAACACAGCCTGTTTAATGGTTCACAACCTGTTTTGGCTACTACAGAGCCCAGCATTATTAAAACAGTGCTCATCAAAGAATGCTATTCTGTGTTCACCAAACGGCAGGTAAGCACTCACTTTTCAACAGTATAACATTTATTTATATTTTTAAGTTTTTATTTGTTCTTTTTAGTTATACATGACTCTAGAATATATTTTGACATATTATGCATACATGAAGTACAACATCCATCCTTGTGTTTGTGCATAATATTGAGTTTCACTAGTTGTGTATTCACATATAAGCATTGGAAAGTTGTGTCTGATTAATTCTACAGTCTTTCCTATTCCCACCCCCTCACCCTTCCCTTTGTTCCCCTGTGTCTAATCCAAAGTTACATTATTTATTTATTTATTTATTTTATTTATAAACTCAACTTTTATCCTGAGATATTTACAAATTCAGAGGGCATTACTTGCCAAAAAAATTACCAGGCAGTTTCATGTATAATTTATTCTATTTTACCCAATGAAAATTTCTTACATGACTATAAATTTATTAAGTTCTTGTTTCTTTATTAACAGGAAATTGGTACAATCTAGGCTTTTTATTTTCATTTTTCCCGTTTTGTGTGCCTATATGAATGAGTGTGCAGCTCTGTCCAAATGTATCACATGCCTAAATTTGTGTAGATTTAGATTGTGTTTTTAATGTGTTTTCACCAATTTTCATTAACCTTAGAAATGTGCCTGATTTCTGGTTTGTTGACCACATTTGACAAAGATTGCACCTATAAATAGGAAAAATACTATCTTTATTTCTTTTATTTATTTGTTTTTCTTTTCCTCTGACATCAGCTGGGAGTTCCAGTGTGAGGTTGAATAATAGCCATGAGAGTGAACATTTCTTTTGAAGTATATAGACTTTAATCTTCCAAAGTTTACCCCAATTTTAAGATGAGGCTAATGTGTGTGTGTAGATTCCATATGATCTCTATCTTCACTTTTTAAAAACTTTGATGGCTAGGGATATAGCTCAGTTGGTAGAGTGCTTACCTTGCAGGCACAAGACCTGGGGTTCAAACCAAAATTTAAAAACTTTGATTAATATATAAAATTGTGCATGATAATTGAATTTTCTGCAATCTTCAATACATGCATATATTGCACATTACTCAAATCCAGCCTCTATTTACTTGCCTTCTACATACCCCTTCCCAACATGTATAAATCACTAATCTACACTCAGATGAACGTTTTTACTTGACTTTCTGTGTATGACTGAGCAGATGTTGTTGAATTATTTCCTGATGCTTGAGAGAAAGCATTCAGTTTGCCACCAGTATATATATTGTTAGCTGAAAATTGTTTTTTGTAGAATCTCTGGTAAGTTGAAGAAGCTTCCCTCTGCTGCTAATCCCCTAAATGTTAACAGTGAATGAGTGCTGGAAGCATACATTTTTTGGTAGTAGTGGGGTTCTGGGGATTGAACTCAGGGACACTAGACCACTGAGCCAAATTCCTGGTCCTATGTTGTACTTTATTTAGAGACAGGGTCTCACTGATTTGCTTAGCACCTCAACACTGCTGAGGCTGGCTTTGAACTTGTGATCTTCCAGTCTCAGATTCCTGAGCTGCTGGGATTACAGGCATGCACCACTGTGCCTGGATGGAAACATATATTTTAACACAAAAATATATTTTAGATGACAGAACTAAATTTCAAGGGTTTTACTTTGGAAGTCTAGCACCCAGGTGAAAAATAAAATTATCTTCCTTTTCTCCTCTGCCCTTTTAGAAAATACTGAAACAACTTCCATTAAAAACTTGTGTTTTTTTCCCTGTATTACACTTATATTCCAAATCCTTTAAGTTTCAAATATTATTATTTTTAAAATTATTATACCTAGGCACCCTTTTATCAAGACGCTTATGCCTTAAATGCATGTAAAGACAGAACTGATCTTAGGTAACATACAGTTTACCAAGAACATCTGGTATCTGTCACCAACCCATTTCAGCTCTGCATAGCCCTTGACTTTGTACTATGTCTTCTTAGGTATTCTTCCTGTCTATTCCCCTGGAAAAAGTTTCCAACCAAGTGGAAATTTTGCATCTAAACAAAGGTTGAAATATAAAGTCCAAAAGTGGTGTGAGGTACCTGGGTATCTCTTTCAAACTCTCAGGAGGTTATGTCACTTGGAATAAATATTATTGAGTGTCTGACATAGGGCCAGCTACCTAGTAGGCAGTCACTAAACATTTTTTTAATAAATGATACTTATTTAACAACTTTTGCAACTGTGGAGACCTCAACATTTATGTAGGACAAAATCTCTTTTCCTTTCGGTGCTAGAATCTTGGTCCAAAGGGATTTATGAAAAAAGCCATCTCCTTGTCTGAGGATGAAGAGTGGAAGAGAATAATAACACAGCTATCTCCAACCTTCACCAGTGGAAAATTCAAGGAGGTAAAGAGGTATTTTCATTGAAAACTTAGAGAATAAACCTGGGGATGGATAGAAAATGAAATAGATAGTAGTCCCTTTTAAAGGGATAGTTCTCTGAATTTGAATCCTAAAAATGTTCTTTTGTCTTTATGTTTTAGAAGAGAAATAGTAAGATTCATTATAAATGTCTCATACTTCTTTATCCTGGGAAAACCATAACCTTGGTGACTGAGTCTCTCACTTAACTATGGGTGATTTTGTGTTTTGTGCGTAGATGTTCCCCATCATTAACCAGTATGGAGATTTGTTGGTGAAAAACACGAGACTGGAATCAGAGAAGGGCAAGTTTATCAACTTGAAAGAGTAAATAGCAGGGCAGCTCTGGCATTCCAAGCTCCACCAGGAGCCTCTCCAACTGCCTGCCACAGAACTGAATTCCAAATGTTGAGATAGTGCAATGAGCAGATGAAGCAAGTGTTTGGAGTCACAACTCCAACTGTTCATCCAAGAAGGTGCTGCTCTCAGGAGGAGACAGGGCAGCTGGGGGAGAAAGGATCTCTCTTGTATCCACCAAGGTTTGTTTGGCTGCAAATATTTGTGACTTTGGATATGCTAGAAGACAAAATACTGTCAAGGTCAAGATCATCTTTTATGAATCCTCTAGGAAGACTTAGTTATTCCTCCCTTGTCCTGATGAAGCTCAGTTTGTACACAACTATCATTATTCACATTCTATTTGTGCTACTGTAGTGTGTCTGATTATGGATTTTATCCCTGTGTGGGTGAGCTTCTTGAGTTCAGAGGTGAGTCTTACTCACCTCACTGTCCCCATCACTTCTGGAACAAGGGCAGTACCTCATTTGAAACTCATAAAGGCCTCATAGTAAGTGTGAAGGGATCATGGACTCATCTGATAGTTCAGCAGATAACTGTGAGTGTGTGGCTCTCTGCCTGTCTTGCCTGGGTATGTGAACTTACTCCAACGTCTTGCTGCATGTGTAGTGGAAGGATTGGGAAGAGGCACTGGTTTTATCTTTCCATATCATATCTTTCTCTATTCAGCATCTTTGGGGCCTACAGCATGGATTTGATCACTGCTACATCATTTGGAGTGAACATTGATTCCCTAAGCAACCCACAAGATCCCTTTGTGGAGAAAGTCAGGAAGATCTTAAAATTTAATTTCTTTGACCCTTTGGTTTTTCAATAAGTATGTGGAATACCATATTATTTGTTCCCTTTATTTAAATAAGATCATTATTGATACGTAATTAATAATCTTTTAATTACCCCACTTAATTATACAATGAAATTGTTTTCAGTACAAAGATATACTCAGCCATCACTAGTGACCATTTGTCAACACAGAAGCAGGCTACCATTTCATTATCAACTCTCTATTCCCTAAGCCTAAGCAACCATGAATCTATTTTCTGACTATAGATTTACTGATACTGTGAATTTTATTATTTTTTTCAAGAGATAGAGATAAAGAGAGAGAGAGAGAGAGAGAGAGAGAGAGAGAGAGAGAGAGAGAGAGAGAGAGAGAGAATTTTTAAATATTTATTTTTAAATTTTCGGTGGGCAACATCTTTATTTTATATGGTACTAGGGATCAAATCCAGCACCCTGTGCATGCCAGGCAAGCGCATTACCGCTTGAGCCACATCCCCAGCCCCTGTGAATTTTGTATTAATGAATCCTACAATATGTGGCTTTGCATGTCTGACTTCTTTCATTTATCATTGTATTTTCAAATTCTTCCATCCTGAAGCATATGTGAGTACTTTATTTTTTAAAAAAATATTTATTTATTTGTTCTAATGAATTATAGATGACAGCAGAATGCATTCCACTACATAAAACACAAAGGGAGCACAACTTTTCACTTCTGTATTTGTACATGAAGTAGATTCACACCATTTGTGTCATCTTACATGTTCCTAGGTTAATGATGTCCATCTCATTCCACCATCAATTTTGCACCCATCTCCCCTCCATTTTCCTTCCCCTATCCAAAGTTCCTCCATTCTTCGGATGACCCTCCACCCACCCTGACTGGTCAAGCTCTTCTTTGTATGTAGGCTTTTGATGGTGTCTTCTATTTACTTGCTTGAAATTGATTTGTTCAACTTGTGTATATTAGCTTGATTCAGTTTGGATAGATCATGACTCTAGAAATTTGTCGATGTCTTTGTTATTTTCTATTTAATTGGAGTATAAATTTTTTAAATAGTTTTTCATTCCATTATAATCTGATGGCATTCAGGGTAGTATCTCTGTTTGTACTTGCTAAGAGTTGCTTTGTGGCATAATATATGGCCTATTTTAGAGAAGGATCTATGTGCCGCTGAGAAGAAAGTGTATTGAATCATTGATGGATGAAATATTTTCTGTATGTCTGTTCTTTTTATTTTATTCTTATAATTGTTGTATGTATGTTAAGTCTAAGTTATTGATTGTATTATTGAGTTCTATAGTTTCTTTGTTTAGCTTTTGTTTGGAAGGTCCATCCAGTGGTGAATGTGTTGTGTTAAAGTCACCCAGTATTATTGTATTGTGGTCTATTTTACTCTTGAAATTGAGAAGAGTTTGAAGAATGTAGATGGCCATTACATTTGTCCTTTTCTTGTTAGCCCATAATTCATTGTTTGGTGCTTAAGTATTTATAATTGTTATTTATTGTTTATTTCATTCAATCTTGTTGATAAATGGTTTTTTAAGCAGTATAAATGTCCTTCTTTATTCCTTATAATTAACTTTGTCTTGATGTCTACTTTATTTGATATGAGGATGAAAACCTGTGCTTGTTTACACAGTCAATGTGAATAGTATATTTATTCCCAACTTTTCACCTTCAGTTTGTGGTTGTCTTTTCCTATGAGATAAGTCTCTTGAAGCCAGCATGTTGTTGGTTTTTTAAAAAATCCAATTTTCCAGTCTATGTCTTTTGATTGATGAGTTTAGGCCATTAACATTCAGGGTTATTATTGAAACATGGTTCATGTTTCCAGTCATTTTGCTTAATTTTGGTTTTTAACATGACTTGGTTTCACCTTTGATTGTCTTTTCCTTTAGTGTACTTTCTCCCTTTGCTGATTTTCATGGTTGTTTTTTGTGGTGAGCCGTTCCTGCGGACTGTGGTCGCCATTACATGATGGCACTGGCTCCGCTGTGGTCTGTGAAGGACAACTCCATAGCAGAGAGAGTTGGCGTATTGTCAACTCCTTATCAGAGAAAGTTGGCGTGTCGTTTTCTAGCACCCTGTGAGAAGGGTCCACGTGGCAGCTTCACATTGGGGTTCGCGGTGCTTTATTAAGGCTGGGAGGGGCATCTGAGGAGGATTAGAAGAATTATTAGAAAAATATCAAGGGCCTGAATAAACTGCTGAAAGAAGATTCCTGAGTCGCGTCTTCCTTGCGGGCAAGGGGGTCATGACAAGTGGTGCCGAAACCCGGGAGAAAAAAAGAAAAACCCAGGAACCAGAACTTTCAGCAGCCAGGGAGGCGTGCCGGTAAGTCCCAGGTAAGATGGGACCCGCTGTTAAAAAGCGGAGGCTCCTCTATACATAAAGAGGGAGCATTAAAAGGTACCTGCTCCTCTGTAAATAAAGAGAGGGCGTTACATCTCATAGCAATTGCACTCTGTATTTTCGTTTTGTTTTCTGTGTATTTTCGTTTTGTTTTTGTGTATTTTCACTTTCGTTTTCTGTATTTTCTTGTGTTGCGTCATGGGTGCCGTGACTTCAAGTCCACTTCTTCTGGCCCTAGATGGCCTTTTACGTTCCAAGGGACTAGAGGTTAAACATCGCACTTTGGAGAAATTTTTACAGAGGGTAGATACAGCTGCACCGTGGTTTGCATTTTCAGGCAGACTCACTACACCCAGCTGGGATAAATTAGGCAAAGACCTTGATTTTGCTTGTGAGCAAGGCATGTTAGAGGGCGGGGTGATACCCCTCTGGAAGATGGTCTGTAGTTGCCTTACGGATGGCAGATGCCAAGAAGCGCTTGTTAAAGGGCAGGAAGTTTTAGAACAATTACATGAGGAAAAATCAGAAACAACAGAGAGTGAAGTGTCTCAGGAAGAGGGGAGTGTGCGGGGCGTGGAGAACGGGAGGAGACTGTATCCAGATCTCAGTGTGCTGCGCACGCCCCCATGCGAAAGTGGGTCAGAGGTGGAAGATAATGAAGAGGAGGAGCTGGAGACGCTGTCTCGGCAGCTAGGGAGAGATAAGCAAGGGCTCAAGAAAGGACAGCCTCCCGATCCGCCTTCGTATGGCGGGGGTGTTTCAGGACGAAGTTTCCACGCCCAAACATGGAGGGCTGTTAATGCTGAGATGTGTTTTGCTTATCGAGTTTTTCAGGATGATAATAGGGGAAGATTTCATGAGCTTTTGGATTTCAAAATTGTAAAGACCCTGGCGGAGTCTGTGCGCACTTATGGGGTCGATGCCGCTTTTACACTAACTCAGGTAGAGAACCTGTCCAGATACTGCATGACTCCCTCTGATTGGGCTAGCCTCGTTCGGGCTTGCGTCTCCCCAGGCAAATATTTGGACTGGAGAGCATTTGTGCTAGAGGGCGCAGCAGAGCAGGCCGCCCAAAATCATGCAGCAGGACACCCCCATTGGGACAAAGACATGCTTTTGGGGCAAGGGAGATTTGCTAATCAACAGACAGGATTTCCTCTTGAAGCATATGACCAGATTAATAATATTTGCATTCGGGCATGGAAATCACTTCCAAATAGAGGAGAGGTGTCTGGTAACCTGACTAACATTATACAAGGCCCTACAGAACCCTTTTCAGATTTTGTAACAAGGATGGTGGATGCCGCTGGAAAGATTTTTGGAGATCCTGATAGAGCCATGCCCCTTATCAAGCTCAAATACCCATAACTTGGCTCACCGAGGAGCCTGTTTGGGTGCCTCAGTCGCCCATTCCCTCGGCTAAATTGGCAGCAGCCCATGACCTAGTTAAAGAACAACTTGACTTGGGCCACATTCAACATTCTACTTCTCCATGGAATACTCCCATATTTGTCATTAAGAAAAAATCAGGGAAGTGGCGCCTACTGCATGATTTACGAGCAGTTAATGCTCAAATGCAACTTATGGGGCCCATTCAAAGAGGGCTGCCACTGCTTTCCTCTGTTCCTCAGGGCTGGCATATCATTGCTATTGACATTAAAGACTGTTTCTTTTCTATTCCTTTGCATCCTAAAGACTCACAGCGTTTTGCCTTCACCCTTCCCTCGTGTAATCACGAGGAACCAGATCAAAGGTTTGAGTGTGTTGTTTTACCACAGGGAATATCTAACAGTCCTACGATTTGTCAGATGTATGTAGGGAAGGCACTCGCACCTCTCAGACAAAAATATCCTTCCATCAAGATTATTCATTATATGGATGATGTATTATTGGCAGCCAAATTAGAGCAGTCAGTTAATGAGGCCTATAAAGACCTGGTGAAGTTGTTAGCTCAATATGGATTACATATTGCACCTGAAAAGGTTCAAACAGGGGATTCTATTCAGTATTTGGGAGCAACAATTGGATATGACATGTTAAAACCACAAAAAGTTACTATAAGAACTCAGGATCTCCAAACTCTAAATGACTTTCAAAAACTGTTGGGAGATATTAATTGGATAAGAGGTTATTTACATATTCCTAATATCGTGCTCCAGCCTTTGTATGCTATTCTTAAGGGTGATCCAGATCTTACTTCCCCTCGTACCCTCACTAAAGAGGCCAGAGCGGCCCTTATACAAGTAGAAGAAGCTATACAACATGCTACTCTATGCAGGCTCCAGAGTGATAAACCTTTCCAGTTATGTGTGCTTGCCACTATGAGGCAGCCTACTGGAGTACTGTGGCAAGATGGGCCTTTACTATGGATCCACCCACATGTATCCCCAGGAAAATCTTTAGAATACTATCCTGATGCTGTTGCAGCGTTAGCACTTAGAGGGGTTCAACAGAGCATTCAATTTTTAGGACAAGCACCTTCTTCTCTTATCATACCCTATTCTAAAGCTCAAATTAATGTTTTGTGTGCTACTCTAGACAACTGGGCCATTCTATGTTGCTCGTTTCAAGGGGATATTGATAATCATTACCCTTCTCATCCATTACTCCATTTTGTTAAAGAGCATCCTATCATTTTCCCTAGAGTAACTTCACCCACTCCAATTCCGGGGGCTGTTAACATTTTTACTAATGGCTCTAAGTCTGGAATGGGAGCTTATGTGATTAATGACTCTCCCCCTGTCCAGCATCAATTTGCTCCTGGAAATCCACAATGGGTAGAACTACAAATTATCATTGAAGTTTTTAAACAGTGTTCTTTTCCTTTCAATCTCATTTCGGACTCCATCTATGTGGTGCAGGTGCTCAAAATTCTGGAGGCTGTAGGAGCTATTAGTGACACCCATAATGTGTCTGCTTACTTTAATCAGCTTCAACAGCTTATCCGTAGCTGTACTGCCCCTTTCTATCCAATGCAGATTCGGGCTCACACCTCTCTTTCTGGCCCGTTATCGCAGGGTAATGCCTGTGCTGACTCGGCAACTAGAAGCCAGTTGGTATGCTTGGCCTCCTCCTTAGAAGAAGCTAAATTGTTTCATCACAACTTTCATGTCAATGCTATGACACTGCGCAGACGTTTTTCCATCTCAAGAGCGGATGCTCGTCAGATAGTATTACAATGTCCCCATTGTGTCACATTTCTTCATCCTCCTACTTATGGTGTAAACCCACGAGGATTGAAGCCATTGGTTGGCTGGCAGATGGACGTAACTCATGTGCCTGACTTTGGTAACCTCAAATATGTACATGTTTCTATTGACACATACTCTGGAATTATTCATGCTTCTGCTTTATCGGGAGAAAAGGCACGTAATGTTATTACTCATTGCTTAGAGGCATGGGCAGCATGGGGTGCACCTGCATCCCTTAAGACTGATAATGGACCTGCTTATACTGGCAGACAGTTTACATTTTTTTGTTCTACTATGGGAGTACAACTTGCTCATGGGTTGCCTTACAATCCTCAAGGGCAAGGCATTGTTGAACGTGCCCACCGCACCTTAAAAGAAACCTTAGAAAAACAAAAAGGGGGAATAGGAGTTGACCACACTCCTAAAGAACGCCTGTCCTTAGCTCTTTTTACCATTAATTTTTTGAATTTGGATATTCATGGCAGCTCTGCGGCCGATAGACATGTGTCCCCTCAGCCCTCTGTGACTGACTATGTTAAGTGGAAGGATGTTCTTACGGGCCAATGGAACGGCCCTGACCCCGTGCTGACATGGGCACGAGAATCTGTATGTGTTTTTCCCCAGGATCGCATGGAGCTGCTGTGGATCCCTGAACGCCTGACAAGAAGAGTCTCGAGATCTACTAACCAGCAGCAGGAGGTGCCACAACAGTCCCATGATGAGAAGCTTCATTCTGATGAGTGCTCTGGCTCTGATGCTGGTGCCAACGGTACAGATGACACCAATGCAGTGGTGGGCAGTGGCACGGGCATGGCCAATGCCAATGCCAGTTCATAGTAATTCTAGTGTCCTCCCCACTCTTTTTTCTACCTCATGTGAGATGTCTGCTCCTTGTACCTCTCCTAGAGGGGACATGGAAAATATTTTTAATCAGTGTCAAGTTAATCTCACAGGAGTTTTTTGTTTCAGCCTTGGGAACACTAATTGTATTAGCCTTAAGACCAAAAATTTGACTAACTGGGAGGACCCATTGCGGTCCAGTCGAGTCTCAGGGAGTATTCTCAGTGCTGTATTGAGCCAAGTAGTTTCAGGGAAGCAATCAGGCTCAGGGACCCCCGCAACTAGCTCTGTTTTAAACATAACTACTTTAGCTATTATCTCCGAGGTACTAATCCCAATGCCTGCTTCTTCTAATAGTACTCGCTATGCCACTCATTTCAAGGCCTCTCCTTACTGTACCCCTAATTTTGGTTTTCCCCCAACATTTACGCCTTGTCAGGATCATTCTTGGGAGAAACATCAAGTTGCTAAAGGTTTCTCCTTTCCCCCCCTTCTGAAGAGATATGTTTATAACTTTAACAACAATGCCAACTCCTCTACAGGAACAGGTTGGTCCTGGTTTCAATGGCTCATTTCCAATGAGAAGGGGGCTTCAGCCGATATTTCTGCATTGGCTCAATTACTAGGAGCCAAAAGTTGGCTGGCTAATGTTTCTGGCACTACTAAGGAGAGTGAACGAGGTAATAGGCTTACATCTGTTTCGTTCAACTCTCTGTTACATAGTGCCACATTGCCTCCTGCAATGGTCTGTATCCAATCCCCGTTCCTGTTCCTTTTAGCTAATCACACCTCATCGGGGATGCTGGATTGTTCTAATATTACCTGTTTCTTATCTGAGTGTTGGAATGGTTCTTGGACTGTAGCAGTGATTATGAAAATTCCAACTTTTGTCCCAATCCCAGTCACTGCGGATCCAGATAACTTTCTTATTGTAGAGCTACTTAGAGTCCACAGAGATTTTGGAATCACAGCAGCTATAGTGACAGCCGTGGCGGCATCTGCTGCTGCAGCAGTTACGGCCGGTGTAGCCATGGCCAGTCAAGTACAAACTGCTGCCACTATTAATCAGGTTGTTCAACAAACGTCCACTATACTTGAATCCCAAAATGCGATTAATCAACATATTTTGTCAGGGATTTTAGCTGCCAACCAAAGAATAGATTTTCTTCAAGCTCAGGTAGAGGAATTGGCTGACCTAGTACTTTTAGGCTGCATTGACCAACGTGCACATTTATGTATAACCTCTGTCAGATTTAATGATTCCAGGAATGCTTCCCACATCATTGGTGGATATCTGGCCGGGAATTGGTCCATGGAAGCGGAAGACATGATCCAGTCTCAACTAACCCAGATAGCTGTCTTGAATAGTACCCGTGTCGATCCCGTGACTCTGGGTCAATTCACCAATTGGATATCTTCTGCCTTTTCCTTTTTTAAGGAGTGGGTGGGAGTAGGCATTTTTGGTGCACTGTGTTGTTTTTGTATGTTCCTCTGTTTGTGGTTTCTCTGTCGCCTTAAAGCTCGTAGTGCTCAAGATAAGGCTATGATCATACAAGCTCTTGCAGCTTTAGAACATGGTAACTCACCTCAGGTCTGGCTTGCGCATCTTAAACAGTAAATCTTTGACATGGTCATTGCACCCCAAGTTATTATAACATTGCACTGGGATTGACATGTCTTTCCTCGTTATTCTCTTAGTGTCAGAAAGCCCTTGCACTCTGCCGGTCTTGCTACCATTGCACACAGATGGGTTTCTACACTAGTGCCTTTGACATGGTCGTTGCACCCCAAGTTATTCTAACATTGCACTGGGTTCGACATGTCCTTCTTTTGTCTTTCTTTTAGTGCTGGAAAGCCCTTGCACTCTGCAGGTCTTGTTGCCATTGCACGCAGAAGGGTTTCCACACTGGTCTTTATCACTTTAAAGTCCGTGCCTTTCTTTCAGGGTGCTGCCAACTTGTTTGTAGTTGTACTTCTAGACAGCCACAGTTCAACCTCAGCTATTCGCTCTTACTCACCATCGTCACGATACAGGATGCGAGGCAAGGCACTGCACTTGAGTGATCCATTGAGAAGAGGGACCTCAAGGGGAGCATGTCCTATTGCATGCGGGTTTGACGTGTCTCCGCCCCGCCCCACGAAAAAAGACGTCGGCTGATATGGTGTCAGATCTGGGGAAGGCGCCCCCTAGGGCTGGACCATACTATGCAGCCACTTCTGCACAGTGGGATAGGACCTCTACTCTCGCCTGTATTGTCTTAGTGAAACAAAAAGGGGGAGCTGTGGTGAGCCGTTCCTGCGGACTGTGGTCGCCATTACATGATGGCGCTGGCTCCGCTGTGGTCTGTGAAGGACAACTCCATATCAGAGAGAGTTGGCGTATTGTCAACTCCTTATCAGAGAAAGTTGGCGTGTTGTTTTCTAGCACCCTGTGAGAAGGGTCCACGTGGCAGCTTCGCATTGGGGTTTGCGGTGCTTTATTAAGGCTGGGAGGGGCATCTGAGGAGAATTAGAAGAATTATTAGAAAAATATCAAGGGCCTGAATAAACTGCTGAAAGAAGATTCCTGAGTCGCATCTTCCTTGCGGGCAAGGGGGTCGTGACAGTTTTTCATTTTTGCTTCATGGAATATTTTGCTAAGGATGTATTCTGTAGTCCAGGCTTTCTAGTTTTAAATTCTTTCAATTTTTGTTTATTATGGAGGGTTTTCACTTTATCATGAAATCAAAAGCTTAATTGTGCTGGATGTAAGATTCTTGATTGGCATCCATTTTCTTTCAGAGTTTGGTATATATTGTTCCTGGACCCTCTAGTTTTGAAGGTCTGGGTTTAGAAATCTGCAGAGATCCTAATTGATTTCCTCCTATATGTAATCTGATTCTTTTCTCTTGTGGCTTTTAAATTTCTTTCTTTATTCTTTATGTTAGACATTTTCATTGTTATGTGCCTTGGTGTAGGATCTGTCGTGATTTTGAACACTTGGTGTCCTGTAAGCCTTTTGTATTTGATTGTTTAATTCATTATTCAGGTTTGGAAAAGTTACTGATATTATTTTATCGAATAAACTGTTCATTTCTTTGTTTTGGTACTCTATGCCTTCTTCTATCTCAATAATTCTTACATTTGGCCTTTTCATAATTCATGAATGTTCTGCTCATGGTTTTTTACCATCTTCACTGTGTGGTCAACTTTACTTTCAAGATTATATATTTTGTCTTCATTGTCTGAAGTCCTATCTTTTAAGTGATCTAGTCTGTTTGTGAAGATTTCTATGGAGTTTTTAATTTGCTTTATTGTTTCCTTCCTTTCAATGATTTCTTTTCCTTTTTTTATAATCTCTATTGCCTTATGAAGTAATCTTTTGCTTCCTGTATTTGGCTGTGTAGCTCTTTATTGAAATGACCTTTTGTTGCCTGTTTTTGCTTTCTTATATCATCCTTTAATTCACAGAACATTTTAATTACATACTTCCTCAACTCCTCTTGGACATCTCTTCTGCTGTGCTGGCCATTGGTTCTAGTAATGTATCTTGGTTTCTTTGTGGCTCTTTCTTCCCTTGTTTTTTCACATTGTTTTTGTGTCTTTCCCTTTAGCAGTGTATATCTAAGGTATTATAGTTTATATCAATAGACTTATAGTGTCCCTGCAGAATTCCATGACCTCTCCTTTAAGGAGGAAATCAATATTAACATATCCCAATGCAAAAAATTATTCAGGCTTAATTAAACAAAAGAGCTTCTATTGAGATGTTTACAGTTTTGTCACAACAGACAGAAAGGGTGAGTTTGATTATTATTCACAATGTAAACAGTAGGTTGCAAAAGGACCTACAGTTCATAATGGTGGGCAAAGAGAGAATGGGGGGGTGGGTTTAGGATGAGATGTTAAGAAAGTAGGAGGTGAGAATTTAGAGTTATTAGATCTTAGGAAACATAAAAGAGGAATCAAAAGATGTTAGCTAGTAGCAGGAGAAAAGACAGAAAGAGATTTTGGGGAGATAGATAAGTGGGGAGAGAGAGAGGGAGGGAGAGAGAGAGAGAGAGAGAGAGAGAGAGAGAGAGAGAGAGAAGAATAACAAATTATTTTGTTGAGATTTTTGCATCCATAATTATAAGATATATCAGTTTGTATTTCTCCTGTGTTATCTTTGTGTTAAGTCTTAGGATTAGTTTAACACGGGCATTTTAGGATCTTTTACAAGTGTTCACTGTATTCTATACTTAGAAAATACTAGGTATTTCTATGAATGTTTGTAAAGAGGTAAAGAATTGGTATTAGTTCTTTTAATGTTTGGTAGAATTGTCCATGGAATATCTGGACCTGAGGTTCACTTTTTAAAAGTTTTTAATTTCTAATTTAGTCTCATCACATGATGTATGTCAATATATATTTTGTATTACTTTTTGTGTCAGTTTCTGTTGTTTGTATCTTTTTAGGAATTTGTCTATTTCATTTATGTAATTTGTAGAATTGTTATAATAATCTGATTGTTACAACATCTTTATAATTCTTTCTGTTTATAGTGTCAGTATTTCCCCAGTTTTCATTTTGAATGCTACTAACTGTAGCCTTTCTATTTCTGGGTCAGTGTAGCTATTATTTTGTGAATTTTGTTGTTGTTTTTTTTTTCAAAGAAATGTATTTGTTTTTTATTTATTTATTTATTTATTTATTTATTTATTTATTTATTTATATTGGTTGTTCAAAACATTACATAACTCATGACATATCATCTTTTATACATTTGACTCAAGTGGGATATGAACTCCTATTTTTACCCCAAATACAAGTTGCAGAATCACATGGGTTACATATCCACATTTTTCCATAATGCCCTATTAGTGACTGTCATATTATTTTTTTTCATGATTTATTATGTAAAGTTTGATCATTAATTTGTGATATTTGCTTTTATTTAATAGATAAGAATTTCCCTCTGATCAATAGTGGCTTTTTCTCCATTTTATAAGTTTGATATATTATGCCTCCTTTTTTTCTTTCAAAGCTATATATATTTCACTCTATTTCTTCTTTTATCCAGTGTTAATTCAGGAATATATTGATCAATTTGCTCATACTATAAGTTTCCCAATTTTTTTCTAATAATGCCTTCTGGATTCCTCCTGTGGTGCTCAAGGAACACATGTTCTGTTGGTCGCATCCTGACTGCTCTTTCTTGAAGAGCATGATTAACTGCAGCCTCAAAATAAGGCCTAGTTTTATCCAAAGACACTCTATTCCAGTACATTAAGAGAAAAGTGGTCAGAGTTTTCATCTTGCTCCTTTGGTCACTCCACACAGGCACAAGGGGCCACTGATCTCACTGGTTTGGTGGTGGCGGTATATATGACATCCTCTTGCTCCGCCAGTGGCCTGGAGCCCAATCAGTGGTCCTAACAGGAAGAGTTCCTCTTTAGGAACCCTTGTGACTTCCACTTTTCTGATAGGTAGAAAAGATGTAATTGCTCCAGGTAAATTTTACATTTTTCAATGAAGTGTTCTTTGTTTTTTCTTTCCCCTACAGTAATATTTCCATTCCTTACTCCAATTTATGAGGCAATGAATATCTCTGTTTCCAAAGGATGTCACAAATGTTTTAAAGAAAGTTATAAAGAGAATGAAAGAAAGTCACCTTCAAGAGAAACAACAGGTAAAATCCAGTGGTGGTTACAGAGGAGGTTCATTTTTGATAATTTATTTGCCTATGGGTGTATGACTTCCATACTTCTTTGTATATTTTTAAAAGGTAGATGAAGAACTCTTGGTTGAGAATAGTAGAGGGTTCTCATTTGGGAGGAATAAAGAATTTAGCATCTGGTAATTGAGATACAAGAATGAATCAGAGAGGGAACTAAATTAGAGTAAGATGTATTCCATGCTTTTATAATTATGTCAAAATGGACTCTACTCTCATATAACTAAAAAGAACTAATAAAAAGACTTAAATAAATAAAATTATATATTCCAAATACTGAAAAAATAATGAATCAGAGAGAAAGCACTTACAATTAAATAATGGGCATGAAATTTAGTTTGTCAAGGCATAAATATTGCTGATAGAAAAAGCCCAAAATCTATAAAAAAAGGAATCCTTGTACATTGTTGACTAGAATGCAAATTAGGGCAGCCTTTATGGAAAATTGTGAGGAGGGCCATCAGAAATCAAATGCAGACCCACTGTATAATCCAGCAATCTCACTACTAAGTGTATAACCACAGGAAATGAAATCAGTATGTCAAAGAGACATTTGTACTCCCATGTTTATTGCAGCACTATGTTAAAATTGTTCTTATTAATTGAGCCTAATAGATTTTGAAAACATCCACCATCAGGAAATGATAAATGCAATTAAAGATGTTTCTAAACTGACATAAACATCAAATAGCATATACATATATCAAAGTAATCAGGTACCTTTTTATATGTGTATAGCTTAATGTTCTTATATATCAGTTGAAATGATTTTTTTAAATAGAGGAAAAATGTTTTATCATATCCCTTCTCTTCAATAGATAAAATTTCAACATAAACATTATTTTCCTGGTGCTGTAATTTCATCAGATTTTATATGGTCAAGAATCATTGCATTTCCAAACCTCTCACTTTACAAACTCTCCACAGAAGGCATCCTCAGGGTAGCTGGCACTGTCTGGACCCTCATGGAGCAGGCATGGAGTTTTTTTAGGTGAAGGTTTTGCCTCATGTCCAAAGGCCAGCACAAGGATGTGTGTAGGCCAGGGAGCCAGGATGGGCCCTCCAGGTGTCAGTACAAAGTTCATACCTTCAAGCATGGTGGGAACTTTCAAGATGCTTTCCCAAAATCTGATGTTGAGCTCTAAAAATGTCAGGAGATTAATATATGGCATCTTTGATGAAGAATTAAGGTAGTAAAACAAAATATTGAAGTCCAGGACTTCTCCCTAAGCAAACAAATGTAACAGGAGACAAAGCCAGCCACTCTCTGGCCAGGAGGCTATGTTCAGAATCTACAGGAGCAAAGACCAGTAGCTATTGGACACCACAGCCAGTTTTCACTCAAGGAAACATCCTACTCTTCAGTTTGTATATGGATGTTTTTCTTCACTGATGACTTAGAAAACTTCAGCTGGACTTCTGTACTTAAAGAAGTCATAGTCTCAGAAGGGAAGATAAGTTCTCTACTATTAACTTATTTCTGACTTCATAATTGATCTTCTATCTTTGAAATCTCTCTGTTTCTAGCATCGGGTGGATTTTCTTCAGCTTATGATAAATTTGCAGAATTCCAAAGATTTGGAGTCTCATAAAGGTAAACACGGTTGCTACCTCATCTACTGATGGGGAAACTCAGAGGGAAGGATTGTTCAGGAAATGTGCAGGAGATTTTCCAGGAAGAAGAGTATTTCTACCTAGTTGCAGAAAGAGCATGCTTAAATATCATATACAGTAGCCTGAGGAACTTTCTAGAGAAGCACACCTAAATGTAGAAGTATTTCATGTTAATAATGTTGAAGCTGATATAAACAAGTATTTCTTTCACTAGCATGGTATTTGTATTCAACTTATTTTTTTTTACTATTTTAATTTTGATGTTCAATTCCCCCATATTTGTCCACTGGAATCCCCTTCATGTAGGCTCCTGAGTCCTCTATTATTCTTGTCATCTTTTTAATAATTGTTTTAAAGGCAGCTCTGTTTATTTTGGCCATAGCAATATTGAACTGAAAACACAGAGGTTCTCCATGTAGTCATGAATACACTGCTTCACTCCTAATATCCTCCACCAGAGAGTTATATTTATCACAGTTCAGGAAATGTCTACCATTCACAGTCCATAGATTTTTTTAGGGTTTGCTCTTGGTCTTGTACATTCTATGACATGTATCCACATTATAATAGCATACAGTGTATTCTGTGCCCTTTTCATTTATTTTCTAAGTATTTTCTTGATTTCTGATTTAAGATATTCTAGGTTTCTGCTCTGTTTCTCATGACAGATTTATTTTTTTGTTTTTGTTTTTACAATTAATGGAATTTAGAAATCAAAATTTGTGATCATCTTGTGGATTTTTGCTTTTAGATACTCTCAGTAGACAACATTATTAACATGAAATACTTCTACATGCAACAGAGGAAAGAAATATTTCTGTATCTACTTTCTTCCAGTGATATAAACTATTTTTCTCTCTCATTCAATTTTTTTTAAAATTTATTGCTTATTTCTGTAATACTCAAATACTCCAATTGCATTTCTAATTTGAGGTACCTAGTGCTTTGACAACCATCTTAAGAAAGTCCTGAATGTTAAGCAATTAATTCTAGAGATGAGGACTGGACTACTACAGCCTGCCAGTATACATATTTTTTAAAAGATATTTTTGTTTTTTAGTTGTAGGTGCACACAATAATTTTATTTTATTTTTATATGGTGCTGAGGACCAATCCCAGTGCCTCAAAGTGTGCTAGGTGAGTGTTCTACCACTGAGCTAAAACCCTAGACACAGTGTACATATTTTTATGTTCACATGTACATATTATCTATCTATCTATCTATCTATCTATCTATCTATCTATCTATCTGCTTAACTATCTATCTATCCATCCATCCGTTCGTCTATCCTGTATGTATTTACACATTTCAATTCAGCTTTCTGTGATGAAGGAAACAGTCTGTAGTTTAACTCTTCAATAAAATAACCACCAAACACATGTGCCTTCTTAGCACTTGACATGTGGCTAGTGCCACTGAGGAACTGTTTAAAATTTAAACATTCACATGTGGCTAGTAGCTACGAATGTAAACAGCCGAGATCCAAATCATAATTGTTTTTGGTGCAGGGGAGACGGTTACCTGGAATTGAACTCAGGGGCACTCAACCACTGAGCCACATCCCCAGCCCTACTTTGTATTTTATTTAGAGACAGAATCTCACAGAGTTGCATAGCCCCTCACTGTTGCTGATGTTGGCTTTGAACTCCTGATCCTCTTGCCTCAGACTCCCACTGGGATTACTGGTGTGTGCCACTGCACCTGGCCTGAACATTGACTTTATAGACCTATTTCATGGGGTTCATACTCACTTGGATAAAAGATTTGATAATTAAATGTTCTCATGAAATCATCATAGAAAATCATCATCAATAAATCTGAACTTGTAGACATTTCAAACACTTGTTTTATGTATTATTTTTTTTATATTAAATTGCATGTTTGGCACGGGGACCATGTTTATTTCAGGGTCCAGGAATCTAAAACTCCATATTGATCATACTGTGTATCTTAGATAGAAATGGTATCTCTTGAAATTATCTATCTTTGGTGGTGCTGAGAATGGCACAGTTAGTAGCTAAGTCCAAGAGTGGTATAGACCTCAGGAAAACTGGATTAAAAAAGTTTTCCTTTGTCTCCCATATCAGATAGACACGGAAGTGAAAAACCACTCTGAGAATGCCTCTGAATTGCTTTTCTATGGTCCTGCCTAGTGATCTGTTGGTTTTAATGGGATTTCTCTTCATCTAAACTTCTGATGTTGTGATTTGCTGGATTGACCTAAGTTGTGTTTCCTCTTCCATTAGCCCTGTCTGATCTGGAGCTTGTGGCTCAATCAATTATCTTCATTTTTGCTGGCTATGAGACCACTATCAGTGCTCTTTCCTTTCTTTTGTATGAACTGGCCACCCATCCTGATGTCCAGACCAAACTGCAGCAGGAGATTGATGCAGCTTTGCCCAATAAGGTGAGAAGATGGTACCTGGAGAGGGAGGAGAGAGAAAGAGGCAGAGCTTCAACAAGACTCCCTCCTCATCACTTCCTAGGAGGCTTTGACCAAATTATATACATTGATTCTTCGCACCAGCTCTATTTGGAAAGGATCTGAAGAGACAAATGAAGGAGAAAACAGTAGTTTTGGGAAAATTCTATTCTCAAAACTACAAGGAATTTTTAAAATAGTGTAGTTTCAGTCGTATCCATTACCAGTTACCATGATGACACCTAGGAAGTGTAAGTATGTGATCCTCAAGTGTCCATATAATTAGCTATGCTGATCTGTGGCATGAGCTCCTGCCTGTCTTACTGATGAGTGAGCCCTGGCTTGGTGGGCAGGCCGACTCTGCTCTGCTCCACACATCTTCACACTCTAGTCATGTATTAGAGAGAAGCATCCAGGGGATGAGTCAGGTTTTCTGGCTCCTGAGCCAAATTCTTTACTTCTACCTTGTATCCTCTCCAATGTCATACCAGGCATTAGCCACATGTTGTGCCTGCTGTCCTCTGCCTAAACAGGAAGTCTATTGAGTCTATTGGATATGAAGACACCAGGTCTCTGGGCCTGACATGGCTGGTTTGGCAGTGAAGTGGGCACAAAGCCTCTTCTTCAGAGCTCACAATGAAGCCATGAAGAACAACCAGGAGACTGATCTAGCAATAAGGGGTGGGGCTGAGAGTGGCTTTCTATCCTCCTTAGAGTGTCCTCTGAAACTGAAATTGTTTGACACAGTTCCATCAAATCTTAACCTTCTTTCGGTGGTACTGGGATAAAAGTTACCAGTTTCTCCCAACATTTTTTAAATGATGTAGTGTTATCTCTAAGTTATATATATACATATACATATACACACACACATACACACATGCGCACACACACACACACACACACACACATATATATATATATATATATATATATATATATTCAAAGCAGGGTTATTCAAGAAAAAACTGATATATAATGGGTTATTTTCTCTTATCTATTTCCTTGAAGTAGGCATGTGACTTTTCTAGAGAAAGGTAACAGTGACTTTCACATATTTTGCCTGAGTGTAATTGTCATATTCTATTAGTAACTTTTCCTCACATGAGGAAAAATTGTACATGATGATGCTGAGGATATTATACACTGAATTTGGGATTGTTCCATAGGACTCTTATGTTCATAACTACTCTGCACTTCTCAATGGGCCATGGACATAATTTTCAAATGGGCATGATTTTTATTACAATGCTTAGTCAATTGTAAGCACTACTCTCCTTCACCATTCTGTTATTCCTGGGACCTCCTAACACTTTAATAAAACTATGTAGATTGAGTTTAAATTTAGTTCCAAACATGAATTTCCAAAAATCTCTTTATTTCTCTTCAGGCATCTGCTACCTATGATACCGTGTTACAGATGGAGTACTTGGACATGGTGGTGAATGAAACTCTCAGGTTGTACCAAATTGCTGGCAGACTTGAGAGGGTCTGTAAGAAAGATGTTGAAATTAATGGAGTGCCCATTAGGAAGGGGACAGTGGTGATGATATCAAGCTTTGTTCTTCATCGAGACCCACAGCACTGGACAGAGCCTGATGAGTTCTGCCCTGAAAGGTACAGGGCCTCTGGGAAATGGAAGCACCCTGGGCTAGGGTTGTCCAAGCATGTCTTTTTATTTCTTATCATAGATGACAAACAGGTGCTATGTAATTATTTTTATATATGTCTTTGTATTTTAGTCAGTTTTCTTGTTATAAATATAACACTTTCTTGAAAAATGATATGAATTTGTGACGAGGAACAAAATGAATGCTATGTCCATTCACTATCCTAAATTCTTTTTAAAAAATTTTAAATTGCTTTTTAAAAAATAAATGACAACAAAATGCATTACAATTCTTAGTACACATATGTAACACAATTTCTTATATCTCTGTTTGTATATAAAGTATTTTGCACCAATTTATGTTTTCATACCTGTACTGTGGAAAATGATGTCCATCGCATTCCACCATCCTTGCTAATCCCCTGCCTCCTCCCTTCCCCTCTCACCCCTCTGCCCTATCTAGAGTTTTTCTATTCCTCCCATGCTACCCCTCCCTACTCCACTATGAGTCAGCCTCCTTATATCAGAGACAACATTCAGCATTTGTTTTTTGGAATTGGCTAATTTCACTTAGCATTATCTTCTCCAACACTATCCATTTACCTGCAAATGCCTTGATTTTATTCTCTTTTAATGCTTAGTAAAATTCCATTGTGTATATATGCCACATTTTTTTAATCCATTCATCTACTGAAGGGCATCTAGGTTGGCTCCACAATTTATCTATTGTGAATTGTGCTGCTATAAACATTGATGTGGCAGTGTCCCTGTAGCATGTTTATACCTTTTAGGTATAAACCAAGGAGAGGGATATCTTGGTCAAATGGTGGTTCCATTCCCAGATTTCCAAGGAATCTCCATTCTGCTTTCCATATTGGCTGCACCAATTTACAGTCCCACCAGCAATGTATGAGTGTACTTTTCCCCCCACATCTTTACCAACACGTATAATGGCATCATAATAGCTGCCATTCTCACTGGAGTGAGATGATATCTTAGAGTAGTTTTGATTTGCATTTCTCTAATAGCTAGAGATGATGAGAATTTTTTCATATATTTGTTGATTACTTGTATATCCTCTTTTGAGAAGTGTCTGTTAAGGTTCTTGGCCCATATATTGATTGGGTTATTTGTTTTTATTGGTACTTCGCTTTTAGTTCTTTATATACCCTAGAAATTGATGTTCTATCTAATGTGTGAGGGGTAAAAATTTGTTCCCGAGCTGTAGGCTCTTTATTCACCTCACAAATTGTTTCTTTTGCTGAGAAGAAAGTTTTTAGTTTGTTAAATTCTTTAAATAATCATGAATTAATAATATGATCATGTTCTCATAAACATATTTCTAGGCATATATAGATATTTTTGCTAAACTAGATTGTATCATATTTGATTTTTGCTAGCACCTGATAATATATACATTCAAACTCTGCACGTATGATTTTTTTTTTTTTTGCGGGGTACCATGAGTTGAACTCATGGGTGGTCCACCACTGAGCCACATCCGAAGCCCTATTTTGTATTTTATTACAGATAGGGTTTTGCTGAATTGTTTAGGGCCTCAATAAATTGGTGAAGCTGGCTTTGAACTTGGGATACTGCTGTCTCCACCTCCCAAGTTGCTGGGATTACAGGTGTGTGCCATACTCAGCATGTATGTATGGTTTTTGCATCTATAATTTCAACTAACTTATAAATGTTTTTTCTTGTCAGTTTTCCCTAAACAGTGTAATACAATAAGTATTTATGTAGTACTTAAATATTATTAGTTATTATAAGCAATCCAGAGATGATTTAAAATATATTTCAGGATGTGCATAGGTTATACAAGTATGTTCCCATTATTTCTATAAGAGACTTGATCACACAGGATTTTGTTTATTCCGTTGCTAAAACTAATTCTCCTCAGATATGGCACCATGACTCTGTTTGTGTATATGCATGTGTGTGTGTGTGTGTGTGTGTGTGTGTGTGTGTGTGTATGTCTGTGTTTATGTGATTTAAATTTTATAGCATATGCCATAACTAACATAATCACTATCTCATTTCATTGTATGTATTCACTCTTATACTCCTTATATTTTATGTGTGTTTTGTTTTCTTTACTGTCTCAATTTACCATGATTTCCTTTGAAACAGCATTTATCTCATCTCAAAAGACTGAAAGATCCTATAGGCTAAGGAGGAGAAAGGTGGAAAACTCCTATAGGCTAAAGAAGAGAAAGGTAGAAAAACTCTATAGCTTAAAATTTCTCATAGCAAAACCACAGCTGGATTTCAATGACCAGCCCATGAAATCATTTTTTACACTATTGCTTGGGGTGTCTAAGGCACAAACTGAAACAAGTAACTGTTGTGGTTTTAATATTTTTTTGACTTCTCATCTATTGTGGAACCAGGTTCAGTAAGAATAACAAGGACAGCATCAATCCTTACATGTACATGCCCTTTGGAAATGGACCTCGAAACTGCATGGGCACGAGATTTGCTCTCATGAACATAAAATTTGCTCTTGTCAAAGTAATGCAGACCTTTTCCTTCCAAACTTATAAGAAAACACAGGTCAGTAGCTTTTCATATACATAATGTTTTATTTGAAGATGTTTTACCAAATAGAGGGGCTGAGTCACAGAAAAATATATGCTCATTCATCATTTAATTCTTAGATCTATAGTCTAGTGAGTCTCTTTTGAATCATCTTTGAGATTTAGAGTTCTTCACCATGGGGGATCTAAATCTATAATCTAGACCAAAGTGTAAAAAACATATGGACTCAATGCAGATTAGTGTGACATGTGTATGTATGGACTGTGAACTTGAACACAGTGTAGATTCAGCTCCATGTCTCCTGGAGAGACCCTGTGCATAGTCATGAGGTGTGGTGACCACAGGGTTCTCATGTTTGAGGGAAGTTCTCCTTACCAAAACTTACAAAACCTTCCTATCTCAGGCCTTGTATAGGATAAATGTTTATGAAATAATTTTTCAGATAAAAGAATAATTTTACTATCCAATCATGACACACCTTAGAAAATGAGTAGAACGAATTCAAACTACATGATACTAAAAATAGTTTTTCTGTTTGTGGAGCATCACTGGGCTTAATATATCTTCTCTACTTTTCTGCTTTGGTTCCTTGTGTTTCATTCATTGCTTCTCCATGTGCTTGTCTATACATTACAGATTCCCCTGAAATTAACTGATCAAGGACTTCTTCAACCTGAAAATCCCATTTTAAAGGCTGTGTGCAGAGATGGGTCAATAAGTGGAGCCTGAACTTCCCTAAGGATTTGTGCATTGTTGTCCTCAGAGCCTGGAGACCAGAGCTTCAGAGAACAAAAATTTATTTTGTGAAGAAAACTCAAAATGAAGATAGACTCTATATTCCTCAATTGATGAATGATAAGAGATGCTGGACCTTTGCTGAGTTTGCTAGGGTCTGTACAAAGTATTATGTATTTTCTGATGGAAAGGAGGTGCCCACTTCAGTTCCGGATGTGAAGACTCATCCTTTCTGGGTCTAATGGGCTCTCTCCTCTCACTGCCAGTTAGTCCTGGCAGCTCCTTCTGAGCTCTGATTAAAGAATCAACAATTATCACCAAATATTTCAATAATTTTTAATGAGAATGAGGTGGTTGTGGTGGCTTTTGTAGTGACATTGATATATGATGTGTTTTTTGAAATATGTTGTGATAAATTTTATAATGAGAAAGTCAATAAACATATCCTTATAGATGTTTATCTGAAGCATTTATGTCTATTTAAGGGGATATATAGTACCCAATCAGTGAGAGTCAAAATTCAATCTTTTGATCATCACAATCAGTGAATACCTGAAGCTTTTTCAGAAATTCAAATTAAACAGTAAGATAGAGTTAATCCACTGTGAATTTACCCATTGCTGAAAAAGAATATTCATAGTGGCCTTGTGTAATTTTTGAAGCACAAAATTTGTAACACTCTACTGAGGTAGGTATTACTATATCTCTAGCTTAGATTTCATACTCCCATCCTATCTCCGTTGTTGATTCTGGAAAGCAAGAAACAAATGTGTATTCCATCTTCAACTCCTAAGTTGATAACAAGCAGAAGGAGCATTGAATTAGAAAGTAGTTGATAGTCAATTGTTTCTATAGCACTGCTCCTCAGATTCAATTGGTGTCAGGAGCTACACAGGATTTTTCCATCTTATGTCCTGTCCCTTCTCTTCCTTCCCTTTACTTCTTACCTTCTTGAATAATTCACTCCTAATGCCACTAGATGTGGTCCAGCAATGTGAGGGCACACTTTGTGGTGGAGGAGTGAATAATGGTGGCTTCAAGTCATATATGAGATACAATTGGGAAGGTGTCCTCAGAAGGGACAGCCTGGCCTGTGTATGGAAGCCCAAGGAATCTGAGATGGGCTCCACAGAGAGAGGTAGCCTGTCATAAACACTCATTGACAAAACAGGGTAAAAAACACCTAGGTGAGCAAAGGAGGGCATGTGGGGTTAGAATAGGATAAATGGAATTTAGTTGTATAAAAGAGAGATTGTTTAAATAAGTAAATACATCAAAAACAATGAAATCCAGTTTTCATAGGAAATGTTGGTGAAGTGACTCTCTGGTTCAGGAAAGAAAATTGGGATTCGACCTGTTAAGTAGAACTGAAATGAAATGTATCACTGTGAATTCATGCTTTTCCAGATAGAAAAATAGAGAAACAAGAGTGTGTGTGTGTTTGAGTGTTTGAATGTAGAAAATTAAATTCATACTTGTTTGCACTAATGGGATTGGGTAACAGTGACATTTTAATAGCAAGACCAGTGTACCAGTCTTGGTGACCAGATCATGGAACAAAAATACCATATTTCACTATAGGAAGCAGGGCTGGTTAGACAAAAGGCTCATTCCAGGTTAAAATTTGTGAAAGTCCAAGGTGAGCCTTTTTGTGCAAAATGCAAGAAAACATTCAAAAAAGGGTGGAAGATATCCCAGGTCCACCCAGACGACTAGCAGACTTACAACAGAACTCAGGCCTAACCCCACCTCCATATTGGGCCTCTATAAGCATCACCATAACCTTTCTCATGCAGTAGTCTCCACCTTGCGAGAACAGGTAGGGCTTAGAGGCAGCTGCATCTTAGAACAGGCAGCTCAAAGCCACTGTAAGGCCCACTTTTTAGCCCTAGCTCTGAAAGTAGTTTCATCCATCTTAAGACACTATTGCCACCATCATATTTAGTTGTAGTAGCATTATCACGAGACATTGGCTGGGGGCCAGAAGTCCAAAACCAAGGTGAGGTAAAAGTAATCATCAGGGAAACTATAAGATTATAGGGTAGAAATGGTAATAACACAGATTTGCACTGCAAAAAAGGAAGACACATACACAACATGAAAAAAAACAAGGGAGAAAATTGCCCCAAACACACCAAGATACTATAATAATAGAATCCATGGACAGTACAATTGATGAAATATCAGAGAAGTAATTAAGAATATACATAATTAAAATGACCTACAAAGTAAAGAATGACCTAATTGAGAAAATACAGGCAACCATTGATCACACCAACAAAGAGATAAGGGGGCAAATATAGGTAGCAAAAGAGTACTTCAAGAAAGAGAGATTCTGAAAATAAAATCAGAAATCAAGGAAACAATAAACAAACAAGCAAAATCTTAACAGAAAGCATAAACATCAGATTGGATCACTTGGAAGACAGAATGTTAGATAATGAAAAAAAAATACAATCTTGAAAGTAAATCTGAGCACAGTGAAGACGTTAAGAAAGCATAAACAGAACACCCAATAATTTTGGGATAACATCAAAAGACCAAATCTAAGATTTATTGAGATAGAGGAAGGGACAAAGATTCACACCAAAGGAATGCACAATCTCTTCAATGAAATAATATCAAAAAATTTCCCAAGTATGAATAATAAATTGGAAAATCAAATACAAGAGGCCTATAGGAAACCAAAATTACAACAAATCTACATTAAGATGCATTATAATGAAAAGGTCTAGCATAGAGAGTAAGGATAAAAATTTAAAAGCCACAGAGAAAGGAATGAGATCACATATAGGGAAAACAAATTAGGATCTCTGCAGATTTTTCAATCCAGACCCTGAAACCTAGAAGATCCTGCAAAAATATATACCAAGCTATGAAAGAAAATGGATGCCAACCAAGAATCATATTCAGCAAAATTAAGCTTTAGATTTGATGATGAAATAAAAATCTTCCATCACAAACATAAGTTAAAAAAATTTACAACTAGAAAGTCTGCACTACAGAACATCCTTGGCAAAATAGTCCATGAGAACAATATGAAAAACAGCAATGAAAATCAGCAAAGAGAGTTATTTCACTAAAGAAAAAGTTAGCCAAAAGAGAAACCAAGTCAATTTAAATATCAAAAATAAACATAAATGACTATTTATGTTTATTTTTGATATTTTAAAATACAAATCATGTCTAAATAGTAACCCTCAAAATTAATGCCCTTAACTCATCAATCAAAAGGCATAGAGTGGCAGGTTGAAATTTTTTAAAAAGACCCAACAATATGCTGCATTCAAGAGGCTCATCTCATAGAAAAAACCATTCACAGACCAAAGGTGAAAGGTTGCAAAAAACACATGCATGTGGACTGTGGAAACAAGTAGGGGTTTCCACCCTCATATCAAATAGACTTCAAGCCAAAGTTAATCAAAAGGGATAAAGAAGATCATTTCATACTACTTAAGGAAACCATACATCAACAAGACATAAAAATTATAAATATGTATGCCCCAAGCAGTAGAGCATCTATGTTCACCAATCAAACTCTTCTCAAATTCCAGAGTCAAATAGACCACAATACCGTAATTCTGCATGACTTTAACATGCCTCTTTCACCAATGGATAGATCTTCCAAACAAAAGATAAACAAAGAAATTATAGAATTCAATAATACAATCAATAACTTAGACTTAACAGACATGTAGAGATGATTTCATCCACCAATGAGTAAATACACTTTCTTCTCAGCAGCACATAAATCCTTCTCTGAATTAGACCATATATTATGCCACAAAGCAACTCTTAGCAAATACAAAGAAGTAGAGACACTACCCTGCATTCTATCAGATTATAATGAAATAAAATTAGAAATCAATAACAAAATAAAAAATAGAAGATACTCCAAAACCTAGAGAGTAAATATTATGCTATTGAATGAACAATGGGTCGTGAAAGACATCAAAGAGGAGATTAAAAATTATTAGAGGTTGTGGCTCAATGATCGAGTGCTTGCCTAGCATGATCCTTAGAACTGCTTATGAAAATAAGTAAAATAAAGACATAATGTCCATGTACAACTACACAAAAAATATAAAATAATTTAAAAAATTCTTAGAGGTAAATGAGAACACTGACACAATATATCAAAATCACATAGGTCCCAGAGGGGACCCTATGAAGGCCATACTAAGAGGAAAGTTCATTGCATGGAGTTCATTCCTTAAAAGAATAAAAAGCCCACAAATAAATGCCCTAAAATTACATCTGAAAGCCCCCCAAAAGAACAACAAATCAAGACCAAAAGCAGTAGAACACAGGAAATATTTAAAATCAGATATGAAATCAATGAAAATGAAACTAAAGAAACAATTTTAAAAAATTGACAATTAAAAAGTTGGTTCTTTGAAAAAAATAAATAAAAGCAATAAACCGTTAGCCATGCTTACAAGGAAGAGAGAGTAAACTCAAATTACTAACATATGTGATAAAAAAGGTAATATCATGATGAACACGATAGAAATACACAAGACAATTAGAAACTATTTTGAAAATTTGTAGTCCAGTAAAATAGAAAATATCGAAGGTATTGACAAATTTCTAGGGTCATATGATTTGCTCAAAGTGAATCAGGATAATATTCACAAGTTAAATAGATAAATTTTAAGGAATGAAATAGAAGATGGCATCAGAATCCTCCCAACCAAGAAAAGCCCAGGACCAGACAGATACATAGCTGAATTCCACAAGACCTTCAAAGAACTAATACAAATACTCCTGAAACAAAACCTTACATCCCAGGGATGTAAGGTTAGTTCAACATAAATATAAATGTAATTCATCATATCAATACAATTCATTCATTATAAAATGTAATTCATTACATTAATAGACTTAAAGATAAGAATCATATCATCATCTCAATAGATGCAGAAAAGACAAAATACAACACTCATTTATGTTCAAAACACTAGAAAAACTACGGATAACAGGAACATTTTCAATACTGTAGAAGTTATATATGATAAGCCACAGGCTAACATCATTCTAAATGGAGAAAAATTGAAAGCATTCCCTCTAAAAACTGGAAGAAGACAGGGATGCCTTCTTTTGCCACTTCTATTTAACATAGTTCTTGAAAATATAGCCAGAGCAATTAGACAGGTTAAAGAAATTAAATGGATATGGATTAGAAAATAAGAAGTCAAACTATCACTGTTTTTCAACAACATGATTGTATGCCTAGAAGATCCAAAAAATTCCACCAGAAAAATTCTAGAACTAATAAATGAATTCAGCAACGTAGCAGGATGTAAAATCAACACCCATAAATCAAAGTCGTTTCTTTACATTGGTGACAAATCTTCTGAAAGAGAAACTAGGAAAATCATCCTATTTACAATAGCCTCAAAGTAAATAAACAAATAAAATATTTGGGAATCAACTTAATGAAAGAGGTAAAAGACCTCTAAAATAAAACTACAGAACACTAAGGAAAGAAATTGAAGAAGCCTCAGAAGATGGAAGATCCTCCCATGCTCCTGGAGAGACAGAATTAATATTTTAAAAATGATTATACTGCCAAAAGCACTATACAGATTTCATGCAATCCCAATCAAAATCCCAATGACATTTCTCATAGAAATAGAAAAAGCAATCATGAAACTCATCTGGAAAAACAAAAGACCCAGAATACATAAAGCAAACTTTACCAAGAAGAGTGAAGCAGGTAGCATCATTATACCAGAACTTAAACTACAGAGCAATAGTAACAAAAACAGCATGGTATTGGCACCAATGGTACAAAATAGAGGACACAGAGACAATCCTACATAAATACAGATATATCATACTAGACAAAGGAGCCAAAAACTTATATTGGAGAAAAGAGAACCTTTTCAAAAAATGGGGCAGGGGAAACTGGAAATCCACATGCAACAAAATGAAATTAAACCCCTATCTCTCACCATGTACAAAACTCAACTCAAAGTGGATCAAGGACCTAGAAATTGAACCAGAGACACTGAACCTAATAGACAAAAAAGTAGGTCTAAATCATCATGTTGGCTCACGCCCTGAATTCCTTAATAAGACTTTTATAGCACAAGAATCAAAATCAAGAATCAATAAATGGGATGAATTTAAACTGAAAAGCTTCTTATCAATGAGATGAATAGAGAGCCTATAGAATCAGAGCAAATTTTTTACCACATACACATTGATAGAGCATTAATATCTAGGATATATAAAGAACTGAAAAGAATTTAACACCAAAAAACACATAATCCTATCAATGAATGGGCCAATGCATTGATTAAGACCTGGTACATATTACATTTCAGTCCTAAGCACAGATTAGCCTATTGATATTAATGTCAGTATTTTAATGATTCTATTTGTGTGTTATATATAATATTGGGGTTTGTTTTGATGTAATCTTACAAGCATAAAATATAACTTTGGTCCCCAGGGAATCCACTTTTTCTCCTCTCCTCCTTCCCCCATTCCACTTCATTTAATCTATTGGTATTCTATTTATTTATAACTTTTTAAATTAGTGTTTGTAGATGTACATAAAGGTGAAATTCAATGTATGTAATACATTCATTTATGGACATAGCATAATTTGGTAAATTTAATTTTATTTTTTCTCTCTTTTTCCCATTGCTCATCCCTTCCCCTCAATCCCCTTTTTCTGCCACACTGGTCTCCCTTTCACTTTCATGGGATTTCACTCCCCTTTTTATTTCTTAGTTTGGTATAGCTTCTGTGTATGACAGAAAACATTCAATACTTGACTGTCTGAATCTGGTTTATTTCACTTATTCTGATGTTATGTGGTTCCACACATTTCCTATCAGATGGCATAATTTCATTATTTTTTATGGCTGAGTGTAACTCCATTATGTCCATTTTAACATGTGTGAGCTCTTCCTCATGTAAACAGAGCAGGTGGATAGTCAAATTAGATTTAGTCATAACATCATCTCAGAAAAACACATGTTTTTATAACATAGAAACATATAGTTTCCAAAGGAATGTGTCTCCAAAAGAAAATAAAAATGATTAGGGTTTGGGTGGACTAATTAAATTGTTTATACTTATGAAATGATATTCCAAACTTTCCTTGTTGAATGAATGTTGTTTCACATGCATTCAAACCTTATCATATTTTGCCAGTGAGAAGTCCACATTTTCAGGCTAGTGTCAGGAATCCCTGGGGATTTACAGAACAGAGGGATGGGAAGAGTTGCCGGGGGTGGTTATAAGTTTATACAGAAGGTTGACACTGAGAACAGATAAAAGAACGATGACCTGCTTGTGCTGCTTAAATTCCTACTCTTTCTGTTGATTTTTAAGAACTTCGAAGATTTATCACCTAATTCTTAATTCCTCAGACCATGTAGACACAGAATATTAGATAATGTTCCAATTAGATAGATAGTCCATCATATGGTGACACTATATAAAAAACTGGTGTTATTTCCAGACAATCAGGGGATGTCTTTCATCACTAAAGTGATGGGGGCTCACAGGTAGTAATGACACTCGTTACCCAGCTGTTCCTCTCTTAGCTTCCCAGACTTGATGCCCACCCATTTAATTAATTCTCTATTCACCAAAAATCAGGAGGCCATATATTCTGACTTATCATCCCAGAGGAGAAGATCAAATCATATTTTGGTGTTCCTAGATCTTATCTGATGGCTGAGGGACTTAAAATTTTTAGATTCTATGATAAGAGCTACAGTTCCCAAAGCAGTATAGTGATCCAGCTATTCCTATACCAGCCAGGAGGGGAACTAAAATGGGGGCAGCCTGTCTATGTTGATAAATCAGTGGGCCCTGGCCTTTTAATAAGCCCAGGTTCTTTTCCTTTTCTTCATCAAAATAGTAGGTTACATAGTTAAGAAATCTTGACAGTTTTGAGATTTAGGCAAGGAGTTTAAAGTGGGACTCAGGAAGCACAATTTTAGGTGAACAAGTAGTTGTCTCACTTATAATTTGGGTTGTGGAAGCAAGTGTCTCTTTCTGGGAGATCACCCAGGGCGATCTTGGGGGTAGTTCCCCAGGTACATCTTCCTGAGCTAGACATATTGGCAAACATCTATACTGACCAGAATTTTTTCTCTAATATTAGGCACCCTTTATGGCTGTATGGGAAAAGTGCAATGACTGTTCTAACTGCTTCAAGCTGAGAGGGAGCAATGTGGAGTGGGCAAGCAGTTTGGAGTCCCTTTGGAGAAACTGAGAGGGTCAAGAAGTCCATGGTAAAAATCTGGTTCAGGAAGAACAGATTGTAAATTTACCTGGGGGTGGGCACTTCTATGAGAGAAACAAAAAGACATGAGTACTGAAATAAGATTAATGCAAAATAGCAGTTGTAGCATCTGAAATCTTTTCATGAATATTATAAAAATGATAGAAATTAATAATTGTTTACCAAGAGGCAGAAGACCTGAGAAATTGTTTTCATAACAAGGCCTAACAAAGCCTAATAAGGCCCATATCTTAGGGACATAAATCTTTAACATTGTCAGAATTATCAGGAATGTAGACACAACATTTAGTTAAGTTAGTTAATTTCATCTTATTTTTGTAAAATATCTTTATTGGCATGACCTCTACATTCAGTAGAGATTTCTTTGTTACTTAGGGCTAGATAATTATACTAGCAAACACTGATTAAGTCTACTTGTGTATGAGGTTAGGAAAATATGTAGGCCTTAAACTGACTAAAAGCTTCTGACTCTGGCAATTTTTATCATCAGGCATTCTTGCCTAAAAATTTTTCTTTTGTTGCCTCCTGTCTTACTTATTTTGGGGGGTGTTAACACAAGCGTACATTTTATGTTCCATTAAAATAACTGTAGTTTATTTTAAATGCCCAGGAATGGCTGTGCTTTGGTTTTTAACAGTTTTTTCTAGGTGTTTAAGACCAAGCTGGTCAAACTGACCTTTTTCCTATCTATTGGTAAGAGTCAGCTGAGTTTCCTTGGAGGACATTCTTGGGGAACTTGTGAGCAGCATTTCAGCTCTGCTAGTGCCATCTGCATTAGGATGGGTCAAGGTCTTGCTGACCATATGGCTTTCCTTGGAAGCATCAGGCATGTCTCCCCTTTTAATGATCCTCCTCTTTTGCAGCATGTACACTCATTGGCTTTCTGTTCTTCAGTGGTTTCATTAATCTCCCTTATCTGGAGGTTATGTGGCCCAGAGTTGAAAATCTCTTCCTCCTGTCCTGGGTTCAGGCTGACTCAGAGGGCAAGAGCCAAATATTGGTTTTCTTGGCCCCTTTATTTTAACATTAATTTTTAGTTTGAACTTTAACATCTAGGAAGTCAGTTTTATCAGTCTTAAACTGAGAGTATTCTGTTTTAACTTTAATGTTTATAACTTTAGAGTTAATTTTTTACATAACACAATATCTTTATTTTATTCATTAACTTATTTAATGATGAGGATTGAACCCAGTGACTCACTCATGCAAGGCAAACACTCTACTGCTGAGCCATAACTTTAGCCCCTTTACAGTTAGTTTAATCCCTTTTAATTATTATCTGTCTACAGATGATGGCTTAATATCTCAAACTAACTTAGGTTTTGTGTTCATGAAATTTTACTTCTATAAAACATTAACAGGCATTTGTTATTGTTAGTTGCAAAGCAGGCTGAACAAAGGTTAGCTTGGCTTGTTTGCCTCAAGTCTGAACACTTAACCCCACTCAAGTTTGAATAGTCGACTTTCACCCATCTGGTATAATGGAAACTCACATCTGAACCCTGCCTATTCTGCCTGAAGGCAGAAGATGACACCCTTAGCAACTACAGTGATACAATCACTGTATGCCAACAAGGCAGCTTGTAGACCCAGAGAGCACATTAGATTTTGGTTATAAAATCTCTCTCTTTCCAGGCCCCCTTCTCTTGTTCTCTATTTCTTATCTCATTTTTGCTCTCTCTCATTCTCCCTCTAATTCTCTTTCTCTTTCCTTCCCTCTCTCATACCCTTTGTTTTCCCCTTCTCTCTCTCTCTGTCTCTCTCTCTGTCTCTCTCTCTGTCTCTCTCTCTGTCTCTCTCTCTCTCTCTCTCTCTCTCTCTCTCTCTCTTTCTTTCTCTCTCTCTCTCTTACACTTTTCTTTCTGTCTCTCTCTCTTTCTTTTTTTTCCCTATTAATCAGACACTTCCACAATAAAGGTTTCTTGGTTGTTCTGAGTGTCATGGTCACTTTTCTTTAGTTATAATAAAAATACAAAGTGAAATTAACAATAGTAAAAACATATCTAGGTTGTATATAATTTTGAACTTTGGCTGAGTTATATATTATATTTTTATTTGAAATTATAGTAAACTTTTAAATAAAATCAATCTTTGAATATAAGTCTAAATTAAGTGAAATCTGGCCTACTTTGAAGTTATTTTGACATGCTATAAGGTGGGAGGCAGAGCCTTATCTCAAGTAAGGCAGGGCTCTTCACAAATCTTAGGTGAAGTGTTTTAGTTCTAAAGCTGATCTTTGTCTCTCTTTTTAGATATTATTTTATAAAGTTTACATATATTGTTTTCTGACACTGTATGAATGTTAGCTAGCACAATATGACATACATCTGAAACATTAATTCAGAAAAGGCTGAGCGCTCTTTTTTTAATGTGGAAATGTGGCAAAAATCTTTTATAATATTAACCTTTCAACTATCAGGCTCTCATTATCTTTCAAAATACCTTTAAATTTTTATATCCCAGTGTAAAAGGTAATATAAAGTTTGGTTACAAAACATCAAATAATTTAAATAAATCCCCAGTAAAATCTATTATCCTTATAAGTTTAATTAACATTACAGACAATTTTAGTTTGGAGAATACCAACTTGATAAAATGTTCCTTTAAACCTTTTACCTGAAAGACTTGCATACCAAAATATATGAACCCATTCAATCTGTAAAGAAGAGTAATGTACCACACTTTTATCAAAGTTTTTATATTAACCAAAGTTAGCTTTTAAAGAAAAATCTAGACAGTGGAATGTAGAACAATACTTTAGAATAAACGTTGCTGTTTAACCAAGATTATTTGTTGTAGGAGATAAAATTCACAGAGACAATGTAATTAATATTTTTAGAAGGTTTTGTCATTTTAGTGTATAAATATATCAGTACATTAATATTTGTCTGTAGGGAACGATCTTGAATAGTCTTAACTATTTGTGTTACATATATAACCAACTTATTTACATATAAACCTTTTAATATTTATTTTTATTTTTAGACCTAATTACTTAATTAGACCCTTTTGTTGTTTACTTAGATGTATTAAAATTATACTTTTCCACATAAAGACTTTTTACTTAGAACCATTTTTAAATGGTTCTAAGGCTGATTTTTCTCTCTATTTTAAGATATTATTTTATAAAGTTTACAAATATTGTTTTCTGACTCTGTATGAATGTTAGCTAGCACAATGTGACATACCTCTGAAACGTTAGCTTATTTTTTAAAACCTATTAAATTTTTACTAAATATATTTTTATATAGAACCTTTTAATAATTTTTAATCCATTGACCCTCCTTTCTGTTTATAGCTTGAAATAATCCTTATACATTCCTGAATTTAGATAAATTAATCTATTTTAATAAGATGAAATATTTGTTATTTATGGTACTTTAATTGAAATGTAGTTGAAACCTCTTGACTCCTTGTATGTAGAATTATACCTTTTGGGACTTTGTTTTTATGATAACACAAAATCTTTTTTTAAGAGAGAGAGAGAGAGAGAGAGAGAGAGAGAGAGAGAGAGAGAGAGAGAGAAATTTCAAATATTTATTTTGAGGATTTTGATGGAGACAACATCGTTATTTTATTTTTATGTGATGCTGAGGATCTAACCCAGTTCCCCACATATTCCAGGCGAGTGCATTACCACTTGAGCCATATCCCCTGCCCAACACAAATAATTTAAAAAAAATTTTAAATTTACCAACTTATGAAAACACCAACATTGTTTAGGTATTTTGCCTTACGGAATTTGAGGAGTTAAGAATACTTGATATTATATTTAACAGTTAGCCTTTTAAATTTGTAAAACAATTAGATGCTTATAAAAAACACATCCATGATTAATTTTATATATGTTTAGGTGTAATTTATGTGTTTTTTTTAAACAAGGTATCAGACAAGTGCATTCAATAGTGTTAGTAATTATTTTTTCCTGTTGAAAAAAAATCCTAGAGACAATGTACATCAGACACTTTATAAATATTAACATTTTAAAAGCTGTTTAACCATCTAGAACAAAAACTGTGCATTAGTAACTTTAAAGACATTTGTACTTTTATTTATTTTTTTCAATTTAAATTGAACTTTTTAAATCATATTAACCAAAGGTATTTGGATCTATATTTAAATTTTAATTTATGAGCTCAGATGTCAATTTTTTATGGTATCAAATAAATGTAGACATGGCAATACACTTAGATTGACAGTATACCGGTGCACCCACACAAAGCAAACAAACAAAAGCCTTGTAGATTATTTTTTAAAGCCTATTAGATTGAGAGTTAACCTTTGTAAATTGGCCTTAGAATAAAGCAGAGTGTAATCAGAAAAACATATTAATCTAGGCATATTGGATCAAAATTATCAATTTGACAAATATAGAATTTTAAAAGTTTTCTGACTTTTTCTTTGAAGAGGTCATGTTCATCAAAGCTAAAAAAGTTAAGGTAATATACACAAATGAAAGGGTCTTATTTTTTTCCTGAAGGAACTTCCCGAAGATGCAGCTCCATTGCTCTCTTTGGGAGAGTCCCACAGATTGGGGTCCCATTCTAAACTGGTTTTTCTGGTTTCTTGAATTGTGGCCACCAAATTTTAGCCTGACATTGAAAAATCTTTGCACCACTTTTTTAATAGTTGGGAGTTATTCATGCTTGCAAATACTGAGAGACAAAATCCAAATTTCCTAGACAAAATTTTGCTTTTTATTATACACCTTAGGAATAATAATTTTATAAAACACTTTAGTTTTAATCTGTCCTCTATAGGAACTGACATGATTTACCCAGTTGTCCACCTGGCCTAGTTCCTAAGTGAATGAAATCTCCAGAATACATTTTTTTTTTACCTTTAGGTTTTACTTTTGACAATTCTTTTAGTCCTGTTAACAGCACTTTACATTTTAATGAAAGCTGTAGTGAGCACAGGTAAAATTATTTTAACCATTTTTTTCCTCATTAGAAACAAATTGAGGTAGAAATTAACACAGAACACAAAGGGAACAAACCAAAACAAACCAACAAACAAAAGTTCTGAAAATTGTTAAGAAAATAAGTTAAAGGGGTACAAGCAGAGATCTCTATAGAGCTTCCTTGTCTCATGATGATGGTGAAGGGAAGGAGTCCTGATGAGAGAAGAGCAGTTGTGAGAACAAAAAAAGGGCCCATGCACAACAGATGGACAGATAAGCAAAAGACAGATGGCTGGCAAAGGGACACTGGACAAATGACGAACAGAAAGGCAGAAACTATTGCAATGATAAACAGTAGAACATATGCAGGACAAGCAACAATCAGTAAGGTCACACAGGGAGACCTCTAATGGGGCAGAGACCATATCTCATTCTGCCCCCAGGAATAGATGTGGCCCCACAGGGAGGCTTCCAGTGGGACAGAGACAATGTCTCCTCATGCTCCCAGATACAGACAGATGAGGTCACACAGGGAGTCCTCCACTGGGGCAGAGACATGACTCTTCCTGCCCCCAGGCACAGGTAAGAGCTCCCTGGGAGGCCTCCAGGGAGACAGTGACAACATCTCCTCCTGTCCCAGGAAAGGTGTAAGCAACTGCATCCAATCTGGCCTTTTCCCCAGAGGAGTTCATTCATCATATCTGACAGGCCAGCAGGAGGAGCATCCTAGGATGCTATAGCCCCCAGATGGTATAGTTAAAGCTTCATCCCGGGGTTTCATAAACTGACTTCCAGACCACTCTTGCATAATTGAATCAAGCCTTTATTGAAGCACATTAGTGGCCACTGAACAGAATATAAAGCTGTTCCCCTGATCAGCCCTGAACAATTGCAAGGGTGCTCCTTATAAGCCTGAAAACAACAAAAGGGATGTTTGGGGGTCCAGCCAATGCAAGCAAGCCAGGTTACAGAAGAAGAAGACTGCAGTCAAGCAGCAGGAAGCCTAACCAATCACAGTTGGCTCAGTCACCCCAGTTACAGAAACAGAGCCCCGTTACCCTAGTTATAGAAACCATGCCCCATTAGGTAGTTCCATGTCCTTAAAGGTTTTGATAGCAAAAGGAAAAGAACATCTTGACCCAGTCATGACCCTTCTACTTGGCATTGTCATTTTATAAAATAAAGGCACAAAACAAAATGGAGTCACATTTGCTTTTGCTATCACAGTATTTAATGACAGGATTTGTACAGAATATCTGAAACCTACACTGCCTTAAACATTCTCCTCTAAAAAGCAGCAGCAAGTTCCTATTGCAACTGTCTGGAACACATTATGGGTTCTTATTTTAGATTACATATTTTCTTCTCAGTCAACAGGAAAGTTCCTGAACTTTGGAGGGTCCCCCTCCATGTAGATGAGAGGAATTACAGAGCATGCTGGGCCATTTATCCATGTCACAGTTTTCTCTTCTGCCACTATGGGGCCACTTTTGCAGAACTAGCTGTTTCATAGTTAAAATAGCTGCCAGGACTCTCTTGTACATCATTTCTTTTTTTCCGAGTTTCTCTCATCTATTGGGATGGTGGGGGTAGGGATTGTATGACATAGAACACTCTGGCATGGGGCTGTGAGTATGACACATCTGATTTGCTGGCCAACCAGGCCAAAGGAGCACCAGCCTTTGTGGGTTTTCATACAAAGCGAGTTGATGCACGGGGGTAATAAACAAACTGTGTTGTGACTGGCCACTTTGGTGGACATGAGCATTCCTGGCTCTGCACTGCCATCTGAGCATCACAGTTGGAGGAACAGACTCAACGAGAGAGAGAATGGCCTGGAGATGATTCCTCAGTCATTCATTCCTTTCTGTAGCGCTCAGAAGACATAGGGAACTCAGCCTTCCCTCTGGCTCAAGGCAACCAGATTGTCTGACAACAGACTTGGGTGACACTCAACATGGCTCACATTTGTGTGAGGTAGAGAGAAGTCTCATTGTTTCAAAATCGTACATTTGCCATTCAACAGAAGGATATTATTACTGCTTTCAAGGATCCATATGAAGTTAATTTTAAAGAAGGGCTGGATGCTGAACTGGGAGCATGGCATGGAAAGAAGGGAAAGCCCAAAAGTTTTATTACCAAGTTGTAGGAAAAAAATGTCACCAGAGGCTCTCAGTGGGCCCTCTGTGATTGAATAGACTGTGTTAAGTGAAATCTCTTTATCAAAATAACTTGAAAATATCACCCATTTTTTGATTGGGAAATACTACATTAAGGAAGGGCCACATACCAAAGAGACATGAAAATGAAATGCCTTGGCAGAATGCCAGGCTGGACCTTGCAGGAGCACTCAAGTCTAGGAATGTGTGTTGAGTATAAACCTCAGAATTCGGGCATGAAGACTCAACTTCTCTTAGCTCATTATTATGACTTTGGCATAAGGGGGGGGCTCTCTAAATGGAATTTGGAAGGCGCGAATGTGCTCACCTTCTCTCACTGTGAGTTGGAGTTTTTATTATATCACCTACATGTTACCTGCCTCATTGCCTGGTCCAGTTTCTGAGTCAGAGACTGGTCACGCTCTTATCTATAGAATGACGATTATAGTTACCTGGCTTTGTCTCTCACTTTATAGATGGTGAACCTATTCACATGTGCTGTTTGAGAAGGTGGGAATTTCTGAGCCAACCCCTTTGCCTTTCTTTGGGATGTTTCTGCACTATTGCAAAGTTAGTATGGTTAAATAATTGTATGACATAGAACACTTCTTTTTTCTTCAGCAAAAAGAAAATACCAGTTTAATGTCATTGGTAAAACTGCACTTCTTTTGGAGGAAGTTTCCAGCTCTTATCCTTTTAGAAACAGTGTACAAGCTCCACCCTGAACATGGCCAGGTTTTCCCTGGGGCTCTCCTGTCAACTTTTCAAGAGCCTCAGTGGAAGAGCTCAGATCTCTAGTTCATCTGTATTGGATACTCATGATGTTGTTTAGACTTGCACATATCATAAAGAGGATGTTTAATTTTTGCCTTTGCACATTTCCAGGAAAGTTATATTGTATTTAATATTTGATCAAAAATCTGTGAAAGAGAAAACATCAAGCACATTCAAACACTTCTATTCATAACTAGATCTCATGAGTAGCTATTTAAAAAATGTTAATGGATATATTTGAAACTAAAATTTCTTGAGCCATGCAAGTATTCATAGTTTGATAATTTGCACATACATAATTTCTTAATGACTAAATTGTGTTTATTTCCATGGCACTACTCAAGTTTTACTACTGAAGGTACACTTAGAGGATTTGAGAGATGAAACGAAAGCATTCTGCATATTTGTATTATCCTCCAAAGATAATACCCTGTCTGTAAATCGTACAAGGAAAAATTATGAATGAGATCAGACAGTTCTTATCTATGGACTTCACATAATTAAATACAAGATGAGTAGTTTTTTTTTCAACAAAAGGCACATTTAGTGATGTCAAATGAACAGAAATTGGGTGATTTAAAAATTATTAAAATTTAAGTCAACTGAATGGAATGTTCCAAAAGAAATGTGAATTTGTGGCTTGAATTTGGGACTAAACTGTTTAGGTATTTGACTCAGGTCCTGACTACTGTAAAGAAATTCATGAGCTCAAAACCAGAGGCCAGAAAAAAAAGGCTACACTCTGCTCAGATTATCTCTCCCAAACATTGAGGCTTGTTTATCATATTCTAATTCTAAAATTCTGAGATCTAATGACCATCTGAGAATTCTATACTGCTATTCCTGCTGAAGAGGCATTATTTCCTATTCACGATTTTCAGTTCAATAGTATACTAGACAGGCTGTAAGATCCATATAATTGGGGTCTCTGTGCATCATGAAAACATCATCCCTGAAACATAGCAACAGGAAGATTTATTTTTAAGTGTTAGAAGCAAAAATTTAGAGCAAGTACTTAATTTGCTGACTTCCATTGGTAGAGTGGCATCTCCACATCTATTCCACATTGAGCTGGAAAACTGGAAGGTGACCCCATTTTGTCAATTTTCACTCATTCTTTCTCACTCCACAACATACATGAGAATCACTGTTATGGTGTTGGTGTCCCTCAGAAGCTCATGTGTGAGGCAATGCAAGAAAGTTCAGAAATAAAGTGATTGAATTGTGAAAGTCTTAATCTACTCAGTACACTGTTTCCTCAGTAAGGATTAACTGGATGCAACTAAAGGCAGGTAGGATATTGGTGGAAGAGGTGGGTGTCTGAGTGCCTGGCTTCAGGGCATACATTTTGTCCCTGGTTAGTGGAGTTTCTGTCTGCTTCCTAGTGCCATGTCCTAAACTTCTTTATTCCTTTACACTCTTCTGCCATGTTATTCTGCCTCACTGCAAACCACAGCAACAGAGTAAGCCATGTATGAAATGAGACCTCTGAAACTGTGAGTCCAGTGGTTCTTGTCAGGGTCACAGTAGTGAAAAAGCCAACTAAACTAATCACATCAACATGGTTAACTACAGAGTTGATTTATACCTTTAACTTTCTAATTTTCCCATTATTCTAGAAAGATTCATGAAAGAAATGAAAAAGATCTGGGGAAAAATGAGTGAAGTGTCCTTTTGGATGTCTCGGGGAAACTCACTCACTTTCTCTTAGCTATTATTTTTTTTACATCCAGGTGGAGAGAATGTTCAAAGTTGGCAGGATTTCAGAAACAGTCCAAGCACATGAGAAAATGATACAGAAAAATAGACTTGCTTCTATTCATACTCAAGGACAACTAGTGAAACTGTGGCACATACCTATAGTCCCAACCACTCTGGAGGCTGAGGCAGGAGAATTACAAATCCAGGAGTCATTCTGAGGACCTTTAAAAAGATATATCTGCCATTTGTCCCAGATATCCCACTCCTCAGTCTATACCCAACATAGAGAACATGGCAAAATCTTATCTCAAAAAAAAAGTATAATAATGACTTCAATATGTACAATACTTAAAGAAAATTCAAGATTGACTCTAAAATCCCTTTTCTAATATCTCTTTTATTGTTTTCTTTTTTTGCTTTTAGATGTCTTAGAATAAAATCTTCCCTCTAATCTTCTCTTTTTAGCAAGAAATTATAAAAGGTGGCATCACTGTACCAGAACTTAAACTATACTACAGAGCAATAGTAACAAAACAGCACGGTATTGGCACCAAGATCGACTGGTAGACCAATGGTACAGAATGGAGGACACAGAGACTAACCCATATAGTTGCAGTCATCTTACATTAGACAAAGGCACTAAAAACAAACATTGAAGAAAAAAAAACCTTTTCAACAAATGGTACTGAAGAAACTAGAAATCCATATGCAACAAAATGAAATTAAAACCCTATTTCTCACCATGCACAAAACTCAAAGTAAATCAAGGACCTAAGAATTAAATCAGAGTCACTGTGCCTATTATAAAAAAAAGTAGGCGAAAATCTTCATCATGTCAGATTAAGGCCCAACTTCCTTAATAACATTCCTATAGCACAAAAATTAAAACCAAGAATCAATAAGTGGGATGGATTCAAACTAGAAAGTTTCTTCTCTGCAAAAGAAACAATCAGTGAGGTGAATAGGGAGCCTACATCTTGGTAGCCACGTTTTACCCCTCACACATCAAATAGAGCACTAATCTCTAGGGTACATAAATAACTCAAAAAGTTAAACACCAAAAAAACTAGTATCTCAATCAATAAATGGGCCAAGGAACTGAAGAGACACCTCTCAGAAGATGATTCATAATCAACAAACAAATATGTAAAAAATGTTCAACATGCCTAGCAATTAGAGAAATACAAATCAAAGCTATTCTAAGAATTTATCTCACTCCATCAGAATGCAGCTATTAAGAATACAAACAACAATAAGTGTTGGTGAGGATGTGGGGAAAAATGTACACTCATACATTCCTTATAGGACTGTAAATTGGTGCAGTCAATATAAACAATAGTATGGAGATTTCTTAGAAATATGGAAATGTAATCATCATTTGACCCAGCTATCCCTCTCCTTAGTCTATACCCAAGGGACTTAAAAACAGCATACTTCAGGGACAAAGCCACGTCAAAGTGTATAGCACCACAACTCACAATAGCCAAACTGTGGAACCAACATAGATGCCTTTTAGTAGATGAATGGATAAAAAAAATGTGATATATATGCACAATGGAATATTAGCAATAAAAGAGAATAAAATCATAATATTTCAGGTAAATGTATAGTTTGAGAAGATAATGCTCATTAAAGTTTGCCAATCCCAGAAAAACAAATGTCAAATGTTTTCTCTGATATAAAGAGGGTGAGTCATAATAGGGTTTTGGGGGAGCATGGGAGGATTTAGACAAACTCTAGATAGAAATAAGGGGTGGGAGTGCTAAGGAGGGGGCATGGAGGAATAAAAAGATGATGGAATGAGATGGATATCATTTCCTTAAGTACATATATGAAGACACTAATGGTGTAAATACACTTTCTATAAAACCAGAGATATGAAAAAATGTGCTTTGTATGTGTACTATGAATTGTAACTCATTCTTCTGTCATATATAACAAGTAAAAATAAAAATAAATAAAACAGATGATTCAGAGTGGGAGTAATAAACAAACTTTGTCTTGAAGTGGAGTGCACTGGGACCTGGACTTCAGGTATGAGAATATGCAGGCACCGAACAAGAGAGAGACCACAGTGAGGTGGGAGCTGCAAGTGGCAAAGGAATTTCTCTTACACTGTGCAGGATGAAGCCATAGGATGTAGAAACCAGGATGATATTTTATTTATCCTGAGTCCCTGGGGAAATAAGGAGTGGAGACCAAATGTGATGCCAGAAATAGGGGATAATGTGTTCATAGTGATATGGAACTTTTGATCCAAGAAAACAAATTGTAGAAAAACAAATTTTCTGTTTCTAATAATCTAGCAGCTAAAATTATTGAAATATACTTTTTTTCAAACAAAAGAAATCTAAAATCTGCTTTCATGACCATGATGACTCTGAAATTCTAAAATTTCTAGACTTTATTAAGGACCAAAATTTATGTCTCCTCTCAGTAAAAAAAGTGTATGTATGTGTATGTATATGTGTGTATATTATGTGTGTGTGTATGTGTGTGTGTGTGTGTGTGTGTGTGTGTGTGTGAGTCTGTATATATGGGGTTATTATGTGTGTGAGCATGTGGGTGTTTTATATGGTTTGCTTGGGTTTGTTGCTCATTTTATGAGTCAGAGTTTAAGAAGCTTAGCATCTAATGTGTGTGTGTGTGTGTGTGTGTGTGTGTGTGTGTGTGTGAATTATGTTACTGAATCTTGGTCACATATGCCACCCAGAACCAGCAGTCTGGGCAGCTAAACTTATGGTTACTCATGGAAATTTCCTGGTATACCAAATAAAACACACACACTGTACCTTTGAGAGCTCCTCTGCTCTCGGCCTCAAGCTCCCCAAATGGTAGAGTGAGAAAAGTCACCAGAGGCTGGAAAGAGAGAGAGTTAGCATGTTCAGAGGTGAGCTTTTATTGGGGGAGGACCCTCATTCTTTAAAAAGTTTCATCCAAAAAAGGTCAAGAGGGGCAGGGTTACAGGTGAGATATTCGAGCCCTGAGGCTGTGGGAAGGAACACCTATGCATAAAGACACATTTGGCTACTTCAAGGATTCAGGAAATATCTAGGTCCCTACAAAAGGAACCAACAGAACCTCTTCCAATCACAAGAAGGAGAATGCCAGTCATTCAGCCCAACAGTCCCCCTCATATTCCCACTTTTTCTTTGAAAAAGCAGGAGACAGGTCACTTTTTTGAATCCATGAATCCTTATTTTGAAGGCTCACCATCCTACTATTTCAATGGAGAATTACTAGAGAGAATTAGTAGCAAAGAGAATAATACAAGAATATAACATGCGGAATGTTTAAGAATGTTTACAGTGTTATTTGGTCAGCTAAAAAGTAGGATCTGAAAAATCAATTTTACTTTTTTTTACATCTTGAATATAATGATGGAGCTCCAAAAGATCCAAGCTGTTACTATTGTTTTGCAAAATACCCAACAAATGGTTTCTAACCTTCTTCCAATCCCATTGGGAAGCATTCTATTTGGCTAGCATGACATTTAAGTCTTTCCTTGAATTTCAAATCTAAAAGTTTATTACTAATATTTATGACAGTAGCCTCTGTAGCATTTAGCTTAGTCTCAATTCTTTCATCAATATTTATTTGATTATGAAGAGCCATGGAAGTATTCTGAGCCAAATTATTAAGAAAATTTGCATATTGAATATTTTGAGATATGGCCATTGAAGCAATAAAAGAAACCAAGGCTACAACACCCATTATTATAAGCACATTTAGATCTCACTAGCTGGGCATGTATTTGTTGTAAGAATTGAAAACCAGCTTCAGTGCACCATGGCTCTGAAATATTAGCTGGTAATAAGACAAAATAGGGCTGATGGAGTATCAGCATTCCTTGTCCTCTATTATATCTGGTGATACAGTTAAATTACATTTATTACATGTTACAAGATATCTATAATCTTTCCATTTATTTTTTACATTCCAGTAACTAAGACATAAGGAGATTGAACACAGGCTCATAAGCCATAGCAAGAACCTTCCTTATAGTTCTTACCTATAAAGTCTGGTAAAGGCTTGCAAGTAAAATGTAAGAATTCTAAGGCAGCAATTAAGTACCAAACATCTTTCTGAATGCCACCTTTGCTGAAAGTCAAGACGTTGCTAACAAATCCTCCAGGAGTTGGCAGTACTCTTGTATAACTGCCTTTTGTCAATTTTAGGAGACCAGTACAAAATATACCCACTATTTTTAGACACTTTATATTGTAGTGGAAAAGTATTTATACAATATATCCACTTAGGAAGAGTGCCAATTTCTATCGCAGAATGGTTAGGACAATGAGGTATTATTCATGGAAGTTCTGCTGAGATGACTGGTTTGTTATGGGAAAGTACCATTTTAATAACTCATCTAATATAAGATTTTAAGTCTCCATTAACAGTACAATTAGTTGGTCTAAGTCTCTTAATTGCTGTCTTTCCCTCAAATAACACTTTTAGACAACCAGCACGTTTATCATGGAACCAACACAACATGGCCAGAATAAGTAAATCCTGTCACATCATTGAGAGTAATATGAGTGTCTGTAAGTCCTCCCATCATATGTGAGTCATTAGTAAATACTGGGATGAATTCCCCAGTCCACACAGCTGGGTGTAGTAAAGGTGGATCTGGAAAATATGTACAATAAGTTTCTCTCTGATTACCTTTTACCCAACAGCTCAGTAGAGCTGTTACTGTAGCAAGCATCACCATTGGAGTTTTAGCTTTACCTTGCTGTCAAATCATCTTGTAGCCCATACTGTCAATTTCTTCAGGTCCTTCCATGAAATTAGCTTCCGTGTTTGGTTTCTCAGGGTCTTTTTCTTCACTTCTTTCGAGTTTTTTAAACTGTTTTTAGTTGTAGGTGGACACAATATCGTGTTTTCGAACTTTTGAGTGAAGGCTTCTCTGGGTCCATCTTCAGTCATTTGAATCTAGTTTCAAAGTTCTCCGTGCCTGATGGTGTGTTCAGATACCCCAATAGGACAAAAAGCACCTTCTGGAAAAATACAAGCATGACCTCTGCCCCACATAATCACTGGGTCTTGTCCTTTCCCTTGATCAGTTTGTAAGTCCTAAAGGGCCTGTTGCTGTGGAAGAAATGTGTCACTCAGTGCAGTGTGACCTTCTGAGTCATAATTTAGAAAATTTAAAAAACATAGAAAATTATTGAGGTTATGTTGGTGAATCATAGTCCATATCTCCCTTTTAGGTTTTGTAATTGTAGCTTAATAGATAAATGAGCTCATTCTACAATGGCTTGACAATGAGGGTTATAAGGAATAACTGTTTATGGTAAATCCAAAACTCTTGGTGATATTGTTAAAAAGAAGAGCTTACATAAGCCAGTGGATTATCAGTTTTAATCTGTATCATAGTGAGGTCCTAAGCAACTTAGCAAGACTCTCTTTTAAAATAAAAAATAAAAAGGTTGAGTAACAAAAACAGTAAGAAATATTAAAAGATCCATTTTACAGGGATCTGCATGGTGGTGAGCAGGTCATTCCATGGATAAGGCCAGCCTGCAGTCCCACCAGGCAAGTTAGAAAGTCACTGGCCCACATAGAGGGGCAGTGTGCAGGCTTTTCAGGCTTTTTCAACATAACCCCATGATGCACATTTTGTCCTCACTGATTAATTCTCTCAGTTCTCTTTGATTTGGTTTTGATCTCTTTTCCTTCTTGTTTTTTTGACTATTGGGATGATTCTGGTTGCAAAATGGCTGAACTCCTTTTACCTCTGACTGTTTGCTGACTCATAGAATTCAGTGACTTCACATTTAGTAATAAGTAAACAAAAGGTGGTCTGTGGATTTGTGTTTACAAGCAGTTCTGCAGCATTTTGTAACTGTGTTGGGAGTGTTCTGGGATATGTGGAAAGAAATATGTAACCCATGTGAGGTTGAAAAATCAACCGGGTTTTTTAGAAGGTCTCTTGAAGTTTCAGGGGAAAATGGAATCACAAGATTTTGCTCCAGGTAATAATTTTTGGTGGTAATAATTAGCTATGTAACTGTATATGGTGAGTTAAAATTTCTGGGGGTTAGTTGCTCTTTCATAAAATGAAAATTATAGCCATACATATCTCCTAGAATTGTTGAATGGGTTGTGCCATTTAATGAAGGAGAAGTCCTTACAACAATAAAAACAAAATATTAGAAAAAAAAGTAGAAGGAATTGGACGTCACTTTCCTATGTTCATATATGAATACATGACCAGTAAAATTCCATATCATGTACAACCACAAAAATGGTATCCTAATTTGAATAAGATATACTACAAGTATGTATAATGTCAAAATACAATCTTCTGTCATATATATAGAAAAATCCCAAATAAAAATTTAAAGAGTTAAAAATAAAGACTAGCTAGTTTTTATTGAGGTAAGGAGTGTGTGGGGGTGGGGTGTACCTCTTTCTCTGCACTCCCAGTTGAGAAACCTCTCTAGACTTTAGAGCTCAGAGCTTCCATTGCAGGTGTGTCTTCTTTGAGATCCTGCCTATTACACCTTTGTGCATCATGATCATACGATCTCTTGGTTTCTGACTGAACTGCAGGAACTTATGGACTTTAATATACAAGATAAGTAGAATAATGAAGAAGGGATGTGTTTTATATCAATTCTGAGAGAGGCAGGCAGTTATGAGAAAATCCTGTGATTCAGATAATAAGACCCATGGACATCTTAGGTCAATTATAGGCAATATCCATCACCTACTTGAGGAAAGAACTCTAGTTACACCCAACGGCTCACACTTTCCTTCCCTTTAGTTCCATTGATTCTGCTGTTTTTATATTTTTTGAAAAATGAGTGAGTTTAAAAAAGGAAAAAATGAGTGAGTCAAATCTTGCTACAAGTTTCAGTAAAGTATTCTTTTACTTCACAGAACTCATCCAAATTTATAATTCAAACTCTATATATATGGGTTTTTTTCTCTTGCTGTTTAATGTTTCATTCCCCCAACAAAGGTTAAAATTCATGAAAGACAAGTTTCTGAATAGTTCATGTGTAATGCTTGATACAGGTCCTGAACACAGTGGGCATAATCTCATTCTACCTGCAGTGACTATGGGGTGAGGAACATTCCTCCTTCAGTCCAAGAGGATGTGTTCCTGGACCCGATAGTCTTCACACCACTCCAAACACAAGGCCCAGAATACTTGGTTATTTCTTCTCCCTGCCACAATGCTTAGATACTGTCTGCCACCCAAAGTTGGCAAGACGAAAATAGTCCCTATTTAAAAGAAAAAGCATTTGAGAGCTGAGTTTAAAAAATCATCTTTCTTTTTTTCTTTAATTCCATTTTTTTCTTTTTGCATAACTTAAGATTATGACCTGTGAGTTTTGAATGTAAAACAAAAGCCAATTTATTTGCCAGTAGAAGTAATAACAGGCTTCTCAAAAGAGATATTATGTGACTGAAAATGAACAGGAGAATGGACTGTCCCATGCCAAGAAAAAAGCTCCACCTTTAAAATTGATAAAAATGTTTTTTCTTATACCTCTATGATTACTTTATTTGGCATCCTACAATTGCCTGTTCATGTGTGCCCCTCTCAAATCAGCATGGTATCTGGGGCTGAATCTCTATATAACCAAGTATTTAGAGCAGATCTTTATATTTAAACTATGGAACAAACGTAGGTATCTTTCAACAAAAAATTTGATATATATATATATATATATATATATATATATATATATATATATATATATACACACACACACACATACACACACACACACACACACAATGAAATATAACTCAGCCTTAAAGAAGAATAAAATGGAATTTACTGGTAAATGGATTTACCATTAATTTTTTTTACCAGCAATATTATATTAAGCAAAATAAGACAAGTCCCCCAAACAAATGTCAGATGTTATCTCTGATATCTGGATGCTAATTCACAATAAAGGGCGGTATAGTAAAGAATAGAAGTACTTTGGATTAAGTAGAAGTGTGTGAAGGGAACGAAGGGGGTTTATGAGTAGGAAGTATAGTAGAATAAATCTCTTAGTTATATATCATGTAGAGTTACATGGATAGTGTAATTATATATGCACATAAAGTAATACTTTCTGATCCATTTCATTATCCTTTCCTTCTTTGTATTTTATTTTGAGAGAGGGTCTATCTAAGTGGCATAGGGCTCAATGAATTTCTGAGGCTGGTTTTAAACTTGCAATCCTCCTTCCTCAGCTTCCAAAATCTTGGAGATCATAGCAAGGAATAAGTTGTCCTACTGCTCAAGATAAATTAGGAAAGACTATACCAAAATAGGTGCTACGGGAGCTGGATTTTGAAGGGTAAGCTGAAGTCTTTTGTGAGGCACAAAAACATTCTAGGTACAGGAGCCTGTGTAGCCAAAGATTTATGGATGTAGCTTGTTTGGATGAAGGTCTCATGTATTCTCATGTTAGCAGCTATGGTGCCATGAACACGTAAGGAGATTAAATGCTAATGGCTTTGCTTGAGTTCTCATAATATAAAATAACACTTGGCATTATTGATTACACAGTGATATATTGATTTTTCCACCAAATATGAACTAAGCATACTACAGTAGTTCCAGGCCAGATACAAAATCTAGGTCTGGCCACTCACCCCAAAAATCAAACTCAAAGGGTAATTGTAAAAAGCAAGTAAAGAACTTTCATCTGTGTAGCCATCCCAGGAAGACATATTTTTAGGCATATCTTCAGGGTGCGGACTTGTCCTGAAGGTTTTGATACAAGAATTAGAGCAGTGGGGAAGAAGTATGCATTGTTAAGCAATCTTGCCCAAACTGTTGTCTCATGGATCACTATCTCAGTTCTAGCACTGTGAGGTAGCTTCTGAGAAGTCCTAATCACTTGAAAGGGGTAAATTTTTACTTACTGCTCAGGATGTTCATCTACCAGACCTTGGATACTAGAAAGGCAATGTAGATGTCATGATATGATTTCTTTTGTTGAGGGAACACTCTCCTCATAGTGATCTGTCTACAAGGCTCTGCCATTCCTGGAAGGAATTGAAAAATGAATGAGAAATTCTAGGCACCACTCTGGGGCTCTGAAGAAAAGCTATTGTAAAAGCTGAGGATCAGGGTTGGGGCTACAGTTCAGTTGGTAGAGAGCTTGTCTTGCATGTACAAGGCCCTGGGTTCCATCCTCAGCACCAAACAAACAAACAAAACAAAACAAACCCCCAAAGCTGACAATAAAATGTCCCTTCAATCTTGCCTCAATCTCCAAGGTGGTATCAGATTAGGTGTATTTGGGACTAAACATTCTTATTTTGCTAGTTTTTAGATAAACACTCCTTAAATGATTAACATGTCGTGTGCAAAGCTGTGTAGTCACAAATATTAGGTTAGTAAAGGATACCTAATGAAGGCAGAATACCAAGATTTATTATTCTTTTAGTTACCCATTGGACAGCTGCTGGCCTCAAAGTTAATGAAATTACCAAAGGAAGTTTGTTTAAGTCAATGGCTTAAAAGATCAAAGGAGGAGAGTGCATGATTCTTTGCCAACTGCAAAGAGGACACCTGACCCCTTCAATTCCAGGAGATGCATAGGTGGCCTTTCCACTGGCTACATGCCTGGCCCTACCTCCTTTCCTAGCACATAAATTGGCCTCACTGAATTGCAGCTTGACACATTTTGGCAAAAAAGCCTGCATAGCAGAAAAAAAACAATTCAGAAGACAGAACTGCTGAAGAAAAGTGGTGATGGACCTAATCCCCAATTCTTCCATAGAGACCTGGGTCCTCCTGGCTATCTGTCTGGTGCTCCTATATCTGTGAGTAGCTGTCCAGGCTCCTCTCCTCTGTAACCCTGGAGGTGGGGACCTAATCATGTTCCTCTTTCCCTTGTCTATATGAAAGATCAAAAGAGATGATGGAATTGAAATTTCTATAAACATTTAAAAAGTTCCTATTGAGCATGCCTGGCCCCATCTCCTTTCCTAGCACATAAATTGGCCTCACTAAATTACAACTTCACACATTTTGTCAAAAAAGCCCACATAGTAGAAAAAAAATTCAGAAGACAGAACTGCTGAAGAAAAATGGTGAGTTCCTGTGGATAGAGCAATTGGTGTTGAGATTTGTTTCTGGGGGTTATCTGATTGACTCTGCGTTTGCACGTAGAGGAATTAAACAGAATTCAGCATATACAGATAATTAATAACTATTATCACATGCAGTGGGAACCTCACTCCCTTTGAAGCTTAGGGAATTCTGGGAACACCCAGTTTACTTGGAATTTGTCTCTTTATCTTCTTGGATTTCCGCCTATTGTAGAAGACATGCAAGAGGACTATCCCCTGTGTATGTGGTGACTCCTTCCCCCTTTTGCCCCCAGCACCCTCTATATAATACACCAATTTCCCCTCAGACTCACTGGAAGGTTGACTGTACAATTCCCTCTTTTTCTCCTGGCACTTCCTTCCCTTGTAATACTCAATTATTTCACCCTGAAATCCACAGAACTGTTTCTTTCTAAATGATAAGTGTCTAGAGCAGAGAATACCTGACAGAAATTTTAAGAAGTTTTATTCTTTCCTTTTGTATTATTTTTCCTCTCTCTGAGATATTAGCCTCATAAAGAGACTTATTTCCCCTCAATATTAAATCTTCTAGCAGCCTGAACAACATCACAAAGCCAATTTGGCTTTACTTTTTTTCTTTACACTCCAACATGAACGCATGAATAAATATCATCTAGTAGAAAAATTGCTTTTACTAATGGGATCCTGACATCATGAAACTAGGGAAAGAGGTTATTTTGATTGTAGGTAGGAGAGACTCCACACAGGTCACATCTGACATTTGTCTCAATTTCACTCTTAAAAATAAGGAATCAAAATAGCATGAAAATGAAAATATAGATCTGACTTTTATTCTCTGAAAAGAAAGGTACTAATTCAGGGGTTTTGTGGCAACATAATCCTCTCTCTGTAGAAATTTTCTAGTGAATCAATGTAGTTTAATTTTACTGTATGTAATGACAGGATTTGTACAGAGTATGTGAAAACTATACTGCCTTTAACATTCTCCTACAAAGAAGCAGCAAGTTCTTATTCAACTGTCTGGAACACATTATGGGTTCTTATTTTATATTGCATATTGTCTGCTCTGTCACCAGGACTGTTACTGAAATTTGGAAGGTCACCTTCCATGTAGCTAAAAGGAATTTCTGGGCATGTTGAGCTATTTAAACATTCCAGACTTTTCTCTTCTGTGCTACTATGGGGCAATCTTTGCAAAACTGGTTGTTTCTTGATTGAAGTACCTGCCAGGAATCTCTTGTTCACCATTTTTCCTTTCATCTATTATCAATGCAGATAGGGGTGAAGATTTTAGGATCCAGAACCCTCAGGCATGGGGCTGTGAACATGACACATCTGTGTTGCAGGTTGGCCAGCCCAAGGAAGCACCAGCCTTTGTGGGATTTCATACAAAGAGAGTTGATGCATAGAGGCAATAAACAAAACTAGTTTGTGATTGACTGCCTTGATAACATGAACATGCCTGACTCTGTGCTGCCATCTGAGCATCACCAGTTGGAGGATCAGACTCAATGAGAGGAGGAATGGCCTAAAGATGATTCCTCAGTCATTTATTTCTCACAGAAGAACTAAGAGTATAAGGGAACTCAGCCTTCCTTCTTGCTCAAGTCACTTAGATTGTCTGACAATGGACTTGGGTGACAGTCAACATGCCTCACATTGGTATGATGCCAATGGAAGTCCCAGTTTTCTTAAATGTCACATTTGTCATTCAACAGAAATAAGAATACTATGACTGCTTCCAAATATCTATGTGAAGTCAAATTTAAAGAAGGGCTGAATGCTGAACCAGAGACATGGCATAGAAAGAAAGAAAAGTATGAAAGGTTTATGTCCAAATTGCAAGAAACAATGTTACCATAGGTCCTCAGTGGACACTCTGTGCTTGAATGGATTTGGTTACCCAAAATCTCATAATGAAAGTCATGTCAAAGCATTGGCCCTTTTTTACTAGGAATCTCTACATTAAGGAAAGGTTAAAATACCAAGACACATAGCAACTGCGATGCCCTTGCAGAATGCCAGCCTGATCTTCTCAGGCACATTCAAGGCCTGGAATGTTTTTTAAGAACAAACCCAATTATTGGGGCCATGAAGACTCAAGTTGTTTTACCTAATCATTGTGCCTCTTGTGGCAGGAAGTTATCTCTAAGTGTTGTTGGAAAACAGAATGTGTCATTGGAGTTTTTGTTGTTATGTATCACCTACATGTTACCTATCTCACTGCCTGGTCCAGTTTCTGAGTCAGAGACTGGTCAGTCCCTTATCTATAGAATGACAATCAGGGTGACCTGGCTTTCTATTTCACTTTATAGATATATAACAAATTCTCATGGGCTATTTAGGAAGCTGGGAATACCTGGGCCAACACCTCTGCCTTTATTTGGAACTTTTCTGTACTACTGCAAGGTGAGTGTGCTTGAGCTCCCTCTATTTTTTCTCCTGAGTACAAATGCCAGTTTAGTGCCATCAGTAAAAATGTCCATCTTCAGGAGAAATTTAGTAGTTTTTATTCCTTTGAGAAACAATGTTCAGGCTCCTCCTGGAGAATGGTCAGGTTTTCCCTGGAGCTCTGATGTCAACTCTTCAAGAGCCTCAATGGAACAGCTCGGATCTCTGGTACATCTGCATTTGATCTTCATGATGTTGTTCAGACTTTGAATTCGTCATAAAAAAAGATGTTCAACTTGCTGGATGCACATTTCTAGGACGATTATATTGTGCTTAGTATTTGAGCAAAAAGTCTGTGAAAGCGGGCATGGTAAACACCTTCAAACACTCCTATTCTTTGCAAGATCTCATAAGTCCCTTTGTAAATAAAAAATCGTCATGAATGACTTTGAAACTACAGTTTCTGAAGTACCCCAAGCATTCATAAGTCGATAATTTGCACATACTTAATTTTTGAATGTGCAAATACCCTGTGGTTATTTCCATGGCTTCACCCAAGTTTTACTTCCTGTGACATATTTGGAGGATTTAACAGATGAAACAACAGCATTCTGCATTTTTTCTTATCATTCAAAGATAGCACCCTAGCAGTGAGTCTTAGCAATGAATAAGTATGAATGGGATAAGGTAGCCCTTGTCTATGGATTTCACATAATTAAACTCAAGATGTGTATTGTTTTTTAACAAAGGCAGTATCACATATAAAATGAGCAGTAATCACATGATTTAAAAAAATTAAAATATAAGTTACCTGAATGGAATGTAACATGTTTCACAAGAAATGTGAATTTTCATCAAGCCTTTGTCAAAAACCCATTTAGATATCTGACTCAGGGCCTGACTACTGACAGAATTTTATGAGGTCAAAAGCAGAGGCCAGAAAAAAAGGCTACACTCTGCTCAGATTATCTCTTCCAAACACTGAGGCTTATTAATCATAGTCTAATTCTATAATTCAGAGCAGAATTATAGATCTCCTGAGAATTATAGACCCCTTGACCCCCTGAGAATTCCATTCTGCTATTCCTGCTGAAAAGGCACTATTTCCTATTCACGCTTTCCAGATCAACAGTATACTTGATAGCCTGTAAGATCCACATAATTTGGGGTCTCCTTGTGCATCATGAAAACATCATCCCTGAAACATAGCAATAGGAAGATTTCTTTTTAAGTGTTAGAAGAAAAAACTTAGAGCAAATACTTAATTTTTTGACTCCCATGAGTAGGAGTGGCATCTCTCCATCTTTTCCACGTTGAGCTGGAAAAATGGAAGGTGACTCCATTTTGACAATTCTTACTTATTCTTTCTCACTCCACAACATGCATGAGAATCACTGTTATGGTTGTGATATCCCTCAGAAGCTCCTGTGTGAGGCAATGTAAGAAAATTCAGAAATAAAGTGATTGAATTGTGAAACCCTTAATCTACTCTACACTATTTCCTCAGAAAGGATTAACTGGGAGCAACTATAAGCAGGCAGTGTGTTGGTGGAAGAGGTGGGTCACTGGGGGCCTGGCTTCAGGGCATACATTTTGTCCCTGGTTAGTGGAGTTTCTGTCTGCTTCCTGATGCCACGTCCTGAGCTGCTTTATTCCTTCACACTCTTCTGCCATGTTATTCTGCCTCACCACAGACCACAGCAACAGAGGAAGTGATGTATGAACAGAGACCTCTGAAAATGTGAGCCCAGTAAGTCTTAGTTTTTTACATAGTTCTTGTCAGGGTCACAGTAGTGAAATAGCCAGCTAAACTACTCACACCAACATGGTCAACTTAGAGGTGACTGGTGCCTTAAACTTCCTCATTTCCCCAGTATTCTAGGGAGATTCATGAGAGAAATGAAAAAAGATCTGGGGAAAAATGAGTGAAGTGGCCTTGAGAATGTCCCTGGGAAACTCAATCACTTTCTCTCAGCTTTGATTTTCACATCCAGGTGTAGGGAATGATTCAAAGTTGGCAGGATTTCAGAAACAGTCCATGCACATGAGAAAATGATACAGAAAACTAGACTTGCTTCATATTCATACTCAAGGACAATTAGTGAAACTGTGGCACACACCTGTAGTCCCAACCACTCTGGAGGCTGAGGCAGAAGAATCACAAATTCAAGGTCATTATAGGAAACATGGCAATACCTTGTCTAAAAAAAAAAAGAGGATAATTTCTTCAATATGTGCAATACTTCAAGAAAATTTAAGATGGACTCTAAATTCCCTTTTCTAAATTGCTGCAGTCTGGCTGGGCACAAATTAACTGAGACACCACAAAGCCTTGTAGGTTCAAACAGCAACTCTTTATTCCTGAACTCTCAGGGGCACTCTACACACACTTCCCAGGAACACACTCCCTCCACAGGGCTCCACTCAGCCAATTCTCTCTGAACTCCAAGAGAACTCAATGGAACGCCAAAGTAGCCAGCGCCAGAGGCAGCGGGATCCGCCCTAATCCCAGAGGCACCCTAATCCCAGAGCAGGGTCATCTTTTAAACATTCTCTCTAGCAAAATGCCAGGCGTCATTCCTACTAAACTGTGGCTCTCAACACCAATATTCCATTTATTTTCTCTTCTTTGCCTTTGGATGTCTTAGAATAAGAGCTTCCCTCTAACTGCCAGTGATGGACCATATTCCAGTCTGATTTCAAGGGATTCTAATTTTTTAAAAATAAATGACAGCAGAATGCATTACAATTCTTATCACACATATATAACACAATTTTTCATATCTATGGTTGTATATAAAGTATGTTGACACCAATTCATGTCTTCACACATGTACTTTGGATAATGATGTGTATCACATTCCATCATTTTTGCTAACCCCCGCCCCTTCTTTTTCCCTCCAACCCCTCTCCTCTATCTAGAGTTCATCCATTCCTTGCATTCAACCCCTCCCTAACCCACTATGAATCAGCTTTCTTATATCAGAGAAAACATTTGGCATTTGTTTTTTTGGGGATTAGCTAACTTCACTTAGCATTATCTTCTCCAATGCCCTCCATTTACCTACAAACGCCATGACTGCATTCTCTTTTATTGTGGAGTAAAAATTCATTGGGTATATATTCCCCCCTCCCTTTTTATCCATTTATCCACTGAAGAGCATCTAGGTTCGTTCCATAGTTTTGCTATTGTGAATTGTGCTGCTATAAAACACTGATGTGGCTGTGTCCCTATGGTATGCTGATTTTAAGACCTTTGGGTATAGACCAAGGGGAGGGATAGATGGGTCAAATAATGCTTCCATTTCAAGATTTCCAAGGAATCTCCATACTACATTCCATATTGGCTGCATCAATTTGCAATCCCACGAACAATGTATGAGTATGCCATTGTCTCCCCATGCTCACCAACATTTATTGTTGTTTGTCTTCATAATAATTGCCATTCTGACTGGAGTGACATGATAGTAGTTTTGAGTTGCATTTCTATGATTGCTAGAGATGATGAATAGTTTTTCATATACTTGTTGATTGAGTGTATATCATTTTCTGTAAAGTGTATGTTCAGGTCGTTTTAAAAAATACAAATATTTATTGATTAAATTTGTGTCTTGGAGTAATCACAGCTTCACAGAAATTTGCTCCAACACTGTTCAGGGAAGTTTCATATAACTTTTCTTCTGTTCTTCCCAATTGACATGCTTTGAATATCATATTACTGATCTCTGAATGTAGTCTATTCCTGTTACTAGAATAACCAGAAATTGACATCGATACAATCCACAGAACTTATTTAGATTTTACCAGTTTTATGTGCCCGTGTATATGTGTGCCTATGTACATTTGGGCAAAATTGCTGCTGTGGATAAATCCACATAATCATCAGCTTTCTTGGGATATAGTGATCCCCAAGGCTCCCTCTTGCTAGTCTTTTAAAGTCCTGATGGGTCACTTGTCTTTTCCTCTTAACAGGGTCTCCATAAGAGCAAGTATTATCTTTTATGGGGGAGGCTAATACATGAAAAGCTTTGCCTCTGACTTCTATGTTGTTCTTGTTTCTCTTCAAAAAGTTATAGACTTTACAATTTACATAAAAACCTATGATCTATGTCATGCTCATGGTAAAACATGGTGAGGGTTCATTTCTCGTTGTTGTCTTGTTTTGTTGGCCTGTGGCTCTCCAATTGTTTCAGTACCATCTTTAGAAAGACTGTTCTCCCTCTGAACATTCTGTTTTCACCATTGTCAAGCATCCATTTGGGCTGATAGGGTGTGTCTATTTCTCACTCTGTTTTATTTTAGTTGTGCCTGTGTTCTTCTCTCCATTGTGTTTTTTCGTGCAATGAGTCTCATTACCATTTTAAGTATCTACCTTGGGGGATGGTGACTATGTTAATAAAGCAAAGGAAAAAAATATTTTATCATCCTGGGGCCAGGGTTGTTTGGCTCAGTGTTAGAGTGCTTGCCTAACAAGTGTAAAGTTCTGGGTTCAGTCCCCTGCACCACATAAAACAAAAAACAAATAAAATAAAGGTATTGTGTCCATCTACAAATATATATATATATATATATATATATATATATATATATATATATATATATATATTAACCAAAAAGTTACCATCTTAACTTTTCTATGCATGCATTTGACCCTTAGTTCAAAAAGATGTGACACCTCGTCTGGGGGAGTCCCTAGTATTATTATCAGAACAGGGAAGACTAGTGGACTCTCTCAGTGGGTTTTATTGTAATAACCTGGTCTTTGCCTCTGGATTGTTGGTTTTTCTGATGACTTCATAGCCTCAGAATGCTGAGCTGACATCTCAAACTCCTGTCTCCTGGTGTGTTAAGTTAGCATTAGAGACTATCATACTGTTTAACTCCTAATTTTCTGTTATATTTGTAAACCTGCTAAGACTGACTCAGTTTGTGTGTTTCACTCCCACTTTATTTTTTTTTTTGAGAGAGAGAGAGAGAGAGAGAAAGAGAGAAATTGAGATTTTATTAATATTTATTTTTTTAGTTTTTGACAGACATAACATCTTTGTATGTATGTGGTGCTGAGAATTGAACTTGGGCTGCACGCATGCCAGCCTAGAGCACTACGCCTTTAGCCACATCCCCAGCCCTCCCACTTTATTTATGTTGGTCCTTTAATTTTTCATAAAATTTCAGAATAAGCTTGTCTGAAAAAACCCACTTGGTGAGATTTTGATAAGAATTCATCAAATCTATAGATTGATTTGTAGAAAATCTGTATCTTTTCTGGGTTGAATCTTTCAATCCATGTTATGCTTCTCCATTCCTTGAGATTTTCTTTAATATCTTTGATCAACATTTTATAGTTTCCAGCATAGCAATCCTGTACTTGTTTTTATATCTGTGCCTAATGTGTTTCATTATCTTTGGAGTGACAGTGAATAGTATTGTGTTTTTAATTTTTTTCACATTTCAATTGTTGTTATATATAAATGTAGCTTGTTTTTGCATGGTAATACTGTATCTTACAACCTTGGTGAACGTATTTATTAGTTCTAGAAGTTTTAAAATATTCTTTGAGATTTTCCACATTGATAATTTTGTCCCCTGAAGACAGGGTCACTTCAGGTTCTTTCATTTCCAATTTACATGCCTTTTTAAAACATTGTCCCATTGCTCCCATAAGGATTTACAGTATGGTAATATTGGATAAGAATGATAAAAGTAGAAAACTTTAAATTGTTACTGATCTTAGGAGAATAGATTCACCATTTCACCAGTAAATGTTATGTTAGCTGAAGGTCTTTCTTGTTGGCGTTGGGGTTTTTTAGTATATAGAGTCTCTTTCAGATTGAAGAAGTTTTTTTTTTCATTCTAGTGTTTTGAGCTTTCATCATGAATGAGCACTGGATGTATACCTTTATAAACAAAACACAGTGTTGGAAGCTGAATGACAGCTTTGAGCAGGTTGGATTGACAGGCCAGTCTCAAGCTGGGAAACATAATTATCTTTCCTTTTTATTCTGTCCCTCCATGTGTGTGTAGTGGTGGATGATTCAAAAAAAGTACTTCCATATAATTGCATTATTTTTTCAGAATTAAGAAGTTTCCAAACTTTTAAGTTATTAGCTACTATTTTAAAATGGCTATATCCTGGCATCCCTTGCAAGATATTCATGCTGTACATATATGGAAAATCATAACTGCTCTGGGCAACCTAGTTTTCCAAGGTTATCTGGATGACTGTCATCAATCAGTTTTTTCCTGTGCTGCCTGTATAGGATGCCCTAGGTCATAATGCTCTCTGTCCCCTGGGAGAACAGTTTACCTACCATGAGGGGCCTTTGTAATATAAATAATATATTATTATATAATTTAATATAAATACTGAACACACATCTGGTGGCTGGGTATGCCCTCTACCCTCACAAGAGAAGAAGAATTTGAGATAAAAGTTTATGGAGCATCTAGCACAGGATCTGCCCCCTTGTAGACAATCAGTAAATAACTGATTAAAAAAACTGATGCCCGTTTAACAAGTTCTCTACAATGTGGAAACTTCCAAAACATACCTCGTACAAAATGTCTTTTTCTTTGGGAACTTCAGGTAGTTTTGCTGTTGGGATTTGTGCAAAAAGCTCTCTTTGCAGGAAGGGATGAAGAGTGGAAGAGACTTTGAGTCTTGCTGTCACCAGTGTTCTCCAGTGGGAAACTTAAGGAGGTAATAAACTAAAAGGACTTTAGTTAGAAACTTAAATAAGGATTTGGAAATGGGACATACATGAGAACATCATCGTTTTCCAAAGAATATTCCACTAAGTTTGAAATTTTTAATTAAAAAAAAACTAAAAGTAAATATCAGAAAGATCAATAAAGTAGAAGGAAGGGAACAGAGGGAAGGAAGAGAGGATAGAAAGGGGAAGTAATGGGACTGAGATAGAACAAATTATTTTTCCATGCTTTTATAATTATATCAAAAGGAAACATTGCTATGTATAAATAAAAAAACTAAATAAAAATTTCAAATCACCTTTTGTCTTTATGTCTTAGAAGAGATATTATTTAATTAATTATAAATATCTCATACTTTATAATTCTGGGAAAACCAGAGCCTCCGGGACTCGATTCTCCTCTAACTGTGGGTGGATTTGTGTTTTGTGCTTAGACGATCCCCATCATTAAGCAATATGGAGACACATTGGTGAAGTACCTGAGCCAGGAAGTGAAGAAAGGCAAGCCTGTCACTGTGAAAGACTAAGTAGCAGGCAGGTCTGGGGTTTGAGCTGTTTTAAGACCTTCCAGCAGCCTGCCAGGGAACTGAAATTACCACTGTTGAGCTACTTCCCTGACCAGACAAAAGTAAGTGTGGGGGTATCACAATCACAATGGGCCACCGCAGGAAGAGAGGCTCCAGGATGAGGCAGGGTGCTGGGACATTTGTGTACAAAAACAGAATTAGTTTATCTGCTTGATCGTCAATGTGGATATTATGTTAGTCAAAACACATGTTTTACAATGAAGAACATGATCACTCAGAAGTTGAGGGTAGAGCCTAGGGAATGTTGGATGGGGGGAAGTTTCTGGTACCTATTGAGCAGGGATATAAAAATATAACACAGGGCTAGGGTTGTAGCTCAGTGGCAGAACACTTGCCTAGCATATGTAAGGCACTGAGTTTGATATACAGCACCACATAAAAATAAACTGGCAAAATAAAGGTTGCTGTCCTCTACAACTAAAAAAATATTATTTAAAAAAATTTAAAAAAGAAAGATACAATGCAGGCTATGGAACAACAAATCTCTTCATGGTTGCACTGAGAATATCAGCAAAATACAAAATATGAAATATTCTCACCACTTCTTCCTCCAGTCTCAACAGAGATAAGGTCCTGAAAGGATATGGATTACAACTACCATATCATTTGTTGTATAAAATGGGTTATTTTGACCCATGAACAACCACTGATACTGTTTTGGGAAATCTGAGAGAATATGTTCCCCAAGTTGTGAGCTCATTCAAGTACATTTTGAGGAAATTTTCACTGTTTTAACTGAGGATATTTTTACTCATTCTCTTTTTCGAGATTCTTCCCTTGGGGCAACTTTGGGTCCTGAAGTGCAGGACCTCTCAGGAGTTGTAGCAGTGGGTGTAGAGAAGAGGGAACAAAGTTTCTGACTCTCCCAACAGGGTGTTGCTTTTATGTGATGTACTAGAGAGGAATCAGCTCTGGGCACAGACTGTGCTTAGGCAGGACCTAGGTCAAGGTCACGTATCTTGGATCCCCTACCAGGAGTCAATTATAACACTCTGGTCCTGCTGAAGCTCCATACTTAATCATCTTTTATCATCTACACTCCACTCACTGAGGTAATTTATCTGATTATGGGTGTCTGCTTCTGTGACTGAACTCCTTGAGCTCACTACCCTAGTGTCTCTAACTCCCCTGGCACAGGGGCAGCTGCCTTATGGCATTTGATAGGAGCATGGACTAGTCATTTGATCAACAGATAATTCTGACAGTGTGTGAATGTGCTCATATCACTTCTTCCAGCATGTGTAGTAGGAGAGTAAAGCAGTACAGATTAAAATTTTACATTTCTTTCTCTACTCAGAATTTTGGGGAAGCTACAACATGGACGTGATCGTTAGCACCTCCTTTGGAGTTAATATCAATTCCCTCAACAATCCACAAGATCCATTTGTGAAAAAAGCCAAGATCATCCTTGGTTCAGAATTTCTCCATCCATTTTTTCTTATAATTAGTATGTGGATTATCATTTCTTCTTTTCTTTTAAAATAACAACTTCATTAAGATATTATTTAAATACTATATGATTCCTTAAAATGTAAAATTCCATAATTTTTAGCATGATAAATGATATGTGCAGCCCTCACCATTATCAAAACTCAGAAATCTCATTATCTTTTAGATGTCAGCTTTCAAAATCATTTACCCTAAACAAACATTACTGTATTTTTGATTTCTTTAGCTTTGCATATGATGTATACATTATAAAAATGGTGACATGGAATATGTGGTCTTTTGTGATGCAAAGTGATATCATTTAGCATTTTCTTTCCAAGTGAAATATATATCAGTACTTCATGTTTATGGCCAAATAATATTCCATTGTATAGATATACTACAATTTAGTTATCCTTTAATCAGTTGATAGACATTTATGTTATTTCAACCTTTTGGCTATTATGAATGGTGCCATTATGAACATTATTGTGAAACTTGTTTGTGAACTCTAGTTTTCAATTTCATCTGAGTGTAAATTCAGGAGTGAAATTGCTGTCTTACAAATTACTTCTGTCAGTGTTTTCCATAATAGCTGTACCATTTAATATTCTTACCAAAAGTGTATGAGGGTTCCAGTTACTTCACTTATTTTCTAACACTTCCTGTTTCCATCTCTTATTTTAGACATTGTAGTGGATGTGAGATGGCAACTTATGTGGTTTTGATTTGCATTTTCCTGTTGGTTACTGATAACAAGCAATGTTAATCACTTTTTTATTTGTTCTTTTTAGATATGCATGACATATTTATAAAAACATAAAGTATACCTTATTCTAATTAGGATGTCAGGCTTGTGGAGGTACATGATGTGGAGATTCACTATGAGGTGTTCATCTATGTACATAGGAAAGATAATTCAGATTCATTATTTTAAAGAATGTTTATCCATATCTTTTGCCCACAATTACCTGAAGTATTTGTCTTTTTCTTTTGAGGCTTAAGAATTTTATTGGTGTGAGTCTGTATCATGTACAAGCAGAGGAAGAAAATCTTGTGCTCCATTTGTGTACAATGTGTGAAAATGCATTCTACTGTCATGTATAACTAATTGGAACAAATTAAAAATAAAAGAAAAAAAGAATTTTTAAATAATTTAATTGAAAAAATACTTTTTCATATATTTCTTACACAGTTTCTTATCAGATTATGATTTGCAACATGTTTTTTCCGATTCTATAGATATCTTTTTATTTTTTTTGATAGTGTCCTTTGAAGTACAAAGTTTTTAGTTTTTTTTCAGTTTATTCCTATCATGGTAGGTTCTACATATTCCAACCATTAAAGTGAATGAGCTGGATTTCAAAATCTTCAAATGTATTAATCTCAAATCTGGAGTGTTCACAAAAGAAAAGCAATTGACAATAGATGCATGCAATTTGATGCCATTTATATAAATGTTAGAAACTCAACAGTTCTTGGAAACTTAACATTTAAATTATATATGATTTATGTCATTTCCTTTTATTGTTTGTGCTTCAAGTATCAAATGTAAGAATTGATTAAAACCATATGGACTTACATAATTTTTATTGTTTACTACTAAAAATTGTGGTTTAGCTCTGATATTAAGGTTTCCCAACCATTTTAATTTAAGTTTTACATTCAGGGCCTGGTGAGGACAACATGTTATTCTTTTGCATGTGGCTATGTAGTTGTTCCAGCACCATTTTTTGAAGAGTGTCTGCCCCATTCAATGGCCAGGGCACCTTTCTCAAAATTCCATGAACCATAGACATGTGGGTTAATTTCTGGACTCTAAATCCTATTCCATTTATCTATATGTTTACCCATCTTCTAGCCACATTTTATTTTTACTTTGGAATAGTTTTTGAAATCAGGAAATGTGAATCCTACAAATTTAATCACATTTTCAACATCATTTTAGCTATTCTGTGTCCCTTTGAATTCTATGTGAATTTTAAATCAACTTGCCAATTCCTCAAAGAAGCCAGCTAAGATCCTGTTACAAAGTTCATTAGGATCTGCAAATCAATTTCAATACTATTGCCATTTGGACAATATTAAGTTTTCTGATCCACAAACCTGAGATGTTTTTCCTAGTCATGTATATCCTCTTTCTTTTATTTCAACAATATTTTGTAGTTATTATTGTGCTTGTCTTGCACCTTTGTTAAATTGATTCCTATGTATTTTATTCTTTTTAATGTCATTCAATATAGAATTATTTTAATTTCTTAGTTTTTCTTTTGGGTTGCTTATCACAGTGTAGAGAAATGCAGTTTATTTTTGTGTACTGATCTTGTATCGTGAAATGCTGGTGAACTTGTTATTACTTACAGTACGCCAAGAGAAGTGGTGAGAGACGGATGCTTGTCATGTTCTTGATTTAGGGTGAAACTATTAAATTATTAAGCTACAAGTTTTCATAGATATCCTTTATCAGATTTACAAAATTTCATCCTAGTTCTAATTTGCTGAGGGTTTTATCACAAAAGAATGATTTTGAGGATTATTTTTCCAGAGGGAAGGTTGGTTTTGATTTTTATCAAATGTTTTCTTCTGCATCAATTGAAACAATCCTCTGTGTTGACTTTTTATTTCATGAATTTGGTGTATTACACAACCATTTCCTGTGTTGTCTTTGCTTGGTGTGAGTATTAGGGTAATATTGGCCTTTTAGACTATATTCGGAAATGCTCTTTTAATTTTGGAATTGTTTGTGAATAATTGGTATTAGTTCTTTATTTTGTAGAATATACTATTAAAACAATCCAGATCTGGGCTTGTATTTGTGAATAATTTTCTATTACTAATGCAATCATATTACATTTTCCAAGTTTATTCAGGCTGTATATTTACTTCTCAATCAATTTCTGTGGTTTGAGCCTTTTAGGATTTTCTGCACAAATATATGTGAACAATCTAATTGTTAGAATTCTTTCATAATCCTTGTCCAATGGTAGTAATAAATTCTTCTATCATTTCTCTTGCTATTCATTTCTTTTTTAATATTTATTTTATTTTTTAATTAACATGTATGAGTTATGTAAATAAATGGGGTTCCATGTGATGTCTCAACACATATACACAGCATACACAAATGAAATAGAGCCTTTCTATATCCACCTTGTGCCATAGATTTTTCCAACCTTTAATAATCATTATTATACATTCATGTAAAATATTTTACCTTCCACATATAAGAAAGAACATGTGGTACATGAACTGATGTGTCTAGTTTAGTTTATAAGCTGAATGTCCTCTCATTCCATCCCCTTTAAGCTACAAAATACAGGATTTCATTCTTCCTTATGAATACATGTTCCATTGGGCATATATGTATATGTGTGTATATATATTTTTTATTATAATATATATTATAAATACATAAATACCTAGATTGAATGCACATCTCAGGTATTAAGAATAAGATAGAAATAAATCTGGATGTACAGATGTTCCAATCATTTAGATAAAAAATAGATTAATATAAAATGTGTTTTATATATCTATAGAGCATTACATTTGTAAATGATATATATTTTCATAATATAACAAATTTTAATAAACTTAATGACTAAACACCCAAGTAATCCAGTTTAAAATGAGGAAAATGCTCCAAATAGTTATTTGTCAAAAAAATACAAAAAATTAAAAATACATGAAAAAACTATTCAATATCACTTGGTGTCAAGGAAATGCAAATCAAAACTACAATAAGACATCATCTCACCCTGGTTAGAATGACCATTATCAAAAAGAGAAAGAATGAATGAAAAAATAACAAATGCTGGTTAGATGTGGAGAAAAATTTCTCTTACATATTGTAGGTAGAAATGTACAACATTCTGGAAAAGAGTGTGAAGGACCCAAAAATAAATAAAAGTAGATATACCTTCTGATCCTGATGCACACTTCTAGTACATATTGAGAGGAAATATCATCATGTGAAACTATTATCCCTTTGTATTTCTTGGTCAATCTGGCTAATGGTTTGGTGATTTTTATGATATTTTCAAAAAGGTAAGGTGACTTATAGACACCTTTTGTTTTTGTCAATTTTATTTCTTTTCTATTTCATTTGTTTCCACTTGGGTGTTTATGATTTTCTTTTTTATGCTTGTCTTTTGTTTAATTTTCCCTTTTCACCATTTTATGATTTAACTTAGACTATTGACTTGAGAACTCTCATTTATAAAACCTATACATCTGTAGCTGTATGTTTATGAGCGCTTGCTTTTGCTACTTCTCCTAAGTGTGATATAACATGTCTTCACCTTAATTCATCTAAAAAAATTCTAGTTGCCTTTGGATACCATCTTTCATTCTTGTCAGTTGTATCTGGAAGTTTTATGTTTAATTTGTATTTTTGTCTGAGTTTCCTGATTTTCCATCTGTTATTGATTTCTGGTTTCATTTCTAGACAGCTGAGGAACATAGGCCAAATTGTACCTATCCTGCCTATTTTTCCTTGAATGCATAATTAAGTATAGCACAGACTATGAACTGGTTTACCCAGAGACCCTATTCCAATACACAAAAGGGTAAGGGGCCAGGGAATGTAATCCTCTTCCTTTGCTCAGTCCAGTGGCATTGATGGGGCCACTGATCCCCTGCTATGGTGGCTGCAACCCCATGTACGAAGGGCCTTGCTCAGACATGAACCAGACACCAGGTACTGGCCACAGAGGCAATGGCTTCTGGTGGAGAAAACTGATGATTTTTCTCTTCTGTATTTTTTAGAAAATGATCAATGCTCCTGTGATGTTGCCTTTTCATCAAAGTTTCTCTTTATATTTTCTTTCACTTTTTTCTAGTGATATTTCCATTCCTTAGACCAGTGTTTCAAGCATTAAGTGTCTACGGGTTTTCAGCAAAATAGATGAATTTAAATAATTAAAACATATGAAAATGGTAGGAGACCTTCAGTGACACACAAAATTATAAGAGGTTATGAGGGGCAAGGGGGAGGGGGAAAAAAAGGGGAGAGAATTGAACAACAGCAGAGGAGGTAGAGAGGGAAGATGGGAGGGGAGGGGAGGGGAGGGAGGATAGTAGGGGATAGGAAAGGTAGCAGAATACAACAGTCACTAATATGCCATTATGTAAAAATGTGAGTATGTAACAGAAGTGAGTCTGCATTATGTAATTGGGGAGTTCAAAACCCAATTGAGTCAAATGTATGAAAGATGATATATCATGAGCTCTGTAATGTTTTGAACAATCAATAAAAAATGGGAAAAATAATTTAAATAATTTAATAATTATTATTTAAATTATTTAATAATTATTTAAATTATTTAATAATTTAAATAATTTAAATAATTTAAACTAGATTTTTGGTATTATTTCAAACGCTTTTTTTGTAAATCTAAATAAAGCGAACTTCATAGATGTTTGCTCAGGTTGCTTCACGCATGGGTTACATAGGTAACCCTGATCAGGTTTTATAATTTGAACTCTATGAGCAGTCCTTCCCTTCTAAGCGTCCAGGCATGCCTCTTGATAGAACCCATGAAGTTTAAAGATGGAAAAGACCTTCAGGGAACAACATGCTTTCTCCCCCTAAAGTTTCTCTTTCTCTTTGTAGTGCAAAAGGAGAACATTTGAGTCCTACAAAGTATTGAGTATCCCTTTAGTCTCATTCTCATAGAGGAATTCCTTTAGTGTTCGTGGTACCTCCAACAGAGTAATCTTCTACACCCAAGAGAGAGAAGAAAAGACAATTGTCATGGAGATTGAGAAGTTCCAATTTGGGAAATACTAGAAGCTTGCAGAAAGTACCTGCCCCATCTCAGACGTACTAGAGACCTACTTTTTCTGAGATTTAAGTTTCTTCCTGCTTAGAGGGTTGCTACCTGACTGCCCTAACTTCTCAAATAAAATGGACACCACTTCTGTCTCCTCCTTTCCCATATGGAACACGAACAAATAGAAAAGAAATTGCATAATAAATGATCAGTCCCTAGAAATAAGCCATATAGAACCTTGCTTTTTGTGACTCAATGAAAAGTGTATTCTTCACAGGAGAGAGTCCACATACTTCCATAAATGCAACACATTACTATTCTTAAATTTCAGATATTTTGCAAATATTTTTTGCATAGAGAGAAACACAAACATTAGATTGCGTTGACATTAGATTAGGAGAGATAGAGAGATACAGAGATACACAGAGAGAGAGAAAGAGAGAGAGAGAGAGAGAGAGAGAGAGAGAGAGAGAGAAATAGAGAGATAGAGAGAGAGAGAGATAGAGGTGTCATTTTTTAAATTTTAAACTTAAAAAAAGCAAAAAATTTAGAGCCAAGTACTCTAAATCAATGAAAAGTCTCTTCTTAAATATTTCTTGAATTCTTCCAAGAACAAGTTTCCCTCTAAGTCACCATTGAGAGTTCATGAAGGGCAAAAATGAGGTGATGTAGTTAAGTGGTATGATGTACTTAATATACAGGAAAAATGGGCCTCCAAATGGGATGCTTTTGGGACAAAATATTAACTTAGATGATCATAAAAGTTTGGAGTAACCAATATCAAAAGAGAGGAATTAATGGGTTCTGCATTAAATGGGAGGACTACTTAGAGGAGTTTGGGGACTGAACTAGAAGTTGAAAGATGAGAATAGAATGAGGAAAATGGGAAAATAAGATTCAAAGAGTTACTATTGAAATGTAAAAGTAGTTTTTCTGCAACAGGATGCCAGGAAGTTTGGATCAATTAGGAAAACACTGAACTGCATAAATGCTTCCTATCTTTAAGAAATGATTGATGTCAATGTTTCTCAACTTTGTATCAGAATGAGACCAACAAGGAGCTTTTAGAGTCAAACTCTAGGCAAGTGATTTTAGAATTTTGGAGATGAACCAAATATCTTGTGTTTTAAAATTCTGTGTTGATTTCAAAGTTCAGAAAATAGTTGAGAAAAACTGTCACAAAATTTCCATAAGTTCTATTGAGGAAAACAGCACTTGACATCATCCAAACATGATCTTCACAATTCAGGATTGATTATGTAAAGCAGCCTCATGCTCATTTGAATTATAATCGAGTTTATACTTTAATAAAGTTCAAAAACACTGTACATAAGTATATAAACTTAATCTCAATGGATTCTATCTGATTGTTTATACTCTGTTTTTATAAAGCCACAGATATAGAGCTCCAAAACTGAAGAAGCCTAACATGGCACAAGTGTCTCAAAAGAGATTATTTGAATGATCAGATATTTTCTTTAAATAGGTTTCTCAACTAAATGAAACTACCCACAAGACCTTACTTTTTCATAAAGTGTCCTGACCTGTGTTTCTTTACAAGGATGGAAGGAGAAGTTCTGCAGTAATCTGATGACAGCAAGTTTCATGTTCATGAGAGCAAACTTCATGCCAATGCAGTTTCTTGGTCCATTTCCAAAGGGCATGTATACGTAAGGATTGATGCTGTCCTTGTTCTTCTTACTGAACCTGATTTCACAATAGTAGATGAAAACAAGTTATTGAGACATAAATCTATGAAACCTACATAATTGGGGTTGTCTCTCAAATATTCATAAGCAGCAAAACACAGGATTCTTTTGTGGAATGGTCACTTAAATCCTGCTGTGACTTTGCTTATAAGAATTGAAACCTACAGAACTTTTTCATTCTCCTTACACTAGAGGAGCTCTCTGTCTTGTTAAGATGTAATGAATGCTATTTAAAAGAAAATATGTCTTTAAGTACTGAAATTATATTCAGGATTGTGATCCATACACACTCTGAAAAAATTAGAAAATGAGCATATAAATGAAGAAAAGTGTGTTCCTGCCTTAACTCCCACTCCTGCATTTCATATTTTTATTGATGAAGGAGGAGAAAATTCTCATACTATAATTACCTCTCTTCTCTATACTTTTTTTTTCTGGATCTTCTTGTCTCCCTTCCTTCCTCTCTGTCTTCTTTTTCCCAATTCCTCTCTTCCTCTACCTCCTCCTCATTCATCATTTTTCTCCTTCTCCTTCTGTCTCTGCCTCTCTCCCCATAGAATATTATCATTGTCTTCTGAGTCTGTCTCATTAGGTTACAAATAATTCCTGGAATGTTGAACCCAGGTTTTATTCAAATTGAGCCCTAGTTATTTGATTACTTTAAGGAGAAAGTGTTGATTTGGAGAAAGTGATAATAACATTGTGATTGTTTTTAAATGTATTCTTATATATTTGAGAACATTTTGGCAAATTTATAGGTGATTGTGATTCAAAGTAACATGGAATCTCTTGGAGGGTGTGTGGTGTGTGGAGGGTCTGATGAGGTTGGTTGATAGTTGTTTGGGCAGATGATGAGCAGATGCAGAAGCATTGAAAGCGTTTTCCAAACTACTGTCTGTAGATTATGCTTGCGTGTATGTCAAGAGTCCTCCATACCATACATCTTTGTAATTTTCCTCATCCTGGTCTAGTTCCTGATGCACCTTAAGCATTTAGTATCTTATCATGCCTCAGTGAATCAAAGAGATGTGTAATGTCTGATTTTGTATCTGTGTAGTTCAAATGTTGGAAGTGCTGAAATTGGAGGAAACTGGCATTGAGGAACTCATAACCAACAAGACAAGGTCACTCTAATCAAGAAGTGTAAAGTTAGGGGCCAAGAGAAGTCTTGATCCCATGCCACCTGACGCCCCCCCAGACACTACCCTGAAAACTTTCTCTATTTTGATCTTCAGTACAACAACAGGAAAACAGTAACTCTTTCCAGAGTGCAAACTGTGAGGTTGGATCGAAATTTTCAGAAGACCAAGGTCAAGTCATATTTAAGGATGAATATCTCAGGTGTCTTGGGGGCAGGTTACTTGGCTTTGAAAGAATCATCAACTTTGGAGAGTATGAGAAGCTGGCCTATAACACTCCAGAGACAAGACTCAGAGGATCTGAGCTCTCTCCATCCTCAGTGAGGCTGCTTAAATAATCTGGGTGGTGGGGGTGGGTTCTCAGGCCTTAACTTGTATTTAAAAATTGTGCTGGAGGAACCAGGAAACAATGTTTAACCAAGTGAAAGATAGAAGTGCTTCCTAAAGCTGGTAGAAAATTCAAGGAGCTAAAGTGAACAGGACAAAAACCCTAAAACGATTAAAAAAGATAAGCACCTAAAATAAGAGAGTGGTCAAGTGGCAGAAAGGTTTATAGATTACTGTTAAATAAAATAAAAAACAGTTCAACATCAAATGAAATGTGATAGCATTTTAGTCCTTAAAAACTACACTTTTTTTTAAAGAGAGAGTGAGAGAGGAGAGAGAGAGAGAGAGAGAGAGAGAGAGAGAGAGAGAGAATTTTTAATGTTTTATTGTTTAGTTCTCGGCGGACACAACATCTTTGTTGGTATGTGGTGCTGAGGATCGAACCCGGGCCGCACGCATGTCAGGCGAGCGCGCTACCGCTTGAGCCACATCCCCAGCTCAAAAAAACTACACATTTTTACAAAAATGTCCATACTGACATTTTGCACATTAATAATAGATAGGGCTTATCTTGATGTTCTAGGGCCTTAAATGGCTATAGTCATTTATTATTTCTAATGTTTGTTTTCTAAAACAATTACCACTTTGTAAAACACTTCTTAAAATTTTCTTAAAACAAGAAAATTTTAAAATCACATGTATGCCATCTGCACTAAAAGACCTAAGAATATGTGTAAAACAGCCTCTTAAGGGTGGATTTCCTTTCTCAGGAGCCCTGTACCTTTCAGGGTAGAACTTTTCAGGTTCTGGCCAGTACATGGAGTTTTGATGAAGACTATATGTTGGTATAGCCACGATTGTTCCTCTGGGAATGAGTACCCCATTGAGTTCAACATCTTTTTTACAGACTCTCAAAATTCTCTCAATAATTGGATATAATCTGAGAGTTTCATTCACCACCATGTCCAGATACTTCATCTCAAATAGTACATCATATGTAACAGGTGCCTGGCAAGAAAGAAATTTTTGTAAATTAAGATTTGGAAATGACTTAAAACTCTGTTGACACAGTACACTGATGTTTTCAGAGCTCCTCAAATAACTCATATTGGTAAAATACCATAGCATTTACAAAGCATTTAATGACCATCATGATTTTAGAACTTCCCAATGGCACACTGAGATGCCCAGAGATTTTACCTCTCCTCTCCCCTCCAGGTGCCATTCACTCACCTTATTGGGCAAAGTCTCATCAATCTCCTGCTGAAGCTTCTTCTGGATATCAGGGTGGGTGGCCAGTAGATACATAATAAATGAAAGAGTGGTGCTAGTGTTTTCATAGCCAGCCAAGATAAAGATAATAGACTGGGCTGCAATCTCCAGATCAGATAGAGCTAAAAGGAGGGGAAAGACAAATTAGTCTAAGCAGGTCCATGCACATTTTATAGTTTACATGAAGATAAATCAGAATGATGATCCAAAATTCCATGAGGAAAAACTGGAAGAGCAATTCATAATGTTCCTTATTCTGCCACCACCCTACCATGAACAAAACTGGGTGATTTCAAGGGACAGTATGAATGTCCAACAAACAGTATTTTTCAAGTGTGCCTTGCATATCATGAAAGTTGTTTAGCTATAAATAGTGGGTAACACTCTTCCCCTGGGGAAAAAATTAAGCTTACTGTATCTAGAATGTAGGTTGAAGAACCTTGAAAGCATTTGCAATACTGGAATCTTTGCAGGGAAAATAAAGGCAATGATTGACAGAACTATACTAAGCCACAGAGAAATTTTTCTACACAAACTGTGGTCTATGGACCAGCAGCATCAATAGCTTCAAGGAGCTTATTAGAAACATAGAGTTTCAAGCTTCGCTCTATAGCTACCAAATTGAAATCTGAACTTTCATGAGATGTGGTCAACTCTGTTCACAAACTAGCCTAAGAATCATCAGGTAATAGAAGAGCTGGGGCACCAGTCTTCAAAATGGATGATCTCAGGGTGTGCAGAATCTATACAGAGAAAAAAAACCCAGAAGAGTAGTGATTAACTAGAGTCTAATGAGTGGTATTAAAATCACACAAGAAAGAATGTGTTGATACAGGGTATTAGGCAGAAGCCATAGGACGATGGGGTTCAGTGAGTGGAATTAACATTGCTTATCAATCTTGGGCTGAATGTCATCTTTTCTAGTACACATCCCCTCTATTTGCTGAACTTCATAATCATCAAACAGCCTTTGTGATAGAAGGTGTTGTTTCTTTTGACTTTTCTCCTGAAAAGTCACGTTCAAGTATTCATCTCATTGATTGGAGAAATGATTACGATTTGTTGATACTCGAATACCTGAAATAAACATGGTATACATTCCAACCATGTAATTCATAACAAAAAAAATGCAAAATGAGTGTGAGAAACATCTACATGGAATTCTAGCTTACAGAAGCTTTCTATGATGCTATTGTGGGAAAACTCAAATCGAGTTTTCCCCACTACTGGCATAAACCCAATGATACTGAAATGAAATTGGATTATAAACTTAAGTTACACTTTTCAGTACAATCTGGTAGCCACTAATAATATGTGTCTATCTAAATTTAAATTTTAATAAATTAAACCTAAATAACAATAGAAAGTACACTTCTTCAGTAACATTACCTACATGCCAAAAGCTGCATAGCCACGTGTCTAGTGTTTACTGTATGAACAATATGTATATTTAGTACTTCCTTCACCACAGAAAGTTGTAGTGGAATCAGGGAGAGGATTACTGCTTCAACCATGTATATGGACTCACATAGAAATATTTATATTGCTCAGTCTGCACTAATATATTTTATACTTATATCTTTGTTCAGAGAAACAATCTAGAAGAAACTACAGTAGTAATGGTCACATTACACTTCCAGATTTTTGTTTCTAATACAGTCTCTCACTTAAAGGAGCCAGGGCTTCTAGAAAAAATGGGTAATTCCAGGCCTGATCAGAGGAAATAGACAAGGAACCTAGAGTTTCTTGCACCAGAAAGCAAGAATGTTCTCCCAAAACAATATGAGAAAACATATGCAATACTGTGTATGTTTCTACAATGTGGATATATATCATTATATAGGTATCAAAACTGATAGAATGTACAAACTCAAGAACCCTTATGTTAACCTATGAACTTAGGGGTAAGGTGACTTATCTGTGATGGTTCATTGATTATGGCAAATATATCATTTTGGTGAGGGATGTTTGTAATGGGGGAAACATATAAATTTAGAGAAAAAATGGATACAGGCAATCTCTATGCCTTCTTCTCAGTTTTGTTTTGAAACTAAAACTGCTATAAAATATAGTCAATTTTAACAATCAAAATATAAGATGATGAAGAGGAGAGGGAGGAGGAACAGAAGGTGAAGGGAGAAGTTGTTAAAAGACTTAAGCCCAAGAGAATTTGACCATCAAAATAAAAAAATGATAGCAAGAGAATAAATTCATAGTATATAACATCATACTGACATAAATAAGAATGGAACTCTCTTATAATCTAATACCAACTCATAAATTTCCGGTAGATGATAGAATGATAAAGACAGCAGTTTGTAAACATCATAATTCATTAATGCTTTCTATCAAAAATCATCCATGTATTATAAAACTAGTTGGTGAAAGTATGCTGAGGAATAGGATGTTTACACAGTATAAGAGGTTTCCCCCCACAACATTCTTATGAATTACATGGGAAAAGCTAATCTTAATATCAGATGAAGCTAGTGAACACATTTTCACCCAGTACTGCCATTGACCCTCACCACTACTGGGACAGTGAACCTCCTGATTGGATGTACAAATGCAAATATCCAGGCAGAGGTTCTGATTCAGTGCATCTGAATGAGGCTGCAAATAAGCATTTGTTCTGATGTCGATGGTAAAAAGACAACAGACTAACTTCATGACTGAAATGCTTTCTCCTAGTTTCCCTTGAATTTTTGAGCCTTGTTACACCTGTATGATTCTAGACAGTACATGTGGGCACCATTTGCAATATCCAAATGTGTATCTTCCTGCAATTTGGTGGAAATCTATTTTCTCTAGAAAACGTGTATATTTTCAGGATAACTTGCTTATTTGAATTTCCCTGTCAATGGACCATGAAACATTCTTAGTTACCTTGGTAGGGCTCCTTGTCTTGGGAATTCTGGGAATCAATCATTAACTGGAGAAAATCAATGCGGTTCTAGAAGCAGAAATGGAAATAGAAATGACAAATTCAGTCATAAAGTCAGAAGTAAATCTGGAATGTAGTATTTCACCTCCCTTCATAGACTATGGCTCCTTTAAGTCCAGAAGTCTGGCTAGGGTTGCACAACCCACCAGTGAACAAAACATGCATGTATAAACCATGGAAAACAGGATATTTTCCTGAGAAAACTCCAGCTATGGTGTCCAATATCTGTTGGTCTTTAATCTCCCTAATGCTGGGTTTGTTCCTTTTCCTGTCACACCTGCTTGCCCAGAAAGTGGTCCTGGACTTAAATTCTTTTAGTTTGCCTTCATTCATATTCAATGGCCACACTTAATACACTTGGTAGTTTAAAGATGATTACTAGCTTTTGTTTGTGTATCATCAAATTCTCCACCCATTAGGTACATGATCCAATCTTCCGTGACACTTGTGGATGACTGTCCTGCCTCCCTGAACTGGAGACATTCTTGTGCTGACCTCCAGGCAAAGCAGAAGTCAAAGCTGGTTAGTATATCACCTTGATGGTCACTGAAGAGCACAGCCTGATTGTGGACAGGAAAAGACTCAGATTTAACATACACATACTTCACCAGGTGCCCAATAGGACCTTCCTTTGAAGAATGTGCCAACTAAGTTGTAAAGGGCTTGGAATTGTAATGATTGTTCACCAATCTAAGATTTGGGGAATACTTTTTAACAGTAAAATCATTTTGAAATAGGATTTTTATTTTGACAGTTTACTGAATGGGAGGGAAATGATAAGGTTTTTATTTGAATGATATTTCTTTCAAGACATAAAGTCATGTCTATTATTGTATCAAACATTGTCAATCTTACTCGTTATCAGTTTGCCTTTTTAAAATTTGATCTTCATTCTAACCAAAATGTAAAAATTCTCCAGTGCAAATCTTAAAGTATTCCTTCAACTTTAAAAAATGTACAGAGAGGGTCTGGGCAATGAAGCTCAGTGATTCAGTATTTGCCTAGCATATATGAGGCCTTGGATTCAATCCCCAGCACCACTTACAAAATTACATGTACATTTGTATATGCACAAGTCAGATTTACACAGCAAATAAATGATCAGAAATCGAACATTGCCATGTCACCACCACCAGGTTTTACCTTTTTTTTTTTTTAATTTTCTAGGCGTTTTGTTTCATCCTCATTACAGCATTTTTTAAAAAATTCAGAAAACTTTTTGAAAACCTATAAACATTTAATGCTTGAAACACTGGTCTAACGAATGGAAATATCACTAGAAATAAAGTGAAAGAAAAAATAAAGAGAAACCTTGATGAAAAGGCAACATCACAGGATCATTGATTATTTTCTAAAAAATACAGAAGAGAAAAATCATCAGTTTTCTCAACCAGAAGCCATTCCCTTTGTGGCCAGTACCTGGTGTCTGGTTCATGTCTGAGCAAGGGCACTTCATACATGGGGTTGCAGCCACCATAGCAGGGGATCAGTGGCCCCATCAATGCCACTGGACTGAGCAAAGAAAGAAGATTAAATTCCCTGGCCCCTTACCCTTTTGTGAATTGGAATAGGGTCTCTGGGTAAACCAGTTCATAGTCTGTGCTATATTTAATTATGCATTCAAGGAAAAGTAGGCAAGATAGGTACAATTTGGCAATGTTCCTCAGCTGTCTAGAAATGAAACCAGAAATCAATAACAGATGAAAAATCAGGAAACTCAGACAAAAATGCAAATTAACCATAAAACTTCCAGATACAACTGTCAAGCATAAAAGATGGTATCTAAAGACAACTAGAAGTTGTTTTAGGTGAATTAAGGTGAAGACATGTTATATCACACTTAGGAAAAGTAGCAAAAGCGGCGCTCATAAACATACAGCTACAGATGTATAGGTTTTATAAAAGAGAGTTCTCAAGTCAATAGTCTAAGTTAAATCATAAAATGGTAAAAATAGGAAATTAAACAAAAGGCAAGCATAAGAAATAAAATCATAAAAACTCAAGGTGAAACAAATGAAATAGAAAAGAAATAAAATTGAAAAAAAAAACAAAAGATGTCTATATGTCACCTTATCCCTTTGAAAATATCATAAAAATCTCCAAACAATTAGCCAGATTGACCAAGAAATACAAAGGGATAACAGTTTCATATGATGATATTTTCTCTCAATATATACTAGAAGTGTGCATCTGGATCAGAAGGTATATCTACTTTTATTTATTTTGGGGTCCTTCACACTCTTTTTCAGAATGGTGTACATTTCTACCTACAATATGTAAGAAAACTTTTTCTCCACATCTAACCAGCATTTGTTATTTTTTCATTCATTCTTTATTTTTTGATAACGGTCATTCTAACCAGGGTGAAATGATGTCTTATTGTAGTTTTGATTTGCATTTCCCTGACACCAAGTGATATTGAATAGTTTTTTTTATGTATTTTTAAGTCATTTGTATTTTTTTTGAGAAATAACTATTTGGAGCTTTTTCCTATTTTTAAGCTGGATTACTTGGAGGTTTGGTCATTAAGTTTTTTAAAATTTGTTATAGTATGGAAATATATATTATTTATAAATGTAATATTCTATAGATATATAAAACATATTTTATATTAATCTATTTTTATCTAAATGATTGTAACATCTGTACATCCGGATTTATTTCTATATTATTCTGGATACCTGAGATGTTCATTAAATCTAGGCATCCATCAATACATGTATAAAGAAAGTGATATATATATATATTTATTATATATTATAATATAAAATTTATGTATTTATAATATATATTATAATAAAAATATATATACCCACACATACATATATGCCCAATGGAACATTCATCCATAAAGAGGAATAAAATCCTGTATTTTGTAGCTAAAAGTGGATGGAATTAGAGGACATTCAGCTTATGAACTAAACTAGACACATCAGTACAAGTACCACATGTTCTTTCTCACATGTGGAAGGTAAAAATATTTGACCTGAATGTATAATAGTGATTATTAAAGGTTGGAAAGGGCTATGGCAGAAGGTGGATAAAGAAAGGCTCTATTTCATTTGTGTATGCTGTGTATATGTGTTGAGACATCACATGGAACCCCATTTATTTGCATAACTCATACATGTTAATTAAAAATAAAATAAACACTAAAAAGAAATGAATAGCAAGAAAAGTGAAGAAGAATTTATTACTAACATTGGAGAGGGATTATGAAAGAATTCTAACAATTTGATTATTCACATATATTTGTGCAGAAAATCCTAAAAGTTACAAACTACAGAAATTGATTGAGAAGTTAACATACAACCTGAATAAACTTGCAAAATGTAACATGATTGCATTAGTAATACAAAGTTATTCACAAATACAAGCCCAGATCTGGATTGTTTTAATAGTAGATTCTACAAAATAAAGAACTAATACCAATTATTCAAAAACACTTCCAAAATTAAAAGAGCATTTCTGAATATATTCTAAAAGGCCAATGTTACCCTACTACTAACACCAAGCAAAGACAACACAGGAAATGGTTGTGTAATACACCAAATCCATGAAATAAAAAGTCAACACAGAGAATTGTTTCAACAGATGCAGAAAAAAACATTTGATAAAAATCAAAACCAACCTTCCCTCCGGAAAAATAATCCTCAAAATCATTCTTTTGTGATAAATCCCTCAGCAAATTAGGACTAGGATGAAATTTTATAAACCTGATAAAGGATATCTATGAAAACTTGTAGCTTAATAATTTAATAGTTTCACCCTAAATCAAGAACATGACAAGCATCCCTCTCTCACCACTTCTCTTGGAGTACTGTAAGTAATAACATGTTCACCAGCATTTCACGATACAAGATCAGTACACAAAAATAAACTGCATTTCTCTACACTGTGATAAGCAATCCAAAAAAAAACTAAGAAATTAAAAAATAATTCTATATTCAATGACATTAAAAAGAATAAAATTCATAAGAATCAATTTAACAAAGGTGCAAGACAAGCACAATAATAACTACAAAATATTGTTGAAATAAAAGAAAGAGGATCTACATGACTAGGAAAAACATCTCAGGTTTGTGGATCAGAAAACTTAATATTGTCCAAATGGCAATAGTATTGAAATTGATTTGCAGATCCTAATGAACTTTGTAACAGAATCTTAGCTGGCTTCTTTGAGGAATTGGCAAGTTGATTTAAAATTCACATAGAATTCAAAGGGACACAGAATAGCTAAAATGATGTTGAAAAATGAGATTAAAGTTGTAGGACTCACATTTCTTGATTTCAAAGCCTACTGCAAAGCAAAAATAAGATGTGGTCCTACAAGATGGGTAAACATATAGATAAATGGAATAGGATTTAGAGTCCAGAAATTAACCCACATGTCTATGGTTCATGGAATTTTGAGAAAGGTGCCATGGCCATTGAATTGGGCAGACACTCTTCAAAAAATGGTGCTGGAACAACTACATAGCCACATGCAAAAGAATAACGTGTTGTCCTCACCTGGCCCTGAATGTAAAACTTAAATTAAAGTGGTTGGGCAACCTTAATATCAGAGCTAAACTTCAATTTTTAGTAGTAAACCATAAAAAGTATGTAAGTACATATGGTTTCAATAAATTCTTATATTTGATACTTAAAGTACAAACAATAAAAGGAAATGACATAAATCATATGTCATTTAAATCTTGTTTCCAAGATCTGTTGAGTTTCTAACATTTATATAAATGGCATCCAATTTCATCCATCTACTGTCAATTGCTTTTCTTTTGTGAACACTACAGCTTTGAGATTAATACATTTTAAGATTTTGAAATCCAGCTCATTCATTTTAATGGTTGGGATATGTAGTACCTCCCATGATAGGAATAAACTGCAAAGAATTAAAAACTTTGTGCTTCAAAGGACACTATCATGAAAGTAAAAAGATATCTATAGAATCGGAAAAAACATGTTGCAAATCATAATCTGATAAGAAACTGTGTAAGGAATTTATGAAGACGTATTTTTTTCAATTATTTAAAAATTATTTTTATTTTTAATTTGTTCCACTTAGTTATAAGTGAAAGTAGAATGCATTTTGACACATTGTACACAAATGGAGCACAAGATTTCCTTCCTCTGCTTGTACATGTTACAGACTCACACCAGTAAAATTCTTAAGCCTCAAAAGAAAAAGACAAATACTTCAGGTAATTGTGGGCAAAAGATATGGATAAACATTCTTTAAAATAATGAATCTGAATTATCTTTCCTATGTACATAGATGAACACCTCATAGTGAATCTCCACATCATGTACCTCCACAAGCCTGACATCCTATTTAGAATAAGGTATACTTTATGTTTTTATAAATATGTCATGTATATCTAAAAAGAACAAATAAAAAAGTGATTAACATTGCTTGTTATCAGTAACCAACAGGAAAATGCAAATCAAAACCACATAAGTTGCCATCTCACATCCACTACAATGTCTAATAAAGAGATGGAAACAGGAAGTGTTAGAAAATAAGTGAAGTAATTGGAACCCTCATACACTTTGGGTAAGAATATTAAATGGTACAGCTATTATGGAAAACACTGACAGAAGTACTTTGTAAGGCAGCAATTTCACTCCTGAGTATACACTCAGATGAAATTGAAAACTAGTGTTCACAAACAAGTTTCACAATAATGTTCATAATGGCAACATTCATAATAGCCAAAAGATTGAAATAACATAAATGTCTATCAACTGATGAAAAGATAACTAAATTGTAGTATATCTATACAATGATATATTATTTGGCCATAAACATAAAATACTGATATATATATTTCACTTGGAAACAAAATGCTAAATGATATCACTTTACATCACAAAAGACCACATATTCTATGTCACCATTTTTATAATATATACATCATATGTAAAGGTAAAGAAATAGAAAATTCAGTAGTGTTTATTTAAGGTAAATGATTTTGAAAGCTGACAGTTAAAAGATAATGAGTTTTCTGAGTTTTGACAATGGTGAAAACTGCACATATCATTTATAATGCTAAAAATTATGGAGTTTTACATTTTAAGAAATCATATAGTATGTAAATAATATCTTAATGAATTTGTTATTTTAAAAGAAAAAAAGAAACGTTGATCCACATACTAATTATAAGAAAAATTGGATGGAAGACATCTGAACCAAGGGCCTTCTTGGCTTTTTTCACAAATGGATCTTGTGGATTGTTGAGGGAATTGACATTAACTCCAAAAGATGTGCTAACGATCACGTCCATGTTGTAGCTCCCCAAAATTCTGAGTAGAGAAAGAAATGTAAAATTTTAATGTGCACTGCTTTATTCTCCTACTACACATGCTGGAAGAAGTGATATGAGCACATTCATACACTGTCAGAAATATCTGTTGATCAAATGGACTAGTCTATGCTCCTATCAAATGCCACGAGGCAGCTACCCCTGTGCCAGGGGAGTTAGGGACACCAAGGCAGTGAGCTCAAAAACTTCAGTCACAGAGAGACAGACACCCAAAATCAGATAAATTACACCAGTGAGTGTAGTGTAGATGATAAAAGATGATTAAGTATGGAGTTTCAGCAAGACCAGAGTGTTATAATTGACTCCTGGTAGGGGATCCAAGATAGGTGACCTTGACCTAGGTCCTGCCTAAGCACAGTCTGTGCCCAGAGCTGATTCCTCTCTAGCACATCACATAAAAGCAACACCCTGTTCTGAGAGGCAGAAACATTTTCCCCCTTCTCTGTACCCACTGCTACAGCTCCTGAGAGGCCCTGCACTCCAGGACCCAAAGTGGCTCCAAGGGCAGAATCTCACAAAAGGGAATGAGTAAGAATATCCTCAGTTAAAACATTGAAAATTTCCTTAAAATGTACTTGGATGAGCTCACAACTTGGGGAAGATATTCTCTCAGATTTCCCAAGACAGTATCAGTGGTTGTTCATGGGTCAAAATAACCCATTTTATACAACAAATGATATGGTAGTTGGAATCCATATCCTTTCAGGACCTTATCTCTGTTGAGACTGGAGGAAGAAGTGGTGAGAATATTTCATATTTTGTATTTTGCTGATATTCTCAGTGCAACCATGAAGAGATTTGTTGTTCCATAGCCTGCATTGTATCTTTCTTTTTAAATTTTTTTAAATAATTTTTTTTAGTTGTAGAGGACAGCATGCTTTTATTTTGTCAGTTTATTTTTATGTGGTGCTGAATATCAAACTCAGTGCCTTACACATGCTAGGCAAGTGTTCTGCCACTGAGCTACAACCCTAGCCCTGTGTTATATCTTTCTATCCCTGCTCAATAGATACCAGAAACTTCCCCCCATCCAACATTCCCTAGGCTCTACCCTCAACTTCTGAGTGATCATGTTCTTCATTGTAAAACATGTGTTTTGACTTACATAATATCCACATTGACGATCAAGCAGATAAACTAATTCTGTTTTTGTACACAGATGTCCCAGCACCCTGCCTTATTCTAGGAGCCTCTCCTCCTTGGGTGGCCCATTGTGGTTGAGACACCACACACTTACTTTTGTCTTGTCAGGGGGTAGCTCAAGAGTGGTAATTTCAGTTCCCTGGCAGGCTGCTGAAATGTCTTAAAACAGATCAGAACCCCAGAGCTGCCTGCTACTTACTCTTTCACAGTGATAGGCTCACCTTTCTTCACTTACTGGCTCAGGTACTTCACTAATGTGTCTCCATATTGGTTAATGATGAGGACCATCTAAGCACAAAACACAACTCCACCCACAGTTAGAAGAGAATCCAGTCTCCTAGGCTCTGGTTTTCCCAGTATTATAAAGTATGAGATATTTATAATGAATCAAATAATATCTCTTCTAGATATAAACACAAAAGTTCATTTGAAATTTTTCATTAGTTCTTCTTATTTATCCATAACAATAAGTTTCATTTTGACATAATTATAAAAGCATGGAAAAATAATTTGTTTTAACTCAGTCCCAATACTTCCCCTTTCTCTCCTCTCTTCCTTTCCTCTGTTCCCTTCCTTCTATTCTATTGATCTTTCTGATATTTACTTTTAGTTATTTTTTTAATTAGGAATTTCAAACTTAGTTAAATACTTTTTGGAAAACGATGATGTTCTCATGTATGTCCCATCCCCAAATCTTTATTTAAGTTTCTAACTAAAGTCCTCTTAGTTTATTACCTCCTGGAGTATTTCACTGGAGAACACTGGCGACAACAAGACTCAAAGTCTCTTCCACTCTTCATCCCTTGCTGCAAAGAGAGCTTTTTGCATGATTCCCAATGGAAAAACTACCTGAAGTTCACAAAGAAAATGACATTTTGTATGAGGTATGTTTTGGAAGTCTCCACATTGTAGAGAACTTCTTAAACAGGCATCAGTTTTTAAAATCAGTTATTTACTGAGTGTCTACTAGGGAGCTGGCCCTGTGCTAGATGCTCCATAAACTTTTATATCAAATTCTTCTTCTCTTGTGAGGGTAGAGGGGTTACCCAGCCACCAGATGTGTGTTCAGTATTTATATTCCAGCTGCTGTGTAAATACAAGGCCCCTCATGGTAGGTAAACTGTTCTCCCAGGGGACAGAGAGCATTATGGCCTAGGGCATCCTATACAGGCAGCACAGGAAAAAACTGATTGATGACAGTCATCCAGATAACCTTGGAAAACTAGGTTGCCCAGAGCAGTTATGATTTTCCATATATGTACAGCATGAATAACTTGCAAGGGATGCCAGGATATAGCCATTTAAAAATAGTAGCTAATAACTTAAAAGTTTGGGAACTTCTTAATTCTGAAAAAATAATGCAATTATTTGGAAATACTTTTTTTGAATCATCCCCCACTACACACACATAGAGGGACAAAAGGAAAAGGAAAGATAATTATGTTTCCCAGCTTGAGACTGGCCTGTAAATCCAACCTGTTCGAAGCTGTCATTCAGCTTCCAACACTGTGTTTTATTTATAAAGGTATACATTCTGTGCTCATTCATGATGAAAGCTCAAAACACTAGTAAGAAAAAAGAAATTCTTCAATCTGAAAGAGACTATATACTAAAAAACCCAACACCAACAAGACAGACCTTCAGCTAACATAACATTTACTGGTGAAATGGTGAATCTATTCTCCTAAGAGCAGTAACAATTTAAAGTTTTCTACTTTTATTATTCTTATCAAATATTACCATACTCTAAATCCTTACTGGAGCAATGGGACAATGTTTTTTAAAAGGCATGAAAATTGGAAATAAAAAAACCTGAATTGACCCTGTCTTCAGGGGACAAAATTATCAATGTGGAAAATCTCAAAGAATATTTTAAAACTTCTAGAACTAATAAATAGGTTCATCAAAGTTGTAAGATACAGTATTACCATGCAAAAACAAGCTACATTTCTATATAACAACAAGGGAAATGTGAAAAAAAATCACTAAAACACAATACTATTCACTGTCACTCCAAAGAAAATGAAACACATTAGGAACAGATATAAAAACAGTACAGGATTGCTATGCTGGAAACTATAAAATGTTGATCAAAGATATTAAAGAAAATCTCAAGAAATGGAGAAGCATAACATGGATTGAAAAATTCAACCCAGAAAAGATACAGATTTTCTCCAAATTAATCTATAGATTTGATTGAATTCTTATCAAAATCTCACCAAGTAGGTTTTTGCAGACAAGCTTATTCTGAATTCGTATGAAAAATTAAAGGACAAACATAAATAAAGTGGGAGGGCTGGGGATGTGGCTCAAGCGGTAGCACACTCGCCTGGCATCCATGTGACCCAGGTTGGATCCTCAGCACCACATGCAAACAAAGATGTTGTGTCTGTCGAAAACTAAAAAAAATAAATATTAAAAATTCTCTCTCTCTCTCTCTCTCTCTCTCTCTCTCTCTCTCTCTCTCTCTTCTCTCTAAATAAATAAATAAATAAATAAATAAATAAATAAATAAATAAATAAAGTGGGAGTAAAACAGACAAACTGAGTCAGTATTAGCAGGTTAACAAACATAACAGAAAATTAGGAGTTAAACAGTATGATAGTCTCTAATGCTAACTTAACACACCAGGAGACAGGAGTTTGAGAAGTCAGCTCAGCATTCTGAGGCTATGAAGTCATCAGTAAAACCAACAAGCCAGAGGCAAAGACCAGGTCATTACAATATAACCCACTGAGAGAGGCCACTAGTCTGCCCTGTTCTGATAATAATACTAGGGACTCCCCCAGATGAGGTGTCACATCTTTTTGAACTAAGGGTCAAATGCATGCATAGAAAAGTTAAGATGGTAACTTCTTCTTTAAAATGTATATATTGATATTTGTAGATGGACACAATATCTTTATTTTATTTGTTTTTTTTTAATGTGGTGCAGGGGACTGAACCCAGAACTTTACACATATTAGGCAAGCACTCTACCACTGAGCCACACAACCCTGGCCCCAGGATAAAAACATATTTTTTCCTTTGCTTTATTAACATAGTCACCATCCTCCAAGGTAGGTACTTAAAATGATAATGAGACTCATTGCACGAAAAATCACATGGAGAGAAGAACACAGGCACAACTAAAATAAAACAGAGTGAGAAATAGACACACCCTATTAGCCCAAATGGATGCTTGTCAATGGTGAAAACAGAATGATCAGAGAGAGGACAGTCTTTCTAAAGATGATATTGAAACAACTGGACAGCCACAGGCCAACAAAACAAGACAACAACAACAAATGAACCCTCACCATGTTTTAAAATGAGCATGACATAGATCATAGGTTTTTATGTAAATTGTAAAGTCTATAACTTTTTGAAGAGAAACAAGAACAACATAGAAGTCAGAGGCAAAGATTTTCATTTATTAGCCTCCCTCATAAAAGACAATACTTGCTCTTATGGAGACCCTGTTAAGAGGAAAAGACAAGTGACCCATCAGGACTTTAAAAGACTAGCAAGAGGGAGCCTTGGAGATCACTATATCTCAAGAAAGCTGATGATTATGTGGATTTATCCACAGCAGCAATTTTGCCCAAATTTACATAGGCACACATGTACATGGGCACATAAAACTGGTGAAATCTAAATAAGTTCTGTGGATTGTATCGATGTCAATTTCTGGTTATTCTAGTAACAGGAATAGACTACATTCAGAGATCAGTAATATGATATTCAAAGCATGTCAATTGGGAAGAACAGAAGAAAAGTTATATGAAACTTCCCTGAACAGTTTTGGAGCAAATTTCTGTGAAGCTGTGATTACTCCAAGACACAAATTTAATCAATAAATATTTGTATTTTTTAAAATAACCTGAGTATACACTTCACAGAAAATGACATACACTCAATCAAAAAATATATGAAAAACTATTCATCATCTCTTGCAATCAGAGAAATGCAAATCACAACCACTATCAAGTCACTCCAGTCAGAATGGCTATTATCACGAAGATAAACAACAATGAATGTTGGAGAGCATGGAAAGAAAAAGACACAGTCATACATTTTTGGTGGGATTGCAAATTGGTGTAGCCAATATGGAAAGTAGTAAGGAGATTCCTTGGAGATCTGGAAATGGAATCATCATTTGACCCAGCTATCTCTCTCCTTGGTCTATACCCAAAGGACTTAAAATCAGAATGCTACAGGGACACAGCCGCATCAGTGTTTATAGCAGCAAAATTAATAATAGCTAAACTGTAGAACCAACCTAGATGTTATTCAGTGGATGAATGGCTAAAAGGGGGTGGAATATATACACAATGTAATTTTACTCCACAATAAAAGAGAATTAAATCATGGCACTTGTAGGTAAATGGATAGCATTGAAGAAGATAATGCTAAGTGAAGTTAACCAATCCCCAAAAAAACAAAAGCTCGAATGTTTTCTCTGATATAAGGAAGCTGATTCATAGTGGGTTAGGGAAGGTGAGCATGGGAGAAATGGATGAACTCTAGATAGGGCAGAGGGGTTGCAGGGAAAGGAAAGGGGCAGGTTTGCAAAATGATGGAATGTGATACACATCATTATCCAAAGTACATGTATGAAGACATGAATTGGTGTCAACATACTTTATATACAACCATGGATAAGAAAAATTGTGTTACATATGTGTAATAAGAATTGTACTGCATTTTGCTGTCATTTATGTTTTTAAGAAATCAATTTAAAAAAAGAAATTTAAAAAACTGAATGCTTACCGGCCAATTTGTAAAAACAGAATAACATTCTTTCACCAGCACTGTTTTGATCATCTCTGGATCCGTAATAACCAACACAGGCTGTTGACCATCATACAATCTGTGTTGGGAAAGAAGAGATCATTAAACCTACTAAGCCATATTATTCAGTTAGAGCAACACCCAGGAATCCAAACTGATATTCCATAATCCATATGCCTGACTGTAGAATGCACAGTGACACTAGATACAAGTTCAAGGTAGGTGATGACACATAAGAAGATTCTGGCCATATAAAATGAAGGTCATGTAACTGAAGCAGGAAAGAGATATTTTAAAATGAAAAAATTCTTTATAAGAAGAGCCTGGTTGGAGATGTCTAAATGGTGCATACATGTTTTCTATCTCATTCTGCAATAATTTTTGTATTTAAAAATATTCCATAGTCAGTGCAGTTTTAATCTGCACTTATCTAATTGTTAGATATGTTCAATGTTTTTTATATATTAATTGATCATTTGTATTTCTTCTTTTGAGAAGGGTCTGCTCAGTTCTTTTGCCCATTTATTGAATGGGTTATTTTATTTTTTGGTGTTAAGCTTATTGGGTTGTTTGTATAGTGTGAATTTTAACACCATAAATGAAGTGCAGGAGGCAAAGATTTTATCCATTTCCGAAGGTTCTCGTTTTATGCTTTAATTGTTTCTTCTGATGTGAAAGGATATTAAATTAGAGAAAAATAGACAAGTAAATTATTAAGTTCTTACAAGTGCTTAAGATGCAAGAGATGGCTGGGGTTGTATCAGTGGGGACTCAGCCCTGTGTGCTCTTTCCACTCAAAAAATGGCCTTTATGAGCCATGCCAATTAGGCAGGAAGATGTGGCCAGCTCTGCAGTTTTGAGGATTTCATGAGAAAAGATAAAGAGGGAGGAAAAGGCAAAGCCATCTCCCACTTGCTTATAGAACACAAGAACTACAATAATACCTCTGGAGCTGCTTTCACCAAGCATTATTAAGATAATGGCTGCTGAAATTATCTGATGTCACCCTAGCAGATTATGAAGTACACAAGGTCATGGGAACATAGTGGTTTAAAATGTACTAGCCATCTATTCTTCAAAGTCAGTAGAATGAGGTAAGCAAAGAAATCCCTGTGTACACTTCTATTGAAAACTCCAAATTGACAGGTAAAAACAAATGAAATCCCCAAGACTTTACATTTGCAGAGAAAGTTAAAATAAAAGAAAGCAGAGGTCAAATCATTTCCCAATCTGTTCATCTCTGTCTCCTCTTTTCTTTCAAATGTACATAATAACCTCCAAATTTATATAAAGGTCACTTTTATTCAATGTGGCAATCTTGAAAGGAGATAAAGCCATGCACATTTTAGAAAGGTCTGACTTAATGCCTCCTATGCAGTATTAAAGGCTCCTAATGAAGACAAAATGGAAAATGGGGTAGGGGCTGGGCACTGGAGAGAAGGTGAGGCCAAGAGTTTTTGGGTCATCAGAGACTGAGAAAAGTCAAAAGTATGACATTCTTGGCCATGAATCTTGACACCTTGTGAAATATGGAACCCTTGGCAGAAGGAGGAACCTCTATAAGCTTTTTGATAATTAATTCCTAGTAATAGCTATAGACAGGCATTGTCTTCTTGCCCTGGAGTGCCTCATTCAACAAGTCTACCCAAGGGAAGTTTCCAAAATACTCACCCCCACATTTTCCCATACTTATCATAACATTGGACATCATACTGCCAAAAACCCTGGGTGGAGAAACAAGAGAATTTATATTGTTATTTTGAAAATATTGTACCCTGCTTCTAATTCAGGAACCAATGATTCCAATCCCTTGAAATCAGACTGGAATATGGTCCATCACTGGCAGTTAGAGGGAAGCTCTTATTCTAAGACATCCAAAGACACAGAAGAGAAAATAAATGGGATATTAGTGTTGAGAGTCACAGTTTAGTCAGAATGATGCCTGCATTTTGCTAGAGGGAATGGTTGAAAGGTGACCCTTCTCTGGGGTTAGGGCAGCTCCAGGATTAGGGCGGATCCTGCTGGGATTAGGGCAGATCCTGTTGCCTCAGGCACTGGCTTCTTTGGAGTTCAGGCCTGTGGAGGAAGTGTGTTCCTGGGAAGTGTGTGTAGAGTGCCCCTGAGAGTTCAGGAATAAAGAGTTGCTGTTTGAACCTACAAGGCTTTGTGGCGGCTTGGTTAATTTGTGCCCAACCAGACTAGAGCATATTAGAAAAGGGAATTTAGAGTCCATCTTGAATATTCTTGAAGTATTGTACATATTGACAAAATTATCCTCTTTTTTTTTTTAGACAAGGTATTGCCATGTTTCCTATAATGACCTTGAATTTGTGATTCTCCTGCCTCAGCCTCCAGAGTGGTTGGGACTACAGGTGTGTGCCACAGTTTCACTAGTTGTCCTTGAGTATGAATATGAAGCAAGTCTAGTTTTCTGTATCATTTTCTCATGTGCATGGACTGTTTTGAAATTCTGCCAACTTTGAATCATTCCCTCCACCTGGATGTGAAAAAATCAAAGCTGAGAGAAAGTGATTGAGTTTCCCAGGGACATTCTCAAGGCCACTTCACTCATTTTTACCCAGATATTTTTTCATTTCTCTCATGAATCTCCCTAGAATACTGGGGAAATGAGGAAGTTTAAGGCACCAGTCAGTCACCTCTTAGTTGACCATGTAGATGTGAGTAGTTTAGCTGCTATTTCACTACTGTGATCCTGACAAGAACCATGTAGAAAACTAAGATTTACTGGGCTCACATTTTCAGAGGTCTCTGTTCATACATCACTTCCTCTGATGCTGTGGTCTGTGGTGAGGAAGAATAACATGGCAGAAGAGTGTGAACAAAGAAAGCAGCTCAGGACTGAAAGGATAAAGTTTCTAAGCCGCAAAGCCTGAGTTAAAATGTAAAGGACCAGGCATTGTAAACCTGCTTCTAAACTGAAAAGCCTGGGTTAAATTCCTGAGGCAGTTAAGACAATGCCCTACTGTCCATTTGGTTGTTTAATAACTTAGGACTCTGAGTAGCCCGGCACGTATTCATCCAGGCCCCAAAACCAATCAGTTTGAATGTGTACCCCACTTAGAAGTGACCAATCACCCCTGCCCAGACTGTTACCGCCAATGAATGTACTAATCATGTCTAAGAGTTGTTGTCTGATTTTCCCGCGCCTCATGATGATTTGCCCTGATATATGCAAAGCTTCCGCCAACCCCAAAAATGTGTACTTAAGCATTGCTCAACCACTGCTCTGAGCTCTGAACTGCTCTTCTTTCTTGAGTGGGCAGGGAGCCCCAGCATGCTGGTTCAATAAATCCCCTTCTGCCAACTGCATGAGTGGTCTCTTGGTGGTCTCTTTCTCCGATGCTTCGCCGGACACTTACAAGGACGTGGCATTAGGAAGCAGACAGAAACTCCACTAACCAGGGACAAAATGTATGCCCTGAAGCTAGGCCCCCAGTGACCCACCTCTTTCACAAACACCCTACCTGCTTACAGTTGCCCCCAGTTAATCCTTTCTGAGGAAATAGTGTAGAGTAGATTAAGGATTTCACAATTCAATCACTTTATTTCTGAACTTTCTTACATTGCCTCACATATAAGCTTCTGAGAGATACCACGACTATAACAGTGATTCTCATGCATGTTGTGGAGTGAGAAAGCATAAGTAAGGATTGTCAAAATGAGTCACTTTTCGTTTTTCCAGCTCAATATGGAAAAGATGGAGAGATGCCACTCCTACACATGGGAGTCAGCAAATTAAGTACTAGCTCTAAATATTTTCTGCTAACACTTAAAAAGAAATCTTCCTATTGCTATGTTTCACAGATGATGTTTTCATGATGCACAGGGAGACCCCAATTATGTGGATCTTACAATCTGTCTAGTATACTGTTGATCTGAAAAGCGTGAATAGGAAATAATGCCTTTTCAGCAGGAATAGCAGAATGGAATTCTCAGGGGGTCAGGGGGTCTATAATTCTAAGGGGGGTATAATTCTGCTCAGAATTATAGAATTAGAGTATGATGAACAAGCCTCAGTGTTTGAAAGTGATAATCTGAGCAGAGTGTAGCCTTTTTTTCTGGCCTCTGGTTTTGAACTCATGAATTTCTGTCAATAGTCAGGCCCCGAGTCAGATATCTAAATGGGTTAATGACAAAGGCTTGATGAAAATTCACATTTCTTGTGGAACATGTTACTTTCCATTCAGTTTAAAAATTTAAAATTTTTAAAAATCATGTGATTACTGCTCATTTCATATGTTATACTGCCTTTGTTAAAAAACAATACACATCTTGTGTTTAATTATGTGAAATCCATAGACAAGGGCTACCTTATCTAATTCATACTAATTCATTGCTAAGATTCACTGCTGGGGTGCTATCTTTGAATGATAAGAAGAAATGCAGAATGCTGTCATTTTATCTGTTAAATCCTCCAAATATGTCACAGGAAGTAGAACTTGGGTGAAGCCATGGAAATAACCACAGGGTATTTACACATTCAAAAATCAAGTATGTGCAAATTGTCAACTTATGAATGCTTGGAGTACTTCAGAAACTGTAGTTTCATTTTTTATTTACAAAGGGACTCATGAGAACTTGTAAAGAATAGGAATGTTTGAAGGTGTTTACCATGCCCTCTTTCACAGACTTTTTGCTAAAATACTAAGCACAATATAATCGTCATGGAAATGTGCACCCAGCAAGTTAAACATCTTTTTTATAATGAATTCAAAGTCTGAACAACATCATGAAGATCAAATGCAGATGTACCAGGGATCCAAGCTGTGCCACTGAGGCTCTTGATGAGTTGACATCAGAGCTCCAGGGAAAACCTGGTCATGCTTCAGGAGGGGCCTGAACATAGTTTCTCAAAGGATAAAAACTACTAAATTTCTCCTGAAGATGAACATTTTTACTGATGGCACTAAACTGGCATTTGTACTCAGGAGAAAAAATAGAGGGAGCTCAAGCACACTCACCTTGCAGTAATACAGAAGAGTTCCAAATAAAGGCAGAGGTGTTGGCCCAGGTATTCCCAGCTTCTTAAATAGCCCATGAGAATAGGTTCCATATCTATAAAGTGAAATAGAAAGCCAGGTCACCCTGATTGTCATTCTATAGATAAGGGACTGACCAGTCTCTGACTCAGAAACTGGACCAGGCAGTGAGATAGGTAACATGTAGGTGATACATAACAACAAAAACTACAAATGGCACATCCTGTTTTCCAACACTGCTTAGAGATAACTTCCTGCCAAAAGAGGCACAATGATTAGGTAAAACAACTTGAGTCTTCATGGCCCCAATAATTGGGTTTGTTCTTAATAAACATTCCCAGCCTTGAATATGCCTGAGAAGTTCAGGCTGGCATTCTGTAAGGGCATCACAGTTGCTATGTGTATTTGGTATTTTAACCTTTCCTTTACGTAGAGACTCCTAGTAAGAAAAGGCCAATGCTTTGACATGACTTTCATTATGAGATTTTGGGTAACCAAATCCATTCAAGCACAGAGTGTCCACTGAGAATCATTGGTAACATTATTTCTTGCAATTTGGACATAAACCTTTCATACTTTTCCTTCTTTCTATGCCATGTCTCTGGTTCAGCATTCAGCCCTTCTTTAAATTTGACTTCACATGGATATTTGGAAGCAGTCATAGTATTCTTATTTTTGTTGAATGACAAATGTGACATTTAAGAAAACTGGGACTTCCATTGGCTTCATACCAATGTGAGCTAAATTGATTGTCACCCAAGTCCGTTGTCAGACAATCTAAGTGACTTGAGCAAGAAGGAAGGCTGAGTTCCCTTATACTCTGAGTGCTACTGTGAGGAATAAATGACTGAGGAATCATCTTTAGGCCATTCCTCCTCTCATTGAGTCTGATCCTCCAACTGGTGATGCTCAGATGGCAGCACAGAGTAAGGCATGCTCATATTTACCAAGGCAGTCAATCACAAAATAGTTTTGTTTAGTGACTCTACTCATCAACTCTCCTTGTATGAAAACCCACAAAGGCTGGTGTTTCCTTGCGCTGGCCAAACTGCAACACAGATGTGTCATGTTCACAGCCCCATGCCTGAGGGTTCTGGATCCTAAAATCTTCACCCCTATCTGCATTGATAATAGATGAAAGACTAGGTAAAGGAAAAATGGTGAACAAGAGATTCCTGGCAGCTACTTCAATAATGAAACAACCAGTTTTGCAAAGATTGCCCCATAGTAGCACAGAAAAGTCTGGCATGTTTAAATAGCTCAACATGCCCAGCAATTCCTTTCAACTACATGGAAGGTGACCTTTCAAATTTCAGTTACAATCCTGGTGACAGAGCAGACAATATGCAACATAAAATAAGAACTTATAATGTGTTCCAGACAATTGAATAAGAACTTGCTGCTTCTTTGGAGGAGAATGTTTAAGGCAGTATAGTTTTCACATACTCTGTACAAATCCTGTCATTACATACAGTAAAATTAAAATACATTGATTCAGTAGAAAATGTCTTCAGAGGGAGATTATGTTGCCACAACACCCTGAATTAGTACCTTTTCTTTCAGAGAATAAAAACCAGATCTATATTTACATTTTTCATGCTATTTTGATTCCTTACTTTTAAGAGTGAAATTGAGACAAATGTCAGATGTGACCTGTGTGGAATCTCTCCTACCCACAATCAAAATAACCTTTTTCCCTCTGCTTCATGATGTCAGGATCCCATTAGTAAAAGCAATTTCCTTACTAGATGATATTCATTTATGCGTTCATGTTGGAGTGTAGAGGGAAAAAAGTAAAGCCAAATTGGCTTTGTGATGTTGTTCAGGCTGCTAGAAGATTTCATATTGAGGGGAAATAAGTCTCTTTATGAGGCTAATATCTCAGAGAGAACAAAAAAAATACAAAAGGAAAGAATAAAGCTTCTTAAAATTTCTGTCAGGTATTCTCTGCTCTAGACACTTATCATTTAGAAAGAAACAGTTCTGTGAATTTCAGGGTGAAATAATTGAGTTTTACAAGGGAGGGAAGTGCCAGGATAAAAAGAGGGAATTGTGCAGTCAACCTTCCAGGGGGTCTGTGGGAAAATTGGTGTGTTATATACATGGTGCTGGAGTCAAGAGCGGACAGGAGTCACCACATGCACAGTTGATAGTCCTCTTGCATGTCTTCTGCAATAGGCAGAAATCCAAGAAGATAAAGAGATAAAACCCAAGTAAACTGGTTGTTCCCTGAATTCCCTAAGTTTGAAAGGGAGTAAGGTTCCCACTGAATATTATAATAGTTATTATTTAGCTGTATATGCTGAATTCTGGCTTATTTCTCTAGGTGCAAACAGAGAGCCAATCAGATAAACCCATAATCAAATCTCCACACCAGTTTCCCTATCCACAGGAATATGGATTTGAGGGCAGGGAGCTCAAGTGGTCTGCTTAAGCTCAATAGGAACTTTTTAAGTGTTTATAGAAATTTGATTTTTATCATCTCTTTTGATCTTCAAATAGACAAGGGAAAAAGGAACATGATTAGGTCCCCACCTCAAGGGTTACAGAGTAGAGGAGACTTGACAACTACTCACAGATATAGGAGCACAAGGAAGATAGCCAGGAGGACCCAGGTCTCTATGGAAGAATTGGGGATTACGTCCATCACCACTTTTTTTCAGCAGTTCTGTCTTCTGAATTGTTTTTTCTGCTATGTGGGCTTTTTTTGCCAAAATGTGTCAAGCTGTAATTCAGTGAAGCCAATTTATGTGCTAGGAAAGGAGGTGGGGCCAGGCATGCAGCCAGTGGAAAGACCACCTATGCATCTCCTGGAATTTGAGGGGTCAGGTGTCCTCTTTGCAGTTGGCAAAGAATCATGTACTCTCCTCCTTTGATCTTTTAAACCATTGACTTAAACAAACTTCCTTTGGTAATTTCATTAACTTTGAGGCCAGCAGCTGTCCAATGGGTAACTAAAAGAAGAATAAATCTTGGTATTCTGCCTTCAATAGGTATCCTTTACTAACCTAATATTTGTGATTACACCGCTTTGCACAAGACATGATAATCATTTAAGGAGTGTTTATCTAAAACTAGCAAAATAAGAATGTTTAGTCCCAAATACACCTAATCTGATACCACCTTGGAGATTGAGGAAAGATTGAAGGGACATTTGATTGTCAGCTTTGGGGGTTTTGTTTTGTTTTGTTTTGTTTGTTTGGTGCTGAGGATGGAACCCATGGCCTTGTGCATGGAAGACAAGCACTCTACCAACTGAGCTGTAGCCCCAACCCTGATCCTCAGTTTTTACAGTAGCTTTTCTTCATAGCTCCAGAGTGGTGCCTAGAGTTTCTCATTCATTTTTCAATTCCTTCCAGGAATGGCAGAGCCTTGTAGACAGATCACTATGAGGAGAGTGTTCCCTCAACAAAAGAAATCATATCATGACATCTACATTACCTTTCTAGTATCCAAGGTTTGGTAGATGAACATCCTGAGCAGTAAGAAAAAATTTACCCCTTTCAAGTGATTAGGACTTCTCAGAAGGTACCTCACAGTGCTAGAACTGAGATAGTGATCCATGAGACTATAGTTTGGGCAAGATTGCTTAACAATGCATACTTCTTCCTCACTGCTCTAATTTTTCTATCAAAGCATTCAGGTAAAGTCAATACCCTGAAGACATGCCTAAAAATATGTCTTCCTGGGGTGGCTACACAGATTAAAGTTCTTTACTTGCTTTTTACAATTACCCTTTGGGTTTGATTTTTGGGGTGAGTGGCCAGACCTAGATTTTGTATCTGGTCTGGAACTTCTGTTGTATGCTTATTTATATTTTGTGGAAAAATCAATATATCACGGTGTAATCGATAATATCAAAGTTATTTCATATTTGAAATTTGAACTCAATCAAAGCCATTAGCATTTAATTTTCTTATGTGTTCATGGCACCATAGCTGCTGACATGAGAATACATGAGACCTTCATCAAATCAAGCTACATCCATAAATCTTTGGCTATACAGGTTCCTGCACCTAGAATGTTTTTTTTGCCTCACAAAAGACTTCAGCTTACCCTTCAAAACCCGGGTCCCACAGCACCTATTTTGGTATAGTCTTTCCTAATTTATATTAGCAGTAGGACAACTTCTTCCTTGCTGTGATCTCCAAGACTCTGGAAGCTGAGAAATAAGGATTGCAAAACCAGTCTCAGAAATTCATTGAGGCCCTATCACACTTAGATAGATTCTCTCTCAAAATAAAATATAAAAGGGAAGGATAATAGAATGAATCAGACAGTATTACTTTATGTGCATATATGATTACACAATCCAGTGAATCTACATCATGTACAACCAAGAGATTCATTCTACTGTACTTCCTACTCATAACCCCCCTTTTTTCCCTTCACATACTTCTACTTAATCTTGTCTACACCCCCCTTTATTGTGAATTAGCATCAACATATCATAGAAAATATTTAACATTTGGTTTGGGGGATTGTCTTATTTTGCTTAACATAATATTCTCCAGATCCATCTATTTACTAGTAAATGCCATTTTATTCTTCTTTAAGACTGAGTCATATTTCATTGAGTGTATATATATATATATATATATATATATATATATATATCACATTTTCTTTATATATTCATCTGTTGAAGGACACCTACGTTTGTTCCATAGTTTAAGTATAAAGCTATGCCAAAGTACTTGGTTATATAGAGACTCAGCCCCAGATACCATGCTGATTTGAGAGGGGCACACTTGAACAGGCAATTGTAGGATGCCAAATAAAGTAATCATAGAGGTATGAGAAAAATCATTCTTATCAATTTTAAAGGTGAAGCTTCTTTCTTGGCATGGAACTGTCCATTCTCTTGTGCATCGTCAGCCCATATAATATCTCTTTTGAGAAGCCTGTTATTACTTCCACTGGCAAATAAATTGTTCATGGTGTTGGCTTTTGTTTTACATTCAAAACTCACAGGTCATAATCTTAAGTATGCGAAAAGAAAAAAAATGGAATGAAAGAGAAAAAATAAAGATGATTTTTTTTAACTCAGCTCTCAAATGCTCTTTCTTTTAAATAAGGACTATTTTCATCTGGCCAACTTTGGGAGGCAGACAGTATCTAAGCTTTGTGGCGGGGAGAGGGAATAGCCAAGTATTCTGGGCCTTGTGTTTGGAGTGATGTGAAGAATATCAGGTCCAGGAACACATCCTCTTGGACTGAAGGAGGAATGTTCCTCACCCCATAGTCACTGCAGGTAGAATGAGATGTATACCCACTGTGTTCAGAACCTGTGTCAAGCATTACACATGAACTATCGAGAAACTTGGCTTTCATGAATTTTAACCTTTGTTGGGGGAATGAAACATTAAACAGCAAGAAAAAAAAACCCACACATATATATTTTGAATTATAAATTTGAATGAGTTCTGTGAAGTAAAAGAATTCTTTACTGAAACTTGTAGCAGGATTTGACTCACTCATTCTTTCCTTTCTTAAACTCACTCCTTTTTCAAAAAAAAAAATAAAAAATAAAAACAGCAGAATCAACAGAACTGAAGAGAAGGGAAGAACACACGTTGGATGTGCCTAGACTTCTTTCCTCATGTAGGTGATGGATATTGCCTAGAATTGACTTAAGATGTCCACAGGTCTTGTTATCTGTATCACAGGACTTGCTCAGGACTGCCTGCCTCTCTCAGGATTGATATGAAACACACCCCTTCCTCATTATTCTACTTATTTTGTATATTAAAGTCCACAAGTTTCTGCAGTCCAGTCAGGAACCAAGAGATCCTATGATCATGATGCACAAAGGTACAATAGGCAGGATCTCAAAGAACACACACCTGCTATGGAAGCTATGAGCCCTAAAGTCTACAGAGGTTTCTCAACTGAGAGTGCAGAGAGAGAGGTACACCACACCTCCACACACCCTTTACCTCACGAAAAACTAGCTAGTATTTATTTTTTTACTCTATAAAGTTTTATTTGGGATTTTTCGATATATATGACAGAAGAGTGTAATTTGACATTATACATACGTGGAGTATATTTTATTCAAATTAGGATACCATTTTTTGGGTTTACATGATGTGGAATTTTACTGGTCATGCATTCATATATAAACATAGGAAAGTGACGTCCAATTTCTTCTACTTTCTTTTCTAATATTTTGTTGTTGTTGTTGTTGTTGTTGTTGTTGTTGTAAGGACTTCTCCTTAATTAACTGGCACAACCCATCCAACAATTCTATGAGATATGTATGCCTATAATTATCATTTTATGAAAGAGCAACTAAGCCTCAGAAATTTTAACTCACCATATACAGTTACATAGCTAAGTATTACCATCAAAAAGCAAGGCCCTGGAGCAAAATCTTGTGATTCCATTTTCCACTGAAACATCAAGAAACCTTCTAAAAAACCTGGTTGATGTTTCAACCTCACATGGGTTACATATTTCTTTGCACACCTCCTAGAACACTCCCAACGCAGTTACAATATGCTGCAGAACTGCTTGTAAACACAAATCCACAGACGACCTTTTGTTTATTTATTACTAAATGTGAAGTCACTGAATTCTACGAGTCAGCAGTCAGAGGTAAAAGAAGTTCAGCCATTTTGCAATCAGGATTATTCCAATAGTCAGGAAAACAAGAAGGAAAAGAGGTCAAAACCAACAAATCAAAGAGAACTGAGAGAATTAATCAGTGAGGACAAAATGTGCATCATGGGGTTATGTTGAAAAAGCCTGAAAAGCCTGCACACTGCCCCTCTATGTGGGCCAGTGACTTTCTAACTTGCCTGGTGGGACTGCAGGCTGGCCTTATCCATGGAATGACCTGCTCACCACCATGCAGATCCCTGTAAAATGGATCTTTTAACATTTCTTACTGGTTTTGTTACCCAGTCCTTTTTATTTTTTATTTTAAAAGAGAGTCTTGCTAAATTGCTTAGGACCTCACTATGATACAGATTAAAACTGATAATCTACTGGCTTATGTAAGCTCTTCTTTTCAACAATTTCACCAAGAGTTTTGGATTGACCATAAAACAGTTATTCCTTATAACCCTCAAGGTCAAGCCATTGTAGAATGAGCTCATTTATATATTAAGCTACAATTACAAAACCTAAAAGGGGGATATAGACTATGACTCCCCAACATATCCTCAATAATGCTCTATTTGTTTTAAATTTTCTAAATTATGACTCAGAAGGTCACACTGCACTGAGTGACACATTTCTTCCACAGCAACAGGCCCTTTAGGACTTACAAACTGATCAAGGGAAAGGACAAGACCCAGTGATTATGTGGGGCAGAGGTCATGCTTGTATTTTTCCAGAAGGTGCTTTTGGTCCTATTTGGGTACCTGAACACACCATCAGGCATGGAGGAGTTTGAACCTAGATTCAAATGACTGAAGATCGACCCAGAGAAGCCTTCACTCAAAAGTTAGAAAACACAATATTGTGTCCATCTACAACTAAAAAAATAAAAAAACTTGAAAGAAGTGAAGAAGAGGGACCCTGAGAAACCAAACAAGGAAGCTAATCTCATTATAGGACCTGAAGAAATTGACACTATGGGCTACAAGAATGATTTAACAGCAAGGGAAAACTAAAACTCCAATGATGATGCTTGCTGCAGTAACAGCTCTATTGAGCTTTTGGGTAAAAGGGAGTCAGAGAGAAACTTATTGTACATATTTTCCAGATCCACCTCTAGTACACGCAGCTGGGTGGACTGGAGAATTCATCTCAGTATTTACTAATGACTCACATATGATGGGAGGACTTACAGACACTCATATTACTCTCAATAATGTGACAGGATTTAATTATTCTGGCTATGTTATGTTGGTTCCATGATAAACGTGCAGGCTGTCTAAAAGTGTTATTTGAGGGAAAGACAGCAATTAGGAGACTTAGACCAACTAATTGTACTGTTAATGGAGACTTAAAATCTTATATTAGATGAGTTATTAAAATGGTACTTTCCCATAACAAACCAGTCATCTCAGCAGAACTTCCATGAATAATACCTCATTGTCCTAACCATTCTGCGATAGAAATTGGCACTCTTCCTAAGTGGATAGAATGTATAAATACTTTTCCACTACAACATAAAGTGTCTAAAAATAGTGGGTATATTTTGTACTGGTCTCCTAAAATGGACAAAAGGCAGTTATACAAGAGTACTGCCAACTCCTGGAGGATTTGTTAGCAACATCTTCACTTTCAGGGAAGGTGTCCTTCAGAAAGATGTTTGGTACTTAATTGCTGGCTCAGAATTCTTACATTTTACTTGCAAGCCTTTACCAGACTTTGTAAGCAAGAACTGTAAGGAAGGTTCTTTCTATGGCTTATGAGCCTGTGTTCAATCTCCTTATGTCTTAATTACTGGAACGTAAAAATTAAATGGAAAGATTATAGATATCTTGTAACATGTAGTAAATGTAATTTAACTGTATCACCAGATATAAAGAGGAAAACAAATGCTGATACTCCATCAGCGCACTTTTGTCTTATTACCAGCTAATATTTCAGAGCCATGGTACACTAAAGCTTGTTTTCAATTCTTACAACAAATACATGCCCAGCTAGTGAGATCTAAATGTGCTTATAATAGTGGGAGTAGTTGCCTTGGTTTCTTTTATTGCTTCAATGGTCACACCTTCAGTGGCCATATCTCAAAATATTCAACATGCAAATTTTCTTAATAATTTGGCTCAGAATACTTCCAAGGTTCTTCATAATCAAATAAATATTGATGAAAGAATTGAGACTAAGCTAAATGCTTTAGAGGCTACTGTCATAAATATGAATGAATTTAATGAATAATAGCAACAGCTTGGATCTTTTGGAGCTCCATCATTATATTGAAGATGTAAAAAAAAAGTAAAGTTGATTTTTCAGATCCTACTTTTTAGCTGATCAAATAACCCTGGAATCATTCTTAAACATTTTGTATGTTATATTTTTGTATTGTTCTCTTTGCTACTATGTCTCTCTACTAATTCTCTGTTGTAATAGTAGGATGGTGATCCTTCAAAATAAGGATTCATGGATTCAAAAAAGTGACCCATCATCTGCTTTTTCAAAGAAAAAGTGGGAATATGAGGGGGACTGTTGGGCTGAATGACTGGTATTCTCCTTCTTGTGATTGGAAGAGGTTCTGTCGGTTACTTTTGTAGGGACCTAGATATTTCCTGAATCCTTGAAGTAGCCAAATGTGTCTTCATGCATAGGTGTTCCTTCCCACAGCCTCAGGAGTTGAATTTCTCACCTGTAACCCTGCTCCTCTTGACCTTTATTGGATGAAACTTTTAAAGAATGAGGGTTCTCCACCTAATAAAAACTCACTTCTGAAGATGCTAACTCTCTCTCTTGCCAGCCTCTGGTGACTTTCCTCACTCTCCCATTAGGAAAGCTTGAGGCCGAGAGAAGAGGAGACATCCTGAAGCTTGATTCAAAGGTACAGTGTGAGTCTGTGTTTTATTTGGTATCCCAGGAAATACCCATGAGTAACCTTAAGTTTAGCTGCCCACACTGGTTGTGGGCGGCAATGTGACCAACATTCTGTAACATAATCCAGAATGCATGCGTGCGCGTGCACACACACACACACACACACACACACACACACACACACACACATTAGATGCTAAGCTCCTGTTCTTAAACTCTGACTCATAAAATGAGCAACAAACCCAAGCAAACCATAAAAAGCACACACATGCTCACACACATGCTCACACACATAACAACCCCATATATACAGACATACACACACACACACACACACATACACACACACATAATATACACACATATACATACACATACATACACATTTTTTTTTTACTGAGAGGAGACATAAATTTTGGTCCTTAATAAAGTCTAGAAATTTTGGAATTTCAGAGTGATCATGATCATGAAGGCAGATTTTAGATTTCTTTTGTTTTGAAAAGAAGTGTATTTCAATAATTTTAGCTGTGAGATCATTAGAGACAGAAAAAAATGTTTTTTTTTTTACAATTTGTTTTCTTGGATCAAAAGTTCCTTATCACTATGAACACATTATCCCATATTTCTGGCATCAAATTTGGTCTCCACTCCTTATTTCCCCAGGGACTCAGGATAAATAAAATATCATCCTGGTTTCTACATCCTATGGCTTCATCCTGCACAGTGTAAGAGAAATTCCTTTGCCACTTGCAGCTCCCACCTCACTGTGGCCTCTCTCTTGTTTGGTGCCTGCATCTTCTCATACGTGAAGTTCAGGTCCCAGTGCACACCACTGCAAGACAAATTTTGTTTATTACTCCCACTATGAATCGTCTGTTTTATATATTTTCATTTTAACTTGTTATATATAACAGAAGAATGAGTTGCAATTGAAGTAATTATACTCTTTTTTCTTTGAGATAAGATTTTGCTATGTTCTCTATGTTGGGTATAGACTGAGGAGTGGAATATCTGGGACAAATGGTAGATATATCTTCTTAAAGGTCCTCAGAATGACTCCTGGATTTGCAATTCTCCTGCCTCAGCCTCCAGAGTGGTTGGGACTACAGTTGTGTGCCACAGTTTCACTAGTTGTCCTTGAGTATGAATATGAAGCAAGTCTAGTTTTCTGTATCATTTTCTCATGTGCATGGACTGTTTCTGAAATCCTGCCAACTTTGAATCATTCCCTCCACCTGGATGTAAAAAAATCAAACCTGAGAAAAAGTGAGTGAGTTCCCAAGGGACATTCAAATTGACACTTCACTCATTTTTCCCCAGATTTTTTTCATTTCGTTCATGAATCTTTCTAGAAGAATGGGGAAATTAGGAAGTTAAAGGCACAAATCACTTCTTTAGTTAACCATGTTGATGTGATCAGTTTAGTTGGCTTTTCACTACTGTGACCCTGACAAGAACCACTGGACTCACAGTTTCAGAGGTCTCAGTTCATACATGGCTTACTCTGATGCTGTGGTCTGCAGTGAGGCAGAATAACATGGCAGAAGAATGTAAAGGAATAAAGAAGTTTAGGACATGGCACTAGGAAGCAGACAGAAACTCCACTAACCAGGGACAAAATGTATGCCCTGAAGCCAGGTACTCAGACACCCACCTCTTCCACCAATATCCTACCTGCCTTCAGTTGCATCCAGTTAATCCTTACTGAGGAAACAGTGTACTGAGTAGATTAAGACTTTCACAATTCAATCACTTTATTTCTGAACTTTCTTGCATTGCCTCACACATGAGCTTCTGAGGGACACCAACACCATAACAGTGATTCTCATGTATGTTGTGGAGTGAGAAAGAATGAGTAAAAATTGACAAAATGGGGTCATCTTCCAGTTTTCCAGCTCAATGTGAAAAAGATGGAGAGATGCCACTCCTACCCATGGGAGTCAGCAAATTAAGTACTTGCTCTAATTTTTTGCTTCTAACACTTAAAAATAAATCTTCCTGTTGCTATGTTACAGGGATGATGTTTTCATGATGCACAGGGAGACCCCAATTATGTGGATCTTACAGCCTGTCTAGTATACTGTTGAATTAAAAATCATGAATATGAAATAATGCCTTTTCAGTAGGAAAAGCAGTATAGAATTCTCAGATGGTCATTAGATCTCAGAATTTTAGAATTAGAATATGATAAACAAGCCTCAGTGTTTGGGAGAGGTTATCTGAGCAGAGTGTAGCCTTTTTTCTGGCCTCTGGTTTTGAGCTCAAGAATTTCTGTCCAGTAGTCAGAACCTGAGTCAAATACCTAACCAGGTTACTCCCAAATGCAAGCCACAAATTCATATTTCCTTTGGAACATTTTATTGAGTTGACTTAAATTTTAATAATTTTTAAATCACCCAATTTCTGCTCATTTGACATCACTAAATGTGCCTTTGTTGAAAAAAATACTCATCTTGTTTTTAATTATATGAAGTCAATAGATAAGAACTGTCTGATCTCATTCATAATTTTTTTCTCTTAGATTTACAGACAGGGTATTATCTTTGGAGGATAATAAAAATATGCAGAATGCTTTTGTTTCATCTCTCAAATCCTCTAAATGTACCTTCAGTAGTAAAACTTGAGTAGTGCCATGGAAATAAATACAAATTTAGGCATTAAGAAATTAGGTATGTGCAAATTATCAAACTATGAATACTTGCATGGCTCAAGAAATTTTAGTTTCAAATCTATTTATGAACACTTTTTAAATGTTAGCTACTCATGAGATCTAGTTATGAATAGGAGTGTTTGAATGTGCTTGATGTCTTCTCTTTCACAGATTTTTGATCAAATATTAAATACAATATAACTTTCCTGGAAATGTGCAAAGGCAAAAATTAAACATCCTCTTTATGATATGTGCAAGTCTAAACAGCATCATGAGTATCCAATGCAGATGATCTAGAGATCTAAGCTCTTCCACTGAGGCTCTTGAAAAGTTGACAGGAGATCCCCAGGGAAAACCTGGCCATGTTCAGGGTGGAGCTTGCATGCTGTTTCAAAAAGGATAAGAGCTGGGAACTTCCTCCAAATGAAGTGCAGTTTTACCAATAACCTTAAACTGGTATTTTTTTTGGCCAAAGAAAAAAGAGGGAACTCAACCATACTCTTTGCAGTAGTGCAGAAACATTTCAAGGAAAGGCAAAGGAGCTAGCTCAGAAATTCCCAGCTTCTCAAACAGCACATGTGAATAGGTTCACCATCTATAAAGTAATAGACAAAGCCAGGTCACTATAATTGGCATTCTATAGATAAGAACCTGACCAGTCTCTGACTCAGAAACTGGACCAGGCAATGAGGGAGGTAACATGTAGGTGATATAACAACAACTCCAACTCACAGTGAGAAAAAGTGAGCACATTTGCTCCTTCCTAACTCCATTTAGAGAGCCCCATTACCCAAAGTCATAATAATGAGCTAAGAGATGTTGAGACTTCATGCTTGAATTTTTAGATTTATACTCAATACACATTCCCAGACTTGAGTGCTCCTGCAAGGTCCAGCCTGGCATTCTGCCAGGGCATTTTATTTGCATGTCTCTTTGGTATGTTGGCCCTTCCTTAATGTAGTCTAAAAAGGGGTGATATTTTCAAGTTACTTTGATGAAGAGATTTTGTTTAACACAGTCTATTCAATCACAGAGGGCCCACTGAGAGCCTCTGGTGACATTTTTTCTTACAACTTGGTAATAAAACTTTTGGACTTTCCCTTTTTTATGTGCCATGCTCCCAGTTCAGCATCCAACCCTTCTTTAAAATTGACTTCATATGGATCCTTGAAAGCAGTAATAATATCCTTCTGTTGAATGGCAAATGTACCATTTTGAAACAATGAGACTTCTCTCTACCTCACACAAATGTGAGCCATGTTGAGTGTCACCCAAGTCTATTGTCAGACAATGTGGTTGCCTTGAGCCAGAGGGAAGGCTGAGTTCCCTATGTCCTCTGAGCGTTACAGCGAGGAATGAATGACTGAGGAATCATCTCCAGGCCATTCTCTCTCTCGTTGAGTCTGTTCCTTGAACTGTGATGCTAAGATGGCAGTGCAGAGGCAGGCGTGCTCATGTCCACCAAGGTGGCCAGTCATAACATAAATTGTTTATTACCCCCGTGCATCAACTCCCTTTGTATGAAAACCCACAAAGGCTGGTGCTCCTTTGGCCTGGCTGGCCAGCAACTCAGATGTGTCATACTCACAGCCCCATGCCAGAGTGTTCTATGTCATACAATCCCTACCCCACCATCCCAAAAGATGAGAGAAACTCGGAAAAAAAGAAATGATGTACAAGAGAGTCCTGGCAGCTATTTTAACCATGAAACAGCTAATTCTGCAAAAGAGGCCCCATAGTGGCAGAGGAGAAAGCTGTGGCATGGATAAATGGCCCAGCATGCTCTGTACTTCCTCTCATCTACATGGGGGGGGGGACCCTCCAAAGTTCAGGAACTTTCCTGTTGACTGAGAAAAAAATATGCAATATAAAATAAGAACCCATAATGTGTTTCAGACAGTTGCAATAAGAACTTGCTGCTGCTTTTTAGACGAGAATGTTTAAGTCAGTGTAGGTTTCAGATATTCTGTACAAATCCTGCCATTAAATACTGTGATAGTAAAAGCAAATGTGACTCCATTTTGTTTTGTGCCTCCATTCTATAAAAGGACCATGCCAAATAGAAGGGTCATGACTGGGTCAAGATGTTCTTTTCCTTTTGCTATCAAAACCTTTAAGGACATGGAATTACCTAATGGGGCATTGTTTCTATAACTAGGGTAACGGGGCTCTGTTTCTGTAACTTGGGTGACTGAGCCAACTGTGATTGGTTAGGCTTTCTGCCGCTTGACTGCACTCTTCTCCTTCTATATCCTGGCTTGCTTGCATTGGCTGAACCTCCAAACATCCCTTTTGTGGTTTTCAGGCTTATAAGGAGCACCCTTGCAATTGTTCAGGGCTGATCAGGGGAACAGCTTTATATTCTGTTCAGTGGCCACTAGTGTGCTTCAATGAAGGCTTGATTCGATTATACAAGATTGGTCTGCAAGTCAGTTTATGAAATCCCGGGATGAAGTGTTAACTATACCATCTGGGGGCTATAGCATCCTAGGATGCTCCTCCTGCTGGCCTGTCAGATATGGTGACTGGACGCCTCTGGGGAAAAGGCCAGATTGGATGCAGTTGCTTACATCTTTCCTGGGACAGGATGAGATGTTGTCACTGTCTCCCTGAAGGCCTCCCAGTGGGCTCTTACCTGTGCCTGGGGGCAGGATGTGTCATGTCTCTGCCCCAGTGGAGGACTCCCTGTGTGACCTCATCTGTCTGTATCTGGGAGCATGAGAAGACATTGTCTCTGTCCCACTGGAGGCCTCCCTGTGGGGCCTCATTTGTTCCTTAGGGCAGAATGAGATGTGGTCTCTGCCCCATTAGAAGTCTCCCTGTGTTACTTACCGATTCTTGCTTGTTCTGCATCTGTCCTGCTGTTTTTCATTGCTATCGCTTCTGCCTTTCTGTTTGTCATTTGTCCAGTGTCTGTTTGCCAGCCATGTGTCTTGTGCTTATCTGTTTCTGTGTTGTACATGGGCCCTTTTTTTTTGATCTCACAACTGCTCTTCTCCCATCAAGACTCCTTCCCTTCACCATCATAATGGGACAAGGAAGCTCTATAGAGATCTCTGCTTGTACCCCTTTAACTTATTTTCTTAACAATTTTCAGAACTTTTGTTTGTTGGTTTGTTTTGGTTTGTTCCCTTTGTGTTCTATGTTAATTTCTACCTCAATTTGTTTCTAATGGGGAAAAAATGGTTAAAATGGTTTTACCTTTGCTCACTACAGCTTTCATTAAAATGTAACGTGCTGCCAACAGGACTAAAAGAATTGTCAAAAGTAAAATCTAAAGGTAAAAAAAAAAAAGCATTCTGGAGATTGCATTCACTTAGGAACTAGGTCAAGTGGCCAACTGGGTAAATCATGTCAGTTTCTATAGAGGACAGATTAAAACTAAAGTGTTGTATAAAATTATCATTCCTAAGTTGTATAATAAAAAGCAAAATTTTGTCTACAAAATTTGGATTTTGTCTCTCAGTATTTGCAAGCATGAATAACTCCCAACTATTAAAAAGTGGTCCAAAGATTTTTCAATATCAGGCTAAAATTTGGTGGCCACAATCCAAGAAAGAAGAAAAACCAGTTTAGAATGGAACCCCAACCTGGGGGACTCTTCCAAAGAGACCAATGGAGCTGCATCTTCGGGAAGTTCCTTCAGGAAAAAAATAAGACCCTTTCATTTGTCTATATTACCTTAACTTTTTTAGCTTTGATGAACAGGACCTCCTCAAGGAAAAGGTCAGAAAACTTTTAAAATTCTATATTTGTTACATTGAAAATTGTGATCCAATATGCCTTGATTAATATGTTTTTCTGATTACACTCTGCTTTATTCTAAGGCGAATTTACAAGGGTTAACTCTCAATCTAATACGTTTTAAAAAATAAGCTACAAGGCTTTTGTTTGTTTGCTTTGTGTGGGTTCACCAATATACTGTCCATCTACATGTATTGCCATATCTACATATATTTGATACCAAAAAAAATTGACATCTGAGGTCATAAATTAAAATTTAACTATAGATTCAAATACCGTTGGTTAATATGATTTAAAAGGTTCAATTTAAATTGGAAAAATAAATAAAAGTACAAATGGCTTTAAAGTTACTAATGCACAGTTTTTTTCTAGATGGTTAAACAGCTGTTAAAACGTTAATATTTATAAAGTGTCTGATATCCATTGTCTCTAGGATTTTTCTTTTTTTTTAATAGATAGTGAGAGAGGAGAGAGAGAAAGAGAGAGAATTTTAAATATTTATTTTTTAGTTCTCCGTGGACACAACATCTTTGTTGGTATGTGGTGCTGAGGATCGAACCTGGGCCGCACGCATGCCAGACGAGCACGCTACTGCCTGAGCCACATTCCCAGCCCATAGGATTTTTCTTCAACAGGAAAAAATGATTACTAACACTATTGAATGCACTTGTCTGAAGCTTGTTTTTTTAAAAAAAATAACATAAATTACACCTAAACATATATAAAATTAATCATGGATGTGTTTGTTATAAATATTTAATTGTTTTACAGACTTAAAATGCTAACTGTTAAATATAATATCAAGTACTCTTAACTCCTTAAATTCCATAAGGCAAAATACCTAAACAATGTTGGTGTTTTCATAAGTTGGTAAATTAAATTTTTTTTAAAAAATTATTTGTGTCGGACAGGGGATATGGCTCAAGTGGTAATGTGCTCGCCTGGAATACTGGGGCACTGGGTTAGATTCTCAGCACCACATAAAAATAAAATAATGATATTGTCTCCACCAAAATCCTCAAAACAAATATTTAAAAATTCTCTCTCTCTCTCTCTCTCTCTCTCTCTCTCTCTCTCTCTCTCCTCCTCTCTCTCTCTCTCTCTCTCTCTCTCTCTCTCTCTCTCTCTCTCTCTCTCTCTCTCTCTCTCTCTCTTCCTTTCCCTCTCTTAAAAAAAGATTTTTTGTTATCATAAGATCAAGGTTACAATAAATTAAAAGTCCCAATAGGTATAATTCTACATACAAGGAGTCAAGATGTTTCAACTACATTTCAATTAAAGTACCATAAATAACAAATATTTCATCTTATTAAAATAGATTAATTTTTCTACATTCAGGAAGGTATAAGGATTATTTCAAGGTATAAACAGAAAGAAGGATCAATGGATTAAAAATTATTAAAAGGTTCTATATAAACATATATTTAGTAAAAATCTAATAGGTTTTAAAAAATAAGCTAATGTTTCAGAGGTATGTCATATTGTACTAGCTAAGATTCATACAGAGTCATAAAACAATATATGTGAACTTTATCAAATAATATCTTAAAAGAGAGACAAAAGTCAGGTTTAGAAATATTTAAAAAATGGTTCTAGGTAAAAAGTCTTTATGTGGTAAAGTATAATTTTAATACATCTAAGTAAACAACAAAAGGGTCTAATTAAGTAATATAAAGGTCTAAAAATAAAAATAAATATTAAAAAGTTTATGTGTAAATAAGTTGGTTATATATGTAACACAAATATTTAAGATTATTCAAGATCGTTCCCTACAAATATTAATGTACTGATATATTTATATGCTAAAATGACAAAACCTTCTAAAAATATTAATTACATTGTCTCTGTGAATTTTATCCCCTACAACAAATAACCTTGGTTAAACAGCAATGTTTATTTTAAAGTATTGTTCTACATTCCACTGTCAAGATTTTTCTTTAAAAGCTAACCTTGGTTAATATAAAAACATTGAAAAAGTGTGGTACATTACTCTTCTTTACAGATTGAATGGGTTCATATCTTTCTGTATGCAAGTCTTTCAGGTTAAATGTTTAAAGGAACATTTTATCAGGTTGGTATTCTCCAAACTAAAATTGACTGTAATGGTAATTTAAACTTATAAGGATAATAGATTTTACTGAGGATTTATTTATATTATTTGTAACCAAACCTTATGTTACCTTTTACATTGGGATATAAAAATTTAAAGGTATTATAAAAGATAATGAGAGCCTGATAGTTGAAAAGTTAATATTATAAAAGATTTTTGCCACAATTCCACATTAAAGAAGAGCGCTCAGCCTTTTCTGAATTAATGTTTCAGATGTATGTCATATTGTGCTAGCTAACATTCATACAGAGTCAGAAAAGAATATATGTAAACTTTATAAAATAATATCTAAAAAGAGAGACAAAGATCAGCTTTAGAACTAAAACACTTCTCCTAAGATTTGTGAAGAGCCCTGCCTTACTTGAGATAAGGCTCTGCCTCCCACCTTACAGCATGTCAAAATAACTTCAAAGCAGGCCAGGTTTCAGTTAATTTAGAGTTATATTCAAAGATTGATTTTATTTAAAAGATTATTATGATTTCAAATAAAAATATAATATATAACTCAGCCAAGGTTCAAAATTATATACAAGCAAGATATGTTTTTACTATTGTTAATTTCACTTTGTATTTTCATTATAAGTAAAAAAGAAATTGACCATGACACTCAGAACAACCAAGACACCTTTATTGTAGAAGTGTCTGATTAATAGGGGAAAAAAAGAGAGAGACAGTAAGAAAAGTGCGAGAGAGAAAGATAGATAGAGAGAGAGAGAGAGAGAGAGAGAGAGAGAGAGAGAGAGAGAGAGAGAGAGAGAAGGGGAAAACAAAGGGTATGAGAGAGGGAAGGAAAGAGAAAGAGAATGAGAGGGAGAATGAGAGAGAGCAAAAGTGAGATAAGCAATAGAGAACAAGAGAGGGGGACCTGGAAAGAGAGAGATTTTATAACCAAAATCTAATGGGCTCTCTGCGTCTACAAGCTGCCCTGTTGGCATACAGTGATTGTATCACTGTATTTGCTAGGGGTGTCATCTTGTGCCTTCAGGCAGAATAGGCAGGGCTCAGATGTGGGTTTTTATTATACCAGATGGGTGAAAGTCAGTTGACTATTCAAACTTGAGTGGGTTTAAGTGTTCAGACTTTAGGCAAACAAGCCAAGCTAACCTTTGTTCAGCCTGCTCTGCAACTAACAATAACAGATGCCTGTTAATATTCTATAGAAGTAAAACTTCATGAACACACAACCTAAGTTAGTTTGAGATATTAAGCCATCATCTGTAGACAGATAATAATTAAATGAGATGAAACTAACTGTAAAGGAGCTAAAGTTATGGCTCAGCAGTAGAGTGTTTGCCTTGCATGAGTGAGTCACTGGGTTCAATCCTCATCATTAAATAAGTTAATGAATAAAATAAAGATATTGTGTTTTGTAAAAAAATAACTCTAAAGTTATAAACTTTAAAGTTAAAACAGAATATTCTCAGTTTAAGACTGATAAAACTGACTTCCTAGATGTTAAAGTTCAAACTTAAAAATTAATGTTAAAATAAAGGGGCCAAGAAAACCAATATTTGGCTCTTGCACTCTGAGTCAACCTGAACCCAGGACAGGGAGAAGAGCTTTGCAACTCTGGGCCACATCACCTCCTGCTAAGGGAGATTAATGAGACCACTGAAGAACAGAAAGTCAATGAGTGTACATGCTGCAAAAGAGGAGGATCATTAAAAAGGGGAGACATGCCTGATGCTTCCAAGGGAAGCCACATGGTCAGCAAGACCTTGACCCATCCTAATGCAGATGACACTAGCAGAGCTGAAATGCTGCTCACAAGTTCCCCAAGAGTGTCCTCCAAGGAAACTCAGCTGACTCTTACCAATAGATAGGAAAAAGGTCAGTTTGACCAGCTTGGTCTTAAACACCTAACAAAAAGAGTTAAAAACCAAAGCACAGCCATTCCTGGGCTTTTAAAATAAACTACAGTTATTTTAATGTAACATAAAATGTACGCTTCTGATAACACCCCCCAAAATAAGTAAGACAGGAGGCAACAAAAGAAAAATTCTTAGGCAGGAATGCCTGATGATAAAAATTGCCAGAGTCAGCAGTTTTTAGTCAGTTTAAGGCCTACATATTTTCCTAACCTCATACACAAATAGACTTAATCAGTGTTTGCTAGTATAATTATCAAGCCCTAAGTAACAAATAAATCTCAAATGTAGAGGTCATGCCAATAAAGATATTTTACAAAAATTAAGATGACATTAACTAACTTAACAAAATGTTGTGTCTACATTCCTGATAATTCTGACAATGTTAAAGATTTATGTCCCTAAAAAAAGGGCCTTATTAGGCTTTGTTATGCCTTGTTATGGGAACAATTTCTCAGGTCTTCTGCCTCCTGGTAAACAATTATTAATTTCTATTATTTTCATAGTATTCATGAAAAGATTTCAGATGCTACAACTGCTATTTTGCATTAATCTTATTTCAGTACTCATGTCTTTTTGTTTCTCTCATAGAAGTGCTTACCCCCAGGTGAATTTACAATCTATTCTTCCTGAACCAGATTTTTACCATGGACTCCTTGACCCTCTCACTTTCTATAAAGGGACTCCAAACTGCTTGCCCACTACACATTGCTCCCTCTCAGCTTGAAGCGGTTAGAACACTCATCGCCCTTTTCCCATACAGCAGTAAAAGGTGCCTAATATTAGAGAAAAAATTATCATCAGTATAAATGTTTGCCAGTATGTCTAGGTCAGGAAGGTGTACCTGGAGAACTACGCTCAAGATCACCCTGGGTGATCTCCCAGAAAGAGACACTTGCTTCCACAACCCAAATTATAAGTGCTACAACTCCCTGTTCGCCTAAAATTGTGCTTCCTGAGTCCCACTTCAAACTTCTTGCCTAAATCTCAAAACTGTCAATAATTCTGAACTATGTAACCTACTATTTTGATGGAGAAAAAGGAAAAGAATCTGTGCTTATTAAAAGGCCAGGGCCCACTGATTTATCAACATAGAAGGCTGCCCCCATTTTAGTTCCCCTACTGGCTGGTATTTGAACAGCTGGATCAGTATACTGCTTTGGGAACTGCAGCTCTTATCAGAGACTCTAAAAATTTTAAGTCCCTCAGTCATTAGATAGATATGGATTTAAGAGAACTAAAAATGTCAGTCTCAAAACTAGAATTTTAACTCGATTCTCTGACAGAAATAGTATTACACACAGATGTGGTCTAGATCATCTTTTTCTAAAACAAGGAGGACTTTGTGTGGCCCTAGGAAAAATGTGTTGTTTTTATGCAAACCATTCTGGGAAAATAAAAAACACTTTGGTGCTAGTGAGAAAGAAACACAAAACATAAGAAGCTTCAGGTAATTAGTTCCAAAACTATTTCTCATGGTCTCCTTGGCTGACTACCATCATCTCAGCCATAGTTGAGCCCCTAGTCCTTCTCCTGATTGGGACTACTATAGGGCTCTGCCTATTATACAAGAGTGTAGATGAGGTTCGACTTATGGTCCTGCGAGCCTATTATGGTCCCTTAGACACAGAAGGATGAAAAAGAAACTAAAGCCTAATGATGTGCAAGATTGACATCAAACCTACTAAAACCAGTAGGAATGTGATAATAAAAGCAAATGTGACTCCATTTTGGTTTGTGACTCCATTCTGTAAAACAATCATGCCAAGTAGAAGAGTCATGACTGGGTCAAGATGTTCTTTTCCTTTTGCTATCAAAACCTTTAAGAACATGGAGCTACCTAGTGGGGCATTGTTTCTGTAACTAGGGTAACAGGGCTCTGTTTCTGTAACTGGGGTGACTGGACTTACTGTTATTAGTGAGGCTTCCCATCACTTGACTTCACTCTCCTGCTTCTATAACCTTGCTTGCTTGCATTGGCTAGACCCCAAAACATCCCTTTTGTGGTTTTCAGGCTTATAAGGAGCACCCTTGCAATTGTTCAGGGCTGATGGGGGGAACATCTTTAAGTTCTGGTCAGTGGCCACTAGTGCACTTCAATAAAGGCTTTATTCAATTATATGTTACTGTTATGGAAGTTACTTTATTAAAACCCTGGGACAAAGCTGGATTTTGTACCTAGCATGGGACTCCCATAATTCTTTCAATTATTATTTTGTGGAAAATCAATAAATCACTGTATAATAAATAATGCCAAAGGTTATGGGATATTATTAGAAACTCAAGTGAAGCCACTGGGATTAATCTTATATGTTCCTGGAACCTAGCTGCTTTTCTTTTTGCTGTTGTTGTTATTGTTGTTATTGTTATAAGTGGAAACAATAACATTATTTTTATTTTCCTGTGATGCTGTGGATCAAACCCAGTGTCTCACACATGGTAGATGAGAGTTCTACCTCTGAGCAGAGCCCCAGTCCCATACCTGCTGTATGTACAAATTATGAGACCTTTGTCAACATAAGCTCCATCCATATATCTTTGCCCACACAGGTTCCTCTGCCTAGAATAATTTTGTGCCTCATAAAAGACTCCTGCTGAGCCTCCAAAACCCAGCTCTTATAGAACCTATTTTGGTAGAGTTTTTCCTTACTAATCTCAAAGATTAGGGCAACTTATTCCTTGTCTGTTCTCCTCAGGACTCTATAGGTTGAGGCAGGAGGATCATGAGTTCAAAACCAGCTTTAGAAATGCAGTGAACCCCTAAGCATCATATATATATGAATGATAGTAGAAAGAACTGGTCATTACCCTGTGTGCATATATGGTTATATGACTGGTGTATGTCTGTGTCATGTACAACCAGAAGAAAAAGAAGTTATACTCCATTTTTGTATAATGCCTCAAAATGCATTCTACTGACATGTATAACTAATTAGAACAAATAGTGAATTGTTGGGGATATGGTTCAGTGATTAAGCACACTTGGATTCAATCCCCAGTACCAAAATAAATAAACAAATAAATAAAAATAAATGAATAAAGGCTGCACCTCAATGGAGAATCACCTCTGGTTTCAATTCCCAGTTCAAAACAAAAGAAAAAAGTTCTCACAAACCAAGAAATGAACAAACCACCACCATAACCACCATCAACAGCACTTTTTCCTCTGAAGCAATTTCTGTGCTCTGCACACACTTCCATTGTTGTCTTCTCTACTCTTCTAGCATATTGCTTGTTTCCACCAGTGTTTCCCTGAATCAGACATTGAGCATCTCAAGGGCCCAGTCTGGGTATTATTCACTATTGTAGCCTGATATCCAGCAGAAGGTTTTACTCCTGGCATCAAGAAAAGTTGGCTGAGATGAACTAGGTGAGATTGCTGCATGATCTGCATGATCCTCTCTGGGGAGTCTTTGGTAACCACTTCATCTTCCTGCCTTGTTAATATACCAATAAAAGTTGTCTCTGTGTCAGTCAACTTCACTGTACTTTAAGGACTAACTGTACTAATTCTGTTGGGAAGATGGCCTCTCAAGGAGAGATGGGACATAGACAAGATGGAGCTGATGGTCCACCAGTGTGTATTCATGTTGCTGTGCAGTCCCTACAAGAATATTGCAATAGACAGAAGTTACCCAAATTCTTGACAAAAGAGAGGTTCATGCTTTCTAGAAAGTCTTCTTTCCCAAACCAATGGATGTGAAAGGTAAGAAAAAGAAAACAGTGGCCTGCATGGACACATAGACTTTTAAATCCCTTGGTGCAATGCCAGAGAAGATTAAAGGTCTAGGAACACCAAAATATGATTTGAGCTTTTCCTTTGGGATAATAAGTTAGAATATATGGCCTCCTGATTTTTGGTGAATAGAAGAATAAATGGGTGGACATCAAGTTTGGGCAGCTAAGAGAGGAACAGTTCTATAACAGGTGACACTACTACCTGTGAGTCCCCATCACTTTAGTGATGAAAGACTTCCCCTGATTGTTTGGAAATAACACCAGTTTTTTTTTTATCTAATGTCACCATAAGATGATCTATCTATCTAATTGGAACATTATCTAATATTCTGTATCTACTTGGTCTGAGGATTTAAGTATTAGGTGATAAATCTTCAAAGTTCTTAAAAATCAACAGAAAGAGTAGGAATTTAAGCAGCACAAGCAGGTCATTCTTCTTTTATCTGTTCTCAGTGTCAACCTTCTGTATAAACTTATAACCACCACAAGCAACTCTTCTCATCTCTCTGGTCTGTCAATCCCCAGGGATTCCTGACACTAGCCTGAAAATGTGGACTTCTCACTGGCAAAATATGATAAGGTTTGAATGCATATAAAACAACATTCATTCAACAAGGAAAGTTTGGAATATCATTTCATAACTATAAAGAATTTAATTAGTTCACCCAAACCCTAATCATTTTTATTTTCTTTTGGAAACACATTTCTATGGAAAATATATGTTTCTATGTTATAAAAACATGTGTTTTTCTGAGATGATGTTATGACTAAATCTAATTTGACTTTCCACCTGCTCTGCTTACATTAGGAATAGCTCACACATGTTAAAATGGACAAAATGGAGTTTTACTCAGCCATAAAGAATAATGAAATTATGTCATCTGATAGGAAATGTGTGGAACCACAGAACATCAGGAGAAGTGAAATAAACCAGATTCAGACAGACAAGTATTGAATGTTTTTTTGTCATATGCAGAAGCTATACTGAACTAAGAAATAAAAAGGAGAGTGGAATCCCATTAAGGTGAAAGGGAGACCAGTGTGGCAGAGAAAGGGGATTGAGGGGAAGGGAGGAGAATGGGAAAAAGAGAGAAAAAATAAAATTAAATTTACCAAATTATGCTATGTCCAAAAATGAATGTATTGCATACATTGAATTTCACCTTTTTGTACATCTACAAACACTAATTTAAAAGCTATAAATAAATAGAACACCAATAGATTAAATGGAGTGGAATGGGGGAAGGAGGAGAGGAGGAAAAGTGGATGCAATGGGGACCAAAGTGAAGCAAATTATATTTTATGCTTGTAAAATCAAAACAAACCCCAATATTAAATATAACACATAAATAGAATCATTAAAAAACTGACATCAATATCAATAGGCAAATCTGTGCTTAGAACTGAAATGTAATATGTACCAGGTCTTAAACAATGCATTGGCCCATTCATTGATAGGATTATGTGTTTTTCTGGTGTTAAAATTTTTTCAGTTCTTTATATATCCTAGAGATTAATGCTCTATCTAATGTATATGTGGTTAAAAATTTGCTCCGATTCTATAGGCTCTCTATTCACATCATTTATAAGAAGCTTTTCAGTTTGAATTCATCCCATTTATTGATTCTTGATATTGATTCTTGCTCTATAAAAGTCTTATTAAGGAATTCAGGGCCTGATCCAACATGATGAAGATTTGGAACTACTTTTTTGTCTATTAGGTGCAGAGTCTCTGGTTTAATTCCTAGATCCTTGATCCACTTTGAGTTGAGTTTTGTTCATGGTGAGAGATGGGGTTTTAATTTCATTTTGTTGCATGTGGATTTCCAGTTTCCCCTTCCCCATTTTTTGAAAAAGGCTATCTTTTCTCCAATATAATTTTGGCTCCTTTGTCTAGTATGAGATAACTGTATTTATGTAGGATTGTCTCTGTGTCCTCTACTTTGTACCGTTGGTGCCAATACCATGCTGTTTTTGTTACTATTTCTCTGTAGTTTAAGTTCTGCTATAATGATGCCACCTGCTTCACTCTTCTTGGTAAAGTTTGCTTTATGTATTCTGGGTCTCTTATTTTTCCAGATGAGTTTCATGATTGCCTTTTCTCTTTTTATCAGGAATGTCATTGGGATTTTGATTGGGATTGCATGAAATCTGTATAGTGCTTTTGGCCATATAATCATTTTTGAAAATATTAATTCTGTTTATCCAGGACCATGGGAGGATCTTCCATCTTCTTAGGTTTCTTCAATTTCTTTTTTTAGTGTTCTGTAGTTTTATTTTAGAGGTCTTTCACCTCTTTCATTAAGTTGATTCTCAAGTATTTTAATTATTTATTTATTCATTCATTCATTTATTTATTTGTTTATTTATTTGTTTATTTATTTTGAGGCCATTATAAACGGGATGATTCTCCTAGTATCTATTTCAGAGGATTTGTCACCAATGTAAAGAAAAGCCTTTGATTTATGGGTGTTGAGTTTACATCCTGCTACGTTGCTGAATTCATTTATTGGTTCTAAAATTTTTCTGGTGGAATTTTTTGGATCTTCTAGGCATACAATCATGTTGTTGGAAAACAGTGATACTTTAAGTTCTTCTTTTCTAATCCATATCCATTTAATTTCTTTAATATGTCTAATTGCTCTGGCTACATTTTCAAGAACTATGTTAAATAGAAGTGGCAAAAAAGGCATCCCTGTCATCTTCCAGTTTTTAGAGAGAATGCTTTCAATTTTTCTCCATTTAGAATGATGTTAGCCTGTGGCTTAGCATAGATAACTTTTACAGTATTGAAAATGTTCCTGTTATCCCTAGTTTTTCTAGTGTTTTGAGCACAAAGGAGTGTTGTATTTTGTCTTTTCTGCATTTATTGAGATGATCATATGATTCTTATTTTTAAGTCTATTAATGTAATGAATTACATTTTATAATGAATGAATTGTATTGATGTGATGAATTACATTTATATTTATGGTGAACCAACCTTACATCCCTGGGATGAACCCTATTTGATTGTAGTTCACTATCTTTCTAATATGTTTTTGTATTTTATTTGCCAGAATTTGATTGAGAATTTTTGCATCTATGTTAATTAAAGATAGTGATCTGAAGCTTTCTTTCTTTGATGTGTCTTTGTCTGATTTTGGATACAGGGTAATATTGGCATAATAGAATGAGTATTCAAGTGCTCTCTCTTTTTCTCTTTTATGAAATAGTTAGAGGAGTATTTGTATTAGTTCTTTGAAAGTCTTGTAGAACTCAGCTATGTATCTTTCTGGTCCTGGGCTTTTCTTGGTTGGGAGGATTCTGATTTCATCTTCTATTTCATTCCTTAAATTTTATCTATTTAACTCGTGAATATTATCCTGATTCACTTTGAGCAAATCATATGACCCTAGAAATTTGTTAATAACTTCGATATTTTCTATTTTACTGGAGTACAAATTTTCAAAATAGTTTCTAATTATCTTGTGTATCTCTATCGTGTTCATCATGATATTACCTTTTTCATCACAGATGTTAGTAATTTCAGTTTGCTCTCTCTTCCTTGTAAGCATGGCTAACGGTTTATTGATTTTATGTATTTTTTCGAAAAACCAACTTTTTATTTTGTCAATTTTTTAAATTGTTTTGTTTGTTTTACTTTCATTGATTTCATATTTGATTTTAATTATTTCCTGTCTTCTACTGCTTTGGAGCTTGATTTGTTCTTCTTGTATGGGGGCTTTCAGTTGTAATTTTAGGGCATTTATTTGTAGATTTTTTTCTTCTTTTAAGGAATGAACTCCATGCAATGAACTTTCCTCTTAGTATTGCCTTCATAGTTTCCCAGAGATTTCAATATGTTATGTCAGTGTTCTCATTTACCTCTAAGAATTTTTAAAATTATTTTAGATTTTTTTTGTGTAGTTGTACATGGAAATTATGTCTTTATTTTACTTATTTTCATAAGCAGTTCTAAAGATCAAGCTCAGAGACTCACACATGCTAGGCAAGCACTATGTCACTGAGCCACAACCTCTAATAATTTTTAATCTCCTCTTTGATGTCTTTCACAACCCATTGTTCATTTAATAGCATAACATTTACTCTCAAGGTTTTGAAGTATTGTCTATTTTTTATTTTATTATTGATTTCTAATTTTATTTCATTATAATCTGATAGAATGCAGAGTAGTGTCTCTACTTCTTTGTATTTGCTAAGAGTTGCTTTGTGGCATAATATATTGTCTATTTCAGAGAAGGATCTATGTGCCCCTGAGAAGAAAGTGTATTCACTCATTGGTGGATGAAATATTCTCTATATGTCTGTTAAGTCTAAGTTACTGATTGCATTATTGAGTTCTATAATTTCTTTGTTTAGCTTTTGTTTGGAAGATCTATCCAGTGATGAAAGAGGCATGTTAAAGTCATCCAGAATTACTGTATTGTGGTCTATTTGACTCTGGAATTTGAGAAGAGTTTGATTGGTGAGCATAGATGCTCTACTGCCTGGGGCATACATATTTATAATTTTTATGTCTTGTTGATGTATGGTTTCCTTAAGTAGTATGAAATGTTCTTCTTTATCCCTTTTGATTAACTTTGGCTTGATGTCTATTTGATATTAGTGTGGAAACCCCTACTTGTTTCCACAGTCCACGTGCATGTGTTTTTTTCCAACCTTTCACCTTTGGTCTGTGGATGCTTTTTCCTATGAGATGAGCCTCTTGAATGCAGCATATTGTTGGGTCTTTTTTAAAAATTCAACCTGCCACTCCATGTCTTTTGATTGGTGAGTTAAGGTCATTAATATTGAGGGTTACTATTCAGACATGATTTGTATTCCCAGTCATTCATATTCATTTTTGGTATTTAAATTGACTTGGTTTCTCTTTTGGCTGATTTTTCCTTTAGTGTAATAACTCCCTTTCCTGATATTCATTGCTGTTTTTCATTTTCTTCTCAAGGACTATTTTGCCAAGGATGTTCTGTAGTGCACTCTTTCTAGTTGTAAATTCTTTTAACTTATATTACTCATGGAAGGTTTTTATTTCATCATCAAATGTAAAGCTTAATTTTGCTGAATGTGATTCTTGGTTGGCATTCATTTTCTTTCATAGCTTGTTATATATTTTTGCAGGATCTTCTAGCTTTCAGGGTATGGATTGAAAAATCTGCAGAGATCCTAATTTGTTTTTCCTATATGTGATCTCATTCCTTTCTCTGTGGCTTTTAAATTTTTATCCTTACTCTGTATGCCAGACCTTTTCATTATAATGCATCTTGGTGTAGATTTGTTATAATTTTGTACATTTGGTTTTCTATAGTCCTCTTGTATTTGATTTTCCGATTTATTCTTCATACTTGGGAAATTTTTTGATATTATTTCATTGAGATTGTGCATTCCTTTGGTGTGAATCTTTGTCACTTCCTCTATCCCAATAAATCTTAGATTTGGTCTTTTGATGTTATCCCATAATTATTGGGTTTCTATTTATGGATTCTTACTATCCTCACTGTGCTCAGATTTACTTTCAAGATTGTATATTTTTTTCTTTATTATCTCACATTCTGTCTTCCAAGTGATCCAATCTGATGTTTGTGCTTTCTGTTAAGTTGTTGTTTGTTTGTTGATTGTTTCCTTGATTTCTGATTTTATTTTCAGAATCTCTCTATTTTGAAGTACTCTTTTGCTACCTGTATTTCCCTCCCTTATCTCTTTGTTGGTTTGATCAATGGTTGCCTATATTTTCTCAATTAGGTCATTCTTTACATTGTAGGTCATTTTAATTATGTATTTTCTTAATTCCTTCTCTGACATTTCATCAACTGTACTGTCCATGGATTCTATTATTATAGTATCTTGGTGTGTTTGGGGCAATTTTCTCCCTTGTTTTTTTTTCATGTTGTGTATGTGTCTTCCTTTCTTGCAGTGCAAATCTGAGTTATTACAGTTTCTGCCCTATAATATTATAGTGTCCCTGACGATTACTTGTACCTCGCCTTTGTTATGGACTTCTGGCCCCCAGCCAATGTCCCGTGATAATGCTACTGCAACTAAATGTGATGGTGGCAATAGTGGAGATAACTCAAGATAGCTGTGGGGTTGTCTCAAGATGGATGCAACTACTTTCAGAGATGGGGCTAGAAAGTGGGCCTAACAGTGCCTTTGGGCTCCCTGTTCTGAGATGCAGCTGCCTCCAAGCCCTACCTGTTCTCCCAAGATGGGAGACTACTGCATGAGTAAGGTTATGGTGGTGCTTATAGAGGCCCAAGATGAAGGTGGGATAGGTCTGAGTTCTGTTATAGGTCTGCCAGTCAGCTGGGTGGGCCTGGGATTTCTTCCACCCTTTTTTGAATGTTTTCTTGCTTTTTACACAAAAAGGTGTTAAAGGTTCACCTTGGACTTTCACAATTTTTAACCTGGAATCAGTATTTTTTCTAACCAGCCCTGCTTCCTATAGTGAAATATGGTATTTTTGTTCCAGGATCTGATCACCAAGACTGATCCACTGGTCTGGCTATTAAAATGTCACAGTTACTGAGTCCCATTAGTGCAGACAAGTATGAATTTAATTTTCTACATTTAAACACTCAAACACACACACACACACTTGTTTCTCTATTTTTCTATCTGGAAAAGCATGAATTCACAGTGATACATTCCATTTCAGTCCTACTTCACAGGTCGCATCCCAAGTTTCTTTCCTGAACCAGAGAGTCACTTCACCAACATTTTCTATGAAAACTGGATTGCATTATCCTTGATATATTTACTTATTAAAACAATCTCTCTTTATACAACTAAACTCCATTCATCCTATTCTAAAACCACATGCCCTCCTTAGCTCACCTAGGTGTTTTTTATCCTATTTTTCAATGAGTATTTATGACAGGAAACCTCTGTCTGTGGAGCCCATATCAAGTTGCTTGGGCTTCATACTAAGCAGGCTGTCCCTTCTGAGTACACCTTCTCAGTTGTAAATCATATCTGACTTGAAGCCACCATTATTCACTCCTCCACTACAAAGTGTGCCCCCACATTGCTGGACTGCATCTAATTGCATTAGGAGTGAAGTATTCAAGAAGGGAAGGGGAAGTAAAGGGAAGGAAGAGAAGGGACAGGACAGAAGATGGAAAAATCTTGTGTAGCTCCTTATATCAGCTGAATCTGAGGAGCACTGCTATAGAAACAATTGACTCTCAACCACTTTCTAATTCAATGCTTTTTGTGCTTGTTATCAAATTAGGAGTTGAAGATGGACTACAAATTTGTTTCTTGCTTTCCAGAATCAACAACGGAGATAGAATGGAAGTATGAAATCTAAGAAATATAGTAATAACTACCTCAGTAAAGTGTTACAAATTTTGTTCTACAAAAATGACACAAGGCCACTATGAATATTCTTTTCCAGCAGTGGGGAAACTCACAGTGGATTGACTCTATCTTACTATTTAATTTGAATTTCTGAAAAAGCTCCATGTATTCACTTATTGTGATAATCAAGATTGAATTTTGACTCTCACTGATTTAGCACTATATATACCCTTAAATGGGCATAAAGGCTTCAGATAAACTTCTATAAGGATATGTTTATTGACTTTCTCATTATAAAATTTATCACAACATATTTCAAAGAACACATCATATATCAATGTCACTACAAAAGCCACCACAGCCACCATCATTTTCATTAAAAATTATTGATAAATTTGGTGATAATTGTTGATTTTCTAATCAGAGCTAAGGAGGAGCTGCCAGGACTAACTGGCAGTGAGAGGAGAGAGCCCATTAGACCCAGAAAGGGTGAGTCTTCATATCTGGAACTGAAGTGGGTACCTCCTTTCCATCAGAAAATACATAATACTTTGCACAGACCCTGAGCAAGCTCAGCAAAGGTCCAGCATCTCTTATCATTCATCAGTTGAGGAATATAGAGTCTATCTTCATTTTGAGTTTTCTTCACAAAATAAATTTTTGTTCTCTGATGTTCTGGTTCCCAGGCTCTGAGGACAACAATGCACAAATCCTTAGGGAAGTTCAGGCTCCACTTACTGTCCCATTTCTGCACACAGCCTTCAGAATAATGGGCTTTCAGGTGGAAGAAATCCTTGATTAGTTAAAATAATAATAATCAGATTATCATAACAATTATACAAATTACACAGAGATAGAATGGAAGTATGAAATCTAAGAAATATAGTAATAACTATATTTCTTATATTGGAATCTATGGGACACAGTGAATGCAGTTCTAAGAGGAAAATTCATTGCACGGAGTTCATTACTTACAAAAAGAAAAAAACAACAAATAAATCTCACACTTCATCTCAAAATCCTAGAAAAAGAAGAGCAAAACAACAGCAAAGAAGTAGAAGCCAAGAAATAATTAAAATCAGAGCCAAAATTAATGAAATCAAAACAAAAGAAACAATTGAAAAAAATTGAAAAAACTAAAATTTGGATTTAATGAAAACATAAATAAGATTGACAGAACCTTAGCCATGCTAACAAAGAGAAGAGAGAGAACTCAAATTATTAACATAGGGGATGAAAAAGGTAATATCACAACAGACACTTCAGAAATACAGAACATAATTAGAAATTATGGTGAAACCTTATACTCCAATAAAATAGAAGATAGTGAAGGCATCAATAAATTTCTTAAGTCATATGATCTGCCCAGATTGAGTCAGGAGGATATAGACAACCTAAACAGACCAATGTCAATTGAGGAAATAGAAGAAGCAATCAAAAGACTACCAACTAAGAAAAGCCCAGGACCGGATGGGTACACAGCAGAGTTTTACCAAACCTTTAAAGAAGAACTAATACCAATACTTTTCAAGTTATTTCAGGAAATAGAAAAAGAGGGAGAACTTCCAAATTCATTCTGAGGCCAATATCACCCTGATTCCTAAACCAGACAAAGACACTTCAAAGAAAGAAAATTAAAGACCAATATCTCTAATGAACCTAGATGCAAAAATCCTCAATAAAATTCTGGTGAATTGGATACAAAAACACATCAAAAAAATTGTGCACCATGATCAACTAGGATTCATCCCTGGGATGCAAGAATGGTTCAATATACGGAAATCAATAAATGTTATTCACCACATCAATAGACTCAAAGATAAGAACCATATGATCATCTGGATAGATGCAGAAAAAGCATTTGTCAAAGTACAGCATCCCTTTATGTTCAAAACATTAGAAAAACTAGGGATAACAGAAACATACCTCAATATTGTAAAAGCTATCTATGCTAAGCCTCAGGCTAGTATCATTATAAACGGAGAAAAATTGAATGCATTCCCTCTAAAATCTGGAACAAGACAGGGATGCCCTCTCTCACCACTTCTGTTCCACATAGTTCTCGAAACACTGGCCAGAGGAATTAGACAGTCGAAAGAAATTAAAGGCATAAAATTGGAAAAGAAGAACTTAAATTATCACTATTTGCAGGTGACATGATTGTATACCTAGCAGACTCCTAAAGGGTCTACAAAGAAACTTTTAGAGCTAATAAATGAATTCAGCAAAGTGGCAGAATATAAAATCAACATGCATAAATCAAAGGCATTCCTGTATATCAGTGACAAATCTTCTGAAATGGAAATGAGGGCAACCCCTCCATTCACAATATCCTCAAAAAAAAAATAAAATATTTGGGAATCAACCTAACAAAAGAGGTGAAAGACTTATACAATGAAAACTACAGAATCCTAAAGAGAGAAATAGAAGAAGATCTTAGAACATGGAAAAATATACCCTGTTTATGGATAGGCAGAACTAACATCATCAAAATGGCTATATTACCAAACGTTCTCTATAGGTTTAATGCAATGCCAATCAAAATCCCAACGCCATTTCTTGTAGAAATAGAGAAAGCAATCATGAAATTCATATGGAAATATAAAAGACCCAGAATAGCAAAAGCAATTCTAAGCAGGAAGTGTGAATCAGGCGGTATAGTGATACCAGACTTCAAACTATACTACAGAGCAATAGTAATAAGAAAAGCATGTTACTGGTACCAAAACACGCGGGTGGACCAATGGTACAGAATAGAGGATACAGAAACCAATCCACAAAACGACAACTATCTTATATTTGATAAAGGGGCTAAAAGCATGAAATGGAGGAAGGATAGCATCTTCAACAAATGGTGTTGGGAAAACTAGAAATCCATATGCAACAAAATGAAACTGAACCCCTTTCTCTCGCCATGCACAAAAGTTAACACAAAATGGATCAAGGAGCTTGATATCAAATCAGAGACATGGCGTCTGATACAAGAAAAAGTTGGCTATGATCTACATATTGTGGGGTAAGGCTCCAAATTTTTTAATAGGACACCCATAGCACAAGAGTTAATAACAAGAATCAACAAATGGGACTTACTCAAAGTAAAAAGTTTTATCTCAGCAAAAGAAACAATAATAGAGGTAAATAGGGAGCCTACATCCTGGGAACCAATCTTTACTCTTCACACTTCAAATAGAGCCCTAATATCCAGAGTACATCAAAAACTCAAAAAATTAAACAATAAGAAAACAAATAACCCAATAACAAATGGGCCAAGGTCCTGAACAGAGAAGGACATACAATCAGTCAACAAGTACATGAAAAAATGCTCACCATCTCTAGCAGTCAGAGAAATGCAAATCAAAAACACCCTAAGATACCATGTCACTCCAGTAAGATTGGCAGCCATTATGAAGTCAAACAACAACAAGTGCTGGCGAGGATGTGGGGAAAAGGGTACATTTGTACATTGCTGGTGGGACTGCGAAGTGGTGCGGCCAATTTGGAAAGCAGTATGGAGATTTCTTGAAAAGCTGGTAAGAAAACCACCATTTGACCCAGCTATTGCCCTTCTTGGTCTATTCCCTAAAGACCTAAAAAAAGCATACTAAAGGGACACTGCTACATCGATGTTCATAGCAGCACAATTCACAATAGCAAGACTGTGGAACCAACCTAGATGCCCTTCAATACACGAATGGATAAAAAAAATGTGGCATTTATACACAATGGAGTATTACTCTGCATTAAAAAAATGACAAAATCATAGAATTTGCAGGAAAATGAATGGCATTAGAGCAGATTATGCTAAGTGAAGCTAGTTAATCCCTAAAAGACAAATGCCAAATGTCTTCTTTGATATAAGGAGAGTAACTAAGAACAGAGTAGGGAGGAAGAGCATGAGAAGAAGATTAACATGAAACAGGAATGAGAGGTGGGAGGGAAAGTGAGAGAGAAGGGAAATTGCATTGAAATGGAAGGAGGCCCTCATAGTTATACAAAATTACATACAAGAGGAAGTGAGGGAAAAGGGGGAAAAAACAAGGGGGAGAAATGAATTACTGTAGATGTGGTAGAGAGAGAAGATGGGAGGAGAGGAGAGGGGGGGATAGTAGAGCATAGGAAAGGCAGCAGAATACAACAGACACTAGTATGGCAATATATAAATCAGTGGATTTGTAACTGATATGATTCTGCAATCTGTATATGGGTTAAAAATGGGAGTTCACAACCCACTTCAATCAAAGTGTGAAATATGATAGTCAAGAACTATGCAATGTTTTTGAACAACCAACAATAAAATTTTTTGAAAAAGAAATTTATTGGGATTTTGGTTGTAGCTCAGTGGTAGAGCACTTGCCTAGCATGCCTGAAGCAAGGGTTCAATTCTTAGCACCACATACAAATAAATCAAAAGATCCATTCACAACTAAAACAAAATTTTAAAAAAAGAAATTTATTGATGCCTTCAATGTCTTCTATTTTATTGGAGTATAAGTTTTCAAAATAATTTCTAATTATCCTCTGAATTTCTGTAGTGTCTGTTGTGATATTACCTTTTTCATCGTGTATGTTGGTAATTTGAGTTTTCTCTCTACTTCTCTTCATTAGCATAGCTAAAGGCCTGTCAATTTTATTTATTTTTTCAAAGAACCAACTCTTTCTTTTGTCATTTTTTAAATTGTTTCTTTTGTTTTGATTTCATTGGATTCAGCTCTAATTTTAATTACTTCTTGCCTTCTACTGCTTTTGCTGCTGATTTGTTCCTCTTTTTCTAGGATTTGAGATGTAACATGAGGTCATTTGTTTATTAGCTTTTTCTTCTTTTAAGGAATGAACTCCATGCAGTGAGCCTTCCTCTTAGTACTGCGTTCATAGTGTCCCAGATTTCAATATGTTTTGCCTATGTTCTCATTTACTGCTAAGAATTTTTTTATCTCCTTCTTTATGTCTTCTGCAACCCAGTGTTCATTCAGTAGCATATTGTTCAGTCTCATGGTGATAGAGAAATTTTTATTTTTTACTTTGTTTTTGAATTCCAATTTCATTTCATTATGATCTGATAAAATGCATGATTGTATCTCTCTACTTTTTTGTATTTGCTAAGAGTTGCTTTGTGACATATTATATTGTCTATTTTGGAGAAGAATCCATGTTTTCCTGAGAAGAAAGTGTACCTGTTTGATGTAGGTTGAAATATTCTATATATGTCCATTAAGTCTATGTTATTGATTGTATTATTGAGTTCTAGAGTTTCCTTATTCAATTTTTGTTTGGAAGATATATCTAGTGGTGAGAGAGGTGTGTTAAAGTCACTCAAAATTATTGTGTTGTGTTCAATTTGAACTTGAGAAGAGTTTGTTTGATGATCATAGCTGCACCATTGTTTAGGGCATATATATTTATGATTGTTATGTCATACTGGTATATGCTTCCCTTCAGCAGTAGATAATGTCCATCTTTATCCCTTTTGATTAACTTTGGCTTGAAGTCTACTTTACTTAATATGAGGACGGACACCCCTGCTTGCTTCTGCAGCCCATGTGAGTGGTATGATTTTTCTCAACCTTTCACCTTCAGTCTTTTTATGTCTTTTCCTATCAGATGAGTCTCCTGGAAGCAGCATATTGCTTTTTTTTAATCCAGTGTGCTAGCCTATGTCTTTTGATTGTTGAGTTTAAGCCATTAAATTTCAGGGTTACTATTGAGACATGGTATTTCCAGCCATGTTTGTTTATTTTGGTTATTTAACTTGACTTGATTTTCTTCTTTGATTAGTTTTTCTTTTAGAGTACTACCTCCCTCTGCTGATTTTCATTGTTGTTTTTCATTTCCTCTTCATGGAATATTTTGCCAAGGATGTTTTGTAAAGCCAATTTTCTGGCTATAAATTCTTTTAGCTTTTGTTTATCATGGAAGGTTTTTATTTCATCTTCAAATTTTAATTTTGCTGGATATAAGTTTCTTGACTGGCACCCATTTTTTATTTGTAATTTTTTTTATTATTTGCTCAATCCAATACAATGATCTTGAAATATCATACATTTGATTCAAATAGGGTATGAATTCTCATTTTTCCACATGTACAGATTACAGGATCACATTGGTTATAAATCCATGTGTATACATACAGCAATCTTAGTGTCAGTTGTATTCTGCTGCCCTACCTATGCCCCCTCCCCTCCCCTCCCATCATCTCTCTCTTCTCATTCTATTGTGACACTTATCTCTCTCTTTTTTTCTTCCCTTCCCTCTCACAGATCATATATATATTTTGTGAAACCATGAGGGTCTCCTTCCATCTTCTATGCAATTCCCCTTCTCCCTCCCATTCCTTCCTACCTCTTTTTCTTGTTTCATGGTAATCTTCTTCTCATTCTCTTCCTTTCTACCTTGTTTTGAGTCACCTCCCTTATATCAGGGAAGACATTCGGCATTTGTTTTTTAGGGAATAGCTTACTTCGTTTAGCATAATCTGCTCTAGTGTCATCCATTTCCCTGCAAATGGCACCCATTTTTTTTCAGAGCTTGATATATGTGGTTCCAGGATTTTCTCTCTGTCTTTGTGGCATTGGGGTCTCAGGTAGCTGAGAGCCACAGCCTAGACTCCAGAGAATAACTCTCTGGGGCTTCCAAATGTTAAGGCACTATTCCAAAATCCCAAATAAAATTCTGTGTCTTTTTGAAGTAAAGATAAAGAATTTATTCTGGCCAGGGCCAAGGGAACACAAAGCTGCCAGTCCTGCAGCCCAAGAATTGAATGCTGGTGGAGGGCAGATTAAAAACACAAAAAATTACAAAGAAGGGAGGTAGGAGAGGCAAGTACAATCATAAGACATATTTCACGAAGTGGAAAGCACCAAGTTCTCAGAATTGGCACATTTTTGTGCATAGTCAGGAAGCAAGCTTGCATTATTTTTACAGTTAAGGACATTGTTCTCGGGGATCAAGTTGGTAAGGGTGGCTCATGCAGAAATGAGGGCCAATTCTGCTCAGGGTAAATTGTCTGAACAAAATTGGGTCAGACTGACTTAATTTTCAAATCATACCATAACAAATCCATCTACAATTTTTTATTAATGTCCTGTGGAAACATGTGATGCTGGGACCCACTGTGACACACCCATGCATGCACATTCCATGTTCAGTGAGATTCATTCCACTCTTATTCCCTTTTTCTATCCCTTCTTCCTCCTCAACCCCTCCATCTACTCTACTGAGTTTTCCTCTATTTTGATGAAATTACCTGTCTCTTATTTTGTTCCCTGTCTCTTTTTCTTTTTGTATTTTTTTATCTCCACCTTACTTGCACTACATTGGATTAGCTTCCCCTTAGTAGGGAAAACCTTTGAAGTTTAATGTTTTGGGACTGGATTATTTCACTTAACAAGATGTATCTTCATTTTAACCTTTAGCTTTGATAACCTATAACATAAAGGAGCAAAGTTCTACCAACAAAAATAACTATTTTATAGATTTTTTAGTGTTGTTCATATACTTACTTTTACCAAAATTCTGGATATTTTCATATGATTTCATGTTAATATTTTGCAAAAAAAAGTAGTATCTGTTTCATTATAGTAGTCACAGAAGGCTATGCAGCCCTTCTCTCTTTCTGGTAAAGTATCTGAAACTTTCTGACTTTGTTGTTGCTAAAATAATTCATCACCATTGGGTATTATTGATTAAATACCCTAGAAAATTTATTGAGTGTGAAGCATGTATAATTCTGCAGGGTTACAGGGCCTTCTCCGTGGCAAATAAGATTTGAGTTCCAACTGTTCTTTATGACAAGTGGAATCTGGGTCCAGACTGGTGTCTTGTAAGGTGACCAATTAATCAGTCTGATGATTTCACAATCTCAGTGGGCCTGATTAGGGTGATTAAAATATGAACTTTCTAAGTTTTACGTGTAAGTTGAAGTTGTTAGATAATAGTCAACCAGGATTATATCTACAAGGTAGAAAAATATTAGATACATGTCATGACTGGTGGCAGTCAAGGTCTGCCTTTTAGGACTCACTTTGATATATATCATCTGTGACAAATTGTTAATGAAATCTTGACTTTTAGTGACAGGCTCTAAAGCAATGCCTAACAGCTTGGTCCTGGGTGACACAAATTCCCATTCTTATCCTACTTGAACTGGTTATTGTCTACACTTTCTAAGGTTTTTGTGGTCACCTGAGGTTGGTGTTTAATATTCAACCAGAATTTTGCTAGTGAGTTATTGTTGTAAAAAGCTATTGGATACATGTCATCCTTGCTGAATTTGTTGGAATTGTGACATCTTCCAGCTTGCTGCCAGTCTCAGTCACCTCACTTACTTTCTCTGACTAAGTACATATAGTTGAAAGGTTTAGACTTAGAAGAATATAAATTTATTTCCATGGTCAGGTGTGTGAGTGATAGATTTGTCTATGGTGTCTGGATTTCTGAAATAATTTCCCCTCGATACTGTTACTATTTTCTCCTCTTTTCTTCTAAAATTCCATGTATGTTTTGATCTGGCTGTTTCCCAACTCTCCGAACCTATGGGCATTTTGCAATTCTAAAAATGCTTCCACATTTTCAGTCTAGTTACAGTAATGACCATATGCCTCACTACCAATTTCTCTATAAATCTGTATTTTATTACTAAAATGAAGAATTTGAGGCAGGATATTTTGTAAAGAAATGATGCCATTCAGTCACATCCATGCTGTCCCAAATTATAGAAATTCATCATTTGTAAGGCTGAATAGTGTTATCTCTTGTATACATTCCACCTTTCCTTTTATCCATTCACTAATTCATGGACACTAAAGTTGATTTTTATTCTTGGTTATAATGAATAATATTGCAATAAACATCGGAGTACACATGCCTCTCTGAAACATATTTCATCTAGGTAAATATCCAGAAGTGGGATGCTGAATCATATATAGTAGTTCTATTTCTAATTCAATATTTGTTTGTGCTTGTAGGATGAGCATCTTTTTCTTGTTACATGTAAACTCCATGAGAGCAATAATTCTGACTTTATATGCAGTGCTGGTGCATGTCCCAAACAAAAAAAGCATGCATCCAAGCCAATTCGTAGTGTCACTGAGGTAAGAAACACACCTCCTCCAATGCCATGGGACCTGCCACTTTCCCTACAACATCCAACCATGAGGCCTACAAGAGTTGGTTGCACCCCTTCTTCAGCAATCAAAGTTAGATACCACCTGGTTTTCCAAATAGACCTAATCAAGTTTGCCCCTACTGAGAAGTGTAGACTCTTGAGAACAGAGTTAGAAAAAAATCTTGTTTGCATTTTTAAAAATTACTCTTTTTTTCACAGTCAAGATTAGAAATTGTGAAAATTGAATCTAACACTCAAATCATTTCAGCACAACACTGCCTCCTTCAATGAGAGCAAATACTTAAACAATGGAAATCAGGACAGGTTTCCCATAAGAGGAGAAACTTGGGCTAACGATGTAAGGTATAATATCAGATTCATGGAGATCCTTACAATACTCTTAATCCAGTGATGGAATCTGAGCCTAATACCCTGTAAATATTATTTGAGACTCCACATTGATTAGGGTAATTAAAATATGATAGTATATGAAGAACACTGAGACAGAAACTCAGATATTCAATGTTGACAAAGACATTTATTATACTTGGATGGTTGCTGTAGTTATCTATTTGTCATTATTTTTGGCCAGAACACCTGAATCTTAGTCATCTTTGTAATCTCAGCACTTAGAGCAGACCTCTAAAAGTACATGGAAATGCTTTGATAAAACAAAGAGTAGATGGGAGACAAGGGGTGGTTTGGGTGCTTTCTGTATATGTTCAAATAAATTGTCAGTTTGCAAACTTTTTATGTTAGAAAACATTGCTTCTGAAGAATCAAATGTCACAAAGAACATGTCTCTTATTATTAGCCTCTGTAGATTAAGACCATTTGCATCAGTTGGGAAATAGTTCTGACTACATTTCAACCCAATTAATGATAGCTATTGCTTTTTTTAAACATCAGAAATTTATTAGTTGCTCAAAACATTACATTGATCTTGACATATCATATACCATACATTTGCTTCAAATGGGGTATGAATTCTTATTATTCCCACATGTACATATTGCAGGATCACATTGGTTATACAGCCACGTTTATACATACTGCCATACTAGTGTCTGTTGTATTACATATAGCAGGATCACATTGGTTATACAGCCACGTTTATACATACTGCCATACTAGTGTCTGTTGTATTCTGCTGCCCTTCCTATCCCCTTCCTATCCCTCCTTCGCTCCCCTCCCCTCCCTGCACCTCACCTCTCTCTACCTCTTCTACCATAACTCATTTTATTCTCTCTCTCTCTCTCTTTTTTCCCCTTCCCCTCACATCCTCTTATATGTGTTTTTGTATAACAATGTGGGTCTCCTTTCATCTTCCATGTGATTCCCCTTCTCTCTCCTATTCCCTCCCACCTCTCATCCCTGTTTAATGGTAATCTTCTTCTCATGCTCTTCCTCCCTGCTCTGTTTAGAGTCACCCCCCTTATATCAGAGAAGACATTTGGCATTTGGTTTTTAGGGATTGGCTAACTTCAATTAGCATAATCTGCTCTAATGCCATCCATTTCACTGCAAATGCCATGATTTTGTTATTTTTTAGTGCTGAGTAATATTCCATTGTATATGAAGTCTAAGCACCTTGGTTAGGGCCTAACATGACAAGGACAGAGGAACTATCACATTGAACTTGGTAATTACACAGTATTTGTAATTATATGCTTTGGAGGAAAATGAAAGCATACAAATTTCTACAGGGAATTTATTTCCAAAAAGAATAAGAAAGGCATTGGGATTAAGTTGCCAGTGGTTATCAGATGACACTCTCACCTTGTTTAAATGCATTCTGTGAACCCCTCTGATGGGAATCATAGAGGAGGATCCTACTCATCAATATGTTCAGTATCTCCTTGATTTTCCTCCCTCTTTATCCCTGCTGAGGGAGGATGGGAGGGAGGGAGGGAGAGAGAGGGGAAGAGGGGGAGAGGTGTTCTTACTTCTAAAAATGCCACAGGGGAGTTGCTTTGGGAATAACCATGGGTTAGAAACTGAATCTCAACTGATTAGCTGTTGCAGTCACGGATCTGGCTATGTCTGATGTTCACCCTGTCAGGGAATGGAAAGTACTGAGAAATGACAAGCAACAGAAGACTTTTCAAACTCCCTTCAGGTTAACTCTATCTATCCTACTTTGTTGTGATCCACAGCTGTTGTGAAGCCATTTGAAGTCACTGAGCCTCGGTTTCAAACTCTGGAAACCAGGGATAGTAGCCTCACTCTATGAAACAGAGTCCATTAATGTCAAGGAGAAAAGTCAGGCATGTGTAAGAATTTCCTGGGCTATCAATCCCACCATGCCTGGTGATTGTTTCCCAGCTTTTCTTTCCTGTCCTTTTCCTTGTCTGTAAAGACGTCTGCCATATGTATCCTTAATCACATCTCTGCAGAGTGTCATTTTTCCAGACATCCCACAGGAATACCACAGGTATGGCTCTATTGAGCCCACTTATGTGTCTTCTGCTCACCTAAATCTATTCCTGGGTAAGGAGACTGTGTGCCAGGAGACTCTACCTAGTACAACACCTCCCCTTGACCTTGAATCAATGCATGCATAAATAGATGTATTTCCTTATCACACTTTAAATGAAAAGCTGTAGTATCTATCTAGTGTCTCCTGAAGAAATCTTTCACTCAAAAGTGACAAACTATGATAGTCAACATTTCTTTTTTTATTGATTGTTCAAAACCTTACAAAGCTCTTGACATATCATATTTCATGAATAAGTTTCAAGTGAGTTATGATCTCCCATTTTTACCCCAAATACACATTGCAGAATCACATCGGTTACACATCCACATTTCTACATAATGCCATACTAGTAACAGTTGTATTCTGCTACCTTTTCTATCCATTACTATCGCTCCTCCCCCCATCTTCTCTTTCTATCCCATCTACTGTAATTCATTTCTCTCCTTGTTTATTTACCAATTCCCCTCACAACCTCTTATATGTAATTTTGTATAACAATGAGGGTCTCTCTCCAATTCCATGCAATTCCTCTTTTCTCTCCCTTTCTCTCCCACCTCATGTCTCTGTTTAAAGTTAATCTTTTCTTCCTTCTCTTCCTCCCTTCTCTATTCTTAGTTGCTTTCAGTATATCAAAGAAGACATTTGGTATTTGTTTTTTAGAGATTGGCTAGCTTCACTAAAAATAATCTGTGCTAGTGCCATCCAATTCCCTGCAAATTCCATGATTTTGTCATTTTTTTAGTGCTGCGTAATACTCCATGGTTTATAGATGCCACCTTTTTTTAATCCATTCATCCATTAACGGGCATCTGGGTTGGTTCCACAGTCTAGCTATTGTGAATTATGCTGTTGTGAAAATCGATGTGGCAGTATCCCTGTAGTACGCTCTTTTAAGGTCTTCAGGGAACAGTCTGAGAAGGGCAGTAGCTGGATCAAATGGTGGTTCCATTTCCAGCTTTCCCAGGAATCTCCATACTGCTTTCCAAATTGGCCACACCAATTTGAAGTCCCACCAGTAATGTAAAAGAGTTCCCTTTTCCCGACATCCTCTCCAGTACTTGTTGTTGTTTGACTTCAGAATGGCTGCCAACCTTACTGGAGTGAGATGGTATCTTAGGGTGGTTTTGATTTGCATTTCTCTGACTGCTAGAGATGGTGAGCATTTTTTCATGTAATTGTTTATTGATTGTATGTCCTCCTCTGAGAGGTGTCTGTTCAGGTCCTTGGCCCATTTGTTGGTTAGGTTATTTGTTGTCTTATTGTCTAATTTTTTGAGTTCTTATTATACTCTGGATATTAGGGCTCTATCTGAAGTGTGAGGAGTAAAATTTGTTCTCAGGATGTAGGCTCCCTATTTACCTCTCTTATTGCTTCTCTTGCTGTGAAAAAACTTTTTAGTTTAAGTAACTCCCATTTGTTGATTCTTGCTATTAACTCTTGTGCTATGGGTGTTCTATTAAGGAATTTGGAGCCTGACCCCACAATATGTATATCAGAGCCAACTTTTTCTTCTATCATATGCAGAGTCTCTGATTTGATATTAAGGTCCATGATCCATTTTGAGTTAACTTTTTTGCATGGTGAGAGGAGGGGATTCAGTTTCATTTTGTTCCATATGGATTTCCAGTTTTCCCAACACCATTTGTTGAAGATGCTATCCTTCCTTCATTTCATGATTTTAGCCCCTTTATCAAATGTAAGATAGTTGTAACTTTGTGGATTAGTCTTTGTATCCTCTACTCTATACCATTGGTCCACCCACCTGTTTTGGTATCAGTACCTTGCCTTTCTTGTTACTATTACTCTGTAATATAGTTTTAAATCTTGTATTGCTATACCGCCTGATTCACACTTCCTGCTTAGAAATGCTTTTGCTATTCTGTGTCTTTTATTTTTCCATATGAATTTCATGATTGCTTTATCTATTTCTACAAGCAATGCCATTGGGATTTTTATTGGCATTTCATTAAACCTATAGAGAACTTTTGGTAATATCGCCATTTTGATGATGTTAGTTCTGCCTATCCATGAACAGGATATATTTTTCCATCTTCTAAGATGTTCTTCTATTTCTCTCCTTAGGGTTCTGTAGTTTCCATTTTATAAATCTTTCACCTCTTTTGTTAGGTTGATTCCCAAGTATTTTATTATTTTTTTTTGAGGATATTGTGAATGGAGTAATTTTCCTCATTTCAGTTTCAGAAGTTTTGTCGCTGATACACAGAAATGCCTTTGATTTATGCGTGTTGATTTTATATCCTGCCACTTTGCTGAATTCATTTTTTAGTTCTAGTAAGTTTTTTTTGTAGACCCTTTTGGGTCTTCTAGGTATAGAATCACATCATCTAAAAATACTGATAATTTAAGTTCTTCTTTTCCAAATTTTATGCCTTTAATTTCTTTCATTTGTCTAATTGCTCTGGCCAGTGTTTTGAGAACTATATTAAATAGAAGTGGTTATAGAGGGCATCTCTGTCTTGTTCCAGATTTTAGAGGGAATTCCTTCAATTTTTCTCCATTCAGAATGATGCTAGCCTGAGGCTTAGCATAGATAGCTTTTACAATGTCAAGGTAAGTTCCTGTTATCCCTAGTTTTTCTAATGTCTTGAACATAAAGGGATGCTGTACTTTGTTGAATGCTTTTTCTGCATCTATCAAGATGATCATATGGTTCTTATCTTTAAGTCTATTGATGTGGTGAATAAAATTTATTGATTTCCATATATTGAACCATCCTTGAATCCCAGGGATGAATCCTAGTTGATCATGGTGCACAATTTTTTTGATGTGCCTTTGTATTCAATTCGCCAGAATTTTATTGAGGATTTTTGAATCTAGGTTTATCAGCGATATTGGTCTGTAGCTTTTTTTCTTTGAGGTATCTTTGTCTGGTTTTGGAATCAATGTGATGTTGGACACATAGAATGAATTTGGAAGAGTTCCCTCTTTTGCTATTTTCTGGAATAACTTGTAAAGTATAGGCATTAATTCTTTTTTAAAGGTTTTATAAAATTTCGCTGTATACCCATCTGGTCCTGGGCTTTTCTTGGTTGGTAGTTTTTTGATTGCTTCTTCAATTTCATCCATTGATATTGATCTGTTCAAATTGTGTGTATCCTCCTGACTCAGTCTGGGCAAATCATATGTCTTAAGAAATTTATCGATGTCTTCACTATCTTCTATTTTATTGGAGTATATGTTTTCAAAATAATTTCTAATTGTCTTCTGTATTTCTGTAGCATCTGTTGTGATATTGCTTTTTTCATCCCTTATGTTAGTAATTTGAGTTCTCTCTCCTCTTCTGTTCATTAGCATGGCTAAGGGTCTGTCAATCTTGTTTATTTTTTCAAAGAACCAACTTTTAGTTTTGTTAATTTTTTCAATAGTTTCTTTTGTTTCAATTTCATTGATTTCTGCTCTGATTTTAATTATTTCTTTCCTTCTGCTGCATTTGCTGTTGTTTTGCTCTTCCTTTTCTAGGGCTTTGAGATGAAGTGTGAGCTCATTTATTTGTTGGTTTTTCCTTGTTTTGAGGAATGACCTCCAGGTGATGAATTTCCCTCTTAAAACTGCTTTCATTGTGTCCCATAGATTCTGATATGTTGTGTCTGTATTTTCATTTATCTCTAAGAATTTTTCTATTTCCTCCTTTATGTCTTCCGTAATCCCTTGATCATTCAGTAACATATTGTTCATTTTCCATGTGATATTGGATTTTCCCTTCCTTCTTTTATCATTAATTTCCAGTTTCATTCCATTATGATCAGATAAAATGCATGGTATTATCTCCACCCCTTTATATTTACTGACGGTGGCCCTATGGCATACTATATGGTCTATTTTTGAGAACAATCCATGTGCTGCTGAGAAAAAAGTATATCCACTTGATGATGGTTGATATATTCTATATATGTCAGTTAAGTCTAGGTTATTGATTGTCATATTGAGTTCAATAATTTCTTCAATCAACTTTTGTTTGGAGGATCATTCCAATGGTGAGAAAGGTGTGTTGAAGTCACCCATAATTATTGTGTTGTGGTCTATTTCATTCTTGAACTTGAGAAGAATTTGTTTTATGAACTTTGCAGCACCATTATTTGGTATATAAATATTGATAATTGTTATATCTTGTTGTTTAATGGTTCCTTTTAACAGTATATAATGTCCTTCTTTATCGTTTTTGATTAACTTAGTCTTGAAGTGGATTTTATTCGATATAAGGATGTCCACCCCTGCTTGCTTGCGAGGACCGTTTACGTGGTATATTTTTTTCCAAACCTTTCACCTTCAGGCTGTGTATGTCTTTTACAGTCAGGTGTGTCTCCTGTAGGCAGCATATTGTTGGATTTGTTTTTTTAATCCATGTTACCAGCCTATGTCGCTTTATTGGAGTGTTTAAACCATTAACGTTTAGAGTTAGTATTGATATATTGTTTGTACTTCCAGCCATGTTTGATTATTTATCTCTTTTTTAATTTAGTTTGTTTCTCCATGATTAGCTTTCCCCCCTCCATCTGTCTTTACTGAGGTACTTCCCACTGTTTGCTTTGGTTACTGTTTTTTATTTCTTCCTCGTGTAGTGTTTTGCTCAAGATGCTTTGCAATGCTGGTTTTCTGGCTGCAAGTTCTTTTAGCTTTTGTTTATTGTGAAAGATTTTTATTTTATTGTCATACCTGAAGCTTAATTTTGCTGGATACAGAATTCTTGGTTGGCATCCATTGTCTTTCAGTGTTTGAAATACATTGTTCCAGGATCTTCTCGCTTTCAGCGTCTGTGATGAAAAACCTTTGTTAACCTTATTGGTTTAGCCCTGAATGTAATCTGCCTCCTTTCTCTTGTAGCTTTTAATATTTTTTCTTTGTTCTGTATATTAGATATCTTCAGAACAATGTGTCTTGGTGTTGGTCTAATGTGATTTTGTATGCTCGGTGTCCTGTATGCATCTTCAATTTGTATATCTGTTTCTTTTTTTATTTCTGGAGAGTGTTCTGTAATTATTTTATTTAGGCGGTTACTTATTCCCCTGGTTTGAATCTCTATCCCTTCCTCTATCCTGATGACTCTTAAATTTTTTTTTATATTATCACATATCTCTTGTATGTTTCTCTCGTGATTTTTAACCAGCCTATCTGAGTTGGCTAGGCTCTTTTCAAGATGATATATTTTGTCTTTATTATCTGACCTTCTGACTTCTACTTGCTCCACTCTATTAGTGATACTCTCATTTGAGATTTTAATTTGGTTTATAATTTCCTTCATTTCTAAGATTATTGTTTGATTCTTTTTTATAATCTCTATCTCCTGATAAAGATGCTTAACTTCTTCTTTTATCTGTTTATGTAATTCATTCTCAAAGTGTTTTTTCGCTGCTTGTATTTGCTGTCTCGTATCCTCTTTAAGATTCCTTTCCATCTGTCTAAGGTATTCCGTGAGTTCTTTATATGACCATTTTTCTGATGTCTCTATATCCTCCTGAATATTTAGGCTGTCCTGCATTGTTTGTAGTCCTTTTCTTCCTTGGTTTTTCATGCTGCCCATTTTGCTTCTTGTTCTGTTTGACTGCTGAGTTAATGTTTACTCCTATAAATTTATTTGATGCTTGGGAGGAAAGGTATTAGCAGGGAAGGGAAGAAGTCACCAAAGAGAATGAGAGTAAGCAGGTAGAATTCAAGGAAGGAGGAATAAGAGAATTAAAAAGAAATGAAAAGACAGAAGAAAAGAAGAAAGAGAAAAAAGAAAAAAGAATTTAAAAAACAATAGTAATAATAAAAATGAGGATTAAAATTAAAAAATAAAATAAAATAAAATGAATTAAAATGTTTTATTTAAAAAAAACAAAAACAAAAAAAATTTAATAAATGGAGTCTTAGAGTTCAATTCACTATTATTCCATTAGGTGGAGCTGTGCCCACCGGGCTAAGCTTCTTCTCTCAGTAGGCAGGAGCCTGTCACTGTGCAGCAGCTCTTCTTCCCAGACTGGGTGGGTCTACAATCCTGAGTGCCTACAGACTTCTCTTGTATCTAGTCACTTCCCCACTTTTCCTCAAGCTAGGGGCCGCTCACCGGTGACGCTCACCACAATACTGGCTACACGCCAGGTCTGCTGCTCCTGTGAGCCCGGTTTTCATGGACGGCTGGGCACACTCTCCCTGTTTGCCATTCCCTCGGACCCTACGTTTGGAGAGGTTGGGGCTGAGAACCCCTAGATAATTTGCTTGCCCTCTGGTAGCCACGCCCCCGGAAGCTGGTGCAAGAGACCTCAGTTGTCAGCACTGGTGGGAGCGGTAGCCGGGAGTTCCGCGCAACTAATCCTGTGCCACTCCTGATTCCCCCATGCGGGCAGGGCTGTTCAAAGAGCCGGGTGGGCGGGGCCCGTTCACCGTGTGGGCAGGGTCTTTTGCAGAGCCCAGCAGGCGGGAGTTGTTCACACGAGGGGGGGAGGGGTCGTTGTTTGCAACGCCGGTTTGGCGGGGGTGGGGGGGGGATCGTTTGCAGCGCCCAACCGGCAGAGGCAGTTCACAGAGCCAGGCCGGTGGGGTCCTAGTCAGGCAGTGGCCGTTCGTATGTTCGCTGCGACGCATGGGCAGCGGCAGTTCGGCGGCAGCCAGCGGGGTTGTGCCCCTGGTTTGCGTTGCGGAGATTCACTCATCTGAGACAAACTGACCCCTCCAATAGACTTACTTTCAGCGGAATTTTGCTAGAAGTTCCTCAGCAGGTCGCATGTAGGTGTATTTATGGGTCTCCCTGATCCAGTTACTGCGGAGGTATTGAAAGTGCTGCCTCCTCGCCGGCCGCCATGTTGCATTCCTGATCGTCAACATTTCATGCTGCTTGATAAGCTCCAAAGCAAAGAAAGGAGGTGGCCAATATTTAGTATTGAGATGTCTACCTTCACAGTCAACTGTTCAGCAGCCCATATACTTAAACCCAGAATAATGGGATGAAATGGAAATGGTGATATGTAACCACTGAACTTACCAATAACACTGATTGAGGTGTTTATTGACTTCCCACAGAATAAGCACTAAAAGGAGGTCAGACTGAATGTGTACATTTCTTTTCCAATTACCAATGTGAGGAGGGAACTTGAGTTCTCTAAGTATAGGTCATGCATAACCTATAGTTTTCTGTGGAAATTCTGACAATGATTAGAAAAGATAAAGAGGAAGAGACACGCTAAGTGCAGCTCAAGTGTCTTCAATTTTGTTATGTATTAAGAACTATGAAGAGTTTTTTTCCTTGTCATGAATTGTGTTTTTTTCAGAATAAATTTATTCAGGACATAAGTCAGAATGATAATAATGAGCTTGTGTGATTTCCAAACACTCACGTGTGGGGTCACTACCATTGGAGATGTGGTAGAAGCTCACAAATGACAGAGATATCAATTACACAACGTCCCCTGACTATTTTCCCAGGTCTCTTCATCACCCATTGTGCAATCACCATTCATCAAAAACTGGAACCCACTGTCTCTGACCCATGGACCTCCCACCAAACCTGGAATCATTTTTGGATTACAAGTTGCTGTATAGGCTGCCTGTAATGACATCTTCCACACCATTGGTAGCTAAGGTGTTTGGGGTCCAAGTGGCCACACAGATAGTTCTTCTTTTCTGTCCATTTTCTCATGATGCCAGAGAGATAGGGTCATTCTTTGTTCCAAAATCACTCTTAATTCCTTTCTGTGGCAGACACCTTTGAGGGACTTCCCAAAGAACACCATGAATTAATGGTGCTCACTAAGCTGTTAACTCCATCTCATCGATGTCCAGTCCCTTCTTCAAGGGCCCATTGTCAACAGAAGTCTGCTGGATCCACCTGAACTTACAGGGACAAAGAATGAAGCATAGATGATACCTTCTGTTAGGTAGGTAGAGTGGATGCCAAAGGCTTACAGGGGAAGACATGCAGGGGCCCAGCCATCAAATTAAATTCAACTCAACCAAACTTTCTGGATGCCAACTCTGTATCAAGCATTCTGCTAGGGACTATGGATGTAACAGTGAATGATACCCATTTTACTTGATAATCTGGTGAGGGAAATATTCATAGAAGTCCCCAAGGGAGGCAGAGCACAGAGAGGCCAATAATAGAAATGGAGGTGGGAGAGACAGGTAGAAATTATCCAGAGGAAGACACGATTTTATTTGTTGAAGGCAATTGCTGAGGATACTTTCTACTAGAATGGTTTTGTGCCTGAGTTGTGTTTGAAGTGTGATTTGGAGCCTTCTGTGGGGCATAGTGTCATTTTAGGCTGAGGAAACTACTTGGTTAATGATCTGTAGATGTGACTTCTTGGATTGAATTCAAGTATTTTCGAATGAGGGGAGCAATGGAGAGAAGAGCAAGTCAGGAAATTTAATGCCAGTGAGCTCACGTAAATATCTAATATGAGTAAATGATGTTTGGCATTAGGACAACAGTAAGAGTATTAGAATTGCATATTGTTTTCACATAGAACATGCATTCACAGGAAGTCAGTGTAGGGGTGTTTATGACCCTTTTCCAACTGCCAATGTGCAGAGGGCATTAAACCCATCTAACTTCAGGTGGGGCACATGTGGCCCTACTCCTGGCCAACATACTATCTCCATCTCCTTTTCTGTAATGTAAAAATGCAGGCTGGCCTCACCAAATACATCTGGACATAGAAGGGAAGCTCTGAAGGGACAGCCTTGCATAGGGCAGCCCTAAAGGTTTTCATCTTCGGCTAACCGGAAACCTCAGAGTAGAGAATTGTCCACGGAAAGATGATAGACTGATCCCCCACTTTTTCATGGAGACCTGGATCCTCTTCACAATCAGCCTGGTTTTCCTCTGTGAGTAGCTGCCCAGGTTCTTCTCCTCTGTAACCCTGGAGTTGAGGTGGTTATGAGGCCTTATTTTTTTAAAGTGTTTGGAAGTTCAAAACAGAAAATACTAGAAATGCATAAGTTTCTATTAATCTTAACTAGATCCTTAATATCTGCTTGAGTTCCTACTCCTTCCCCCAACTTCCTATTTCTGTGTCTGTGGGGGTTATTGACAAAAGTATTTCCTGGGATGATCTGATTAACTGAATTTTAGACCAAGACCAATGATCCAAATTACAATGGAGGCAAATTATACAAAACAAAAAAATTTAAAAAAACTGACTGCCATGTGCAGTAGGAACCTCGCCCCTTTCTCTATTCCCTTTGGGAATTCTGGGTGCAACTGGGTTATTTGGAGATTTCTTATTATCTTTACCTTCTCCATTATGTCTGCTGGAATAGATGTGTGGCTGTCTTGTGGATATCAGGGTTTCCTTTTTCTCCTCCCTTCTACTCTCCAGCATCATTTACAAAATGCTCCAGAGTGCACCCCATACCTAGTGTGAGGGTCAAACTCCACCTTCCCTCTTTTCTGTGAACTTCCCCTCAAACCTCCATTCCCTCCTAGAACTAAATTTCTACACCATGCAATATGCAGAACTATTTACCTCTCAATGTTGAAATTTTAGAGCAGAGACAGCTGTTGGAAATACAGAGGAGGAATCCCAGAACCCAGCTGGGCCTGCTGAGGAATGCCTGTGAATGCTTCAAAAACAAGTTTTTCCTGAAATAAATTTTATGATATTTTACAAGAGTTACTGGATTTTTACAGAATATTTGACACACTATCTGCTTTAAAGGCTCATCTCTGGAGAAGAAGATGTTAATTCACCATCTGGAAAACATCACAGATTTTCATTTGATATTGCACAGTGCAATCTCGTTTGATATTGCACAGAGGTTTGCAGGATCCAGAACCCACAGCTGTGGGTTTCAGGACATGACATATCAAAGATGAGTTGCAGGCAGGCCTGCCCTAAGGAGCATCAGCCCTAATGGGTTTCACACAAAGGTAGTTGATGGACAGAGGAAGCAAATGAATGGCTTTGTAACTGACCCTCTTTATAAGTGTGAGAATGGCTGGCACTGTGCTGACCATGCAAACATCAATGGTTGTAGATTTCATGAGGAGAGGAATGGCCTCAATATTGATTCCTTGGTAAATCATTTTTGTGCCCAGTGCCACTCAGGTGAAATGTAGAAAATCAGCCTTCCCTACATGTCAAATCATATGGACTGTCTGACGACAGCAATTTGGGTATCTCTGAAGGTGTTCAGATTTCTCTGATGTCATGGGAAGCCTTGGACCCAGTTTCCATTCTATATAAATAAGAGCACTGTGAGCACTCCCAGATCTTTCTGGGAAGACAGATCTAAATGCCAGATCCTAAAATAGGAGCATGCTTCAGAGAAAAGGAAAATTATAAAATCCTCATAACAAATTGCAAGAACGATGTTACATGTGCTTCATGACTTTGTGATGTTGAGAAGATGCACTTAAGCAAAATTTTATCATTCGAGGAAGAGAAAAAAATCTTTCTATTTCTACCACATTTATTAATCCATGAATGAGAATCATAATTTCATGGAATAATCAATTTCCCCAATCGACAGAGGCAAATCAAATGCCCTGGCAGAATTTCAGTCTGAAATTCTCAGGAACACTCCAGTTTGGGGATGCTTATCAACTATTCATTTTAGGATAGGAGCATAAAGAATTCAGGTTCTTTTAGATAATCATGAGTTTTAGGAGGTCCCTCACTGGAGGTGGGGGGGGGAGAAGGTGAGTGAATGCAATTATTGCTTTGGGGATTTTGCTGTCATTTTATCACCTACGTGTCACCTCCCTGGGTTGACTGCTCTGGTTCCTGAGTCTGTGACAGGCAAGCCCCGTATACTCTCACAATTCCTATGACCTGGCTTTCTCTTATATAGTATATCTATGGGACCTCTTTATGTGGACTTTTGAAGGAGGTGGGGATTCTGGGACCAAACGTCTGTTGTTTGGGGGAACTATTCTGGCTTGCTGCAAGGTAAGTCTTGCTTGAGTTCCCTGTTTTGCTTCTCCTGGTTGCAAAGATCCACTTAGTTCCATTTAGATGCTGCTCCTTCAGAAGAAGTGCTGAGGTTTCAGAAACTGTGTGTGGGATCCACAGAGTACACCCAGGATTTCCCTGGGGCTCTAACCTCATTTATTTGGAGCTTAGTGTTTGCTTCAGGTGCAAGCCCAAATCACTGGCACATAAAGAGGATTTTGTTTGTTCCAGTGAAGGACTCCATGCATTTTCTCTTTGAGAAAGCAATAATCTCCTCTCCATATCTCCCAAATTAACTTTTTAGTATATGTATCCCAAAATCCACAATTCTGTGACCTACTTTTATATAGTTAAAATTCACAATTGCATTTTAACAATAGAAAGATTTATTCTTAACTTTCAGAAGGGAAAACTCAGGGCAAGTGTTTACTTGCCCTGTCCTTGTGTAGAAGTGGAAATTCCCTATCTCTCCATGCTGAGTGGGAACTCAGGAGGCAAGTTTTCTGATATTTGCAGTTACTCACTTTCTACTCCACACTATGCATGGGATGTACATAAGTCTGTTGGTCTAAGCAGACCACTGGTGACTTCAGGTTCCTAACTCTATGAGAATTCGAGGAGCAAGCTCATGAGGTAAGAGGAAAGCATGCTAATGGAGGAGATGAGCATATTGTTGGGTCCTGCTTTTTAATCCAATCTGCCAGTCTAGGTCTTTTGATTGATAAGTTTAGGCCATTAACATTCAAGGTTAATCAATAATGAGATATGATTTGTATTCCCTATAATTTTACTTCTAGTTTAATTTGAATTAGTTTCTCCTTTGGTTGAATATTACTTTAGTGTAGTCCCTCCCTTTGCTGATTTTCACTTTTTTAAAACTTCATCCTCATGGAATATTTTGTTGAGAATGCTCTGTAGCTCAGGCTTTCTAGTTGTGAATTCTTTCAATATTTGTTATCATGGAAGGTTTTAATTTCATCTTCAAATCTGAGACTTAATTTTGCTGGATGTAAAATTCTTTGTTGGCATTCATTTTCTTTTACATCTTGAAATATTTTATTTTAGGAACTCCCACCTTTGAGGGACTGGGTTGAGAACCAGTTGAGATCCAAATTGGTTTTCCCCCATATGTAATTTGATTTTTTTTCTCACAGCCTTTAAGATTTTAACTTTATTCTCTGTGTTAGTCATTCTCATTTTAATGTATCCTGGTGTGGGTCTGCTGTAATTTTGTACAATTTCAATGGGAATCCTGTGTTGACAGCCACTGGGTGTTTATTTGTAGGAATTATGAGAGGGAAGAAGTGGAGCTCTTCACCACCTCTCTGATGAGTCAGTGGAAGGGGTTAGTTGGGGTATATGATGCCCTGTGTGACTGCTGAAAGTTGAATAGGAATTCACTAAATGAAAAACAGGTTTGGTCACTCCAGAAAAAGACTAGCCTGTACAGACAAAAGAAAACAAGAATATGTCACATTAGGGAGCTTGGGATGTGATAAATGATAAAAATCCCTTAAAACATCTTATGGAGATACAGAGTAAGACAAGACTGAAGAGCCCAGCATGTCTTAGTGAAGAAGAATCAGCTGTTACTGAAGGTAATTCGGTTTTATCCTGTGGGTGTTAGTAGCATTTGGAGGGATTTTAGTAAAAGAAAAATGTGTTGGGCATTGTGGTACACTCTTTTAATCCAAGTGACTCAGGAGGCCGAGACAGGAGGATCACAAGTCTAAAGCCAGCCTTAGCAACTTAGTGAGATCCTAATCAATTTTGCAAGACCCGGATTCAAAATAAAAATTAAAAAGCCTGAGTACCAAAATCAATAAATAAATATTAAAAGACCCATTTTGCAAGGCTCTGCCTGGTGGTGAGCAGGGCATTCCCTGGAAAAGACCAGCCGACAATCCCATCAAGCAAGTTAGAAGCTCACTGTCCTATGTGGAGGCGAGAGTTTGCAGGCTTTGAGGTCCTTTTTAACATGACCCCATGATGCTCATCTTCTCCTTACTCATTTTCTTTTTCATGAATTCTGATTTCTCTTTAATTTATTGGCTTTGTCTTCATTTTCTTCCTGCTTTCCTGCCTATCATAATGATTCTGATTATAAAATGACTGAACTCTTTCTACCTCTGACTGTCTGCTGACTCCAGTAATAAACTAAAGGCTGTCTGTGAATTTGTGTTCACAAGCAGTTCTGCTCCATTTCATAACTATGTTGGGAGTATTCTGGGAGGTGTGGAAAGAAATACTTAACCCATGTGAGGCTGACACATCAACCAGGTTTTTTAGAGGATCCCTTGCACCTTCAGCACAATTTGGAATCACAAGTTCTGGCTCCAGGGACCCACTTCAGGATTAAATTGCCTAAGCAATTTTCTTCTTCAATATTGGTTTCACAGCTATAACAGGGAAATTAAAACAACCCTACACTAGTTGTCTCACAGAGTACAAATAGGATCTATCATTAAGAGGGATGTAAATGAGCTTTCTAAACTATGAGGTACTCTGTTCCCTTATTGGTTATTTCCAAAAGAACAAAGGCTCAGGGATGGAGTAGGAAGTGAGCAGCCATGATGAAGACTTTTTACTTTTAACCTCAAAATCTTCAGAAGGTTTCCTCCTCCAGAGTGAGGAGAAGAGATAGAATGTTCCACACAGAGCTAAAATGGTATCTTCAGCTTGTGCCTTTGTAGGAGACAGAGCTCTGGGTACAACACTTTCATTAGATCTGGGCCACATTCCAGTCCTTTAAGTCATCCTGTGTGGCAGTAGGTGAGACTAAGCCCGTATTGCAAGGTTAAGACCCTGGGCTCTATAGTTAGATGATTTAAATAAGAACAGTGGCTCTGGTAGTAATTATCTAGGTAACCATGGGTGGATGAGTTAAACTTTGTGAGACTTAGTTAACTCATTTGTAAAATAATGACTATAACCACACAAATCTCATAGAGTTGTTGGATGGATTTTGCCAGTTAATGAAGTTCTTAGAACAAAAAAAAAAAAAAAAACAAACACTAGGAAAGACAGTAGAATAAATTGAATATCACCTTCTATGTTCATATATGAATACAAGACCAATGAAACTCCTCATCATGTACAACCACAAGAATGTTATTCTAATTAAAACGTTATACTCCATGTATGTGTAATGTCAAAACAAACTCTACTGTCATGTATATCTAAAAAGACCAAATAGAACAAGTCACTGACCTCTTCAGCTGTATGGGCATAGGGAGTTGTAAACAATCTAAATTCTCTTTGCTCAGGATCACTAGGCAATGCTGACCTGATGTGGATCTGGGGCGAGCAGTCTGGACCTCTCAAAACACACACTGAGCCCAGATCGGCTGAATTCAAGCTACCGTTTGCCTGCTTCCAGCAAACAAACAGCTGTGACTCAGCACTAATCCATCCAGCTAAAACAACCCGTCAGCCTTTCTGATCCTACAGAGGCAAATGCCAACCAAGCCTTCATAGGTAGTGGCCACAGGTTTGAAATGGGGCTTGGGAGAGACAGTAAAGACCCACCATTGCATTGGTCACCCGGAAAAGGGAAACGAACTGTCACCATTTGCAGGAGATACGACCATGGCAGAGAACTGAGGTCACCAGACTGCAGGGGAGGAGATAACTTTATTGAAACTTGCGGCTACAGGTGTGTAATTCCCTATCCTTCCCTCTCCACACATTGGGGAAAACTTAAGGGCCCCTCCTAGCTCTCCCATGAGCACAATAGCCAGACCAAGGGAATCAGATGTGGCACGGAACCCGCGGCATGGAACTCCTGGCTGTAGCTCCCACCAGTGCTGATAACTGAGATCTCTTACACCAGCTACCGGGGGCATGGCTACTGGAGGGCAAGTAAAATTTGCTGAGGATTCTCAGCCCCAAGCTCTACAAACTTAGGGTCTGAGGGAATGGCAAACAGGGAGAGTGTGCCCAGTCGTTAATAAAAACAGGGCTCCCGGGAGCAGCAGACCTGGCATGTAGCCAGTATTGTGGTGAGCAGCACCGGTGAGAGGGACCTGGCTAAAGAAAAAGTGGGGAAGTGACTAGACAAAAGAGGAGGCCCTAGGAACTCAGGATTGGAGACTCTTCCAGGCTGGGAGGAGGAGCTGCTGCACAGTGATTGGTTCCTGCGTATTGACAGGAGAAGCTTTGCCTGGTAGACACAGCGTCACCTACTGGAAGAAAAGTTAATCAAACTATAAGACTGCATTTATTAGTTTTTTTTTTAATTTGGGTTTTTCTTTCATTTACATTTTTATTTCTTGTTGTTTTTGAAATTTGTTTTTCAATTTTTTTAAATTTTCTTCTTCTAATTATAATTTTTATTTTTATTATTATTATTATTTAAAATTTTTTTAAATTCCTATTTTTTTCTTCTTTTGTCTTTTCAGATCTTTTCAATTTTCTTATTTCCCCTTCCTTCTACCTGCTTACTCTCATTCTCTTTAGTGACTTCTTCCCTTCCCTTCTAATACCTTTCCTCCCAAGCATCAAATAAATTTATAGAAGTAAACAGTAACTCAGCAGTCAAACAGAACAAAAAGTAATATGAGCAGCTTGAAAAAGCAAGCAATTAAGGAGTATAAACAATGCAGGACAGCCTAAATATTCAGGAGGACCTACAGTCATCAGAAAAATGGTAATATAAAGGACTCTAGGAACACCTTAGACAGATGGAATGGAACCTTAAAGAAGATATGAGAAAGCAAATTCAAGCAGCAAAAGAACACATTGAGAATCAATTACATAAACAGATAAAAGAAGAAGTTAAGCATCTTTATCAGGAGATAGAGATTATAAAAAATAATCAAACAATAATTCTAGAAATGAAGAAAACGATAAACCAAATTAAAAACTCAATTGAGAGTATCACTAATAGAGTGGAGCAAGTAGAAGCCAGAACGTCAGATAATGAAGACAAAATATATCATCTTGAAAAAGTCTAGCCAACTTAGAAACGCTGGTAAAAAAAATCACGAGAAAAACATCACATCGAAGAGTTATGGGATAACATAAAAAATCCAAACTTACGGGTCATCGGGATGGAAGAAGGTACAGAGATTCAAACCAAGGGAATGAGCGACCTGCTGAATAAAATAATTACAGAAAACCTTCCAGAAATAAAAAAAAGGAAACAGATACACAAATTGAAGATGCATACAGGACACCGAGCACACAAAATCACAGTAGACCAATACTAAGACATATTGTTAGGAAGCTATCCAATATACAGAACAAAGAGAAAATATTAAAAGCTACAAGAGAAAGGAGGTAGATTACATTCAGGGGTAAACCAATAAGGTTAACAACAGATTTTTCATCATAGACACTGAAAGCAAGAAGGTCATGGAACAATATATTTCAAACACTGAAAGACAATAAATGCCAACCAAGAATTCTGTATCCAGCAAAATTAAGCTTCAGGTATGACAACGAAATAAAAATCTTTCATGATAAACAAAAGTTAAAAAAAATTTCAGCCAGAAAACCAGCGTTGCAAAGCATTTTGAGCAAAACAATACACGAGGAAGAAATGAAAAACAATAACCAAAACCATCAGTGGGAAGTGCCTCGGTAAAGAGAGAGGGTGAGGGGAAAGATAATCATGGAGAAACAAACTAATTTTTTTTTTAAAAAAAGATAAATAATCAAACATGGCTGGAAGTACAAACCACATATCAATAGTATCTCTAAATGTTAATGGCTTAAACTCTCCAATAGTGACATAGGCTGGTATCATGGATTAAAAAAACAAATCCAACAATATGCTGCCTCCAGGAGACACATCTGATTGGAAAAGACATACACAGGCTGAAGGTGAAAGGTTGGGAAAAATACACCACACACAGAGTCCTCGTAAGCAAGCAGGAGTGGCCAACCTCATATTGTATAAAATAGACTTCAAGACTAAGTTCATCAAAATGGATAAAGAAGGACATTATATGGTGTTAAAAGGAACCATTCACCAACAAGACATAACAATTATCAATATTTATGCACCAAATAATGGCGCTGCAACATTCATAAAACAAATTCTCCTCAAGTTCAAGAATCAAATAGACCACAACACAATAATCATGGGTGACTTCAATACACCTCTCTCACCATTGGACAGATCCTCCAAAAAAAAGTTGAATAAACAAACTATAGAACTCAATACCACAATCAATAAATTAGACTTAACTGACATATATAGAATATATCAACCATCATCAAATGGATATACTTTTTTCTCAGCAGCACATGGATTTTTCTCAAAAATAGTCCACATATTATGCCATAGGGCAACCCTCAGTAAATATAAAGGGATGGAGATAATACCATGCATTTTATCTGATTATAATGGAATGAAACTGGAAATTAATGATAAAAGAAGGAAGGAAAAATCCTACATCACGTGGAAAATGAACAATATGCTACTGAATGATCAATGGGTTATAGAAGACATAAAGGAGAAAATAAAAAAAATTCTTAGAGATAAATGAAAATACAGACACAACATATCTGAATCTATGGGACACAATGAAAGCAGTTTTAAGAGGGAAATTAATCGCCTGGAGGTCATTCCTCAAAAAAAGAAGAAACCAACAAATAAATGAGCTCACACTTCATTTCAAAGCCCTAGAAGAAAAACCAAAACAACAGCAAATGTAGCACAAGGCAATAAATAATTAAAATCAGAGAAGAAATCAATGAAATTTAAAGAAAAAATAATTATTGAAAAAATTAACAAAACTAAAAGTTGGTTCTTGGGAATCAACCTAACAAAAGAGGTGAAAGATTTATACAATGGAAACTACAGAACCCTAAAGAGAGAATAGAAGAAGATCTTAGAAGATGGAAAAATATACGCTGTTCATGGATAGGCAGAACTAGCATTATCAAAATGGCGATATTACCAAAAGTTCTCTATAGGTTTAATGCAATGCCAATCAAAATCCCAACGGCATTTCTTGTAGAAATAGAGAAAGCAATCATGAATTTCATATGAAAAATAAAAGACCCAGAATAGCAAAAGCAATTCTAACCAGGAAGTGTGAATCAGGCGGTATAGTGATACCAGATATCAAACTGTATTACAGAGCAATAGTGATAAAAACCGCGTGGTACTGGTACCAAAACAGGCGGGTGAACCAATGGTATAGAATAGAGGACAAAGAGTCTAATCCACAAAGTTACAACTATCTTATATTTGTTAAAGTGGCTAAAAGCATGCAATGGAGGAAGGATAGCATCTTCAACAAATGGTGTTGGGAATATTGGAAATCCATATGCAACAAAATAAAACTGAATCCCTTTCTCTCCCCATGCACAAAAGTTAACTCAAACTAGATCAAGGAGCTTGACATCAAATCAAAGACTCTGGGTCTAATAGGAGAAAAAGTTGGCTCCAATCTACATATTGTTGGGTCAGGCTCCAAATTTTTTAATAGGACACCCATAGCACAAGAGTTAATAACAAGAATAAACAAATGAGACTTACTTAAACTAATAATTTTTTCTCAGCAAGAGAAACAATAAGAGAGGTAAATAGGGAGCCTACATCCTGGGAACAAATTTTTACCCCTCACACTTCAGATAGAGCCCTAATATCCAGAGTATACAAACAACTCAAAAAATTAGACAATAAGATAACAAATAATCCAATCAACAAATTGGCCAAGGACCTGAACAGACACTTCTCAGAGGAGGATATACAATCAGTGAAGAAGTAGATGAAAAAATGCTCACCATCTCTAGCAGTCAGAGAAATACAAATCAAAACCACCCTAAGATACCATCTCACTCCAGTAAGATTGGCAGCCACTATGAAGTCAAACAACAACAAGTGCTAGCGAGGTTGTGGAGAAAAGGGTATATTTGCACATTGCTGGTGGGGCTGCAAATTGGTGCGGCCAATCTGGAAAGCAGTATGGAGATTCCTAGGAAAGCTGGGAATGGAACCACCATTTGACCCTGCTATTTCCCTTCAGGGACTATTCCCTGAAGACCTTAAAAGAGCATGCTACAGGGATACTGCCACATCAATGTTTATATCAGCACAATTCACAATAGCTAGCCTGTGGAACCAACCCAGATGCCCTTCAATAGATGAATGGTTAAAAAAAATGCGGCATCTATACACCATGGAATATTACGCAGCACTAAAAAATGACAAAATCATGGAATTTGCAGGGAAATGGATGGAACTAGAGCATATTATGCTTAGTGAAGCTAGCAAATCCCTAAAAAACAAATACCAAATGTCTTCTTTGATATAATGAGAACAACTATGAACAGAGCAGAGAGGAAGAGCAGGAAGAAAAGATTAACATTAAACAGAGACATGAGATGGGAGGGAAAGGGAGAGAAAAGGGAAATTGCATGTAAATGGAGGGAGACCCTCATTGCTATACAAAATTACATATAAGAGGTTGTGAGGGGAATGGGAAAATAAACAAGGAGAGAAATTAATTAAAGTAGATGGGGTAGAGAGAGAAGATTTGAGGGAAGGGGAGGGGAGATAGTAGGGGATAGGAAAGGTAGCAGAATACAACAATTACTAATAGGGCATTATGTAACATTGTGGATGTGTAACCGACGTGATTCTGCAATCTGCATTTGAGGTAAAATTGAGAGTTCATAAACCACTTCAATCTAATGTATGAAATTTGATATGTCAAGAGTTTGTAATGTTGTGAACAACCAATAAAAAAAATAAAAAGACCGAATAAAAAATATAGATAAGTAAATAAATGCTAGCTATTTTTTTTCTGAGTTATTGACTCGTGTATGTGGTGCCTTTTTTTTTTCTATTTTTTTGCACTCCCAGTTGAGGGACCTCTCTAGATTTTTTACTGCTCAGGACATTTGTGGCAGGTATGTCATCTTTCAGTTTCAGTTTATTCCACCTTTTATGCATCCTGACCATAGGATTTCTTAGTTTCTGCTTGAACTGGAGAAATTTGGGGACTATAATACACAAGATAATTATAATAATGAGGAAAGGGTGTGTTTCATGCCAAGCTTGAGATTGGCAGGCAATGCTGAGTGGGTCTTGTGATTGAGATAACAAGGCTTTTGGACTTCTTAGGTCAATTTCTCCCACATGAGGAAAGAGGTCCAGGCACACCCAATGCCTCACACTTTACATTCCTCCAGTCCCATTGATTCTGTAGTTTTTATATTTTTCAAAGGAGAAGTGATTTGAGAAAAAGAAAGGATGAATGAATCAAATTCTGCTGCAAGATTCAGTAAAGGATTCTTTTACTTCACAGAATTTATCCCAATTCGTAATTCAAAATCTGTATGAGTGAAATTTTTGTTGTTGCTGTTTAGTGTCTCTTTCACCCAGGAAAGGTTAAAATTCATGAAGGCCAAGGTTCTGCCTGGCTTATGTGTAATGCATGGCTCAGATCCTAAACACAGTAGGCATGTAGCCCAGTCACCCTGCAGTGATACTGGGGTGAGGTTCATACTTCATTCAGTGCCAAGAGAAAATGTTCCTAGACCTGAAATTCTCCTCACCAATACAAACACAAAGGCCAGAAGATTTGGCGATTCCTTCTTCCAGCCACAAAGCTTAGATACTGCCTGAACCCAAAACTGGCAAGATGAAGATAATCTCTACTTTGAAGAAAGGGCATTTGAGAGCTGAGTTACACAAATCATCTTTTCTTTTCTTTCATTTCTTTCTTTTTTCTTTTTGCATATTTAAGATTATGACCTCTGAGTTTTGAATGTAAAACATAAACCAAAACTATGAGCAATTTACTTGCCAGTGAAAGTCAGAACAGGCTTCTCAAAGAGATGTCACTTGAGCTGACAAAGAATAAGGGGATGGACCATCCCATGGCAAGAAAGAAACTCCACAATGCAGGATTGATAGAATGCTCTTTCTCATTCCACTATGATTACTTTATTTGGTTTAAGAAATGGTGTCTTGCTTAATTTAAGAGGTATCTGCAATCATTAAGCAAGAATATTTAGATGTAGTAAGTGAAGCTTGAACAACAGAAAGACTTGGAAAAGGTATATTTCAGACAATAAAGTTATACAAACATATAAAAACTACTTTCAGTATCATGTGTCTAAGAATCCTTACATTTATTCTTTAAGCTTTGACAAGATTGTAGAATGAAAGCATACATACATCTGTCCATTCAAAGAAGTATTTCATGAGCATCTATTCTCTAACATGCCCAAGATAAAATAATGTTGCCTTGTGTTCTTTTTAATTGAAATTTTAGGAAAACAACTAATGATGAGCCTGAGTGGTAGAGCAGTTGTCTAGCATGTGTGATGCCCTCAGTTATCTAACAACACAAACAAAAAATGTTCAGCAAAATAAATGAATTTAAATAATTTTAACTAGATTTTTTACATCATTTCAAACTCTTATTTGTAAAGCTAAATAAAGCTAACATCATGGATGTTTGCTCAGGTTGCTTCATGGAAGGGTTACATAGGTAACCCTGATCAGGTTTTCTAATTTGAACTCTATGAGAAGTCCTTCCCTTCTAAGAGTCCAGGCATGCCTCTTGATAGAACCCATGAAGTTTAAAGATGGAAAAGACCTTCAGGGAACAACATGCTTTCTCCCCCTAAAGTTTCTCTTTCTCTTTGTAGTGCAAAAGGGGAACATTTGAGTCCTAGAAAGTATTGAGTATCCCTTTAGTCTCATTCTCATAGAGAAATTCCTTTAGTGTTGGGGGTACCTCCAACAGAGTAATCTTCTACACCTAAGAGAGAAAAGGGAAGACAATTGTCTTGGAGATTGAGAAGTTCCAATCTGGGAAATACTAGGAGTTTGCAGAAAGTACCTGCCCCATCTCAGATGTACTAGAGACATACTTTCTCAGAGATTTAAGTTCCTTCCTGCTTAGAGGGTAGCTACCTGACTGCCCTGACTTCTCAAATAAAATGGACACCACTTCTGTCTCCTCCTTTCCCATATGGAACAGGAAAAAATAAGAAAGAAATTGCATAATAAATGATTAGTCCCTAAAAATAAGCCATACAGAATCATGTTTTTTGTGACTCAATGTACAGTGTATTCTTCACAGAAGAGATTCCACATAGTTTCATAAATGTAACACATTACTATTTTTAAATTTAAAATAGTTTACAAATATTTTCTGCATAGAGAGAAACATGAACATTAGATTAAGTTGACATTAGATTAGGAGAGATGGAGAAAGAGAGAAAGAGAGAGATGTCATTTGTTAAATTTTAAAGTTAAAAGAAGCAAAAAATTGACAGCCGAGTACTCTAAATCAATGATAAGTCTCTCTAAAGATTTCTTGAATCCATCCATGAACAAGTTTCCCACTAAGTCACCATTGAGAGTTCATGAAGGAAAATAATGAGATGATGTAGTTAAGTGGTATTATGTAGTTAATATACAGAAAAAAGGGGCCTCCAAATGGGATGATTTTGGGACAAAATATTAACTTAAATGATCATAAAATTTTGGAGTAATAAACATCAAATGAGAGGAATGAATGGGTCTTGCATTAGATGGGAGGACTCCTTAGAGACGTTTGGGGATGAACTAGAAGTTGAAAGATGAGAATAGAATGAGGAAAATGGGGAAATAAGATTTAAAGATTTACTATTGAAATGTAGAAGTAGTTTTTCTGCAACAAGACTCCAGGAAGTTTGTATAAATTAGAAAAAAGCTGAACTGCATAAATCTTTCCTATCTTTAAGAAATGATTGATGTCAATGTTTCTCAACTTTGTCTGAGAATGAGACCAACAGAGAGCTTTTAGAGTCAAACTTTAGGCAAGTGATTTTAGAATTTTGGAGATGATTCAAATATTTTGTATTTTTAAAATTCTATGTTGATTTCAATGTTCATAAAATAGTTGAGAAAAGCTGTCACAAAATTTCCATAAGTTCTGTTGAGGAAAACAGCCCTTGACATTTTCAAAACATGATTTTCACAGTTCAGGATTGATTATGTAAAGCAGCTTCATCCTCATTTGAATTATAATCGAGTTTATACTTTGATAAAGTTCAAAAACACTGCACATAAGAATGTCAACCTAATCTCAATGGACTCTACCTGATCTTCTAACTCTATTTATTATAAAGCCACAGATATAGAGATCCAAAACTGAAGAAGCCTAACAGCACACAAATGTCCCAAAAGAGATTATTTGAATGAGCAGATACTTTTTTAAAAAATAGGTTTCTCAACTAAAAGAAACTACCCACAAGACCTTACTTTTTCATAAAGTGTCCTGACCTGTGTTTCCTTGCAATGATGGAAGAAGAAGTTCTGAAGTAATCTCATGAGAGCAAGTTTCATGTTCATGAGAGCAAACCTCATGCCAATGCAGTTTCTGGGTCCATTTCCCAAGGGCATGTATACGTAAGGATTGATGCTGTCCTTGTTCTTCTTACTGAACTTGATTCCACAATAATAGATGAAAACAAGTTATTGAGACATAAATCTATAAAAGCTACATAATTGGGGTGTTCCTAAACATTCATAAGCAGCAAAACACACGATTCTTTTGTAGAATGGTCATTGAAATACTGCTGTGACTTTGCTTATAAGAATTGAAACCTACAGAACTTTTTTATTCTCCTTACACTAGAGGAGCTCTCTGTCTTGTTAAGATGTGATGGATGCTATTTAAAAGAAAATATGTCTTTAATACAGAAATTATATTCAGGATTGTGATTCATACACACTCTGAAAATATTAGAAAATGAACTTATAAATGAAGAAAAGTATGTTCCTGCCTCAACTCCCACACTTGCATTTCATATTTTAATTAATGAAGGAGTATAATTATGTAGTATAATTACCTCTCTTCTCTTCTCTTCTCTTCTCTTCTCTTCTCTTCTCTTCAATATACTACTTTTTTCTCAATCATCTTTTCTCCATTTCTTTCTCTTTCCCTTCCCTTTCCCAATTCCTCTCTTCCTCTACCTCCTCCTCATTTTTCTTTTATCTCTTTCTCCTTCTGTCTCTGCCTCTCTCCCCATAGAATATCATTACTGTCTTCTGAGTCTGTCTCATCAGGTTACAAATAATTCCTTCAATGTTGAACCCAGGTTTTATTCAAATTGAGTCCTAGTTATTTGATTGCTTTAAGGAGAAAGTGTTGATTTGAGAAAGTGATAATGACATTGTGATTCTTTTAAAAAGTATTCTTATATATTTGAGAGCATTTTGGCAAATTTAAATGTTTTTGTGACTCAAAGTAACATGGAATCTATTGGAGGGTGAGGTGGTGTGTGGAGGGTCTGATGAGGTTGGTGGATGGTTGTTTGGGCAGATAATGAGCAGATGTTGAAGCATTAAATCATTTTTCCAGACTACTGTCTGTAGATTATGCTTTTGTGTATGTGAAGTGTCCTCCATACAATACATCTTTGTAATTTTCCTCATCCTGGTCTAATTCCTGATGCACCTTAAGCACTTAGTATCTTATAATACCTCAGTGAATCAAAGAATTGTGTAATCTCTGATTTTGTATCTTTGAAGTTTAAAAGATGGAAGTGTGCAGAATTTGGAGAAAACTGGCACTGAGGAACTCATAATCAACAAGAAAAGATCACTCTAATTAAGAAGTGTAAAGTTAGGGGCCAAGAGAAGTCTTGATCCCATGCCACCTGACCCACCAGAAACTACCGTGAAAACTTTCTTTATCTTTCTCTTCAGTACAACAACAGGAAAACAGTAACTCTTTCCAGAGTGCAAACTGTGAGGTTGGATTCAAATTTTCAGAAGACTAAGGTAAAGACATATCTAAGGATGAATATCTCAGGTGTCTTGGTGGCAGGTTACTTGGCTTTGAAAGAGTCATCAACTGTGGAGAGTATGAGGAAGCTGTCCCAGAACATTCCAGAGACAAGAATCAGAAGATCCTCCATCTTCAGTGAGGCTGCTTGAACTATCTTAGTGTGTGGGGGGGTGAATTCTCAGGCCTTAACTTGTATTTAACAATTGTTTTGGAGGAACCAGGAACCAATGTTTAATCAAATGAAAAAAAGAAGTGGTTCCTAAAGCTTCCTAAAGTGCTTCCTAGAAAAGACTAAAGTGAACAGGACAAAAACCCTAAAATCATTAAAAAATGTAAGCACCTAAAATAAGAGAGTAGTCAAATGGCAGAAAGGTTTATGGATTACTGTTAAATAAAATTAATAAAAGTTCAACACCAAATATAATGTGTTAGCATTTCAGCCCTTAAAAGCTACATATTTCTATAATAATGTCCATACAGACATTTATCACATTAATAATAGATAGGGCTTAGCTTGATGTTCTAGGGCCATATATAGTTATAGTCATTTATTTTTTCTTATGCTTGTTTTCTAAAGTTCAAACAATAACCACTTTGTAAAAGACTTCTTAAAATTTTCTTAAAACAAGAAAATTTTAAGATCACATGTATGCCATCTGCACTAGAAGACCTCAGAATATGTGTGAAACAGCCTCTTAAGGGTGGATTTCCTTTCTCAGGAGCCCTGTACCTTTCAGGGTAGAACTGTTCAGGTTCTGGCCAGTATGTGGAGTTTTGATGAAGACTATATATTGGTATAGCCATGATTGTTCTTTTGGGAATAAGCACCCCATTGAGTTCAACATATTTTTTACAAACTTTCACAATTCTCTCAACAATTGGATATAATCTGAGAGTTTTATTCACCAAAATGTCCTGATATTTCATCTCAAATAGTACATTGTATGTGAAAAGTGCCTGGCAAGAAAGAAAATTTTGCAAATTAAGATTTGGAAATGACTTAAAGCTCTGTTGACACAGTACACTGATGTTTTAAGAGCTCCTCAAATAATTCATATATTAAAATACCATAGCATTTACAAAGTATTTACTAACCATCATGATATCAGAACTGCCCAATGGCACACTGAGATGCCCAAAGATTTACCTCTCCTCTCCCCTCCAGGTGCTATTCACTCACCTTATTAGGCAAAGTCTCATCAATCTCCTGCTGAAGCTTCTTCTGGACATCAGGGTGGGTGGCCAGTACATACATAATAAATGAAAGACTGGTGCTAGTGGTGTCATAGCCAGCCAAAATAAAGATAATAGACTGGGCTGTGATCTCCAGGTCAGATAGATCTAAAAGAAGAGGAAAGACAATTTAGTCTAAGCAAGTCCATGCACACTTTAACATTTACATCAACATAAATCAGAATGATGATCCAAAATCCCATGAGGAAAAACTGGAAGAGCAATTCATAATGTTCCTCATTTGCCACCACCCCCCAACACGAACACAACTGGGTAATTTAAAGATACAGTATGTATGTCAAACATTCACAGTATTTTTCAAATGTGCCTTGCATAATTAAGAAAGTTATTTAGCTATAAATATTGGGTAGCACTCTTCCCTGGGGAAAAAATAAACTTACTCTATCTAGAATGTAGGATGAAGAACCTTGAAAGAATTTTCAATACTGACATCTTTGCAGGGAAAATAAAGGCCATAATTGACAGAACTATACTGAGCCACAGAGAAATTTTTCTACACAAATTGTAGTCCGTGAACCAGCAGCGTCAACAGCTTCAAGGAACTTATTAGAAACACAGACGCTCAAGCATTGCTCTAGAGCTACCAAATTGAAATCTGAACTTTCATTAGATATGATCAATTCTGTTCAAAAAACTAGCCTAAGTATCATTAGGTAATAGAAGACCTGAGGCACCAGTCTTCAAAATGGATGATCTCAGGGTGTGCAGAAACTATACAGAGAAAAATACCCAGAAGAGTAGTGATTAACTGGAGTTTAATGAGTGGTATTAAAATCACACAAGAAAGAATGTGTTGATACAGGTCATTAGGCAGAAACCATAGGACGATGGGGTTCAGTGAGTGGAATTAACATTGCTTATCAATCTTGGGCTGAATGTCATCTTTCCTAGTGCATGTCCCCTCTATTTGATCAACTTCATAATAATCAAACAGCCTTTGTGATAGAAGGTGTTGTTTCTCTTAACTTTTCTTCTGAAAAGTAACATTGAAGCATTCATCTCAGTGATTGGAGAAATTATTAGGATTTGTTGATACTCGAATACCTGAAAGAAACATGCTATACATTCCAACCATGTAATTTATAACAAAAATTAATGCAAAATGAGTGTGAGAAAGATCTACATGGAATGTTATCTTACACAAGCTTTCTATGATGCTATTGTGGGAAAACTCAAACCAAGTTTTCCCCACTACTGGCATAAACCCAATGATACTGAAATGAAATTGGATTATAAAGTTAAATTACAACTGTTCAGTATAATCTGGTAGCCACTAACTATATGTGTCTACCTAAATTTAAATTTTAATGAATTTAATCTAAACAACAAAAGAAAGTTCACTTCTTCAGTAACACTACCTACATACCAAATGCTCGTAGCCAAGTGTCTAGTGCTTACTGTATGAAAAATATATATATTGAGTACTTCTTTTACCACAGAAAGTTGTAGTGGAAGCAGGGAGATGAGTACTGTTTACACCTTGCATATGGACTAACATAGAAATATTTATATTGCTCAGTCTGCACAAATATATTTTATTTTCATATCTCTGTTCAGACAAAGGATATAGAAGAAACTACAGTTTTAATGGTCACATTACATTTCCAGATTTTGGTTTCTAATACCGTCTCTCATATAAAAGATCCAGGGCTTCAGGAAAAATGAGTGGTTCCAGACCTGATCAGAGGAAATAGGTAAGGAATCTAGAGTTTCTTGCACCAGAAACCAAGAATATTCTCCAAAAAATATGAAAAAACATGCAATACTGAGTATGTTTCTATAAGGTGGATATATGTCATTATATAGGTATCAAACTGATAGAATGTACAAACTCAAGAACCCTCATGTTAACCTATGAACTTAGGAGTAGTGTGCCTTTTCTGTGATGGTTCATTGATTATGGCAAATATATCATTTTGGTGAGGAATGTTTGTAACGGGGGCAACATATGAATTTAGAGAAAAAATGGATATGGGCAAGCTCTAAGCCTTCTCCTCAGTTTTATTATGAAACTAAATCAGCTGTAAAATATAGTCAATTTTAACAATCAAAATACAAGATGAAGAAGAGAAGAGGGAGGAAGAACAGAAGGAGGAGAGAGAAGTTGCTAAAAGACTTAAGCCCAAGAGAATTTGACCAACAAAATAAAAAAGATAGTAAGAGAATAAATTCATAGTATACAACATCATACTGACATAAATAAGAATGGAACTCTCTTACAATCTAATAGCAACTTATAAATGTACAGTAGATGATAGAATGATAAAGACAGCAGTTTGTAAACATCATAATATAAATGCTTTTTATCAAAAGTCATCCATGTATGATAAAACTAGTTGGTGAAAGTATGTTGAGGAACACGGTACTTACACAGTGTCAGAGGTTTTCCCCCACAGCATTCTTATAAAATACATGGGAAAAAATTAATCTTAATATCAGATGAAGCTAGTGAACACATTTTCACCTAGTACTGCCAGTGACTCTCACCACTATTGGGATAGTGCAACTCCTGATTGGATGTACAAATTCAATATCCAGGCAGAGGTTCTGATACAGTGCATCTGAATGAGGCTTCAAATAAGTGATTGTTCTGATGTTGATGGTAAAAATACAACTGACTAACTTCATGACTGAAACGCTTTCTCCTAGTTTCCCTTCAATTTTTGAGCCTTGTTACTCCTGTATGATTCCAGAGAGTACATGTGGGCACCATTTGCAGTATCCAAATGTGTATCTTCCTGCAATTTTGTGGAAATCATTCTCTAGAAAACGTGTATATTTCGAGGATAATTTGCTTACTCTGAATTTCCCTGTCAGTAGACCATGAAACATTCTTGGTTACCTTTGTAGGATTTCTTGTCTTGGGAATTCTGGGAATCAATCATTAACTGGAGATAATCAAAGTGGTGCTGGAAGCAGAAATGAAAATGGAAATTACCAAATCAATAATAAAGTCAGAAGTATATCTGTAATGTAGCATTTCACCTCCCTTCTTAGAGTATGGCTTCCTTAAGTCCAGAAATCTGGCTAGGGTTGCACAACCCACCACTGAACAAAACATGTATGTATAAACCGTGGAAAACAGAATTTTTTCCTGAGAGAAATAAAGCTCTGGTGTCCAATATCTGTTGGTCTTTGCTCTCCCTAATGCTGGGTTTGTCTTCTTTTCCTTTAACACCTGCTTGCCCAGGAAGTGGTCCTTGACTTTAATTCTTTTAGTTTGCCTTAATTCTTATTCAATGGCCACACTGAATACACTTGGTAGTTTCAAAGATGATTACTAGCTTTTGTTTGTGTATCATCAAATTCTCCACCCATTAGGTACATGATGCAATCTTTCGTGACACTTGGGGATGGCTGTCCTGCCTCCCTGACCTGGAGACATTCCTGTGCTGACCTCCAGGCAAATCAGAAGGCAAGGCTGGGTTAGCATATCACCTTGATGGTCACTGAAGAGCACGGCCTGATTGTGGACAGGAAAGGACTCAGATTTAACATACACATACTTCACCAGTGCCCAATAAGACCTTCCTTTGAAGAATGTGTCAACTAAGATGTAAAGGGCTTTTAATTGTAATGATTGTTCACCAATCTAAGACTTGGGGAATACTTTTTTAACAGTGTAATCATTTTGAAATAGAATCTTTATTTTGACAGTTTACTGAATGGGAGGAAAATGATAAGGTTTTTATTTGAATGATATTTCTTTCAAGACATAACATCAGGATCACACAACATGGCAGCAGGCGGGGAGTCAGCACTTTCAGTTCCTCCTCAATCACAGGGATAGAGAGATGCATTAATAAGGTCAGATTCTACCAGCTGAGAAACTTCTAGCAAAATTCCACTGAAGTGAGACCTGCTGGAAAATTTGTAGGATTGTTGGAGGTGACAGTTTTCCCCAGATGAGTAAATCTCTGCCACGTGGCATGGAGGTCCAGACCCACACCACTGTGTGATGACCAGCACAATAGGAGGCAGTTCAGCAAGGCGTGGTGTAGGAACCCTATGAAGAGGTCACTAACCAAGCCTTCATGAAACAGGGAACAAGAACTGAAACCAACCAAGACTGGGTCAGACCAGAGACAGGCCAGACCCACCACTCCCATTGGACACTCCAGCAAGGAGTCTGGGGCCCACCATAGCAGAGAGGTGACGTCACCAGAGTTTGGCGGATGGAATCCCTTTCCAATGGAATCGGCTTTAGCAGGTGTGTGACTCCCACCCCCACCAGATACATATAGCCGAGAAACCTCAAGAATCTCTACCCAGAGCCCTGTGGGCATGACTACAGGGGCCGAGGGAAACAGAGGAGACTCCCGAGGCCCAACTCCCACTACCACCAAAAGCGTGTGCGTGACTGTAGGGGCAGAGGAAATCAGAGAAGACTCCAGACCCCCAACTCCCCCTAACACCAGTGGCGACACCCAAGGTCTTAGCCGCCAGTTCCCAGGGGCATGCCCACCAAAGGGGTCTGGACAAATTAAACTGTCGGTTCCCAGATCACTGTTCCACAGCCCTGGGGTTTGGATGAATGACAAAGAGAGTGCTCAGTCCTTCAGGAAATAGGGCACACAGTGGGGCTGCAAGTGTAAACAGATCCTTGGAGAATGCCTCCGGTGAGCCGGGGGGGGGGGGGGCGCGGGAGAGTGTCTAGCTGGCTGGCAGGAGAAAGGGGGCGAGGGGCCAGAGAAGAGAAATGGCTCTAGACTAACATGATTTAGAGACGCCCAGGACCCACCTTAGAGGGATTGCTGAAAAGCACATAGAGGGCAGAAGCTCGGCTCGAAGGGCACAGCTCTGCCTAATGGAAGAGAAGAAAATGGATCTCTAAGACTTCACATTTTTTTTAATTTTCTACTTTATTAGTTTTTTTCCTTCCTTCTTTTTTTCTCTTTTCAAGTTTTATTGTTCTTTCCACTGTCCTCTATTCTACCTATCTCTCTCTTCCTCTTTCTCTTTAAGAACTCCTTCCTTCCTCTTCCCCCTAACATTTGACACAGAAAAAGTATTCGACAAAGTTCATATCCCTTTATGTTCAAAACACTAGAAAAACTATGGATAACAGGAACTTACTTCAATACTGTAAAAGCTATATATGCTAAGCCTCAGGCTAGCATCATTCTAAATGGAGAAAAACTGAAGGCATTCCCTCTAAAATCTGAAACAAGACAGGGATGCCCTCTCTCACCACTTCTATTCAATTTAGTTCTCAAAATACTAGCCAGAGCAATTAGAGAGACAAAAGAAATTAAAGGCATAAACATAGGAAAAGAAGAACTTAAATTATCACTATTTGCAGATGATATGATTCTATACCTAACAGACCCAAAAGGGTCTACAAAGAAACTACTAGAGCTAATAAATAAATTCAGCAAAGTGGCAGGATATAAAATCAACACGCATAAATCAAAGGCATTCCTGTATATCAGTGGCAAATCTTCTGAAATGGAAATGAGGACAACCACGCCAATCACAATATCCAAAAAAAAAAAAAAATTGGGAATCAACCTAACAAAAGAGGTGAAAGATTTATACAATGAAAGCTACAGAATCCTAAAGAGAGAAATAGAAGAAGATCTTAGAAGATGGAAAAATATACCCTGTTCATGGATAGGCAGAACTAACATCATCAAAATGGCGATATTACCAAAAGTCCTCTATAGGTTCAATGCAATGCCAATCAAAATCCCAATGACATTTCTTGTAGAAATAGATAAAGCAATCATGAAATTCATATGAAAAAATAAAAGACCCAGAATAGCAAAAGCAGGAAGTGTGAATCAGGTGGTATAGTGATACCAGACCTCAAACTATACCACAGAGCAATAGTAACAAAAACAGCATGGTACTGGTACCAAAACAGGTGGGTGGACCAATGGTACAGAATAGAGGAAACAGAAACCAATCCACAAAACTACAACTATCTTATATTTGATAAAGGGGCTAAAAGCATGAACTGAAGGAAGTATAGCATCTTCAACAAATGGTGCTGGGAAAACTGGAAATCCATATGCAACAAAATGAAACTAAATCCCTTTCTCTCGCCATGCACAAAAGTTAACTCAAAATGGATCAAGGAGCTTGATATCAAATCAGAGACATGGCGTCTGATACAAGAAAAAGTTGGCTATGATCTACATATTGTGGGGTAAGGCTCCAAATTTTTTAATAGGACACCCATAGCACAAGAGTTAATAACAAGAATCAACAAATGGGACTTACTCAAACTAAAAAGTTTTTTCTCTACAAAAGAAACAATAAGGGAGGTAAATAGGGAGCCTACATTTTGGGAACCAATCTTTACTCCTCACACTTCAGATAGAGCCCTAATATCCAGAGTATATAAAGAACTCAAAAAATTAAACAATAAGAAAATAAATAACCCAATCAACAAATGGGCCAAAGACCTGAACAGACACTTCTCACAGGAGGACATACAATCAATCAATAAGTACATGAAAAAATGCTCACCATCTCTAGCAGTCAGAGAAATGCAAATCAAAACCACCCTAAGATACCATCTCACTCCAGTAAGATTGGCAGCCATTATGAAGTCAAACAACAACAAGTACTGGTGAGGATGTGAGGAAAAGGGTATACTTGTACATGGCTGGTGGGACTGCAAATTGGTGCAGCCAATTTGGAAATCAGTATGGAGATTTTTTGAAAGCTGGGAATGGAACTACTATTTGACCCAGCTATTCCTCTTCTTGGACTATTCCCTAAAGACCTTATAAGAGCATACTATAGGGACACTGCTACATCGATGTTCATAGCAACACAATTCACAATAGCTAGACTGTGGAACCAATCTAGATGCCCTTAAATAGATGAATGGATAAAAAATGTGGCATTTATACACAATGGAGTATTACTCTGCACTAAAAAATGACAAAATCATGGAATTTTCAGGGAAATGTATGGTACTAGAGCAGATTATGCTAAGTGAAGCTAGCCAATCTCTTAAAAATAAATTTCAAATGTCTTCATTTATATAATGAGAGCAACTAAGAACAGAATAGAGAGGAAGAACATGAGAAGATCACCACTAAACAGGGATGAGAGGGGGGAGGGAAAGAAAAAGAGAAGGGGAATTGCATCTTAAAAAAAGGAGACCCTCATTGTTATATAAAATTACATATAAGAGGAGGTGAGGGGAAAGGGGAAAAAAACAAGAGAGAGAAATGAATTTCAGCAGATGGGGTAGGGAGAGAAGAAGGGAAGGGAGAGGAAGGGGAGGGGAGGGAAGGGAAGGGGAGGGGAGGGGGAATAGTAGAGGATAGGAAAGGCAGCAGAATACTACATACACTAGTATGGCAGTATTTTAAAAAGTGGGTGGGTAACAGATGAGAATCTGCAATATGTATATAGGGTAAAAATGGGAGTCATAATCTGCTTGAATCGAATGTATGAAATATGATATGTCAAGAACTTTGTAATGTTTTGTACAACTGATAAAAAAATGAAAAAAAAAACACATAAAGGAAAAAAAATCACACATACCCTTTTAAGACTGAAAATACTACATTAAGGAAAGGGTAAACATACCAAACAGACATGCAAACAAAATGCCCTGGCAGAATGCCAGGCTGGACCTTGCAGGAGAACTCAAGTCTGGGAATGTGTATCAAGTATGAACCCAAGAATTGGGGCATGAAGTTTCAACTTATCTTAGCTCATCATTGTGCCTTTGGGGTGGGGGGGCTCTCTAAATGGAGTTGGGAAGGAGCGAATGTGGTGTTGGAATTTTTGTTGTTATATATCACCTACATGTTACCTCCCACATTGTCTGGTCCAGTTTCTGAGTCAGAGACTTGTCAGGGCCTTATTTATAGAATGACAATCATGGTGACCTGGCTTTCCCTCTCATTTTATAGATATAGAACCTATTCACATGTGCTATGTGAGAATCTGGGAATTTCTGGGCCAACACCTCTGCATTTCATTGGAATGCTTCTGTAAGGTGAGTATGCTTGAGTTTCTTCTTTTTTCTTCAGCAAAGAAAATGCCAGTTTAATGTCATTGGTAAAAATGCACTTCTTTGGGAGGAAGTTCCAAGCTCTCATTTTTTTTGAAACACTATGCAAGCTCCACCCTGAGCATGGCCAGGTTTTCTTTGGGGCTCTGTTGTCAACTCTTCAAGAGCCTCAGTGGAAATACTCAGATCTCTAATTCACCTGCATTTGATGCTCATGATGTTGTTCAGACTTGTACATATCATAAAGAGATGTTTAATTTGCCTTTGCACATTTGAGCAAAAATCTGTGAAAGAGAAGATGTCAAGCACATTCAAATATTCTATTCATAACTAGATCTCATGGGTAGCTTTATTTTAAAAAGTGCTCATGGATATATTTGAAACTACAATTTCTTGAACAATGCAAGTATTCATAGTTTGATAATTTGCACATACATAAATTCTTAATGTCTAAATCTATGGTTTTTTCCATGGCACTGCCCAAGTTTTACTACTAAAGGTACATGTAGAGGATTTGAGAGATGAAACAAAAGCATTCTGCATTTTTTAAAATTATCCTTCAAAGATGACACCCTGTCTGTAAGTCTTAGAAGGGAGAAAATACAAAAGAGATAAGACAGCTCTTATCTATGGACTTCACATAATTAACCACAAGATAAGTATTGTTTTTCAACAAGGTCAGATTTAGTGATATGAAATGAACTGAAATTGTATGACTTAAAAATTATTAAAATTTAAGTCAATTGAATGGAGTGTTCCAAAAGAAATGTGAATTTTTGGCTTGCATTTGTGATTAACCTGGTTAGGTATTTGCCTCAGGGCCTGAATACTGGATAGAAATCCATGAGCTCTACTCCAGATGGTCAGAGGATATGCTGCTCTCTGCTTAGATTACCTTTTCCAAAGGTCTGAGGTTTCTTTTTTTTAAAGAGAGAGAGAAGAGAGAGAGAGAGAGAGAGAGAGAGAGAGAGAGAGAGAGAGAGAGAGAGAGAGAGAGAATTTTTTAATATATTTTTTGTTGTTGTTTTTAGTGGATACAAAGTTTTTTATTTTATTTTTATGTGGTGCTGAGGATCGAACCCAGTACCCACGCATGCCAGGTGAGCACATTACTGCTTGAGCCACATACCCAGCCCCTAAGGCTACTTAATTAGATTCTATTTCTACAATTCAGAGACCTAATGACCACCTGAGAATTCCATATTGATGTTCAAGGGATTGGAATCATTTGTTCCTCAATTAGAAGCAGGGTTCAATATTTTCAAAATAACAATATAAATCATCTTGTTTCTCCTCCCAGGGTTTTTGGCAATATGATCCCCAATATCATTAAAAGTATGGAAAAATGTGGGGGTGAGTATTTTGGAAACTTCCCTTGGGTAGACTTGTTGGATGAGGCACTCCAGGGCAAGAGAACAATGCTAACCCAGAGCTATTCCTGGGAATTAATTATCATAAAGCTTATAGAGGTTCCTCCTCCTTCCAAGAGTCCCATATTTCAACAGGTGTCAAGATTCATGGCCAAGAATGTCATACTTCTGACTTTTCTCAGTCTCTGATGACACAAACACTCTTGGACTCATCTTCTCTCCAGTGCCCAGCCTCTACCCACTTTTCTATTTTTTTTTCTTTATTAGGAGCCTTTAATACTGCATAGGAGGCATTAAGTCAGAACTTCCTAAAATTTGCACCATGCATGGCTTAATCTTCTTTCAAGATTGTCACATTGAATAAATTTGGGTGTTATTATGAACATTTGAAAGAAAAGAGAAGACAGAGATGAAGAGATTGGGAAATGATTTGACCTCTGCTTTCTTTTATTTTAACTTTCTCTGCAAGTGTAAAGTCTCTGGATTTCATTTGTTTTTCCCTGTCAATTAGGAGTTTTCACTAGAAGTGTACACAGGGATTTCTCTGCCTACCTCATTCTACTGACTTTGAAGAATGGATGGCCAGTACATTTTAAACCACTGTGTTCCCATGACCTTCTGTACTTCATAATCTGCTAGGGTGAAATCAGCTAATTTCAGCAGCTATTTTCTTAATAATGCTTGGTGAAAGCAGCTCTAGAGGTATTATTGTAGTTCTTGTGTGCTATAAACAAGTGAGAGAAGGCTTTGCCTCTTCCTCCCTCTTCATTTTCCCTCATTAAGTCTTCAAAACTGCAGAGCTGGCCACATTATCCTACCTAACTGGTGTGGCCCATAAAGGCCATGTTGTTGAGTGGAAAGAGCACACAGGGCTGAGTCCCCACTGATACTGTCTCTTGCACCTTAAGCACTTGTAAGAACTTAATAATTTAATTTAATTGACAACAATAATTTAATTGTTGTCTATTTTTCTCTAATCTAATATCCTTTCACATCAGAAGAAACAATTGAGAGCATGAAGAAAGAACCTTCAGAAGTGAATAAAATCTTTGCCCCCTGCAGTTCATTTATTGTGTTAATATTCACAATATTCAAAGAACCCAATGAGCTTAACACCAAAAAAATCAAATAACCCAATCAATAAATGGGCAAAAGAACGGAGCAGACCCTTCTCAAAAGAAGAAATACAAATGATCAATGAATATATCAAAAAATGTTCAACATGTAAAGCAATCAGAGAAGTGCAAAATTATTTTCCATGATTCTATAATTATGTCAAAATAAAACTTATTGTTATGGATAAATAAAAAGAACTAATGAAAAATTTCAAATGACATTTGTCTTTATATCCTAGAAGAGATATTATTTGATTCATTATAAATATCTCATACTTTATAATCCTGGGAAAACCACTGCCTCGTGGACTCGATTCTCTTATAACTGTGGGTGGAGTTGTGTTTGTGCTTAGATGTTCTCCATCATTAAACAATATGGAGACGCATTGGTGAAGTACTTGAGCCAGAAAGTAAAAAAAAAGGTGAGCCTGTCACTGTGAAGGAGTAAATAGCAGGCCAGCTCTGGGGTTCTGAGCTGTTTTAAGACTTTCCAGCAGCCTGCCAGGGAACTGAAATTACCACTGTTGAGCTACTCCCTGACCAGACAAAAGCAAGTGTGTGATGTCACAACCACAATGGGCCACCCAAGGAGGAGAGGCTCCCAGGTGAAGGCAGGGCAACTGGGACATCTGTGTACAGAAAACAGAATTAGTTTATCTGTTTCATCATCAATGTGGATATTATGTAAGTCAAAACACATGTTTTACAATGAAGAATGTGATCACTCAGAAGTTGAGGGTAGAGCCTAGGAGATGTTGGTTGGGGGAAGTTTCTGGTACCTATTGAGCAGGGATAGAAGATACAATACAGGCTATGGAACAACAAATCTCTTCATGGTTGCACTGAGAATATCAGCAAAATACAAAATATGAAATATTCTCACCACTTCTTCCTCCAATCTCAACAGAGATAATGTCCTGAAAGGATATGGATTACAGCTACCATATCATTTGTTGTATAAAATGGGTTATTTTGACCCATGCACAATCTCTGATACTGTCTTGGAAAATCTGAGAGAACATGTTCACTAAGTTGTGAGCTCATCCAAGTACATTTTGAGGAGATTTTCAATGTTTAAGTAAGGATATTCTTACTAATTCACTTTTGCGAGATTCTGCCATTGGGGCCACCTTGGGTCCTGGAGTGCAGGACGTCTCAGGAGCAGTAGCAGTGAGTGCAGAGAAGAGGGGACAATATTTCTGCCTCTTAGAACAGGGTATTGCTTTTATGTAATGTACTGGAGAAGAGTCATCTCTGGGCACAGACTGAGCTTAGGCAGGACCTAGGTCAAGGTCACCTTTTGGATCTTCTAGCAGGGATCAATTATAACACCCTAGTCCTGCTGAAGCTCTATACTTAATCACTTTTATCATCTACACTCTACTCACTGATGTTATTTGTCTGATTATGGGTGTCTGTCTCTCTGTGACTGAACTCCTTGAGCTAACTCACCCTACTGTTCCTAACTCCTCTGGCACTGGGACAGCTGCCTCATGGTATTTTATAGGAGCATGGACTAGTCATTTGATCAACAGATATTTCTGACAGTGTGAGGATCTCCTGTTCCACTTCTTCCAGAATGTGTTGTAGGGAGTAAAGCAGTACAGATTAAAATTTTACATTTCTTTCTCTACTCAGAATTTTGGGGAGCTATAGCATGGGTGTGATCATTAGCACATCCTTTGGAGTTAATGTCAATTCCCTCAACAATCCATTTGTGAAAAAAGCCAGGAGAATTTTTGGTTGTCCTCCATCCATTTTTTCGTATAATTAGTATGTGGATTATCATTTCTTTTTTCTTTTAAAATAACAACTTCAATAATATATTTTTACATACTATATGATTCCTTAAAATTTAAAATTTCATATTTTTAGCATGTTAAATGATACATGCAGCCCTCCCCATTGTCAAAACTCAGAAAACTCATTATCTTTTAACTGTCAGCTTCCAAAATTATTTACCTGAAACAAACACTACTCTATTTTCTGTTTCTGTAGCTTTGCATATAATGTATATATTATAAAAAATGGAGACATGTAATATGTGGTCTTGTGATGCAAAATGTATCATTTAGCATTTTGTTTTCAAGGAAATATATATATATATATATATATATATATATATATATATATATATATATATATCAGTACTTTATGTTTATAGCCAAATAATATTCCGTTGTATAGACATACCACAATTTAGTTATCCTTTCATCAGTTGATGGACATTTGTGTTATTTACACCTTTTGGCGATTGTGAATGATGCTGTTATGAACATTAATGTGAAACTTGTTTGTGAACTCTAATTTTCAATTTATTCTGAGTTTATACTCAGGAGTGAAATTTCTGCCTTACAAAGTACTTCTGTCAGTGTTTTCCATAATAGCTGTATCATTTAATATTCTTACGAAAAATGTATGAGGGTTCCAATTACTTCACTTATTTTCTAACACTTCTTGTTTCCATCTCTTATTTTAGACACTGTAGTGGATGTGAGATGGCATCTTTTGTGGTTTTGATTTGCATTTTCCCCTTGTTTACTGATAACAAGCAATGTTAATCACTTTTTTATTTGTTCTTTTTAAATATGGATGACATATTTATAAAAACATAAAGTATACCTTATTCTAATTAGGATGCCAGGCTTGATGTGGAGATGAACTATGATGTATTCATCTATACATATGAAAGATAAGTCAGATTCACTATTTTAAAGAATGTCTATCCATATCTTTTGCCCACAATTACCTGAAGCATTTGTTTTTTGTTTTGAGGCTAAAGAATTTTACTGGTGTGAGTCTGTACCATGTACCAGAGGGAAAAAAATCTTGTGCTTCATTTGTGTACAATGTGTCAAAATGCATTCTACTGTCATTTATAGTGAATTGGAACAAATTAAAAATAAAAGAAAAAAGAATTTTTAAATAATTTAATTGAAAAAATACTTCTTCATATATTCTTTACACCGTTTCTTACCAGATTATGATTTGTAACATGTTTGTCCTGTTCTATAGATATCTTTTTACTTTCTTGATAGTGTCCTTTGAAGCACAAAGTTTTTAGTTTTTTGCAGTATATTCCTGTCATGAATGAATGAGCAGAATTTTTAAATCTTAAAATGTATTAATCTCAAAGCTGTAGTGATCTCAAAAGAGAGCAATTGACAGTAGATGCATGAAATTTGATGTCATTTATATAAATGTTAAAAACTCAAGAGGTCTTAAAAATTTACATTTAAATGATGTATGATTTATGTCATTTCCTTTTATTATTTGTGTTTTAAGTATCAAATCTAAGAATCGATTGAGACCATATGGACTTAGACACTTTTTATGGTCTTCTACTAAAAATTGTAGTTTAGCTCTGATATTAAGGTTGTCCAACCATTTTAATTTAAATTTTACATACAGGTCCAGGTGAGGTCAACATGTTATTATTTTGCATATGGCTATCCAGTTGTTCCAGCAGCATTTTTTGAAGAGTGTCTGCCCCATTCAGTGGCCAGGGCACCTTTCTCAAAATTCCATGGGCCATAGACATGTGGGTTAATTTCTGGACTCTAAATCCTATTCCATTTATCTATACGTTTACCCATCTTCCAGGACCACATTTTATTTTTGCTTTGGAGTAGGTTTTGAAATCAATAAATGTGAGTCCTACAACTTTAATCTCATTTTTCAACATCATTTTAGCTACTCTGTGTCCCTTTGAATTCTATGTGAATTTTAAATCAACTTGTCTATTCCTCAAAGAAGCCAGCTAAGATTCTGTTTCAAATTCATTAGGATCTGCAAATCAATTTCAATACTATTGCCATTTGGACAATATTAAGTTTCCTGATCAAAAAACCTGAGATGTTTTTTCTAGCAATTTAGATCCTCTTTCTTTTATTTCAACAGTATTTTGTAGTTATTAGTGTGCTTGTTTTGCACTTTTGTTAAATTGATTCCTAAGTATTTTATTCTTTTTAACGACATTGTAAAAGAAATTATTTTTTTCACTTCTTAGTTTTTCTTTTGGGTTGTTTGTTACAGTGCATAGAAATAAAGTTTATTTTTGAGTACTGATCTTACATCATGAAATGCTGGTGAACTTGTTAATACTTACAATACTCCAAGAGAAGTGATGAGAGAGAAATTCTTGTCATGTTCTTGATTTGGGGTGAAACTATTAAATTATTAAGCTACAAGTTTTTATAGATATCCTTTGTCAGGTTTAAAAATTTTATCCTAATCCTAATTTACTGAGTGATTTATCACAAGAAAATGGTTTTGAGGATTATTTTTCCGGGGGGAGGATTGGTTTTGGTTTTTATCAAATTATTTTTTTTGGCATCAATTGAAACAATCCTCTTATATTGACTTTTTATTTCATGAATTTTGTGTATTACACAATCTTTTCCTGTATTGTCTTTGCTTGGTGTTAGTAATAGGGTAATACTGGCCTCTTAGCATATATTCAGAAATACTCTTTTAATTTTGAAAGTGTTTGTGAATAATTGATATTAGTTCTTTATTTCATAGAATCTACTATGAATAATTTCTACTACTAACACAATCATGTTATATTTTACAAGTTTATTCAGTTTGCATATTTAATTCTCAATTTCTATAATTTATGTCTTTAAGAATTTTGTGCATTAAGATATGTGAACAATCAAATTGTTAGAATTCTCTCAGAATATTTCTCCAATGTTAGTAATAATTTCTCCTTTCATTTCTTATGCTATTAATTTCATTCATTTATTTTTTAATATTTATTTTATTTTTTAATTAACATATATGTGTTATGCAAATAAATGGGGCTCCGTGTAATGTCTCAACACATGTACACAGCATATAAAAATGAAATACAGCCTTTCTTTATACACCTTCTGCCATAAACCTTCCCAACCTTTAATAATCACTATTATACATTCAGGTCAAATATTTTCTCTTCCACATATGAGAAAGAACATGTGGTTCTTGTATTGATGTATCTAGTTTAGTTCATAAGCTGAATGTCTTCTAATTCCATCTACATTTTGCTACAAAATACAGGATTTTATTCTTCTTTATAAATGAATGTTCCATTGGACACATATGTATATGAATGTATATATTTTATTATAATATATTATACATACATAAATTTTATATTATACTATATATATATATATATATATCACTTTCTTTATCCATTCATTGATGGATATCTAGATTTAATTCACATTTCAGATTTTCAGAATAATATAGGAATAAGTCTGGATGTACAGATGTTCCAATCATTTAGATAAAAAATAGATTAATATAAAATAGGTTTTATATATCTATAGAGTATTACATTTATAAGTGATACATAAAATAAATTTTTTTAAAAACCTAACAACCAAAACCCCCAAGTAATCCAGTTTAAAAGTAGGCAAACACACTAAATAGTAATTTTTCAAAAGAAAAAACACAAATGACTTAAAAATACATGAAAAACTGTTCAAAATCACTTGGTGTAAGAGAAATGCAAATCAAAACTACAATATGACATCATCTCACCCTGGTTAGAATGACCATTATCAAAAAAATAAGAATGAATGAAAAAATAACAAATGCTGGCTAGATGTGCAGAAAAAGTTCTCTTAAATATTGTAGGTGGAAATGAACACCATTCTGGAAAAGAGTGTAAAGGTCCCAAAAATAAATAAGGATCCTTAGGATCCAGATGCCCCCTTCTAGTACATATTGAGTAGAAATATCATCATATGAAACTCTTATCCCTTTGTATTTCTTGGTCAATCTGGCTAATGGTTTGGTGATTTTTATGATATTTTCAAAGGGGTGAGGTGACTTATAGACACCTTTGGTTTCATCAATTTTATTTCTTTTCTATTACATTTGTTTCAACTTGGGTTTTTATACTTTTCTTCCTTATGCTTGCTTTTTGTTTAATTTGCTCTTTTCGCCATTTTATGATTTAACTTAGACTAATGACTTGGGAACTCTTATTTTATAATAAAAAATATATAGCAATATGTTTATGAGCGCTGCTTTTGCAGCTTCAACTAAGTGTGATATAACATGTCTTCACCTTAATTCACCTAAAAACAACTTCTAGTTGCCTCTGGATACCATTATTGATGCTTGACAGCTGTATCTGGAAGTTTTACGGTTAATTTGCACTTTTGTCTGAGTTTTCTGATTTTCCATCTATTATTGATTTCTGGTTTCATTTCTTGACAGCTGAGGAACATAGGCCAAATTGTACCTATCCTGCCTACTTTTCCTTGAATGCATAATTAAATATAGCACAGACTATGAACTGGTTTACCCAGAGACCCTATTCCAATACACAAAAGGGTAAGGGGCCAGGGAATTTAATCTTCTTCCTTTGCAAGGTCCACTGGCATTAATGGGGCCACTGATCCACTGCTATGGTGTATGCCACCCCATGTATGAAGTGCCCTTGCTCAGACATGAACTAGACAACAAGTACTGGCCACAGAGGGAATAGCTGCTGGTTGAGAAAACTGATGATTTTTCTCTTCTGTATTTTTTAGAAAATGATCAATGCTTCTGGGATGTTGTCTTTTCATCAAGGTTTCTCTTTATTTTTTCTTTCACTTTCTTTATAGTGCTATTTCCATTTCTTAGACCAGTGTTTCAAGCATTAAATGTCTACAGGTTTTCAAAAAGTGTTCTGGATTTCTTTAAAAATGCTGTAAGGCAGATGAAAGAAAAACACCTAGAAGATAAAGAAAAGGTAAACCCTGGTGGTGGTGACATGACAATGTTCGCTTTCTGACCATTTATTTGCTGTGTACATCTGACTTGTGCATATATAAATATATATGTAATTTTGTAAGTGGTGCTGGGGATTGAACCAAAGGCCTCATATATGCTAGGCAAATACTGTTATCACTGAGCTTCATTCTCCAGCCCCTCTCTGTACATTTTTTCAAGTTGATGGAATACTTTAAGATTTGGAAAAATTTTACATTTTGGATAGAATGAAGATCAAATTTTTAAAAAGCAAACTGATAATGAATGAGATTGACAATGTTTGACACAATAATAGACATGATGTTATGTCTTGAAAGAAATAGCATTCAATTAAAAACTTTATCATTTCCCTGCTATTCAGTAAACTGTCAAAATAAAAATTCTATTTCAAAATGATTACACTGAAAAAAAACTATTCCCCAAGTCTTATATTGGTGAACAATCATTACAATTCCAAGCCCATTACATATTAGTTGGCACATTTTTCAAAGGAAGGTCCTTCCTATTGGGCACCTAGTGAAGTATGTGTATGTTAAATGTGAATCCTTTCCTGTCCAAAATCAGGCTGTGCTCTTCAGTGACCATCAAGGTAATATGCTAACCCAGCTTTGATTCTGCTTTGCCTGGAGGTCAGCACAAGAATGTCTCCAGGTCAGGGAGGCAGGACAGCCATCCCCAAGTGTCACTGAAGATTGAATCATGTACCTAATGGGTGGAGAATTTGATGATACACAAACAAAAGCTAGTAATCATCTTTGAAACTACCAAGTATATTCAGTGTGGCCATTGAATAAGAATTAAGGAAAACTAAAAGAATTGAAGTCCAGGACCACTTCCTGGGCAAGCAGGTGTGACAGGAAAAGAAGACAAACCCAGCATTAGGGAAAGCAAAGAGCAACAGATATTGGACACCATAGCTGGATTTCTCTCAGGAAAATATCCTGTTCTCCATGGTTTATACCTGTTCTCCATGGTTTACTGGTGGGTTGTGCAAACCTACCAGACTTCTGGACTTAAAGGAGCCATATTCTAAGAAGGGACATGAAATTCTAGATTTCAGATTTACTTCTGATTTATGACTGATTTAGTCATTTCCATTTCCATGTCTGCTTCCAGCACCACATTGATTTTCTCCAGTTAATGATTGATTCCCAGAATTCCCAAGACAAGGAGTCCAACAAAGGTAACCAAGAATGTTTCATGGTCTACTGACAGGGAAATTCAGAGTAAGCAAGTTATCCTGAAAATACACATGTTTTCTAGAGAAAAGAGATTTCCACTAAATTGCAGGAAGATACAATTTGGATATTGCAAATGGTAGCCACATGTACTTTGTAGAATCATACAGGTGTAACAACGCTCAAAAATTGAATGGAAACTAGGAGAAAGCATTTCAGTCATGAAGTTAGTCAGTTGTCTTTTTACTGTCGACATCAGAACAAATGCTAATTCGCAGCCGGATTCAGATGCACTGAATCAGAACCTCTGCCTGGATATTTGCATTTGTACATCCAATCAGGAGGTGCACTGTCCCAATAGTGGTGAGGGTCAATGGCAGTACTGAGTGAAAATGTGTTCACTAGCTTCATCTGATATTAAGATTAACATTTTCACATGTAATTCATAAGAATGTTTTGGGAAAACCTCTTACACTGTGTAAGCATCGTGTTCCTGAACATACTTTCACCAAATAGTTTAATCATACATTTATGATTTTTGAAAGAAAGAATTTGTATTATGATTTTTACAAACTGCTGTCTTTATCATTCTACCTTCTACTGTACATATATGAGTTGGTATTAGATTGTAAGAGAGTTCCATTCTTATTTATGTCAGTATGATGTTATATACTATGAATTTATTCTCTTGCTATCATTTTTTATTTTAATGGTCAAAATTTCTTGGACTTAAGTCTTAAAAACTTCTCCCTCCTTTTTCTGTTCTTCCTTCCTCCTCTCTTCCTCATCTTATATTTTGATTGTTAAAATTGACTATATTTTATAGCAGTTTTAGTTTCATAACAAAACTGAGTAGAAGGCATAGAGATTGCCATATCCATTTTTTTCTCGAAATTCATATGTTGCCCCCATTAAAAAGACCCCTCACCAAAATGATATATTTGCCATAATCAATGAACCATCACAGAAAATTCATCCTACCCTTTAGTTCATAGGTTAACATGAGGGTTCTTGAGTTCGTACATTCTATCTGTTTTGATACCTATATAATGATATATATCCACATTATAGAAACATACATAGTATTGCATATGTTTTCTCATATTGTTTTGAGAGAACATTCTTGCTTTATGGTGCAAGAAACTCTAGGTTCCTCGTCTATTTTCTCTGATCAGGCCTGAAACCACCCATTTTTCCAGAAGCCCTGGCTCCTTTAAGTGAGAGACGGTATTAGAAACCAAAATCTGGAAGTGTAATGTGACCATTACAACTGCAGTTCCTTCTATATCCTTTGTCTGAACAGAGATATGAAAATAAGATATATTTGTACAGACTGGGCAATATAAATATTTCTATGTGAGTCCATATACATGATTTAAACAGTAGTCCTCTCCCTGATTCCACTACAACTTACTGTGGTGAAGCAAGTACTCAATATACATATTGTTCATACAGTAAGCACCCGACATGTGGCTACGAGCATTTGGCATGTAGGTAGTGTTTCTGAAGAAGTGAACTTTCTATTGTTATTTAGATTTAATTATTTAAAATGCAAATTTAGATACACACATATGGTTAGTGGCTACTAGATTGTACTGAACAGTTGTAACTTAAGTTTATAATCCAATATCATTTCAGTATTATTGGGTTTATGCCAGTAGTGGGGAAAACATGGTTTGAGTTTTCCCACAATAGCATCATAGAAAGCTTGTGTAATTAGAATTCCATGTAGATCTTTCTCACACTCATTTTGCATTAATTTTTGTTATGAATTACATGGTTGGAATGTATACCATGTTTTTTTCAGGTATTCAAATATCAACAAATCCTAATCATTTCTCCAATCAATGGGATGAATACTTGAATGTCACTTTTGAGGAGAAAAGTGAAAAGAAACAACACCTCTATCGCAAAGGCTGTTTGATGATTATGAAGTTGAGCAAATAGAGGGGACATGTACTAGGAAAGATGACATTCAACCCAACATTGATAAAAAAAAGTTAATTCCACTCATTGAACCCCATTGTCCTTTGATTTCTGCCTGATGCCCTGTATCAACACTTCTTTCTTGTGTAATTTCAATACCACTCATTAGACTCCGATTAATCACTACACTTTTGGGTTTTTTTTTCTCTGTATAGATTCTGCATACCCTGAGATTATCAATTTTGAAGACTGGTGCCCCAGCTCTTCTATTACCTGATGATACTTAGGCTACTTTGTGAACATATTTGACCACATCTCATGAAAGTTCAGATTTCAATTTGGTAGCTCTAGAGTGAAGCTTGAACCTCTGTGTTTCTAATAAGCTCCTTGAAGCTGTTGATGCTGCTGGTCCATGGACCATAATTGGTGTAGAAAAATTTCTCTGTGGCTCAGTATAGTTCTGTCAATCATGGCCTTTATTTTCCCTGCAAAGATGCCAGTATTGCAAATGATTTTAAGGTTCATCAACATAAATTCACGATAGAGTAAGTTTATTTTTTTTCCCAGGGGAAGAGTGCTACTCACTATTTATAGCTAAATAACTTTCATTATATGCAAGGCACATTTGAAAAATACAGTGTTTGACATCCATACTGTCCCTTGAAATCACCCAGTTGTGTTCGTGGTGTGGGTAGTGGGGGTGGCCGAATGAGGAACATTATTAATTGCTCTTCCAGTTTTTCTTAATGGAATTTTGGATCATCATTCTGAATTATCTTCATGTAAACGATAAAGTGTGCATGGACCTACTTAGACTAAATTGTCTTTCCACTTCTTTTAGGTCTATCTGATATGGAGATTGAATTCCAGTCTGTTATCTTTATTTTGGCTGGCTATGACACCACTAGAACCAGTCTTTCATTTATTATGTATGTACTGGCCACCCACCCTCATGTCCAGAAACAGCTTCAGCAGGAAATTGATGAGACTTTGCCCAATAAGGTGAGTGAATGGCACCTGGAGGGGAGAGGAGAGGTAAAATCTCTGGGCATCTCAGTGTGCCATTAGGCAGTTCTAAAATCATGATGGTTATTAAAAGCTTTGTAAATGCTATGGTATTTTACCAATATGAGTTATTTGAAGAGCTCTGAAAACATCAGTGTACTGTGTCAACAGAGTTTTAAGTCATTTCCAAATCTTAATTTTAAAAAATCTCTTTCTTGCTAGGCACCTGTTACACACAATGTACAATTTGAGATGAAGTATCTGGTCATGGTGGTGAATGAAATTCTCAGATTATATCGAATTATTGAGAGAATTGTGACAGTCTGTAAAAAAGATGTTGAACTCTATGGGGTGCTCATTCCCAAAGGAACAAGTGTTTCTATACCAACATATAGTCTTCATCAAAGCTCCACAGGTTCTGGCCAGAACCTGAACAGTTCTACCCTGAAAGGTACAGGGCTCCTGAGAAAGGAAATCCACCCTTAAGAGGCTGTTTCACACATATTCTGAGGTCTCCTAGTGCAGATGGCATACATGTGATCTTAAAATTTTCTTGTTTTAAGAAAATTTTAAGAAGTCTTTTACAAAGTGGTAATTGTTTGAACTTTAGAAAACAAGCATTAAAAAAATAAATGACTATAGCCTTTTAAGGCCATAGAACATCAAGCTAAGCCCTATCTATAATTAATGTGATAAATGTCTGTATGGACATTTTTATGTAAATGTGTAGCTTTGAAGGGCTGAAATGCTATCACATTATATTTGATGTTAAACTCTCATTTGTTTTATTTAACAGTAATCAATAACTTTTCTGCCATTTGGCCACTCTCTTATTTTAGGTGCTTACATTTTTTAATCATTTTAGGGTTTTTGTCCTGTTCACTTTAGCTCCTTGAATTTTCTACTGCCTTTAGTAAGCACTTCTGTCTTCCATTTGAGTAAACATTGGTTCCTGGTTCCTCCAGCACAATTGTTAAATACAAGTTAAGGCCTGAGAATTCCCTCCCCCCTAACATGGTTCAAGCAGCCTCATTGAAGTTGGAGAGAGCTCAGACCTCCTGAGTCTTGTCTCTGGAATGTTCTGGGCCAGCTTCCTCATACTCTCCACAGTTGATGACTCTTTCAAAGCCAAGTAACCTGCCCCAAAGACATCTCAGATATTCATCCTTTGATATGTCTTGACCTTGGTCTTCTGAATATTTGGATCCAACCTCACAGTTTGCACTCTGGAAAGAGTTATTGTTTGCCTGTTGTTGTACTGAAGAACAAAATAGAGAAAGGTTTCAGGGTAGTGTCTGGTGGGTCAGGTGGCATGGGTTCAAGACTTCTCTTGGCCCCTAACTTTACACTTCTTGATTAGAGTGACCTTGTCTTGTTGGTTATGAGTTCCTCAGTGCCAGTTTCCTCCAATTTCACCACTTGCAACTTTTGACACTTCACAGATGAAAAATCAAAGATTACACATCTCTTTGATTCACTGAGGCATGATAAGATACTAAGTGCTTGAGGTGCATCAGGGACTAGACCATGATGAGGAAAATTACAAAGATGTATTGTATGGAGGACACTTCACATACACACAAGCATAATCTACAGTCAGTAGTCTGGAAAAACGCTTTAATGCTTCCTCATCTTCTCATCATCTGCCCAAACAACCATCCACCAACATCATCAGACCCTCCACACACCACTTCACCCCCCAATAGATTTCATGCTACTTTTAATCACAATAACCTGTAAATTTGCCAAAATGCTCTCAAATATATAAGAATACTTTTAAAAAGAATCACAATGTCATTATCACTTTCTCCAAATCAACACTTTATCTTTAAAGTGTAAGACTCAATTTGAATTAAACATGGGGTCAACATTCAAGGAATTATTTGTAACTTGATGAGACAGACTCAGAAGACAGTGATAAGATATTCTATGGGAGGAGAGGCAGAGATAGAAGAAGAAAGAGAAAAAAAAGAAGAATGAGGAGGAGGTAGAGAAAGAGAGGAATTGGGAAAGGGAAGGGAGACAAGAAAATTGAGGAAAAAAAGGAGTATAGAGAAGAGAAGAGAAGAGAGAAGAGAAGAGAGAAGAGGTAATTATACTGGGAGCATTTTCTCCTCCTTCATCAATAAAAATATGAAATGCAGGAGTGGGAGTTGAGGCAGGAACATACTTTTCTTCATTTATAAGCTCATTTGTTAATTTTCTCAGAGTATATACGGATCACAATCCTGAATATAATTTCAATATTTAAAGACATATTTTCTTTTAAATAGCATTCATTTCATCTTAACAAGACAGAGAGCTCCTCTAGTTTAAGGAGAATGAAAAAGTTCTGTAGGTTTCAATTCTTATAAGCAAAGTCACAGAATGATTTCAATGACCATTCTACAAAAGAATCCTGTGTTTTGCTGCTTATGAATATTTAGGAAACAACCCAAATTATGTAGCTTTTATAGATTTATGTCTCATCTACTATTGTGGAATCAGGTTCAGTAAGAAAAACAAGGACAGCATCCATCTTTATGTATACATGCCCTTTAGAAATGGACCCAGAACCTGCATTGGCATGAGGTTTGCTCTTATGAACATGAAACTTGCTTTCATCAGATTACTGCAGAACTTCTTCTTCCATCCTTGCAAGGAAACACAGGTAAGGACACTTTATGAAAAAGTAAGGTCTTGTGGGTAGTTTCTTTTAGTTGAAAAACCTATTTAAAGAAAAGTATCTGCTCATTCAAATAAATAATCTCTTTTGAGACATTTGTGCAAAGTTAGGCTTCTTCAGTTTTGGAGCTCTATATCTGTGGCTTTATAAAAACCAGAGTATAAAAGATCAGGTAGAATCCATTGAGATTAGGTTGACATGCTTATATGCAGTGTTTTTAACTTTATAAAAGTATAAACTCGATTTTATTTCAAATGAGGATGAGGCTGCTTTCCATAGTCAATCCTGAACTGTGAAAGCCATGTTTTGATGATGTCAAGTGCTGTTTTCCTCAACAGAACTTATGGAAAATTGTGACAGTTTTTCTCAACTATTATCTGAACATTGAAATCAACATAGAATTTTAAAAATACAAGATATTTGGGTCATCTCCAAAATTCTAAAATCACTTGTCTAGAGTTTGACTCTAAAAGCTCCCTGTTAGTCTCATTCTCAAACAAAGTTGAGAAACATTATCATCAGTCATTTCTTAAAGATAGAAAGGATTTAGGCAGTTCAGCATTTTCCTAATTGATCCAATCTTCCTGGAATCCTGTTGCAGAAAAACTACTTTTACATTTCAATAGTAACTCTTGGAATCTTATTTCCCCATTTTCCTCATTCTATTCTCATCTTTCAACTTCTAGTTAAATCCCCAAACTTCTCTAAGGTGTCCTCCCATCTAATGCAACACCCATTCATTCCTACCTTTTGATATTGATTACTCCAAACTTTTATGATCATCTAAGTTAATATTTTGTCCCAAAATCATCCCATTTGGAGGCCCATTTTTTCTGTATATTAACTACATCATACCACATAACTACATCACCTCAATTTTGCCCTTCATGAAATCTCAATGGTGACTTAGAGGGAAACGTGTTCATGGAAAGATTCAAAAAATATTTAAGGAGAGACATCATTGATTTAGAGCAGTTGGCTGTCAATTTTTTGCTTGTTTTAATTTTAAAATTTAACAAATGACATCTCTCTCTTTCTCTCTTTCTCCATCTCCCCTAATCTAATGTCAACTTAATCTAATGTTCATGTTTCTCTCTATGCAGAAAATATTTGTAAACTATTTTAAATTTAAAAATAGTAATGTGTTACATTTATGGAACTATGTGGAATCTCTCCTGTGAAGAATACACTGTACATTGAGTCACAAAAAGCAAGGTTCTATATGGCTTATTTCTAGGGACTGATCATTTATTATGCAATTTCTTTCCCATTTGTTCGTGTTCCATATGGAAAAGGAGGAGACAGAAGTGGTGACCATTTTATTTGAGAAGTCAAGGCAGTCAGGTGGCTACCCTCTAAGCAAGAAGGAACTTAAATCTCAGAGAAAGTAGGTCTCTAGTATATCTGAGATGGGGCAGGTACTTTCTGCAAGCTCCTAGTATTTCCCAGATTGGAACTTCTCAATCTCCATGGCAATTGTCTTCCCTATTCTCTCTTGGATGTAGAAGATTACTCTGTTGGAGGTACCCCCAACAGTAAAGGAATGCCTTGGTGAGAATGAGACTAAAGGGATACTCAAAACTATATAGGACTCCAATGTTCCCCATTTGCACTTCAAAAAAGAAGAGAAACTTTAGGGGGAGAAAGCATATTTTTCCCTGAAGGTCTTTTCTAACTTTAAACTCCATGGGTTCTATCAAGAGGCATGCCTGGACTCTTAGAAGGGAAGGACTGTTCATGGAGTTCAAATTATAAAACCTGATCAGGGTTACCTATGTAACCCATCCATGAAGCAACCTGAGCAAACATCCATGAAGTTCACTTTATTTAGCTTTCCAAAAATAGTTTGAAATAATACCAAAAATCTAGTTTAAATTATTTAAATGCATCTATATTGCTGAATAATTTTGTTTCTGTTGTTAAGGAACCAAGGGCACACTCATGCTAGGCAAGTATTCTACCACTCAGGCTCATCATCAGCTGTTTTCCTAAAATTTAAATTAAAAAGAACACAAGCCAACATTATTTTATCTTAGCGATGGTAGAGAATAGATGCTCATGAAATACTTCTTGGAATGGACAGATGTATGTATGCTTTCATTCTACAATCTTGGCAAAGCTTATAGAATAAATATAAGAAATCCCAGACACATGAGGCTGAAAGCAGTTTTATATGTTTGTATAGCTTTATTGTCTGAAATGTACCTTTTCCAATTCTTTCTGATGTTCAGGCTTCACTTACTACATATAAATATACTTGCTTAATGATTGCAGATACCTCTGAAATTAATCAAGACACCATTTCCTAAACCAGAAAAACCCATTGTTCTAAAGGTTGAGTCAAGAGATGAGCCTGGAAAGTAGAGTCTAAATCTCCCTAAATTTCTCTGCTCTGTTCTTCAAAGAAGATGTATCTCAGAACAAAAAACATATTGATGTTCTCTGTGAATAAAAATTGGTATTGAAGATGGATTTATGGGTGGAGGCTGCTCTTGAGTTACTAGGGATGCTGGACCTTTGCTGGGCTTGTTCAGTGTCTGTGCAAAGTATTATGTGTTGTGTGATGGAAAAGAGGTGACCATCTGTGTGCCAGATATAAAGACTCAGTCTCTCTAGATTTTGGGGAATTTTATCCACCCACCTCTGCACCCTCACCTCTTCATATTGCCCTTATAAATTCTTAAACACTGATTCAGTAACTCAAAAAATCTGAGTACAATTTTTTTTATCATCAACTCTTTCTTTCAATACATGCTTTACTTCACAGGTTTCTAATATTAGTGAACAAATTCTAATTTTGTACTCTCTAAATAGTCTTTGCTGTCATGATTTACATATGTATTATCAATAAAAATAATGATAGAAAAGGTCTTTATATATTTATCTTAATATTTTTAGAGTATCACTGAACTTCATATGTCTACCTTAAATGGGATTTATAACGGTTTTCCGTAGTACTCTGAAGGATTATAGACACACACACAATGCTACTGGAATTCCTGCAACTGAGTTAAAATAGTGAAGTTATACATAAACCACTTTATTCTGGGGATAGTCAAAGTACATCATGGATCTGGATTCTTGAAAGTGCTTAGAGGTTTACCCATAATAACACTCTATACTTGGGCCAACTACATGTGTAGTCATTGGGTGATAATACCTCTCTTCAACACTCTCCTCAGAGCCTTAGCTACATCCTTATTCCGGAGAGTATAAATCAGAGGATTCAGAGTGGGAGTAATGATGCCTTAGAACACAGAACCAACTTTGTCTTGCAGTGGAGTGCGCTGGGACCTGGGCCTCATGTATGAAAAGATGCAGGCACCAAACCAGAGAGACACCACAATAAAGTAAAAGCTGCAAGTGGCAAAGGCATTTCTCTTACTCTCAGCTGAACCCATCTAAATGACACTGTGCAGGATGAATCCATAGGATGTAGAAGCCAGGAGGAGGAGAAGCAAGATGCTTCTTCTATGACACTGTGGTGTCATAGATGGTGACATCACCACATACCAACTTCACAACAGCTGGATATTCACAGTAGAAGTGGTGTATTTTTCAAGATCCACAGAAGGAAAAGTGCATCAAGATAACTGTGTGAATTAGGGAGTTCAGAGATTCCCCCAACCATGAGGTGATGGCCATCATCAGTACCATCTTCCTGCTCATGAGCACAGTATAATGCAGAAGATGACAGATGGCAACATACCTGTCATAGGACATGAGAGCTAGCAGAAGACACTCAGTGTCACCCAGAGACAAATAGAGGAAGAGTTTCATGGCACAGTCCATGAAGGAGATGGACTTGCTGCCAGACAGGTAGTTGGTAGCCATCTTGGGGATGATTGTGCAGTCGAGCATCAGGTCCATGAGGGACAGCTGGCTGAGCAGGAAGTATATGGGCATGTGAAGCCCAGAATCCACACAGATGAGGAAGATGATGAGGGTGTTGCCACTCAGTGCTACAAGGTAGACCACCATGGTCAGGCAGAAAAGGAAAAGGTGGGTCAGAGAGTAATCAAAGAGCCCTTCAAGGATGAAGTCTGCCAGAGACGTCTGAGTCCTCAGCCACATGGTCCCTTCGAAGTCCTTGGGGAAACAGGGAGTGGATACAAAATGTGATGCCAGAAATATGGGATCCTGTGTACAGGGTGATATGCTCTCTTGATCCAAGAAAACATTTGTGAAGAGATTTTTCTCTATTTATAAGTACCCCAAAACTGAAATTATTGAAATTCAACTTTTTTCAAAACAAGACAAACCTAAAATTTGTCATGATGATCATGGTCATTTGAAAATCCAAGACTCTATTAAGGGCCAGAATTTATGACTCTTCTTACTAAATATAGGCCTATGTGTGTGTAATCATGTGTATGATTTGTGATAGTGTGTGTCTGTGTTTGTATGGTTGTTGGATTTGGTTTCCTATTTTACCAGGCAGGTTCTAACAAGAGCAGCTGAACCACTAAGATGTTTCTAGTTATGCATGTAATTGTTAATGATTGTGTTACAGAACTTTGGCCCCATTTCTTTGTGGAAGCTGGTTAAGGAGTGTGTATACTGCTGTCATTTTTAACTCTGATGTGGAAACTTAAAGTCTACAGGACAAGCAGTAGAAAGGGAAGACAGTACAAATCAGGGCAGACAAGAGACAGATGAAATCCCAAAGCATGAGCTGTGACCCCACAAGAAAAAACAAAAAGAGTCAGTCGGCTTGCCTATACAATTAGGCACTAAGGTTCTTCTTTTTGTATTGGCTCTTTTGAATTCTACAAAATATTAGGGTTTCTTTTGACATAATTAAAAACATAAAATAGGCCTCAATTTATTCCCTATACTTCCCCGTTCCCTCCCCTCCTCCCTTCCTCTGATCCCTTACCTATACTCTGCTGATCTGCTATTTATTTATGTTTTTTTTATTAGTTACTTGTGGTTATACATAAAGATGAGATCCATATGTTATGTTCATACAGGCACATTGGAAATTTAGGTCAGATTTTTAATGAAGCTGAATGCACACCCTTAGCCCAGAATTCCAAGAACCTAAAAAAGAATCCTGAGGAAGTAGAGCAACTGCAGGCTCAGCCAGTGCTCCTTACCAGTGAGGTGTGAGCCAGAAGACCAGCAGACCAGCAGCAATGTATTATTACTACAGGATGGCTTCTTCCCTTCTGCCCTCTAATCTCCCAGGAAGCTTCTCTGAGACCCACCTAAAACAGAAATGATGGATTAGAGGGAATTTGGTGAGATGTAGTTCATCCTAGCCAACCTCACACATTGCAAATTCACTGCAGTCCATTTTCTGCCCTTTTGGTACACATGCACACCTCCATCAGTCAGGTTAACCTTCAAATACAAAAAGGATACCTGTGTAACTAAATACAATACCTCCAGTATGAAGGCAAACACGTTAACCGTTTCTCCAGGAGAAATCCAAAGTTCTTTATTTTGCCTAGGGGAGACATTCATTCTTCTGATACATGTGTCCTCTTTAATATCCTAGAACTTCAAAAATTTCTGGACAATATATTTAAAAATATTCTTATGGAAACAAGAAAGAAATACTCATTACTACCACAAATGGGATAGAGATTCTTATTCAAAAAAGGTTAACCAGTACTTTGGATATCAGCCCCTGTTTTCTCATAGTCCTGGCATCTGCCCAATAGATCCATTAACAAACTGGACATAGAATCAGGGGTAAAGTTTATTCCTGAGAGTTGAGGTTACTACTTTAGAATGCTCATTGTAGCTGAATCAACAGGTGAAGAAGAAGGTCACTCTGTGGCATGGAGTGACTGATTCTGACTAGGAAGGGAAACTGAGTTGCTACTACACAATACAGAGAGGAAAAACAAGTGTGACATAGGACATTATCTCAGTGTCTCTTCAAACTCCAAGGTCCTGTGATGGAGTGCAATAGAAAAATAAAGCCCAAGTCAGGTCACACTGATAAGGGCTCAGATAGGTCAGAGATGAAGGTTTCAGTGACCTAACTGACCAGGAACAGTGACCAGCTGTGAACCAAGGCAGTATGGATTGCGGAGTGAAATAGGATAATTATAAAGACCAGTAATGACAATGTAGACAACTCTCAGGAACACAAACTGCCAATCTTTTGCATTTCTTTTTAATGCTGATAAGAATTTGTATATTTATATTACACAAATTAAGTCTTTATTTCATTGTCATCCTCTCATCAAAGATGAGGTGTGAATAATACCTAAAATCTCATCTCAGTATTTAAATAAGTGGATATAAATGAAGAATATGAATCAGTAGAAACAGAATATATTTCAAACAAAATGCAAAAAAAAAGTATTTTTCTCCCTTAATGAGGAAAGGGTAGCATATTTTATATAATATACTTGGGAAAAGATGATGATATCTTAGATTATACATAGAATAGTCATATCAGATTAGGTAGAAGTATATTTTATGATGCATTTATTTGAATAATGAGCAAGTTTTTTTTAAAAAAATGCATGAGTGCTGTGTTGACACAAAACAAAGCAACCATACCTATGTCCTGGGTAGATTTGTGAGTTAACAAATGACAAAAAAAATGCTGAGAAAACTAGGTTTTTCACATTGATTCAGCCACACTTGCATATCTGCCCTCTCTCCAGTTCTCTCACAAACACTAATGAGAATGAGAAGTTGATCTCCATGGGGAAATTAGACTCAAAAAGTCATAAACTAAGTAAAGCCTTCTATCACTTCTTGTGTCTTACCTCCTAAATATCTCCCTATACTTTCACATATTCTTAATCACTGATGTACATTAACAAGAAAGAACCACCACCATTGAAGGAAAGTGATCATGACAATTATAAGAGTGAATACTGGTAATAAAAAATAATTGTGAGTATAAAAAATAAACTTCAAAAATAAAAGCAAAAAAACACATGACTTAATTCATTCTAATCAAATTTCAACTCTGCCAGTAAGAACAAGCTCACATTTATTTTTCTTCTGTCCTAGAGTCACTCTAGGATTATGACAGTCATGTCACACTGCTACTTCTTTCTCAGCTTCTGTGAACTAAGAGAACAATTTCAACCCTGATGCCCCTGATTACTCCAACCCAGTCAACATGATCTGCATACTTCTTTTCTACCTAATAATAGACACACATTTCTTTCTCTTTCTTCATTAGTTTCTGAATATCTCTATGAATATTTTGGCATAAGTTTTCCATGATCTGGCTCTATTCTATCTTCCTTCCTTAGGCAACTCATTCTTACTTGTACCCTTTAAGTTATGTTTTTCTCTATCTTCTCAGGAAGCATCCTCGTGTGCTGATGAAATGTCACTATTTATTAAAGGATAATCTCACAATACCCTAGTTTTGATAAAGGCTTCTGAACACCTCAAGCCCCAACACTATCTTATCTGCAATATTCTCTGCAGAGATTTGTGCACAGAAGTGAAATGGAGGGAGAACAGTCCTCCCAGCCATACACTGGCTATTTGTCTTTTTGTGTTCATTATTTTGAGCCCTGTCTGACAGATTAAGTAAAACTGAACACATTTGGCCCCTATTAATTGGGACTTGGTGTGGTGCATATATTTGAACTATTTACTTTTAAATAGAAACTTGTGGATATACATTATGGTGAGATTTCTTGTGGTATATCCATGTATGTGTTATAATCATATATGAATTTTACATATATTCATATACTTGAAAGTTAGTTTAGATTCACTCTGCTGCTCTTCCCTTATCATGTACTATCTCCCCATTCTCATTTCCCTTTATCTAGTCCACCTACTTTACTTCTCTTTTGATAGAATTCCCCATTTTCCTTTAATCTTTTTTTTTCTCTCTCTCTCTTTTTTTTTATTTTGGACTAACTTTTACAAATCAGAGAAAAATTAAATCTTTAGTTTTCCTTATCTGGCATATATATCTCAATGAGAGTGATAGTCTCCCTTTCCATCCATTTACTAGTAAATGCCATAATTTTATTCTCCTTTATGGCTGAATGATAGCCCATTGGTTATGGGCGGAGATATATCACATTTTCTTATTCATTAATTTGTTGAAACACAACTTGGTTGGTTCCATAGCTTGGAACAAAATGAAAAAGTAGAGATATTCCCGTGCATTTTGTCAGATAATAATGGAATAAAATTGGAAGTCAATGACTAAATAAAAAATAAAAATTTCTTCATCATTTGGAGACTAAACAATATGCTACTGAATGAACAATGAGTTACAGATTGGAGGAGACCAACATAAGACTTTTAACACTGATAAAATTTTAGTAAAGTCAGTTTCTAAAGTAAACATACAAAAGTCAATCACTTTCCTATACTTTAATAAAGAAAACTGTAACTGTTGTAAACGAAATTAGGAAAACTATTCCATTCACAATAACCTGGAAAAAGTGGTACTAAATATTATAATGGGTTTCAGGAAACTTTGCAATGAAAACTATATAATGCTTAACACAGAGATTGAAGAAGACCTTAGAAGATGGAAAGATGTCCCATGTACTTGGATAGGCAGAATTAATATTATTAAGATGACCATATCACCAAAAGTATTATAGAGATTCAATCCAATTTCCATCAAAACACCAATGACATTCTTCACAGAGCTAGAAGAAGCAACTCTAAAATTTCTTTGGAAAAATAAGAGACCCAGAATAGCCAAAGGAATCCTGAGCAAACAGTGATTCTGGAATTCAAAACCAAACCTCAAAATATGCTACAGAGGTATAGTAACAAAAGAGCATGGCACAAAACGAGACAGAAGAACAATGGAATGGAATAGAAGATGGAAAGGTAAACCCACATAATTACTATTATCTAATACTAGACAAACATACCAAAAACATTCACTGGAGAAAAGATAGTCTTTTGAATATATGGTGCTGGGAATACTGGAAATCCATATGTAGAAAAATGAAACTTGACCTCTATCTCTCATAAAGCCAAAGATTGAATATTTTCTCTGATTTGTAAAAGCTAGTCCAAAATAAAAAAAAAGAAGAGAGGAAAAAGATTAAAGGAATGGGGGAGTCTGTCAAAAGAGAAGTGAGATGGGTGGACTAGATAAAGGGGAATGAGAAGGGGGAGATGGTACATGATAAGGGAAGAGTAGCAGAGTGAATCTGAACTAACTTTCACATATATGAATATATGTAAAATTCATATATGATTATACCACATACATGTATATTCCACAGGGAATCTCACCATAATGTATATCCACAAGTTTCTATTTAAAAACCCTGAAAGTAGTAGCAGAAAGATCAGTAGAGTAGAAGAAAGAAAAGGGAGAGAGAAAAAAGAAGGGAAAGGGAAATACTAAGGACTGAATTGGGACAAATTACATTCCATGATTTGTAATTATGTCAAAATGAATCCAAATGTTAGACATAACTAAAAAGAAAAAAAAGATCCAACACTTTCTGTCTTATGTCACTTCCATTGGGTATTGATTAATACAAATTTTTAACCCAAGTTGACATAGTTGTGTCTGTAACTCCCAAGGAGGAAAAGACCCCTCATGCTTGTTAATCACTATGTAATCAGTACAGTTCTTGGAATGCAGCAGGCGATCATAAAATATTTCTCAAACAATAAATAAATCATATAAATGCCAAGACTGCCTTAATTAAAACAATATTCTGTCATAAAGGGAGGTACCAGATAAGAGTAATAGCCTGTAGGTTTTGAAGCAAGTGATAGTACGTTTCCTCTACTTAAACAACAAGCCATGATATAGAGTCCAGATAAGCTCAGTGAAGCAAGGCATTTTAATATCTGAGTTGAGAAAAGAGAAACAAGAATAGCTCAAATATGCTTATGATGAGAGGAGGGCAGCGAGTGAATAAAACATGAAAGTAAATGAAATGTAGAGAAATGCACTTTTCTTCCTTTCTCTACTGACATGCTATTTTGTGTGGTTCATAGAATGGAAGCACCAACAAGACTGAGCATGGTAATTACCTGCTGCCATTTCTATAATATGACACATGGGAAAAAGCAGTAAAATGGCCACTGGGCAAGAAGAGATTCAGACTGTCTTCTCAAAAGAGTAACATAGAAAGGGGCTACTGAGACCTGGATTCTGTAATGAACAAAATAAATCAGGAACTGTAGGAACAGTTACTCTGTATTATTAACCAGCCCCCAGAGAGAGTATTCCCATGTTATCTTCAGAACCAGATTCCTCAAATTACCCAGTTCCCCCACCCCTGCAAACAAACTTCAAGTACAGCACCATGGGATTTTCACCTCAGTGAACATGGCACAGACAAATTGGTAACTTGTGTAATGGTGCCCAGAAAACATCCGGTGTGTCTTCTAAGTGGGAATCCCTGATGCCATCAGGTCTTCAGATTTCTATTTACCTCTGCTGACATCATAGGTCCTGAGGACCAGGGAGATATTTCATCCCTCATGGAGCATGCTCCTCTTCCTCATGACTGGCTCAGGTCAAGACAGTCTGGCCTCTTCTGACCCCTTTGATTACTGTTGAGGAAACATCTCTGTGGTATAGAATGAGCTTAGTAACTGCATAACACATACATATTTATATGTTACTACTAAGAAATGAGGTAAACAATGACAAGTGTGCTATAGTGATCCAAAACCACAGAGACTGCAAAGAGGTTTTTTGTTGGACTCTGGGAGCATTGAGGATTAACCAGCTATTATGTTTAGTACCTTACTAAGGTAACATGAACGGCCATTCCTATTTCCCAGTCTCTCAATATGGTAATGGAAGGAAGTTCAAATAAAAGTTCAGAGTCAAGAGGATACATATGCAACACACCAAGTTCCAACTAGTAGGGGCTAAATGCACTCAGTTTTACTTAATCTATCTGACAGGGCTCAAAATAATGAACACAGATTATGAGAGGATCCTAGAACACCATGTCCTATTGTTTGTGTGATGCTTCATCCTAGAGTAATTAGTGCAAACCATGATGAGTGAGCTGGACAAATATTCTATCTAATATTCTGCTAGAAGATGCAGCTTCCAGCGTTAGAGGAGGAGTCTTAGGAGTACTTCAGAAAGTGCTTGTGTGGAAGACAAATAGCCAATGTATGGCTGGGAGGACTGTTCTCTCTCCATTTCACTTCTGTGCACAAATCTCTGCAGAGAAAATTGCAAGTAAGATAGTGTTGGGGCTTGAGGTGTTCAGAAACCTTTATCAGAAACTAGGGCATTGTGAGATTATCCTTTAATCAATGCTGACATTTCATCAGCACATAAGGATGCTTCCTGAGAAGATAGAGAAAAACATAACTTTAGGAGTACAAGTAAAAATGGATTGCCTAAGAAAGAAAGAGAGAATAGAGCCAGATTATAGAAAATTTATACCAACGAGGTTCATAGAGATATTCAGAAACTAATGAAGAAAGAGAAAGAAATGGGTGTCTATAATTAGGTAGAAAAGAAGTATGCAGATCATGTTGACTGGGTTGGATTAATCAGGGGCATCAAGGTTGAAATTGTTCTCTTAGTCCACAGAAGCTGAGCAGGAAGTAGCAGTGTGACATGACTGTCATTATAATCCTAGAGTGACTCTAGGACAGAAGAAAAATAAATGTGAGCTCGTTTTTACTGGCAGAGTTGAAATTTGATCAGAATAAATTAAGTCATCTGTTTTTTGCTTTTATGTTTGAAGTTTATTTTTTATACTCACATAATTATTTTTAATTACCGATATTCATTCTTATAATTGTCATGATCACTTTCCTTCAATGGTGGTGGTTCTTTCTTGTTAATGTACATCAGTGATTAAGAATATGTGAAAGTATAGGGAGATATTTAGGAGGTAAGACACAAGAAGTGATAGAAGCCTTTACTTAATTTATGACTTTTTTGAGTCTAATTTCCCCATGGAGATCAACTTCTCATTCTGATCAGTGTTTGTGAGAGAACTGGAGAGAGGGCAGATATGCAAGTGTGGCTGAATCAATGTGAAAAACCTAGTTTTCTCAGCATTTTTTTTGTCATTTGTTAACTCACAAATCTACCCAGGACATAGGTATGGTTGCTTTGTTTTGTGTCAACACAGCACTCATGCATTTTTTTAAAAGTTTGCTCATTATTCAAATAAAGACAACATAAAATATCCTTCTACCTAATCTTATATTACTATTCTATGTATAACCTAAAATATCATCATCTTTTCCCAAGTAGATTATATAAAATATGCAACCCTTTCCTCATTAAGGGAGAAAAATACTTGTTTGCATTTTGTGTGAAATATATTCTGTTTCTATAGATTCATACTACTTCATTTATATCCAGTTATTTAAATACTGAGATGAGATTTTAGATATTATTCACACCTCATGTTTGATGAGAGGATGACAATGAAATAAACACTTAATTTGTGTAATATAAATATACAAATTCTTATCAGCATTAAGAAGAAATGCAAACGAATGGCAGTTTGTGTTCCTGAGAGTTGTCCCCATGGTCATTACTGATCTTTATAATTATCCTATTTCACTCCACAGTCCATACTGCCTTGGTTCACAGTTCGTCATTGTTTCTGGTCAGGTGAGTTACCCAAACCTTCATCTCTGAAGGATCTTAGCCCTTTTCAGTTTAGTTTCCTATTACTGTCCATCACAGGACCTAGGAGTTCAAAGAGGCTCCAAGAAAATGTGCTATGTCACACTTGCTCTTCTTCTCTGTAGTGGTGTAGTTGCATCTCAGTTTTCCTTCCTAGTCAGATCCATGCCACTGAGTGACCTTCTTCTTCACCTGTTGATTCAGCTATATTGAGTATCCTAACGTGGCAGTAGGGCAATCTCAACTCTCAGAAAATTGAGTCACTTTGTATCTGGGTAGAAGAATATCTCTGTTTATTGCTAAGAGTTTTCTAAAGCAGCAGAACCGAAAAGTGCAGGAACAAATAATGTTGGTGGGTCATAGACATCCATCTTATAGGAAGAGAACACACTCTCATTTCTATCCATTGAAACTTTGGGGTCTGATCCTATAAATCCTTACTGTAAGGGAAGAAGTACCATAAATTAGATGCAGACATGGAACATGTATGACACCCTGGAGGACATTTCCCCAGCAATGAGAAGTGTTGCCACCTAGGTGTTGCTTGAGGCAGAGTCTTACAAGGGTATTTCACCATTCTATCAGGTTCTGCATTTCAGGAAGATAGAGTACCTATGTTAAGTATAACAAATCCCATGAACCCATGCCACATCGCACACTTATTTGCTGTGAATTGAGCTCCTTGTACAGAAGCAATGCTGCATGGAATACGCTTATGGTAAATAAAGTATTCTGTGAGTCTAGAGATGGTAGTTCTGGCAGCAGCACTTCAGGAGAGGAAGCAAAATCCATACCAAGAGTGAATGTCCAGTCCAGAAAAAAAAAGGAGTGTCCCTTTCATTTGAATGTGGTCCATGTCATCAATGTGTTATGGAGTGGTGGCTGATCACCCCAGGGAATGGTGTGATGTGGGGAACTCAGGTTAGTCTTTGCTGTTAGCCATGGATATTCTGCAATGGCTTCAGACAGATTGGCCTTGATGAGTGTACATCCATCATGCTGAATTCACGAATAACCTTTTTTCCCTGATGCCATGTCCAGTTTGTTCATGGATCTATTGAGCAGATGCCAGGACTAAGTGAGGAAACAGGGGCTGATATCCAAACTACTGGTTAACCATTTTTTGGATAAGAAGATCTATCCCGTGGGTGGTAGTAAATAGTATTTCTTTGTTGTTTCCATAAGGATTTTTACATATATATCATCCAGAATATTTTGAAGTTCCAGGATAATAAAGAGAACACATGTATCAGAGCAATGAATATCTCCCCTAGGTAAAATAAAGAACTTTGGATTTTCTCCTGGAGAAAGATTAACGTGTTTTCCTTCATGCTGGATATATTGTATTTAGTTACACAGGTATCATTTTTGTATTAGAGGTTACCCTGACTGATGGAGGTGTGTATGTGTGCCAAAAGGGCAGAAGATGGACTGCAGTGACTTTCTGATGTGTGAGGTTGGCTAGGATGAACTACATCTCACCAAATTCCCTCTAATCCATCGTTTCTGTTTAAAGTGGATCTCAAGAGGAGCTTCCTGGGAGATTAGAGGGCAGAAGGGAAGCAGCCATCCTGTAGTACTAATACGTTGTTGCTGGTCTGCTGACTCACACCTCACTGGTATGGAGCAGTGACTGGGCCTGCAGTTGTTCTACCTTCCCCAGGATTCTCCTTTAGGCTCTTGGAATTCTGGACTACGGGTGTGCATTCAGCTTCTTAGAAATTAGAAATCTGACTTAACTTACTCTTGGGCCTACATAAACATACCATATGGATCTCATCTGGATGTATAACCACAAGTAACTAATAAAAAATAATAACAAATAGCAGATTAGTAGAATACAGGGAAGGGATCAGAAGAAGGGAGGACGAGAGGGAAAGGGAAAGTATGGGAACTGAATTGAGGCCTATTTTATGTTTTTTAATAATGTTAAAAGAAACACTAATACTTTGTAGAATTCAGAAGAGCCAATACAAAAAAAAAAAAAAAGCCCAGTGCCTAATTCCATAGGAAAGCAGACTGACACTTTTTGATTTCTCTTGTGGGCTCACAGCTCATGCTTTGGGATTTTGTCTGTCTCTTGTCTTCCCTGCTTTGTACTATCTTCCCTTTCTACTGCTTGTCCTGTAGACTTTAAGTTTCCACATCGGACTTAAACATGACAGCAGTATACCAACTGTTTAACCAGCTTCCACAAAGAAATTAGGCCAAAGTTTTTAATGCAGCCCTTAAAAATTACATGTGTAAATAGAAACGTCTTAGTGGTTTAGCTGCTCTTGTTAGAACCTGCCTGGTAAAATAGGAAAAATAATCCAACAACCATAAAAACACAGACACACACTAACACAAATCACACATGTTATTACACACACATATGCCTATATTTAGTAAGAAGTATAATAAATTCTGTCCCTTAATAGAGTCTTGGAATTTCAAATGACCATGATTGTGAAGACAAATTTTAGGTTTGTCTTGTTTTGAAAAAAATTGAATTTCATAATTTCAGTTCTGGATACTTACAAATAGAGAAAAATCTCTTCACAAATGTTTTCTTGGATCAAGAGAGCTTATCACCCTGTACACAGGATCCCATATTTCTGGCATCACACTTTGTCTCCACTCCCTGTATCCCCAAGGACTTTGAAGGGAACATGTGGCTGAGGAATCAGACGTCTCTGGCATATTTCATTCTTGAAGGGCTCTTCGATGATTCCCTGACCCATCTTTTCCTTTTCTGCCTGACCATGGTGGTCTACCTTGTTGCACTGAGTGGCAACAACCTCATCATCCTCCTCATCTGTGTGGATCCTGGGTTTCACACTCCCATGTACTTCCTCCTCAGCCAGCTGTCCCTCATGGACCTGATGCACATCTGCACAATCATCCCCAAGATGGCTATGAACTACCTGTCTGGAAGCAAGTCCATCTCCTTCCTGGGATGTGCCACCCAGAACTTCCTCTATTTGTCTCTGAGTGGCACTGAGTGTCTTCTGCTAGCTCTCATGTCCTATTACAGGTAGGTTACCATCTGTCATCCTCTGCATTACACTGTGCTCATGAGCAGGAAGGTGGTACTGATGATGGCCATCACCTCATGGTTGGGGGCATCTCTGAACTCCCTAATTCACACAGTCGTCTTGATACATTTTCCCTTTTGTGGATCTTGGAAAATATACCACTTCTACTGTGAGTATCCAGCTGTTGTGAAGTTGGTATGTGGTGATGTCACCGTCTATGAGACCACAGTGTATATCTGTAGCATCATGCTTCTCCTCCTCCTCATCATCCTGGTTTCTACATCCTATGGCTTCATCCTGCACAGTGTCATTGAGATGCATTCAGCTGGGAGTAAGAGAAATGCTTTTGCCACTTGTAGCTCCCACTTCATTGTGGTCTCTCTCTGGTTTGGGGCCTGCATCTTCTCATACATGAGGCCCAGGTGCCAGCACACTCCACTGCAAGACAAAGTTGGTTCTGTGTTCTATAGCACCATTACTCCCACTCTGAATCCTCTGATTTATACTCTCCAGAATAAGGATGTAGCTAAGGCTCTGAGGAGAGTGTTGAGGAAAGGTATTATCACCCAATGACTACACCTGTAGTTGGCCCAAGTATAGAGTGTTATTATGGGTAAACCTCTAAGAATTTTCAAGAATGCAGATCCATGTCGTACTTTGACTATCCCCAGAATAAAGTGGTTTATGTATACCTTCACTATTTTAACTGAGTTGCAGGAATTCAAGTAGCATTGTGTATGTGTCTATAATCCTTCATAGTATTATGGAAACCCTTTATAAATCCCATTTAAGGTAGACATATGAAGTTCAGTGATACTCTAAAAATATTAAGATAAATACATAAAGACCTTTTCTATCATCATGGCAGCAAAGACTATTTAGGGAGTACAAAATTAGAATGTGTTGATTAATATTAGAAACCTGTGAAGTAAAGCATGTTTTGAAAGAAAGAGTTGATGATAAAAAAATTGTACTCAGATTTTTTGAGTTACTGAATCAGTGTTTAAGAATTTATAAGGGCAATATGAAGAGGTGAGGGTGCAGAGGTGGGTGGATAGAATCCCCCAAAAACTAGAGAGACTGAGTCTTTACATATGGCACGCAGATGGTCACCTCCTTTCCATCACACAACACATAATACTGTGCACAGACACTGAACAAGCCCAGCAAAGGTCCAGCAACCCTAGTAACTCAAGAGCAGCCTCCACCCATAAATCCATCTTCAATACCAATTTTTATTCACAGAGAACATCAATATGTTTTTTGTTCTGAGATACATCTTCTTTGAAGAACAGAGCAGAGAAATTTAGGGAGATTTAGACTCTACTTTCCAGGCTCATCTCTTAACACAACCTTTAGAACAATGGGTTTTTCTGGTTGAAGAAATGGTGTCTTGCTTAATTTCAGAGGAATCTGCAAAAATTACACAAGTATATTTAGATGTGGTAAATGAAACCCGAACAACAGAAAGAATCAGAAAAGGTACATTTCAGACAATAAAGCTATACAAACATATAAAAACTACTTTCAGCCTCATGTGTCTGGGATTCCTTACATTTATTCTTTAAGCTTTGACAGTATTATAGAATGAAAGCATACATGCCTCTGTCCATTCAAAGAAGTATTTTATGAGCATCTATTCTCTACCATCGCTGAGATAAAATAATGTTGGCTTGTGTTCTTTTTTAAATTTTAGGATAACAGGTGATGATGAGCCTGAGTTGTAGAACATTTGCCTAGCATTGTGATGCCCTTGGTTCCCCAGCAACACAAATAAAAAAATATCAGCAAAATAGATGAATTTGAATAATTTAAACTAGATTTTTAATATTATTTCAAACACTTTTTTGTAAAGCTAAGTAAAGCAAACTTCATGAATGATTGTTCAGGTTACTTTATGGATGGTTTACATAGGTAACCTTGATCAGGTTTTATAATTTGAATTCTATGAGCAGTCCTTCCATTCTAAGAGTCCAGGCATGCCTCTTGATAGAACCCATGAAGTTTAAAGTTAGAAAAGACCTTGAGGGAACAAGATGCTTTCTCCTCCTAAAGTTTCTCTTTCTCTTTGTATTGCAAAAGGAGAACATTTGAGTCCTACAAAGTTTTGAGTATCCCTTTAGTCTCATTCTCATGGAGGAATTCTTTTGGTGTTGGGGGTACCTCCAATAGAGTAATCTTCTACACTCGAGAGAGAAGGGAAGACAATTGTCATGGAGATTGAGAAGTTCCAATCTGTGAAATACTAGGAGCTTGAGAAAGTACCTGCCCCATCTCAGATGTACTAGAGACTTACTTTCTCTGAGATTTAAGTTCCTTCCTGCTTAGAGGGTAGCTACCTGACTGCCCTGACTTCTCAAATAAAATGATCACCACTTCTGTCTCCTCCTTTCCCATATGGAACATGAACAAATGGGAAAAAATTGCATAATAAATGATCAGTCCCTAGAAATAAGCCATATAGAACCTTTCTTTTTGTGACTCAATGAACAGTGTATTCTTCACAGGAGAGATTCCACATAGTTCCATAAATGTAACACATTACAGTTTTTAAATTGAAAATAGTTTACAAATATTTTCTGCATAGAGAGAAACACAAATATTAGATTAAGTTGACATTAGATTAGGAGAGATGGAGGAAGAGAGAGACAGAGACAGAGAGAGAGGGAGAGAAAGAGAGAGAGAGGTGTAATTTGTTAAATTTTAAAAATTAATAGAATCAAAAAATTGACAGCCAAGTACTATAAATCAGTGATAAGTCTCTTTTTAAATATTTCTTGAATCCATCCATGAACAAGTTTCCCTCTAAGTCACCATTGAGAGTTCATGAAGGGCAAAAATGAGATGATATAGTTAAGTGGTAATGATGTAGTTAATATACAGAAAAAAATGGGCCTCCAAACGGGATGCTTTTGGGACAAAATTTTAACTTAGATGATCATAAAAGTTTTGAGTAACCAATATCAAAAAAGAGGAATGAATGGGTCTATAATTGATGGGAGGACTCCTTAGAGGAGTTTGGGGATTGAAATAGAAGTTGAAAAATGAGAATAGAATGAGGAAAATGGAAAAATAAGATTCAAAGAGTTAGTATTAAAATGTAAAAGTAGTTTTTCTGCAAGAGAACTCCAGGAAGGTTGAATCAATTAGGAAAACACTGAACTGCATAAATCCTTCCTATCTTTAATAAATAATTGATGTCAATGTTTCTCAACTTTGTCTGAGAATGAGACCAACAGGGAGCTTTTAAAGTAAAACTCTATGCAAGTGATTTTAAAATTTTGGACATGACCCAAATATCTTGTATTTCTAAAATTATATGTTAATTTCAATGTTCATACAATAGTTGAGAAAAACTGCCACAAAATTTCAATAAGTTCTGTTGAGAAAAACAGCACTAGACATCATCAAAACATGATTTTCACAGTTCAGAATTGAATATGTAAAGCAGCCTCATCCTCATTTGAATTAAAATCGAGTTTATACGTTGATAAAGTTCAAAAATACTGCACATAAGCATGTCAACCTAATCTCAATGGACTCTACTTCATCTTTAAACTCTGGGTTTTTTAAATAAAGCCACAGATATAGAGCTCCAAAACTGAAGATGCCTAACATTGCACAAGTGTCTCAAAAGAGATTATTTGAACGAGCATATACTTTTCTTTATATAGGTTTCTCACCTAAAAGAAACTACCCACAAGACCTTTCTTTTTCATAAAGTGTCCTGACCTGTGTTTCCTTACAAGGATGGAAGGAGAAGTTCTGCAGTAATCTGATGAGAGCAAGTTTCATGTTCATGAGAGCAAACCTCATGCCAATGCAGGTTCTGGGTCCATTTCCAAAGGGCATGTATACATAAGGATTGATGCTGTCCTTGTTCTTCTTACTGAACCTGATTCCACATAGTAGATGAAAACAAGTTATTGAGACATAAATGTATAAAAGCTACATAATTGGGGTTGTCTCTTAAACACTCATAAGCAGCAAAACACAGGATTCTTTTGTGGAATGGTCATTGAAATCCTGCTGTGACTTTGCTTATAAGAATTGAAACCTAAGGAACTTTTTCATTCTCCTTACACTAGAGGAGCTCTCTGTATTCTTAAGATGTGATGAAGGCTATTTAACAGAAAATATGTCTTTAAGTACTGAAATTATATTCATGATTGTGACCCATACACAATCTGAAAAAATCAGAAAATGAGCTTATAAATGAATAAAGTGTGTTCTTGCCTCAACTCCCACTCCTGTGTTTTATATTTTTATTGATGAAGGAGGAGAAAATGCTCCCACTATAATTACCTCTCTTCTCTATACTCCTTTTTTTCTGGATCTTCTTGTCTCCCTTCCTTCCTCTTCCCAATTTCTCTCTTCCTCTACCTCCTCCTCATTCTTCTTTATTCTCCTACTCCTTCTGTCTTTGCCTGTATCCCCATAGAATATCATCATTGTCTTCTGAGTCTGTCTCATCAAGTTACAAATAATTCCTTGAATGTTGAACCCAGGTTTTACTCAAATTGAGTCCTAGTTATTGGATTGCGTTAAGGAGAAAGTGTTGATTTGGAGAAAGTGATAATGACATTGTGATTGTTTTTAAATGTATTCTTATATATTTGAGAACATTTTGACAAACTTATAGGTGATTGTGATTCAAAGTAACATGAAAGCTATTGGAAGGTGTGGTGGTGTGTGGAGGGTCTGATGAGGTTGGTGGATAGTTATTTGGGCAGATGAGGAGCAGATGAGGAAGCATTAAAAGCATTTTCCGAACTACTGTCTATAGATTATGCTTGTGTGTATGTTAAGTGTCCTCCATACAATACATCTTTGTAATTTTCCTCATCCTGGACTAGTCCCTGATGCACCTTAAGCACTTAGTATCTTATCACACCTCAGTGAATCAAAGAGATGTGTAATCTCTAATTTTGTATCTGTGAAGTTCAAAAGTTGGAAGTGCTGAAATTGGAGGAAACTGGCACGGAGGAACTCATAACCAACAAGACTAGGTCACTCTAATCAAAAAGTATAAATTTAGTGGCCAAGAGAAGTCTTTATCCCATGCCAACTGACCCACCAGACACTACCCTGAAAACTTTCTCTACAACAACAGGAAAACAATAACTCTTTTCAGAGTGCAAACTGTGAGGTTGGATCCAAATTTTCAGAAGACCAAGGTCAAGTTATATTTAAGGATGAATATCTGAGGTGTCTTTGGGGCACGTTACTTGGCTTTGAAAGAGTCATTGACTGTGGAGAGTATGAGAAGCTGGTCCAGAACACTTCGGAGACAAGACTCAGAGGATATGAGCTATCTCCATCCGCAGTAAGGCTGCTTAAACCATTTGGGGGCCGGGGGGGGGGTGTTCTCAGGTCTTAACTTGTATTTAACGAATGTGGTGGAGGAACCAGAAACCAATGTTTACTCCAGTGGAAGATAGAAGTGCTTCCTAAAGCTGGTAGAAAATTCAACGAGATAAAGTGACCAGGACAAAAACCCTAAAACGATTAAAAAATGTAAGCACCTATTATAAGAGAGTGGTCAAGTGGCAGAAAGGTTTATAGATTACTATTAAATAAAATAAAAAACAGTTCAACATCAAATAAAATGTGATAGCATTTCTGCCCTTAAAAGCTACACATTGATATAAAAATGTCCATACTGACATTTATCACATTAATAATAGATAGGGCTTATCTTGATGTTCCAAGGCCTGAAATGGCTATAGTCATTTATTTTTTCTAAAGTTTGTTTTCTAAAACAATTACCACTTTGTAAAAGACTTCTTAAAATTTTCTTAAAACAAGAAAATTTTAAAATAAGAGGCTGAATTTCCTTTCTCAAGAGCCCTATACCTTTCAGGGTAGAACTTTTCAGCTTCTGGCCAGTACATGGAGTTTTGATGAAGACTATATATTGGTATAGCCACGATTGTTCCTTTGGGAATGAACACCCCATTGAGTTCAACATCTTTTTTACAGACTCTCACAATTCTCTCAACAACTGGATATAATCTGAGAGTTTCATTCACCACCATGTCCAGATACTTCATCTCAAATAGTACATCATATGTAACAGGTGCCTGGCAAGAAAAAAATTTTTGTAAATTAAGTTTGGAAATTACTTAAAATTCTGTTGACACAGTACACTGATGTTTTCAGAGCTCCTCAAAAAACTCATATTGGTAAAATTCCATAGCATTTACAAAGCATTTAATAACCATAATGATTTTAGAACTGCCCAATGGCACACTGAGAAGTCCAGAGATTTTACCTCTCCTCTTCCCTCCAGGTGTCATTCACTCACCTTATTGGGCAAAGTCTCATCAACCTCCTGCTGAAGCTTCTTCTGGACATCAGGGTGGGTGGCCAGTAAATACATAATAAATGAAAGAGTGGTGCTAGTGGTGTGATAGCCAGCCAAAATAAAGATAATAGACTGTGCTGCAATCTCCAGATCAGATAGACCTAAAATGAGAGGAAAGACAATTTAGTCTAAGCAGGTCCATATGCACTTTACTATTTACATGAACATAAATCAGAATGATGATCCAAAATCCCATGAGGAAAAACTGGAAGAGCAATTCATAATGTTCCTCATTCTGCCACCCCTCCCCCACCATGAACACAACTCGGTAGTTTCAAGGGACAGTATGGATGTCAAACAGGCACAGTATTTTTCAAATATGCCTTGCATATCATGAAAGTGATTTAGCTATAAATAGTGGGTAGCACTCTTCCCCTGGAAAAAAATAAACTTACTCTATCGAGAATGTAGAGAGAAGAACCTTGAAATAATTTGCAATACTGGCATCTTTGCAGGGAAAATAAAGGCCATGATTGACAGAACTATACTGAGCCACAGAGAAATTTTTCTACACAAATTGTGGTCCATGGACCAGCAGCATCAACAGCTTAAGGGAGCTTATTAGAAACACAGAAGCTCAAGCATTGCTCTAAAGCTACCAAATTAAAATCTGAACTTTCATGAGATGTGGTCACTTCTGTTCACAAACTAGCCTAAGAATCATCAGGTAATAGAAGAGCTAGGGCACCAGCCTTCAAAACGGATTATCTCTGGGTGTGCAGAAACTATACAGAGAAAAAAAAAACAGAAGAGTAGTGATTAACCGGAGTCTAATGAGTGGTATTAAAATCACACAAGTAAGAATGTTTTCATACAAGAAATTAGGCAGAAACCATAAAACGATGGGGTTCAGTCAATGGAATTAACATTGCTTATCAATCTTGGGCTGAATGTCATCTTCCCTAGTACATGTCCCCTCTATTTGCTCAACTTCATAATCATCAAACAGCATTTGTAATGGAAGGTGTTGTTTCTCTTCACTTTTCTCCTGAAAAGTCACATTCAAGTATTCATCTCATTGATTGGAGAAATGATTAGGATTTTTTGTTACTCAAATATCTGAAAGAAACATGGTATACATTCCAACCATGTATTTCATAAAAAAAATTAATGCAAAATGAGTGTGAGAAATATTTACATGGAATTCTAGCTTACAGAAGCTTTCCATGATGCTATTGTGGGAAAACCCAAACCGTGTTTTCCCCACTACTGACATAAACCCAATGATACTGAAATAAAATTGGATTATAAACTTAAGTTACAACTCTTCAGTACAATCTGGTAGCCACTAACCATATGTGTCTATCTAAATTTAAATTTTAATAAATTAAATCTAAATAACAATAGAAAGTACACTTCTTTGGTAACATTACCTACATGCCAAAAGCTCCACAACCACGTGTCCGGTGCTTACTGTATGAACAATATGTATATTTAGTACTTCCTTCAACACAGAAAGTTGTAGTGGAATCAGGGAGAGGATTACTGTTTCAACCATGTATATGAACTCACATAGAAATATTTCTATTGCTCAGTCTGCACTAATATATTTTATTTTCATATCTCTGTTCAGACAAAGGATCTAGAAGAAACTACAGTAGTAATGGTCACATTACACTTCCATATTTTGGTTTCTAATACCATCTCTCACTTAAAGGAGCCAGGGCTTCTAGAATAAATGGGTGATTCCAGCCATGATCAGAGGAAATAGACAAGGAACCTAGAGTTTCTTGCACCAGAAAGCCAGCATGTTCTCTCAAAACAATATGAGAAAACATAAGTGATACTGTGTATGTTCCCAGAATGTGGATATATATATCATTATATAGGTATCAAAACTGATAGAATGTACAAACTGAAGAACCCTTATGTTAACCTATAAACTTAGGGGTAAGGTGACTTATCTGTCATTTATTATGGCGAATATATCATTTTGGTGAGGGATGTTTGTAATGGGGGCAACATATTAATTTAGAGAAAAAATGAATATGGGCAATCTCTATGCCTTCTTCTCAGTTTTGTTATGAAACTATAATTGCTATAAAATATAGTTAATTTTAACAATCAAAATATAAGATGATAAAGAAGAGAGGGATGAGGAACAGAAGGAGGAGGGAGAAGTTGTTAAAACACTTAACCCCAAGAGAATTTGACTATCAATATAAAAAATTTTAGCAAAAGAATAAATTCATAGTATATAACATCATAGTGACATAAATAAGAATGGAACTCTCTTACAATCTAATACCAACTCATAAATGCACAGTAGATGATAGAATGATAAAGACAAAAGTTTGTAAACATCATAATACAAATGCTTTGTATCAAAAATCATCCATGTATGATAAAACTAGTTGGTAAAATTATGCTGAGGAATAGGATGTTTACACAGTATCAGAGGTTTCCCCCACAACATTCTTATGAATTACATGGGAAAAGTTAATTTTAATATCAGATGATGCTAGTGAACACATTTTCACCCAGTACTGCAAGTGACCCTCACCACTACTGGGACAGTGAACCTCCTGATTAGATGTACAAATGCAAATATCCAGGCAGAGGTTCTGATTCAGTGAATCTGAATGCGGCTGCGAATCAGTGATTGTTCTGATGTTGATGGTAAAAAGAAAACAGACTAACTTCAAGACTTAAATGCTTTCTCCTAGTTTCCATTCAATTTTTGAGCCTTCTTACAGCTGTATGATTCTAGACAGTACATGTGGGCACCATTTGCAATATCCAAATGTGTATCTTCCTGCAATTTGATGAAAATCTATTTTCTCTAGAAAACGTGTATATTTTCAGGATAACTTGCTTATTTGAATTTCACTGTCAATTGACCATGAAACATTCTTGCTTACCTTGGTAGGGCTCCTTGTCTTGGGAATTCTGGGAATCAATCATTAACTGGAGAAAATCAATGCGGTGCTGGAAGCAGAAATGGAAATGGAAATGACAAAATCAGTCATAAAGTCAGAAGTAAATCTGGAATGTAGCATTTCACTTCCCTTCTTAGAATATGGCTCCTTTAAGTCCAGAAGTCTGGTAGGTTTGCACAACCCAACAGTGAACAAAACATGCATGTATAAACCATGGAAAACAGGATATTTTCCTGAGAGAAATGCAGCTATGGTGTCCAATATCTGTTGGTCTTTGCTCTCCCTAATGCTGGGTTTGCCTCCTTCTCTGGTCACACCTTCTTGCCCAGGAAGTGGTCCTGTAATTCAATTCTTTTAGTTTGCCTTAATTCTTATTCAATGGTCACACTGAATACACTTGGTAGTTTCAAAGATGATTACTAGCTTTTGTTTGTGTATCATCAAATTTTCCACCCATTAGGTACATGATTCAATCTTCCGTGACACTTGGGGATGGCTGTCTTGCCTCCCTGACCTGGAGACATTTTTGTGCCGAACTCCAGGCAAAGCAGAATGCAAAGCTAGGTTAGCATATTACCTTGATAGTCACTGAAGAGCATAGCCTGTTTGTGGACAGGAAAAGACTCAGATTTAACATACACATACTTCACCAGGTGCTCAATAGGACCTTACTTTGAAGAATGTGTCAACTAAGATGTAAAAGGCTTGGAATTGTAATGATTGTTCACCAATATAAGATTTGGGAAATACTTTTTAACAGTAAAATCATTTTGAAATAGAATTTTTATTTTGACAGTTTACTGAATGGGAGGGAAATGATAAGGTTTTTATTTGAATGATATTTATTTCAAGACATAACATCACATCCATTATTGTATCAAAAACTGTCAATCTTACTCATTATCAGTTTGCCTTTTTTAAATTTGATCTTCATTCTAACCAAAATGTAAAAATTCTCCAGTGCAAATCTTAAAGTTTTCCATCAATTTTAAAAGATGTACAGAGGGGCTGGGGAATGAAGCTCAGTGATAACAGTATTTGCCTACAATATATGAGGCCTTCGGGTCAATCTCCAGCACCACTTACAAAATTACATGTATATTTATATGTGCACAAGTCAGACGTAAACAGCAAATAAATGATCAGAAAGCGAACATCGTCATGTCACCACCACCAGGTTTTACCTTTTTTTTATCTTCTAGGCGTTTTTGTTTTATCCTCATTACAGCATTTTTTAAAAAATCCAGAGCACTTTTTGAAAACCTGCAGACATTTAATGCTTGAAACACTGGTCTAAGGAATGGAAATAGCACTATAAAGAAAGTGAAAGAAAAAAATAAAGAGAAACCTTGATGAAAAGACAACATCCCAGGAGCATTGATCATTTTCTAAAAAATACAGAAGAGAAAAATCATCAGTTTTCTCAACCAGAAGCCATTTCCCCTGTGGCCAGTACCTGGTGTCTGATTCATGTCTGAGCATTGCACTTCATACAAGGGGTTGCAGCCACCATAGCAGGCAATCAGTGGCCCCATCAATGCCACTGAACAGAGCAAAGGAAGAGGATTAAATTCCCTGGCCCTTTACACTTTTGTGTATTGAAATAATGTCTCTGGGTAAACCAGTCCATAGTCTGTGCTATAATTAACTATGCATTCTAGTAAAACTAGGCAGCATAGGTACAATTTGGCCTATGTTTCTCAGCTGACAAGAAATGAAACCAGAAATCAATAACAGATGGAAAATCAGGAAACTCAGACAAAATTGCAAATTAACCATAAATCTTCTAGATACAGTTGTCAAGCATCAAAGATGGTATCCAAAGGCAACTAGAAGTTGTTTTTAGGTGAATTAAGGTGAAGACATGTTATATCACACTTAGGAGAAGTAGCAAAAACAGCGCTCATAAACATATAGCGACAGATGTATAGGTTTTATAAAAGAGAGTTTTCAAGTCAATAGTCTAAGTTAAATCATAAAATGGTGAAAAGAGGAAATTAAACAAAAGGAAAGCATAAGGAAGAAAATCATAAAAACCCAAGTTGATACAAATGAAATAGACTAGAAATAAAATTGACAAAAATAAAAGGTGTCTATAAGTCACCTTACCCCTTTGAAAATGTCATAAAAATCTCCAAACCATTAGCCAAATTGACCAAGAAATACAAAGGGATAACAGTTTCATATGATGATATTTCCTCTCAATATGTACTAGAAAGGGGCATCTGGATCAGTAGGTATATCTACTTTTATTTATTTTGGGGACCTTCACACTCTTTTCCAGAATGGTGTACATTTCCACCTACTATATGTAAGAGTACTTTTTCTCCACATATAGCCAGCATTTGTTATTTTTTCATTCATTCTTTCTATTTTTGATAATGGTCATTCTAACCAGGGTGAGATAATATCTTATTGTAGTTTTGATTGGCATTTCCCTGACACCAAGTGATATTGAATAGTTTTTTCATATATTTTTTAAATCATTTGTATTTTTTTGAGAAATAACTATTTGGAGCATTTTCCTATTTTTAAACTGGATTCTTGAGGGTTTTGGTCATTAAGGTTTTTAAAATTTGTTATATTATGGAAATATATATCATTTATAAATGTAATACTCTATAGATATATAAAACATACTTTATATAAATCTATTTTTATCTAAATGATTGGAACATCTGTACATCCAGATTTATTTGTATATTATTCTGAATACTTGAGATGTGCATTAAATCTAGGTATCCATCAATGCATGGATAAAGAAAGTGATATATATATATATATATATATTATAATAAAAATTTATGTATTTATAATATATATTATAATGTGAAATATATATACACACACACATACATATATGCCCAATGAAATATTCATTCATAAAGAAGAAGGAAATCCTGTGTTTTATAGCAAAAAGTAGATGGAATTAGAGGACATTCAGCTTATGAAATAAACTAGACATATCAATACAAGTACCACATATTCTTTCTCATATGTGGAAGGTAAAATATTTGACCTGAATGTATAATAGTGATTATTGAAGGTTGGGAAGGGTTATGGCAGAAGGTGAATAAAGAAAGGCTCTATTTCATTTGTGTATGCTGTGTACATGTGTTGAGACATCATATGGAACCCCATTTTTTGCATAACTCATACTTGTTAATTAAAAAATCAAATAAATATTGAAAATGAAATTAATGCAATGAATAGCAAGAGAAATGAAAGGAGAAATTATTACTAACATTGGAGATGGATTTTAAGAGAATTTTAACAATTTGATTGTTCTTATATCTTTGTGCAGAAAATCCTTAAAGACACAAACTATAAAAATTGATTGAGAATTAAATATACAACCTGAATAAGCTTGTAAAATGTAACATGATTGCATTAGAAATAGAAAATTATTCACAAATACAAACCCAGATCTGGATTGTTTTAGTAGTAGATTCTATGAAATAAAGTACTAATAACAATTACTCACAAACACTTCCAAAATTAAAAGAGCATTTCTAAATATATTCTAAAAGGCCAGTATTACCCTAATACTAACACAAAGCAAAGACAACAAGGAAAATGTTGTGTAATACACCAAATCCATGAAATAAAATTCAACACAGAGGATTGTTTCAACTGATGCAGAAAAAAACATTTGATAAAAATCAAAACCAACCCTGCTCCTGGAAAAATAATCCTCAAAACCATTCTTTTGTGATAAAACTCTCAACAAATTAGAACAAGGATGAAATTTTGTAAACATGATAAAGGATATCTATGAAAACATGAAGCTTAATAATTTAATAGTTTCACCCCAAATCAAGAACATGACATATATCCCTCTCTCATCACTTCTCTTGAAGTACTGTAAGTAATAACAAGTTCACCAGCATTTCAATATGTAAGATCAGTATACAAAATTAAACTGCATTTCTATATACTGTAATAAGCAACCCAAAAGAAAAACTAAGAAGTGAAAAAATAATTCTATATTTAATGTCATTAAAAAGAATAAAATACTTAGGAATCAATTTAACAAAAGTGCAAGACAAGCACAATTATAACTACAAAATACTGTTGAAATAAAAGAAAGAGGATCTACATGACTAGAAAAACATCTCAGGTTTGTGGATCAGAAAACTTAATATTATCCAAATGGCAATAGTATTGAAATTGTTTTGAAGATCCTAATGCATTTGTAACAGAATCTTTGCTAGCTTTTTTGAGGAATAGACAAGTGGATTTAAAATTCACATAGAATTCAAAGGAACACAGAATAGCTAAAATGATGTTGGAAAATGAGACTAAAGTTGTAGGACTCACATTTCTTGATTTTAAAACCTACTCCAAAGCAAAAATAAAATGTGATCCTGGAAGATGGGTAAACATATAGATAAATGGACTAGGATTTAGAGTCCATAAATTAACCCACATGTCTATGGCCCATGGAATTTTGAGAAAGGTGCCATGGCTATTAAATGGGGAAGACACTCTTCAAAAATGGTGCTGGGAGAACTGGATAGCCACATTCAAAAGAATAACATGTTGACCTCACCTGGTCCTGTATGTGAAACTTAAATTAATAAGGTTGGGCAACCTAAATATAAGAGCTAAACTACAATTTTTAGTAGTAAACCTTAAAAAGTGTGTACATTCATATGGTTCCTATCAATGCTTAGATTTGATACTTAAAGCACAAACAATAAAAGAAAATTACATAAATCGTATATCATTTAAATGTTAAGTTTTTAAGATCTGTTGAGTTTTTAACATTTATATAAATGGCATCAAATTCATTGCATCTATGTCAATTGCTTTTCTTTTGTGAACACTACAGCGTTGAGATTAATACATTTTAATATTTTGAAATCCAGCTCATTCATTGTAATGGTTAGGATATGTAGTACCTCCCATGATAGGAATAAACTGCAAAAAACTAAAAACTTTGTGCTTCAATGGACACTATCAAGAAAGTAAAAAGATATCTATAGAATGGAAAAAACATGTTACAAATCATAATCTGGTAAGGTAGGCAGAACTGCAACCACCAACAGAACAGTCCCAGCAGCCCGTGGAGGGGCAGAGCCACCAAAGGTGCCTGCAAGGTAGGTGGGCCTGTGACCCACCTGCAAAACAGGCCCAGCGGCCTGCAGAGGGACAGAGCAATGCCCGCACCTGCCCAGTAGGCAGACCTGCTACTGACTGGCAGAACAGGCCCAGTGGCCTGCCAGTGTGGGAGACACATTGCCCCAATTGGAGGAGGGGCACAGCAGCCCATGCCTGCGAGGGAGACTTTGCAACTATACAAGAGCAATATAAATATATAGGGGGAAAATTCAATAACACAGCAGTTTCACGAAGCAGAAAGAAATGCAATCAGTATGAAAAGACAAGGGAAGAAAGGACAACAAGCAATGCAAGTCAACTCAACGTTAAAAGAGGTAATATCTGCAGCAGATGAAATGTCACATAAACAATTCAGGATATACATGCTTCAGATGATCTGGAGTCTCAAGGAAGAAATTAGACAGCAAAATTAGAAAATGAAAGATCACTTCGACAATGAATTACATAAACAAATCCAAGAAACACAAGATCAACTATACAGGGAGATAGAGGTTATAAAAAACAAACAAATAAAAATCCTATAAAGGCAGGAAGCAATAAACCAACTTAAAAACTCAATTGAGAATACTACTAGGAGAGTAGAACACTTAGAAGATAGAACATCAGACAATGAAGACAAAGTATTTCAACTTAAAAAGAACATAGACAGCTCAGCAAGGCTATTAAGAAACAATGAGAAGAATATCCAAGAAATATGGGATAACATAAAGAGACCAAACTTAAGAGTCATTGGGATACAGGAAGGTATAGAAGTCCAAACCAAAGGAATGAGCAATTTGTTCAACAAAATAATATGAGAAAACTTCCCAGACATAAAAAATGAGACAGAATCCCATATCCTAGAAGCCTACAGGACGCCAAATGTGCAAAATCATAAGAGATCCACACCTAGACACATTATAATGAAGATGCCCAACATACAAAATAAGGAGAGAATTTTAAAAGCTACAAGAGAAAGGAAGAAGATTACATTTAGGGGTAAACCAATCAGGATAACAGCTGATCTTTCAACACAGACTCTTAAAGCTAGAAGATCCTGGAATAACATATTTCAAACACTGAAAGAAAATGGTTCCAAACAAGAATTGTGTATTCAGCGAAATTAAGCTTCAGGATGGAAGATGAAATTAAAACATTCCATGATATACAAAAGTTAAAAGAATTTGAAGATAGAAAACCATCTCTCCAAAACATCCTTGGCAAAACATTACAGGAAGAGCAAATGGAAAATAACAATGAAAACCAACAGTAGGAGGTAGTATAGTAAAGGAAGGAAAAATAATCAAAGAGGAAAACAAACCATGTTTAGTAACATAAATAAACAAATATGGCTTGAAGAACAACCCATGTCTCAATAATAACCCTAAATGTCAATGGCTTAAATTCACCAATTTCTGTATATCAGCTACAAATCCTCTGAAATGGAAATGAGGACAACCACTCCATCAACAATATCCTCAAAAAAAAATACTTGGGAATCAACATAACAAAAGAGGTGAAAGACTTATACAATGAAAACTACAGAACCCTAAAATGAGAAATAGAAGAAGATCTTAGAAGATGGAAAAATATAACCTGTTCATGGATAGGCAGAACTAACATCATCAAAATGGCGATATTACCAAAAGTTCTTTGTAGGTTTAATGCAATGCCAATCAAAATCCCAAAAGCGTTTTTGCAGAAATAAATAAAGCAATTATGAAATTCATATGGAAAAACAAAACACCAAGAATAGCAAAAAGAACTCTAAGCAGGAAGTGTGAATCAGGCGGTATAGCGATACCAGACCTCAAACAATACTACAGAGCAATAGTAACAAAAACAGCATGGTACTGGTACCAAAACAGGCAGGTGGACCAATGGTATGGAATAGAGGACACAGAAACCAATCCACAAAACTACAACTATCTTATATTTGATAAAGGGGCTAAAAGCATGAAATGGAGGAAGTATAGCATCTTCAACAAATGGTGCTGGGAAAACTGGAAATCCATATGCAACAAAATGAAACTAAATCCCTTTCTCTAGCCATGCACAAAAGTTAACTCAAAATGGATCAAGGAGCTTGATATCAAATCAGAGACATGGCATCTGATACAAGAAAATGTTGGCTACGATTTACATACTGTGGAGTCGGGCTCCAAATTCCTCAAGAGGACACCCATAGCACAAGAGTTAATAACTGGAATCAACAAATGGGACTTATTCAAAGTAAAAAGTTTTATCTCAGCAAAAGAAACAATAATAGAGGTAAATAGGGAGCCTACATCCTGGGAACCAATCTTTACTCCTCACACTTCAGATAGAGCCCTAATATCCAGAGTATACAAAGAACCCAAAAAATTAAACAATAAGAAAATGAATAACCCAATCAACAAATGGGCTGAACAGACACTTCTCACAGGAGGACATACAATCAATCAATAAGTACATGAAAAAATGCTCACCATCTCTAGCAGTCAGAGAAATGCAAATCAAAACCACCCTAAGATACCATCTTACTCCAGTAAGATTGGCAGCCATTATGAAGTCAAACAACAAGTGCTCATGAGGATGTGGGGAAAAGGATACACTTGTACATTGCTGGTGGGACTGCAAATTGGTGCATCCAATTTGGAAAGCAGTATGGAGATTTCTTGGAAAGCCAGGAATGGAACCACCATTTGACCCAGCTATACCCCTTCTCGTTCTATTCCCTAAAGACCTAAAAAGAGCATGCTACAGGAACACTGCTACATTGATGTTCATAGCAGCACAATTCACAATAGCAAGACTGTGGAACCAACCTAGATGCCCTTCAATGGATAAAAAAAAAAATGTGGCATTTATACACAATGGAGTATTACTCTGCATTAAAAAATGACAAAATCATAGAATTTGAAATGAAATGGATGGCATTAGAATAGATTATGGTAAGTGAAGCTAGCCAATCCCTAAAAAACAAATGCCAAATATTTTCTTTGGTATAAGGAGAGTAACTAAGAACAGAGTTGGGAGGAAGAGCATGAGAAGAAGATTAACATTAAACAGGGGTGAGAGGTAGGAGGGAAAAGGTAAGAGAAGGGAAATTGCATGGAAATGGAAGGAGACCCTTATGGTTATACAAAATTACATACAAGAAGAAGTGAGGGGAAAGGGGAAAAAAGGGGGGAGAAATAAATTACAGTAGATATGGTAGAGAGAGAAGATGGGAGGGGAGGTGATGGGGGATAGTAGAGGATAGGAAAGGCAGCAGAATGCAACAGGCACTAGTATAGCAATATGTAAAACAGTGGATGTGTAACCTATGTGATGCTGCAATCTGTAACGGGGTAAAAATGGGAGTTCATAAGCCACTTGAATCAAAGTGTAAAGTATGATATGTCAAGAACTATGTAATGTTTTGAACAACCAACAATAAAAATTAAAGAAAAAAAAAGCAAATCATAATCTGGTAAGAAACTATGTAAAGAACATATGAAAAAGTATTTTTTCAATTAAATTATTTAAAAATCATTTTTTCTTTTATTTTAAATTTGTTCCAACTAGTTATACATGATAGGAGAATGCATTTTGACACATTGTACACAAATGGAGCACAAGATTTTCTCCCTCTTATTGTGCATGGTACAGACTCACACCAGTAAAATTCTTAAACTTCAAAACAAAAAGACAAATGCTTCAGGTAATTGTGGGCAAAAGATATACATAGTTAATCTTAAAAATAGTGAATCTGACTTGTCTTTCCTATGTACATAAATGAACACCTCATAGTGAATCTCCACATCATGTACATACACAAGCCTGGGATCCTAATTAGAATAAGGTATACTTTATGTTTTTATAGATATGCCATGCATATCTAAAAAGAACAAATAAAATTGATTAACATCGCTTGTTATCAGTAACCAACAGAAAAATGCAAATCAAAACCACATAAGATGCCATCTCACATCCACTAAAACGTCTAAAATAAAAAATGGAAACAGGAAGTGTTAGGAAATAAGTGAAGTAATTGGAAACTTCATACATTTTTGGTAAGAATATTAAATGGTACAGCTATTATGGAAAACACTGACAAAAGTACTTTGTAAGGCAGAAAATTCACTCCTGAGTATGTACTCAGATGAAATTGAAAACCAGAGTTCACAAACAAGTTTCACACTAATGTTCATAACGGCACCATTCATAATAGCCAAAAGGTGGAAATAACATAAATGTCTATCAAATGATGAAAAGATAACTAAATTGTAGTATATCTATACAATGGAATATTATTTGGCCATAAACATGAAGTACTGATATATATTTCACTTAGAAACAGAATGCTAAATGATATCACTTTGCATCTCAAAAGACCACATATTTCATGTCTCCATTGTTATAATGTATACATCATATGCAAAGATAAAGAGATAAAAAAAGAGTAGTGTTTGTTTAGGGTAAATGATTTTGAAAGCTGACAGTTAAAAAATAATGAGTTTTCTGATTTTGACAATGGTGATTTAACATGCTAAAAATTATGGAATTTTACATTTTAAGGAATCATATAGTATGTAAATAATATCTTAATGAAGTTGTTATTTTAAAAGAAAAAATAAATGATAATCTACATACTAATTATAAGAAAAAACGGGTGGAGGAATTCTGAACCAAGGATGTTCTTGGCTTTTTTCACAAATGGATCTTCTGGATTGTTGAGGGAATTGATATTAACTCCAAAGGAGGTGCTAATAATCACATCCATGATGTAGCTCCCAAACATTCTGAGTAAAGAAAGAAATGTAAAATTTTAATATGTATTGCTTTACTCTCCTACTACACATGCTGGAAGAAGTGATATGAGCACATTCAAACACTTTCAGAAATATCTGTTGATCAAATGGCTAAGTCCATGCTCCTATCAAATACCATGAGGCAGCTGTCCCTGTGCCAGGGGAGTTAGGGACACTAGGGTAGTGAGCTCAAGGAGTTCAGTCACAGAGAGATAGACACCCTTAATCAGACAAATCACATCAGTTAGTGGAGTGAAGACGATAAAAGATGATTAAATATGGAGCTTCAGCAGGACCAGGGTGGTATAATTGACTCCTGGTAGGGGATCCAAGATTGGTGACCTTGACCTAGGTCCTGCCTAAGCACAGTGTGTTCCCAGAGCTGATTCCTCTCTAGCACATCATATACCAGCAACACTCAGTTCTGAGAGGACGAAATATCATCTCCCCTTCTCTGCACCCACTGCTACAGCTCCTGAGAGGTCCTGAACTCCAGGACCTAAAGTGGCCCAAGGACAGAATCTTGCAAAAGAAAATGAGAAAGAATATCCTCAGTTTAAACATTGAAAATCTCCTCAAAATGTACTTGAATGTGCTCACGACTTGGTGAACGTATTCTCTCAGATTTTTTATGACAGTATCAGTGGTTGTTCATGGGTCAAAATAAACCATTTTATACAACAAATGATATGGTAGTTGTAATCTATATCCTTTCAGGACCTTATCTCTGTTGATATTTGAGGAAGAAGTGAAGAGAATATTTCATATTTTGTATTTTGCTGATATTCTCAGTGCAACCATGAAGAGATTTGTTGTTCCATAGCCTGCATTGTATCTTTATTTTTTAAATAATTTATTTTTAGTTGTAGAGGACAGCATGCTTTTATTTTATCAGTTTATTTTTATGTGGTGCTGAGGATAGAACACAGTGCCTTACACATGCTAGGCAAGTGTTCTGCCACTGAACTAAAACCCTAGCCCTAGGTTATATCTTTCTATCCCTGCTCAATAGGTACTGGAAACTTACCCCCATCCAACATTCCCTAGGCTCTACCCTCAACTTCTGAGTGATCATGTTCTTCATTGTAAAACATGTGTTTTGACTTACATAATATCCAAATTGATGATCAAGCAGATAAACTAATTCTATTTTTGTACACAGATGTCTCAGCACCCTGCCTCATCCTAGGAGCCTCTCCTCCTTGGGTGGCCCATTGTGGTTTTGATACCCCTACACTTACTTTTGTCTGGTCAGGGGAGTAGCTCAAGAGTGGTAATTTCAGTTCCCTGGCAGGCTGCTGGAAGGTCTTAAAACAGCTCAGAACCCCAGAGCTGGCTGCTACTTACTCCTTCACAGTGACAGGCTCGCCTTTCTTCACTTCCTGGCTCAGGTAGTTCACCAATGTGTCTCCATATTGGTTAATGATGGGGAACATCTAAGCACAAACACAACTCCACCCACAGTTAGAGGAGAATCGAGTCCCCAAGGCTCTGGTTTTTCCAGGATTATAAAGTACGAGATATTTATAATGAATCAAATAATATCTCTTCTAAGACATAAAGACAAAAGGTGATTTGAAATTATTAATTAGTTCTTTTTATTTATACATAACAATGTTTCCGTTTGACATAATTATAAAAGCATGGAAAAATAATTTGTTCTAACTCAGTCCCAATACTTCCCTTTTCTCTCCTCTTTCCTTCCCTCTGTTCTCTTCCTTCTACTCTAATGATCTTTCTGATATTTACTTTTAGTTTTTTTTTTAATTAGGAATTTCAAACTTAATGGAATATTCTTTGGAAAACGATGATGTTCTCACATATGTTCCATCTCCAAATTCTTATTTAAGTTTCTAACTAAAGTCCTCTTAGTTTTTATTACCTCCTTGAGTTTCCCACTGGAGAAAACTGGTGATATCAAGACTCGAAGTCTCTTCCACTCTTCATCCCTTGCTGCAAAGAGAGCTTTTTGCATAAATCCCAATGGCAAAACTACCTGAAGTTCACAAAGAAAAAGACATTTTATATAAGGTATGTTTTGGAAGTCTCCACATTGCAGAAAACTTGTTAAACAGGCATCAGTTTTTTTTAATCATTTATTTACTGAGTGTCTACTAGGGGGAAGGCCCTGTGCTAGATGTTCCATAAACTTTTATCCCAAATTCCTCTTCTCTTGTGAGGGTAGAGGGGGTACCCAGCCACCAGATGTGTGTTCAGTATTTATATTCCAGCTGCTGTGTAAATACAAAGGCCCCTCATGGGAGGTAAACTGTTGTCCCAGGAGACAGAGAGCATTATGACCTAGGGCATCCTACACAGACAGCACAGGAAAAAAAATGATTGATGACAGTCTTTCAGATAACCTTAGAAAACTAGGTTGTCCAGACTAGTTATGCTTTTCCATATACATACAGCATAAATATCTTGCAAGGGATGCCAGGATATAGCCACTTAAAAATAGTAGCTAATAACTTAAAAGATTAGGAACTTCTTCTCAATTCTGAAAAAAATAATGCAATTATGTGGAAGTCCTTTCTTTTGAATCATCCCCCACTACACATACATGGAGGGACAGAAAGAAAGGAAAAGATAATTATGTTTCCCAGCTTGAGACTGGCCTGTCAATTCAACCTGCTCAAAGCTGTCATTCAGCTTCCAACACTATGTTTTGTTTATAAAGGTATACATCCAGTGCTCCTTCATGATGAAAGCTCAAAACACTAGGAAGAAAAAAAAAACTTCTTCAATCTGAAAGAGACTCTATATACTTAAAAACCCAACACCAACAACAAAGACCTTCAGCTAACATAACATTTATTGGTGAAATGGTGAATCTATTCTCCTAAGATCAGTAATAATTTGAAGTTTTCCTCTTTTATCATTCTTATCCAATATTACCATACTCTAAATCCTTACTGGGTCAATGGGACAATGTTTTTACATAGGCATGTAAATTGGAAATGAACAAACCTGAAGTGACCCTATCTTCAGGGGACAAAATTATCAATGTGGAAAATCTCAAAGAATATTTTAAAACATCTAGAACTAATAAATAGGTTCACCAAGGTTGTAAGATACAGTATTAACATGCAAAAATGAGCTACATTTCTATATAACAACAAGAGAAATGTCAAAAAAAAAACATTAAAAACACAATACTATTCACTGTCACTCCAAAAAAAAATGAAACATATTAGGAACAGATATAAAAACAAGTACAGGATTGCTATGCTGGAAACTATAAAATGTTGATCAAAGATATTAAAGAAAATCTCAAGAAATGGAGAAGCATGATATGGATTGAAAGATTTAACCCAGGAAAGATACAGATTTTCTTTAAATTAATCTATAGATTTGATTGAATTCTTATCAAAATCTCACCAAATGAGTTTTTGCAGGCAAGCTTATTCTGAATTTGTATGAAAAATTAAAGGACCAAGATAAATAAAGTGGGAGAGCTGGGGATGTGGCTCAAGTGGTAGCATGCTCCCCTGGCATGCATGCGGCCCAGATTGGATCCTCAGCACCACATACAAACAAAGATGTTGTGTCTGCCAAAAACTAAAAAATAAATATTAAATCTCTCTCTCTCTCTCTCTCTCTCTCTCTCTCTCTCTCTCTCTCTCTCTCAATAAATAAATAAATAAAGTGGGAGTGAAACAGACAAACTGAGTCAGTCTTAGCAGGTTAACAAACATAACAGAAAATTAGGAGTTAAACAGTATGGTAGTCTCTAATGCTACGTTAACACATCAGGAGACAGGAGTTTGAGAAGTCAGCTCAGCATTCTGAGGCTATGAAGTAATCAGAAAAACCAAGAAGCCAGAGGCAAAGACCAGGTCATTAATATAAAACCCACTGAGAGAGGCCACAAATTGGCCCTGTTCTGATAATAATACTAGAGACTCCCCCAGATGAGGTGTCACATGTTTTTGAACTAAGGGGTAAATGCATGAATAGAAAAGTTAAGATGGTAACTTCTTGGTTTAAATATATATATATATATATATAGTTGTAGATGGACACAATAAAGATTTTTTTTAATATGTGATGCAGGGGACTGAACGCAGCACTTTACTCATGTTAGGCAAGCACTCTACCACTGAGTCACACAACCCTAGCCAAAAGATGATAACATATTTTTTCCTTTGCTTTATTAACATAGTCACCATTCCACAATGTAGGTACTTAATATGGTAATGAGACTCATTGCAAGAAAAAATACAATGGAGAGAAGATCACAGGCACAACTAAAATAAAACAGAGTGAGAAATAGACACACCCTATCAGCCCAAATGGATGTTTGACAATGGTGAAAACAGGATGATCAGAGGGAGGACAGACTTTCTAAAGATGGTACTGAAACAACTGGAAAGCCACAGGCCAACAAAACTAGACAACAACGAGAAATGAACTCTCACCATGTTTTACAATGAGCATGACTCAGATCCTAGGTTTTTAGGTAAACTGTAAAGTCTATAACTTTTAGGAGAGAAATTAGAACAACATAGAAATCAGAGGCAAAATTTTTCATGTATTAGCCTCCCCCATAAAAGACAATGTTTGCGCTTATGGAGACCCTGTTAACAGGAAAAGACAAGTGATCCATCAGGACTTGAAAAGACTAGCAAGAGGAAGCCTTGGGGAACACTGAATCCTAATAAAGCTGATGATTATATGGATTTATCCACAGCAGCAACTTTGCTCAAATGTACATAGGCACACATGTACATGGGCACATAAAACTGGTGAAATTTAAATAAGTTCTGTGGATTGTATCGATTTCAAGTTCTGGTTACTCTAGTAACAGGAATAGACTATATTCAGAGATAAGTAATATGCTATTCAAACTATGTCAATTGGGAAAAACAGAAGAAAAGTTATATGAAACCTTCCTGAACAATTTTGGAGCAAATTTCTGTGAAGCTGTGATTACTCCAAGACACAAATTTAATCAATAAATATTTGTATTTTTTAAAATGACCTGAACATTCACTTCACAGAAAATTACATACACTCAACCAACAAATATATGAAAAACTATTCATCATCTCTAGCAATCAGAGAAATGCAAATCAAAACCACTATCATGTCACTCCAGTCAGAATGGCAATTATTATGAAGATAAACAACAATAAATGTTGGAGAGCATGGGGAGACAACGGCATACTCATACATTGTTGGTGGGATTGCAAATTGATGCAGCCAATATGGTATGTAGTATGGAGATTTCTTGGAAATCTGGAAATGGAACCATCATTTGACCCAGCTATCCCTCCCCTTGGTCTATACCCAAAGGACTTAAAATCAGCATACTACAGGGACACAGCCACATCAGTGTTTTATAGCAGCACAATTCACAATAGCAAAACTGTGGAACCAACCTAGATGCTCTTCAGTGGGTGAATGGATAAAAAGGGGAGTGGGAAATATATACCCAATGAAATTTTACTCCACAATAAAAGAGAATGCAATCATGGCGTTTGTAGGTAAATGGAAGGCATTAGAGAAGATAATGCTATGTGAAGTTAGCCAATCCCCCCAAAAAAAACAAATGCCGAATATTTTCTCTGATATAAGAAAGCTGATTCATAGTGGGTTGTGGAGGGGGAAAATGGGAGGAATGGATGAACTCTAGATAGAGCAGAGGGGTTGGAGGGAAAGAAAAGGGGTGGGGGTTAGCAAAAATGATGGAATGTGATACACATTATTATCCAAAGTACATGTGTGAAGACATGAATTGGTGTCGACATACTTTATATACAACCATAGATATGAAAACTTGTGTTATATATGTGTGATAAGAATTGTAATGCATTCTGCTGTCATTTATTTTTAAAAAATCAATTAAAAAAAGAAAAAAGAAATTTATAAAACTGAATGCTTACCGGTAGATTTGTAAAAACAGAATAATATTCTTTCACCAGCACTGTTTTGATCATCTCTGGATCCGTAATAACCAACACAGCCTGTTGACCATCATACAATCTGTGTTGGGAAAGAAGAGATCATTAAACTTACTAAGCCATATTCTTCAGTTAGAGCAACACCCAGGAATCCAAACTGATATTCCATAATCCATATGCCTGACTGTAGAATGCACAGTGACACTAGATACAAGTTCAAGGTAGGTGATGACACACAACGAGATTCTGGCCATATAAAATGAAAGTAATGTAACTGAAACAGGGAAGAGATATTTAAAGATGAAAAAAATTCTTTCTTAGAAGAGCCTGATTGGAGATGTCTAAATGGTGCATACATGTTTTCCCATTCTCCAGTAATTTTGTATTTAAAAATATTTCATAATCAGTGCAGTTTTAATCTGCACTTCTCTAGTTGTAAGATATGTTGAACATTTTTTCATATATTCATTTATGATTTGAATTTCTTCTTTTGAGAAGGGTCTGCTCAGTTCTTTTGCCCATTTATTGATTGGGTTATTTGGTTTTTTGGTGTTAAGCTTATTAGGTTGTTTGTATATTGTGAATATTAACACCATAAATGAAGTGCAGGGGGCAAAGATTTTATCCACTTCTGAAGGTTCTTTTTTTATGCTTTAATTGTTTCTTCTGATGTGGAAGTATATTAAATTAGAGAAAAATAGACAAGTAAATTATTAAGTTCTTACAAGTGCTTAAGATACAAGAGATGGCTGGGGTTGTATCAGTGGGGACTCAGCCCTGTGTGCTCTTTCCACTCAACAACATGGCCTTTATGAGCCATGCCAGTTAGGTAGGATGATGTGGCCAGCTCTGCTGTTTTGAGGACTTGATGAGAGAAGATGAAGAGGGAGGAAGATGTAAAGCCTTCTCCCACTTGCTTATAGTACACAAGAACTACAATAATACCTCTGGAGCTGCTTTCACCAAGCATTATTAAGAAAATGGCTACTGAAATTAGCTGATTTCACTATAGCAGATTATGAAGTACATAAGCCCATGGGAACATAGTGGTTTAAAATGTACTGGCCATCCATTCTTCAAAGTCAGTAGAATGAGGTAGGCAGAGAAATCCCTGTGTACACTTGTAGTGAAACCCCTAATTGACAGGGAAAAACAAATGAAATCCCCAAGATTTTACACTTGCAGAGAAAGATATAATAAAAGAAAGCAGAGGTCAAATCATTTCACAATCTGTTCATCTCTTTCTCAGCTTTTCTTTCAAATGTACATGATAACCCCCAAATTTATATAAAGGTCACTTTTATTCAATGTGGCAATCTTGAAAGGAGATCAAGCCATGCATGGTGTACATTTTAGGAATGTCTGACTTAATGCCTCCTATGCAGTATTAAAGTTTCCTAATGAAGAAAAAATGGGAAAGAAAGTAGAGGCTGGGCACTGGAGAGAAGGTGAGGCCAAGAGTTTTTGGGTTATCAGAGATTGAGAAAAGTCAAAAGTATTACATTCTTGGCCATGAACCTTGACACCTGGTGAAATATGGGACCCTTGGCAGGAGGAGAAGCCTCTAAAAGCTTTATAATAATTAATTACCAGTAATAGCCCTGGGCTGGCATTGTCTTTTTTCCCTGGAGTGCCTCATCCAACAAGTCTACCCAAGAGACATTTCCAAAATACTCACCCCCACATTTTCCCATACTTTTCATGACATTGAATGTCATATTGCCAAAAACCCTGGGAGGAGAAACAAGAGAATTTATATTGTTATTTTGAAAATATTGAACTCTGCTTCTAATTCAGGAACCAATGATTAGAATCCCTTGAAATCAGACTGGAATATGGTCCATCACTGGCAGTTAGAGGGAAGCTCTTATTCTAAGACATCCAAAGTAAAAATAAATGGGATATTAGTGTTGAGAGCCACAGTTTAGTCAGAAAGATACCTGGCATTTTGCTAGAGGGAATGGTTAAAAGATGACCCTGCTCTGGGATTATGGCAGATCCTACTGCCTCTGGCGCTTGCTACTTTGGAGTTCCCCTTGAGTTCCCACAGGGTTCAGAGAGAATTGGACACCTGGAGTCCTGTGGAGGGAGTGTGTTCCTGGGAAGTGTGTGTAGAGTGCTGGTGAGAGTTCGGGAATAAAGATTTGCTGTTTGAACCTACAAGGCTTTGTGGCGGGTCCGTTAATTTGTGCCCAGCCAGACTGTGGCACATTAGAAAGGGGAATTTAGAGTTCATCTTGAATTTTCTTGAAGTATTGTACATATTTTTTTTAAAGAGAGAGTGAGAGAGGAGAGAGAGAGAGAGAGAGAGAGAGAGAGAGAGAATTTTTTAATATTTATTTTTTAGTTCTCGGCGGACACAACATCTTTGTTGGTATGTGGTGCTGAGGATCGAACCCGGGCCGCACGCATGCCAGGCGAGCGTGCTACTGCATGAGCCACATCTCCAGCCCTTGAAGTATTGTACATATTAAAGAAATTATTCTTTTTTTTTTTTAGACAAGGTATTGCCATGTTTCCTATAATGACCTTGAATTTATGATACTCCTGCCTCAGCCTCCAGAGTGGTTGGGACTACAGGTGTGTGCCACAGTTTCACTAGTTGTCCTTGAGTATGAATATGAAGCAATTCTAGTTTTCTGTATAATTTTCTCATGTGCATGGACTGTTTCTGAAATCCTGCCAACTTTGAATCATTCCCTCCACCTGGATGTGAAAAAATCAAAGCTGAGAGAAAGTGAGTGAGTTTCCCAGGAACATTTGCAAGAACACTTCACTCATTTTTCCCCAGATATTTTTCATTTCTCTCATGAATCTCCCTAGAATACTGGGGAAATTAGGAAATTCAAGGCACCAATGACCTCTAAGTTGACCATGTTGATGTGATTAGTTTAGCTGGCTATTTCACTACTGTGACCCTGACAACAACCATATAGAAAACTAAGATTTACTTGGCTCACAGTTTCAGAGGTCTCAGTTCATACATGGCTTCCTCTGTTGCCATGGTCTGTGGTGAGACAGAATAACATGGCAGAAGAGTGTGACAGAAAAAAGCAGTTCAGGACATAGCTCCAGGAAGCAGACAGAAACTTAACTAACCAGGGACAAAATGTATGCCCTGAAGCCAGGCCCCCAGTGACCCTCCTCTTCCACCAATATCCTAACTGCCTCCAGTTGCCTCCAGTTAATCCTTACTGAGGAAATAGTGTACCGAGTAGATTAAGGCTTTTACAATTCAATCACTTTATTTCTGAACTTTCTTGCAATGCCTTACACATGAGCTGCTGAGGGACACCACGACCATAACAGTGATTCTCATGTATGTTGTGGAGTGAGAAAGACTAAGTAAGGATTGACAAAATGGAGTCACCTTCCAGTTTTCCACCTAAAGATGGAAAAGATGGAGAGATGCCACTCCTACCCATGGGAGTCAACAAATTACGTACTTGCTCTAAATTTTTGCTTCTAACACTTAAAAAGAAATTTTCCTATTGCTATGTTTCAAGGATGATGTTTTCATGATGCACAGGAAGACCCAAATTATGTGGATCTTACAGTCTATCTAGTATACTGTTGATCTGGAAAGTGTGAATAGGAAATAATGCCTTTTCAGCAGGAAGAGCAGAATGGAATTCTCAGGGGATCAGGGGGGTCTATTATTCTCAGGGGGGTCTATAATCCTGCTCAGAATTATAGAATTAGAGTATGATAAACAAGCCTCAGTGTTTGGAAGAAATAATCTGAGCAGAGTGTAGCCTTTTTTTATGGCCTCTGGTTTTGAGTTCATGAATTTCTGTCAGTAGGCAGTCCCTGAGTCAGATTCTAAATGAGTTAATGACAAAGGCTTGATAAAAATTCACATTTCTTGTGTAACATGTTACATTCCATTCAGTTAACTTAAATTTTAATTTTTGAAATCATGTGATTACTGCTCATTTTATATGTGATACTGCCTTTGTTAAAAAACAATACACAGAGGTTCCAACATGGCGGCCAGTGAGCAGGCAGCATTTTCTGTACCTCCGCAGTAACGGGATCAGAGAGACACATAAATACAGTTGCATGGGACCTGCTGAGGAACTTCTAACAATATTCCATTGAAAGGAGACCTGCCGATAACTAGTAAGTCTGTGGGAGGGGTCAGTTTGTCTCAGGCGAGTGAATCTAGGCAACGCGGATCAGGGACACAATCCCACAGGGACACAATTCCGCCGGCCGCGGCCGAATTGCAGTGAACTGCAGCCGCAGGCCTGAGTCTGTGAACTGCCTCTGGCGGTTTGGCGCTGAAAAAACACCCCCTCCCCACCCCCAGCCGGTTCCGAGCAACGAGGATCAGGGACACAATCCAGCCGGCCGCGGCCGAACTGCAGCGAACTGCAGCAAACCTACCAACGGCCGTGGCGGACTGGGCCCCCACAGGCCTGAGTCTGGGAACTGCCTCTGGCGGTTTGGCGATGCAAACAACACCCCCACCCCACCCCCAGCCGGTTCGGAGCAACGCGGATCAGGGACACAATCCAGCCGGCCGTGGCCGAACTGCAGCGAAATGCAGCAAATGTACCAACGGCCGCGGCGGACTGGGCCCCCCCCCCCCCCGCAGGCCTGAGTCTGTGAACTGCCTCTGGCGGTTTGGCACTGCAAACAACACCCCCACCCCACTCCCAGCCAGGAACAAAGTGGATCAGGGACACATTCCAGCCGGCCGCTGCCAAACTGCAGCGAACTGCAGCGAACATACAAATGGCTGCGGCCGGACTGGGCCCGCAGGCCTGAGTCTGTGAACTGCCTCTGGCGGTTTGGCGCTACAAACAACACCCCCACCCCCCCATCTCACCCCCAGCCGGTTCGGAGCTGCAAACCACACGACCCCCCACCCCCACCCCCACCCCGCTCCTGTGAATAACTCCTGCCCACTGGGCTCTGCAAAGGGCCCCGACCACACGGCAAACGGACAAATAGTCCCGACCACTGGGCACTTCGAACAGCCCTGCCCGCACAGGGGAATCAGGAGTGGCGAGGGACCCACCGCACGGAACTCCCAGCTACGGATCCCACCAGAGGTAACATCTGAGGTCTCTTGCACCAGTTTCCGGGGGCGTGACTACCAGAGGGCAAGCAAATTCACCGCGGGTCCTCAACCCCAAGCCCTACAAACTTAGGATTCCAGGGAATGGGAAACAGGGAGAGCGTGCCCAGGTGGCCATGAAAACAGGGCACACAGGAGCAGCAGACCTGGCGTGTAGCCAGTATTGTGGTGAGCGTTACCAGTGAGCAGACCCGCCCAGTCCGGGAGGAAAAGCTGCTGCACAGTGACAGGCTCCCGCCTACTAAGAAGAGAAGCTTAGCCTGGTGGGCACAGCTTCACCTAATGGAAGAATAGTGAATCGGAATCTAAGACTGCATTTATTAATTTTTTTTTTTTTTTTTTGGTGGATGTTGTGGTTGGGTTTTTTTTGTTGTTGTTGTTGCTGTTTTTTTTTAAAAAAAGTGTTTTTAAAATTCATTTTATTTTATTTTATTTTATTTTTTAATTTTAATCCTCATCTCTATTATTACTATTGTTATTTGTTTTAATTCTTTTAAATCTTCATTTTTTTCTTTCTCTTTCTTCTCTTCCTCTGTCTTTCCATTTCTTTTCAATTCTCTTATTCCCCCTTCCTGGAATTCTACCTGGTTACTCTCATTCTCTTTGGTGATTTCTTCCCTTCCTTGCTAATACCTTTCCTCCAAAGCATCAAATAAATTTATAGGAGTAGACAGTAACTCAACAGTCAAACAGAACAAAAAGCAAAATGATCAGTATGAAAAAGCAAGGAAGAAAAGGAGTACAAACAACACAGGACAGCCCAAATATTCAGAACGACATAGAGTCATCAGAAAAGTGGTCATATAAAGAACTCAGGGAACACCTTAGACAGATGGAATGGAACCTTAAAGAGGACACAAGACAGCAAATTCAAGCAGCGAAAGAACACATTGAGAAGGAATTACATAAAATGATAAAAGAAGAAGTTAAGCATCTATATCAGGAGATAGAGACTATAAAAAAGAATCATACAGTAATCTTAGAAATGAAGGAAATTATAAACCAAATTAAAATCTCATATGAGAGTATCACTAATAGAGTGGAGCAACTAGAAGCCAGAACGTCTGATAATGAAGACAAAATATATCAACTTGAAAAGAGTCTAGCCAACTCAGATAGGATGGTTAAAAATCATGAGAGAAACATACAAGAGATATGCGATAATATAAAAAAACCAAATTTAAGAGTCATTGGGATAGAGGAAGGGATAGAAATTGAAACCAGGGGAATGAGTAATTTACTAAATGAAATAATTACAGAAAAATTTCCAGAAATAAAAAAGGAAACAGATATACAAATTGTAGATGCATACAGGACACCGAGCATACAAAATCACAGTAGACCAACGCCAAGACACATTGTTATGAAGATATCCAATATACAGAACAAAGAGAGAATATTAAAAGCTACAAGAGAAAGGAGACAGATTACATTCAGGGGTAAACCAATAAGGTTAACAACGGATTTTTCAACATAGACGCTGAAAGCAAGAAGATCCTGGAACAACGTATTCCAAACACTGAAAGACAATGGATGCCAACCAAGAATCCTGTATCCAGCAAAATTAAGCTTCAGGTACGACAACGAAATAAAAATCTTTCACGATAAACAAAAACTAAAAGAATTTGCAGCCAGAAAACCAGCATTGCAAAGCATCTTGAGCAAAACACTCCACGAGGAAGAAATGAAAAACAATAACCAAAGCCAACAGTGGGAAGTACCTCAGTAAAGACAGACAGGGGGGAAAGCAAATCATGGAGAAACAAACTAAATTGAAAAAAAAAGAGATAAATAATCAAACATGGCTGGAAGAACAAACCATATATCAATAGTAACTCTAAACATTAATGGTTTAAACACTCCAATAAAGCGACATAGGCTGGTAACATGGATTAAAAAAACAAATTCAACAATATGCTGCCTCCAGGAGACTCACCTAACTGGAAAAGACATACACAGGCTGAAGGTGAAAGGTCGGGAAAAAATATATCACGCACACGGTCCTCGCAAGCAAGCAGGTGTGGCCATCCTCATAGCGAATAAAATCGACTTCAAGACTAAATTAATCCAAAGGGATAAGGAAGGACATTATATTCTGTTAAAAGGAACCATTAAACAACAAGATATAACAATTATCAATATTTATGCACCTAATAATGGTGCTGTGAAGTTCATAAAACAAATTCTCCTCAAGTTCAAGAATCAAATAGACCACAACACAATAATTATGGGCGACTTCAACACACCTCTCTCACCATTGGACAGATCCTCCAAACAAAAGTTGAATAAAGAAACTATAGAACTCAATACCACAATCAATAACCTAGACTTAACTGACATATATAGAATATATCAACCATCATCAAGAGGATATACTTTTTTCTCAGCAGCACATGGATCCTTCTCAAAAATAGACCATATATTATGCCATAGGGCAACCCTCAGTAAATATAAAGGGGTGGAGATAATACCATGCATTTTATCTGATCATAATGGAATGAAACTGGAAATCAATGATAAAAGAAGGAAGGGAAAATTCAATATCACATGGAAAATGAACAATATGTTACTGAACGATCAAAGGGTTACAGAAGACATAAAGGAGGAAATCAAAAAATTCTTAGAGATAAATGAAAATACAGACACAACCTATCGGAATCTATGGGACACAATGAAAGCAGTTTTAAGAGGGAAATTCATCGCCTGGAGGTCATTCCTCAAAAAAAGGAAAAACCAACAAATAAATGAGCTCACACTTCATCTCAAAGCCCTAGAAAAGGAAGAGCAAAACAATAGCAAATGTAGCAGAAAGCAAGAAATAATTAAAATCAGAGTGGAAATCAACGAAATTGAAACAAAAGAAACTATTGAAAAAATTAACAAAACTAAAAGTTGGTTCTTTGAAAAAATAAACAAGATTGACAGACCCTTAGCCATGCTAATGAAGAGAAGAAGAGAGAGAAATCAAATTACTAACATAAGGGATGAAAAAGGCAATATCACAACAGATGCTACAGAAATACAGAAGACAATTAGAAATTATTTTGAAAACCTATACTCCAATAAAATAGAGGATAGTGAAGACATCGATAAATTCCTTAAGACATACGATTTGCCCAGACTGAGTCAGGAGGACACACACAATTTGAACAGACCAATATCAATGGATGAAATTGAAGAAGAAATCAAAAGATTACCAACCAAGAAAAGCCCAGGACCGGATGGGTATACAGCGGAGTTTTACAAAACCTTTAAAGAAGAATTAATACCAATACTTTTCAAGTTATTCAGGAAATAGAAAAAGAGGGAGAACTTCCAAATTCATTCTATGAGGCCAACATCACATTGATTCCGAAGCCAGACAAAGACACATCAAAGAAAGAAAACTACAGACCAATATCTCTGATGAACCTAGATGCAAAAATCCTCAATAAAATTCTGGCGAATCGGATACAAAGGCACATCAAAAAAATTGTGCACCATGATCAAGTAGGATTCATCCCTGGGATGCAAGGATGGTTCAATATATGGAAATCAATAAATATTATTCACCATATCAATAGACTTAAAAATAAGAACCATATGATCATCTCGATAGACGCAGAAAAAGCATTCGACAAAATACAGCATCCCTTTATGTTCAAAACATTAGAAAAACTAGGGATAACAGGAACTTACCTTGACATTGTAAAAGCTATCTATGCTAAGCCCCAGGCTAGCATCATTCTGAATGGAGAAAAATTGAAGGCATTCCCTCTAAAATCTGGAACAAGGCAGGGATGTCCTCTATCACCACTTCTATTCAATATAGTTCTCGAAACACTGGCCAGAGCAATTAGACAAACGAAAGAAATTAAAGGCATAAAAATTGGAAAAGAAGAGCTTAAATTATCACTATTTGCGGATGACATGATTATATATCTAGAAGACCCAAAAGGGTCTACAAAAAAACTACTAGAACTAATAAATGAATTCAGCAAAGTGGCAGGATATAAAATCAACACACACAAATCAAAGGCATTTCTGTATATCAGCGACAAAACTTCTGAAATGGAAATAAGGGAAAACACTCCATTCACGTTATCCTCAAAAAAAATAAAATACTTGGGAATCAACCTAACAAAATAGGTGAAAGATTTATACAATGAAAACTACAGAACTCTAAAAAGAGAAGTAGAAGAAGATCTTAGGAGATGGAAAAATATACCCTGTTCATGGATAAGCAGAACTAACATCATCAAAATGGCGATATTACCAAAAGTTCTCTATAGGTTTAATGCAATGCCAATCAAAATCCCAATGGTATTGCTTGTACAAATAGACAAAGCAATCATGAAATTCATATGGAAAAATAAAAGACCCAGAATAGCAAAAGCAATTTTAAGCAGGAAGTGTGAATCAGGTGGTATAGCAATACCAGACTTCAAACTATATTACAGAGCAATAGTAACAAAAACAGCATGGTACTGGTACCAGAACAGGCGGGTGGACCAATGGTATAGAATAGAGGACACAGAGACTAATCCACAAAGTTACAACTATCTTATATTTGATAAAGGGGCTAAAAGCATGCAATGGAGGAAGGATAGCATCTTCAACAAATGGTGTTGGGAAAACTGGAAATCCATATGGAACAAAATGAAACTGAATCCCCTCCTCTCACCATGCACAAAAGTTAACTCAAAATGGATCAAGGACCTGGATATCAAATCAGAGACTCTGCATATGATAGAAGAAAAAGTTGGTTCTGATCTACATATTGTGGGGTCGGGCTCCAAATTCCTTAACAGGACACCCATAGCACAAGAGTTAATGGCAAGAATCAACAATTGGGACTTACTTAAACTAAAAAGTTTTTTCACAGCAAGAGAAACAATAAGAGAAGTAAATAGGGAGCCTACATCATGGGAACAAATATTTACCCCTCACACTTCAGATAGAGCCCTAATATCCAGAGTATACAAAGAACTCAAAAAATTAGACAATAAGACAACAAATAACCCAATCAACAAATGGGCCAATGACCTGAACAGACACTTCTCAGAGGAGGACATACAATCAATCAACAAGTACATGAAAAAATGCTCACCTTCTCTAGCAGTCAGAGAAATGCAAATCAAAATCACCCTAAGATACCATCTCACTCCAGTAAGATTGGCAGCCATTAGGAAGTCAAACAACAACAAGTGCTGGCGAGGATGTAGGGAAAAGGGTACTCTTGTACATTGCTGGTGGGACTGCAAATTGGTTCGACCAATTTGGAAAGCAGTATGGAGATTCCTGGGAAAGCTGGGAATGGAACCAACATTTGATCCAGCTATTGCCCTTCTAGGACTATTCCCTGAAGACCTTAAAAGAGTGTACTACAGGGATACTGCCACATCGATGTTCACAGCAGCACAATTCACAATAGCTAGACTGTGGAACCAACCCAGATGCCCTTCAATGGATGAATGGATTAAAAAAATGTGGCATTTATACACCATGGAGTATTATTCTGCATTAAAAAATGACAAAATCATGGAATTCGCAGGGAAATGGATGGCACTAGAACAGATTATGCTTAGTGAAGCTAGCCAATCCCTAAAAAACAAATACCAGATGTCTTCTTTGATATAATGAGAGCAACTAAGAATAGAGTAGGGAGGAAGAGCAGGAAGAAAATATTAACATTAAACAGAGACACGAGGTGGGAGGGAAAGGGAGAGAAAAGGGGAATTGCATGGAAATGGAAAGAGACTCTCATTGTTATAAAAAACTACATATAAGAGGTTGTGAGGGGAAAGGGGGAAAAAAAACAAGGAGAGAAGCGAATTACAGTAGACGGGATAAAAGAGAAATGGGGGGGAGGGGGATAGTAGAGGATAGGAAAGATAGCAGAATACAACAGTTACTAGTTTGGCATTATGTAAAAATGTGTATGTGTAACCGATGTGATTCTGCAATCTGTATTTGGGGTAAAAATGGGAGTTCATAACTCACTTGAAACTAATGTTTGAAATATGATATGTCAAGAGCCTTGTAATGATTTGAACAACCAATAAAAAAAAGAAAAAAAAAGAAATTCAAATAGACAAAAAAAAACAGTACACATCTTTTGTTTAATTATGTGAAATCCATAGACAAGGGCTACCTTATCTCATTCATACTTATTTGTTGCTAAGACTCACTGCTAGGGTGCTATCTTTGAATGATAACAAGAAATACATAATGCTGTCATTTCATCTGTTAAATCCTCCAAATATGTCACAGGAAGTAAAACTTGGGTGAAGCCATGGAAATAACCACAGGGTATTTGCACATTCAAAAATTAAGTATGTGCAAATTATCAACTTATGAATGCTTGGGGTACTTTAGAAACTGTAGTTTCATTTTTTATTTACAACGGGACTCATGAGACCTTGCAAAGAATAGGAATGTTTGAAGGTGTTTACCATGCCCTCTTTCACAGACTTTTTGCTCAAATACTAAGCACAATATAATCTTCCTGGAAATATGCACCCAGGAAGTTAAACATCTTTTTTATGATGAATTCAAAGTCTGAACAACATCATGAAGATCAAATGCAGATGTACCAGAGATCCGAGCTGTTCTACTGAGGCTCTTGAAGATTTGACTTCAGAGCTCCAGGGAAAACCTAACCATTCTCCAGAAGGGGCCTGAACATTGTTTCTCAAAGGATAAAAACTACTACATTTCTCCTGAAGATGGACATTTTTACTGATGGCACTAAACTGGCATTTGTACTCAGGAGAAAAAATAGAGGGAGCTCAAGCACACTCACCTTGTGGTAGTACAGAAGAGTTCCAAATAAAGGCAGAGGTGTTGGCCCAGGTATTCCCAGCTTCTTAAATAGCCCATGAGAATAGGTTCCATATCTACAAAGTGAAATAGAAAGCCAGGTCACCCTGATTGTCATTCTATAGATAAGGGCCTGACCAGTCTCTGACTCAGAAACTGGACCAGGCAATGAGATAGGTAACATGTAGGTGATACATAACAACAAAAACTCTAATGGCACATTCTGTTTTCCAACACCACTTAGAGATAACTTCCTGTCACAAGAGGCACAATGATTAGGTAAAAGAACTTGAGTCTTCATGGCCCCAATAATTGGGTTTGTTCTTAATAAACATTCCCAGCCTTGAATATGCCTGAGAAGTTCAGGCTGGCATTCTGCCAGGGCATCACAGTTGCTATGGGTATTTGGTATGTTAACCTTTTCTTAACCTAGAGATTCCTAGTAAAAAAAGGGCCAATGCTTTGACATGACTTTTATTATGAGATTTTTGGTAACCAAATCCGTTCAATCACAGAGTATCCACTGAGAACCTATGGTAACATTGTTTCTTGCAATTTGGACATAAACCTTTCATACGTTTCCTTCTTTCTATGCCATGTCTCTGGTTCAGCATTCAGCCCTTCTTTAAATTTAACTTTACATGGATATTTGGTAGCAGTCATAGTATACTTATTTCTGTTGAATGACAAATGTGACATTTAAGAAAACTGGGACTTCCACTGGCTTCATACCAATGTGAGCCATGTTGAGTGTCACCCAAGTCCATTGTCGGACAATCTAAGTGACTTGAGCAAGAAGGAAGGCTGAGTTCCCTTATACTCTTAGTGCTTCTGTGAGGAACAAATGACTGAGGAATCATCTCCAGGCCATTCCTCCTCTCATTGAGTATGATCCTCCAACTGGTGATGCTCAGATGGCAGCACAGAGTCAGGTGTGCTTATGTTTACCAAGGCAGTCAATCACAAAACAGTTTTGTTTATTGCCTCTGCACATCAACTCTCCTTGTATGAAAACCCACAAAGGCTGGTGCTTCCTTGGGCTGGCCAACCTGCAACACAGATGTGTCATGTTCACAGCCCCATGCCTGGGGGTTCTGGATCCTAAAATCTTCGCCCCCATAAGCATTGATAATAGATGAAATACTAGATAAAGAAAAAATGGTGAACAAGAGATTCCTGGCAGCTACTTCAATCATGAAACAACCAGTTTTGTAAAGATTTCCCCATAGTAATACAGAGGATAAAAGTGTGTCATGTTTAAATAGCTCAACATTCCCAGCAATTCCTTTTAGCTACATGGAAGGTGACCTTCCAAATTTCAGTTACAGTCCTGATGACACAGCAGACAATATGCAACATAAAGTAAGAACCCATAATGTGTTCCAGACAGTTGAATAAGAACTTTCTGCTTCTTCTTTGGAGGAGAATGGTTAAGGCAGTATAGTTTTCACATACTCTGTACAAATCCTGTCATTACATACAGTAAAATTAAACTACATTGATTCACTAGAAAATTTCTACAGAGAGAGGATTATATTGCCACAATACCCCTGAATTAGTACCTTTTCTTTCAGAGAATAAAAGCCAGATCTATATTTTCATTTTTTCATGATATTTTGATTCCTTATTTTAAGAGTGAAATTGAGGCAAATGTCAAATGTGACCTGTGTGGAATCTCTCCTACTAGAATCAAAATAACCTCTTTCCCTCTGTTTCATGATGTTATTAGTAAAAGCAATTTCCCTACTAGATGATATTCATTCATGCATTCATGTTGGAGTGTAGAGGGAAAAAATAAAGCAAAATTGGCTTTGTGATGTTGTTCAGGCCGCTAGAAGATTTCATATTGAGACAAAATAAGTCTCTTTATGATGCTAATATCTCAGAGAGATGAAAATAAACAAAAGGAAAGAATAAAACTTCTTAAAATTTCTGTCAGGTATTCTCTGTTCTAGACACTTATCATTTGGAAGGAAAAAGTTCTGTGAATTTCAGGGTGAAATAATTGAGTTTTACAAGGGAGGGAAGTGCCAGGAGAAAAAAAGAGGGAATTGTGCAGTCAACCTTCAGGGAGTCTGAGGGGAAATTGGTGTGTTGTACAGAGGGTGCTGGGGGCAAGAAGGGGCAGGAGTCATCACATGCACAGGGAATAGTCCTCTTGTATGTCTTCTGCAATAGGCAGAAAAACAAGAAGACAAAGAGACAAAATCCAAGTAAACTGGTTTTCCCCAGAATTCCCTAAGCTTGAAAGGGAGTGAGGTTCCCACTGCATGTGATAATAGTTATTAATTATCTGTATATCCTGAATTCTGATTTATTCCTCTAGGTTCAAACGCAGAGCCAATCAGATAACCCTCAGAAACAAATCTCAACACCAATTGCCCTATCCACAGGAACTCACCATTTTTCTTTAGCAGTTCTGTCTTCTGAATTGTTGTTTCTACTGTGTGGGATTTTTTAGACAAAATGTGTCAAGTTGTAATTCAGTGAGGCCAATTTATGTGCTAGAAAAGGAGATAGGGCTAGGCATGCTCAATAGGAACTTTTTAAGTGTTTATAGAAATTTCAATTCCATGATCTCTTTTGATTTTTCAAATAGACAAGGGAAAGAGGAATATGATTAGGTCCCCACCTCTAGGGTTACAGAGGAGAGGAGGCTGGGCAGCTACTCACAGATATAGGAGCACCAGACAGATAGCCAGGAGGACCCAGGTCTCTATGGAAGAATTGGGAATCAGGTCCATCACCACTTTTCTTCAGCAGTTCTGTCTTCTGAATTGTTTTATTCTGCTATGTGGGCTTTTTTGCCAAAATGTGTCAAGCTGCAATTCAGTGAGGCCAATTTATGTGCTAGGAAAGGAGGTGGGGCCAGGCATGCAGCCAGTGGAAAGGCCACCTATGCATCTCCTGGAATTGGAGGGGTCAGGTGTCCTCTTTGCAGTTGGCAAAGAATCATGCACTCTCCTCCTTTGATCTTTTAAACCATTGACTTAAACAAACTTCCTTTGGTAATTTCATTAACTTTGAGGCCAACAGCTGTCCAATGGGTAACTAAAAGAAGAATAAATCTTGGTATTCTGCTTCATTAGGTATCCTTTACTAACCTAATATTTGTGACTACACAGCTTTGCACAAGACATGTTAATCATTTAAGGAGTGTTTATCTAAAAACTAGCAAAATAAGAATGTTTAGTCCCAAATATAGCTAATCTCATACCACCTTGGAGATTGAGGCAAGATTGAATGGACATTTTATTGTCAGCTTTAGGGGTTTTGTTTTGTTTTGTTTGTTTGTTTGGTGCTGAGGATGGAACCCAGGGCCTTGTGCATGCAAGACAAGCACTCTACCAACTGAGCTCTAGCCCCAGCCCTGATCCTCAGCTTTTACAGTAGCTTTTCTTCAGAGCCCCAGAGTGGTGCCTAGAATTTCTCATTCATTTTTCAATTCCTTCCAGGAATGGTAGAGCCTTGTAGACAGATCACTATGAGGAGAGTGTTCCCTCAACAAACGGAATCATATCATGACATCTACATTGCCTTTCTAGTATCCAAGGTCTGGTAGATGAACACCCTGATAAGTAAGTAAAAATTTACCCCTTTCAAGTGATTAGGACTTCTCAGGTGCTAGGTCACAGTGCTAGAACTGAGATAGTGATCCATGAGACTACAGTTTGGGCAAGATTGCTTAACAATGCTTACTTCTTCCCCACTGCCCTAATTCTTATTCTATTAAATCCTTCAGGTCAGGTCAGCACCCTGAAGACATGCCTAAAAATATGTCTTCCTGGGGTGGCTACAATAATTAAAGTTCTTTACTTGCATTATAGAATTACCCTTTGGGTTTGATTTTTGGGGTGAATAGCAAGATCTAGATTTTGCATCTGGCCTGGAACTTCTGTAGTATGCTTAGTTCATATTTGGTAGAAAAATCAATATATCACTGTGTTATCAATAATGTCAATGTTATTTAATATTTGATATTTGAACTCAAGCAAAGCCATTAGCATTTAATTTTCTTAATTGTTCATGGCACCATAGCTGCTGACATGAGAATACATGAGACCTTCATCAAAACAAGCTACATCCATAAATCTTTGGCTATACAGGTTCCTGCACCTAGAATGTTTTTGTGCCTCACAAATCACTTCAGCTTACCCTTTAAAACCCAGCTCCACCAGCACCTATTTTGGTATAGTCTTTCCTAATTTATCTTGAGCAGTAGGACAACTTATTCCTTGCTGTGATATCCAAGACTCTGGAAGCTGAGGAAGGAGGATTGCAAGTTTAAAACCAGTCTCAGAAATTAATTGAGGTTCTATGACACTTAGATAGACCCTCTCTCAAAATAAAATATAAAAAGGGAAGGATAATAGAATGAATCAGACAGTATTACTTTATGTGCATATATGATTACACAATCCAGGAAAATCTATATCATGTACAACCAAGAGATTCATTCTACTATGCTTCCTTCTCATAAACCCACTTTGTTCCCTTCACATACTTCTACTTATTCATGTCAACACCCCGCTTTATTGTGAATTAGCATCAAGATATCATAGAAAACATTTAACATTTGGTTTGGGGGGATTGTCTTATTTTGCTTAACATAATATACTCCAGCTTCATCCATTTACCAGTAAATGCCATTTTATTCTCCTTTAAGGCTGAGCCATATTTCATTGTATATATATATATACACATTATCTTTATATATATATATATATATATACATTATATATATATTATCTTTATATATATATATATATATATATATATTTATATATTTATATGTTAAAGGACACCTACGTTTGTTCCATAGTTTAAGTATAAAGCTCTGCTCAAGTACTTGGTTATATAGAAACTCAGCCCCAGATACCTGATATGCTGATTTGAGAGGGGCACACATGAACAGGCAATTGTAGGATGCCAAATAAAGTAATCATAGAGGTATGAGAAAAATCATTCTTATCAATTTTAAAGGTGAAGCTTCTTTCTTGGCATGGAACTGTCCATTCTCTTGTGCATCGTCAGCCCACATAATATCTCTTTTGAGAAGCCTGTTATTACTTCCACTAGCAAATAAATTGTTCATGGTGTTGGCTTTTGTTTTACATTCGAAACTCACAGGTCATAATCTTAAGTATGCAAAAAGAAAAAAAAATGGAATGAAAGAAAAAAAATAAAGATGATTTTTTTAACTCAGCTCTCAAATGCTCTTTCTTTTAAATAAGGACTATTTTCATCTGGCCAACTTTGGGAGGCAGACAGTATCTAAGCTTTGTGGCAGGGAGAGGGAATAGCCAAGTATTCTGGGCCTTGTGTTTGGAGTGATGTGAAGAATATCAGGTCCAGGAACACATCCTCTTGGATTGAAGGAAGAATGTTCCTCACCCCATAGTCACTGCAGGTAGAATGAGATGTATGCCCACTGTATTCAGGACCTGTGTCAAGCATTACACATGACCTATCCAGAAACTTGGCTTTCATGAATTTTAACCTTTGTTGGGGGAATGAAACATTAAACAGCAAGAAGAAAAAAATCCCACACATATATATTTTGAATTATAAATTTGAATGAGTTCTGTGAAGTAAAAGAATACTTTACTGAAACTTGTAGCAGGATTTGACTCACTTATTCTTTCCTTTCTTAAACTCACTCCTTTTTCAAAATAAAAATAAAAACAGCAGAATCAACGGAACTGAAGAGAAGGGAAGAACACACGTTGGATGTGCCTAGACTTCTTTCCTCATGTATGTGATGGATATTGCCTAGAATTGACTTAAGATGTCCACGGGTCTTGTTATCTGAATCACAGGACTTGCTCAGGACTGCCTGCATCTCTCAGGATTGATATGAAACACACCCCTTCCTCATTATTCTACTTATTTTGTATATTAAAGTCCACAAGTTTCTGCAGTCCAGTCAGAAACCAAGAGATCCTATGATCATGATTCACAAAGGTAGAATAGGCAGGATCTCAAAGAACACACACCTGCTATGGAAGCTATGAGCCCTAAAGTCTACAGAGGTTTCTCAACTGAGAGTGCAGAGAGAGAGGTACACCACACCTCCACACACCCCTTACCTCACAAAAAACTAGCTAGTGTTTATTTTTTTACTCTTTAAAGTTTTATTTGGGATTTTTCGATATATGTGACAGAAGAGTGTATTTTGACATTATACATACGTGGAGTATATTTTATTCAAATTAGGATACCATTTTTGGGGTTTAAATGATGTGGAATGTTACTGGTCATGCATTAATATATGAACATAGGAAAGTGAAGTCCAATTTTTTCTACTTTCTTTTCTAATATTTTGTTGTTGTTGTTGTTGTTGTTGTAAGCACTTCTCCTTAATTAACTGGCACAACCCATCCAACAATTCTATGAGATATGTATGCCTATAATTATCATTTTATGAAAGAACAACTAAGCCTCAGAAATTTTAACTCACCATATACAATATGGAAATGGTAGGAGACCTTCAGTGATACACAAAATTATAAGAGGTTATGAGGGGCAAGGGGGAGGGGGAAAAAAAGGGGAGAGAATTGTACAACAGCAGAGGAGGTAGAGAGGGAAGATGGGAGGGGAGGGCAGGGGAGGGGGGATAGTAGGGGATAGGAAAGGTAGCAGAATACAACAGTCACTAATATGCCATTATGTAAAAATGTGAGTATATAACAGAAGTGAGTCTGCATTATGTATTTGGGGAGTTCAAAACCCAATTGAGTCAAATGTATGAAAGATGATATATCATGAGCTCTGTAATGTTTTGAGCAATCAATAAAAAAAATGGAAAAAAAACTGACAATCCACTGGCTTATGTAAGCTCTTCTTTTCAACAATTTCACCAAGAGTTTTGGATTGACCATAAAACAGATATTCCTTATAACCCTCAAGGTCAAGTCATTGTAGAATGAGCTCATTTATATATTAAGCTACAATTACAAAACCTAAAAGGGAGATATAGACTATGACTCCCTAACATCACCTCAATAATGCTCTATTTGTTTTAAATTTTCTAAATTATGACTCAGAAGGTCACACTGCACTGAGTGACACATGTCTTCCCACAGCAAAAGGCCCTTTAGCACTCACAGACTGATCAATGAAAAAAACAAGACCCAGTGATTATGTGGGGCAGAGGTCATGCTTGTATCTTTCCAGAAGGTGCTTTTTGTCCTATTTGGGTACCTGAACACACCATCAGGCATGGAGGACTTAGAGCCTAGATTCAAATGATTGAAGATTGACCCAGAGAAGCCTTCTCTCAAAAGTTAGAAAACACAATATTGTGTCCATCTACAACTAAAAACAATTAAAAAAAGAACTCGAAAGAAATGATGAAGAGGGACCCTGAGAAACCAAACAAGAAAGCTAATCTCATGGAAGGACCTGAAGAAATTGACACTATGGGTTACAAGAATGATTTGACAGCAAGGGAAAGCTAAAACTCCAATGGTGATGCTTGCTGCAGTAACAGCTCTATTGAGCTGTTGGGTAAAAGGTAATCAGAGAAAAACTTATTGTACATATTTTCCAGATCCACCTTTAGTACACCCAGCTTTGTGGAATGGAGAATTCATCCCAGTATTTACTAATGACTCACATATGATGGAAGGACTTACAGACACTCATATTACTTTCAATGATGTGACAGGATTTAATTATTCTGGCTATGTTATGTTGGTTCCATGTTAAACGTGCTGGCTGTCTAAAAGTGTTATTTGAGGGAAAGACAACAATTAAGAGACTTAGACCAACTAATTGTACTGTTAATGGAGACTTAAAATCTTATATTAGATGAGTTATTAAAATGGGACTTTCCCATAACAAACCAGTCATCTCAGTAGAACATCCATGAATAATATCTCAGTGTCCTAACCATTCTGCAATAGAAATTGGCACTCTTCCTAAGTGGATAGATTGTATAAATACTTTTCCACTACAACATAAAGTGTCTAAAGATAGTGGGTATATTTTGTACTGGTCTCCTAAAATGGACAAAAGACAGTTATACAAGAGTACTGCCAACTCCTGGGGGATTTGTTAGCAACATCTTGACTTTCAGCAAAGGTATCCTTCAGAAAAATGTTTGGTACTTAATTACTGCCTCAGAATTCTTACATTTTACTTGCAAGCCTTTACCAGACTTTGTAAGCAAGAACTGTAAGGAAGGTTCTTTCTATGGCTTATGAGCCTGTGTTTAATCTCCTTATGTCTTAATTACTGGAACGTAAAAATTAAATGGAAAGATTATAGATATCTTGTAACATGTAGTAAATGTAATTTAACTGTATCACCAGATATAATAGAGGACAAGGAATGCTGATACTCCATCAGCCCTATTTTGTCTTATTACCAGCTAATATTTCAGAGCCATGGTACACTGAAGCTGGTTTTCAAGTCTTACAACAAATACATGCCCAGCTAGTGAGATCTAAATGTGCTTATAATAATGGGAGTTGTTGCCTTGGTTTCTTTTATTGCTTCAATGGTCACAGCTTCAGTGGCCTATCTCAAAATATTCAACATGCAAATTTTCTTAATAATTTAGCTCAGAATACTTCCAAGTCTCTTCATAATCAAATAAATATTGATGAAAGAATTGAGACTAAGCTAAATGCTTTAGAGGCTACTGTCATAAATATTAGTAATAAAATTTCAGCTTTGAAATTCAAGGAAAGACTTAAATGTCATGCTAGCCAAATAGAATGCTTCCCAATGGGATTGGAAGAAACTTAGAAACCATTTGTTGGGTATTTTGCAAAATAATAGTAACAGCTTAGATCTTTTGAAGCTCCATCATTATATTCAGGATGTAAAAATAAGTAAAATTGATTTTTCAGATCCTACTTTTTAGCTTATCAAATAACCCTGGAAACATACTTAAACATTCTGCATGTTATATTTTTGTATTGTTCTCTTTGCTACTAATTCTCTCTATTAATTCTCTATTGTAATACTAGGATGGTGAGCCTTCATAATAAGGATCCAGGGATTCAAAAAAGTGACCCATCGCCTGCTTTTTCAGAGAAAAAGTGGGAATATGAGGGGGGCTGAATGACTAGCATTCTCCTTATTGTGATTGAAAGAGGTTTTGTCAGTTACTTTTGTAGGGACCTAGATATTGCCTGAATTCTTGAAGTAGCCAAATGTGTCTTCATGCATAGGTGTTCCTTCCCACAGCCTCAGGGGTCGAATTTCTCACCTGTAACCCTGCCCCTCTTGACCTTTTTTGAATGAAACTTTTAAAGAATGAGGGTCCCCCCCCAATAAAACCTCACTTCTGAACAGACGAGCTCTCTCTCTCTTGCCAGCCTCTGGTGACTTTCCTCACTCTCACATTTGGGGAGCTTGAGGCCGAGAGCAGAGGAGCCATCCTGAAGCTTGATTCAAAGGTACAGTGTGTGTCTGTGTTTTATCTGGTGTCCCAGGAAATTCCCATGAGTATCCTTAAGTTTAGCTGCCCACACTGGTTGTGGGTGGCAGTATGTGACTAAGATTCTGTAACATAATCCAGAATGCGCATGTGCGTGCGCGCACACACACACACACACACACACACACACACACACACACACAATTGGATGCTAAGCTCCTGTTCTTAAACTCTGACTCATAAAATGAGCAACAAACCTAAGCAAACCACATAAAACACACACATGCTCATACACATAAAAACCCCATATATACAGACTCAGACACACACACACACACACACACACACACACACTCACACATACACACACATAATATACACACATATACATACACATACATACACATTTTTTTTTTACTGAGAGGAGACATAAATTTTAGTCCTTAATAAAATCTAGAAATTTTGGAATTTCAGAGTGATCATGATCATGAAGGCAGATTTTAGATTTCTTTCGTTTTGAAAAAAAGTATATTTCAATAATTTTAGCTGCTAGATCTTTAGAGACAGAAATATTTTTTTCTACAATTTGTTTTCTTGGATCAAAAGTTCCTTATCACTATGAACACATTATCCCATGTTTCTGGCATCACATTTGGTCTTCACTCCTCATTTCCCCAGGGACTCAGGATAAATAAAATATCATCCTGGTTTCTACATCCTATGGCTTCATCCTGCACAGTGTAAGAGAAATTCTTTTGCCACTTGCAGCTTCCACCTCACTGTGGCCTCTCTCTGGTTTGGTGCCTGCATCTTCTCATATGTGAAGTCCAGGTCCCAGTGCACTCCACTGTAATACAACGTTGGTATATTACTCCCACTCTGAATCATCTGTTTTATTTATTTTTATTTTAACTTGTTATATATGACAGAAGAATGAGTTGCAATTCATAGTACACATGTAAAGCACATTTTTTCATATCTCTGGTTTTATAGAAAGTATATTTACACCATTAGTGTCTTCACATATGTACTTAAGGTAATGATATCCACCTCATTCCACCATCTTTTTATTCCTCCATGCTCCCTCCTTAGCACTCCCACCCCTTTATTCTATCTAGAGTTTGTCTAAATCCTCCCATGCTCCCCCCAAACCCAATTATGACTCACCCTCTTTATATCAGAGAAAACATTTGACATTTGTTTTTCTGGGATTGGCAAACTATACTGAGCATTATCTTCTCAAACTCTATACATTTATCTGAAATATTATGATTTTATTCTCTTTTATTGCTGACTAATATTCCATTGTGTATATATTTATCACATTTTCTTTATCCATTCATCTACAAAATGCATCTATGTTGGTTCCACAGTTTGGCTATTGTGAGTTGTGCTGCTATACACTTTGATGTGGCTGTGTCACTCAAGTATGCTGTTTTTAAGTCCCTTGGGTATAGACCAAGGAGAGGGATAGCTGGGTCAAATGATGATTACATTCCCATATTTCTAAGGAATCTCCATACTATTGTTTATATTGGCTGCACCAATTTACAGTCCTATAAGCAATGTATGAGTGTACCTTTTTCCCCACATCCTCACCAACACTTATTGTTGTTTGTATTCATAATAGCTGCATTCTGATGGAGTGAGATGAATTCTTAGAATAGCTTTGATTTGTATTTCTCTAATTGCTAGGCATGTTGAACATTTTTTATATATTTGTTTGTTGATTATGAATCATCTTCTGAGAGGTGTCTCTTCAGTTCCTTGGCCCATTTGTTGATTGAGATATTAGATTTTTTGGTGTTTAGCTTTTTGAGTTTTGTATGTACCCTAGAGATTAATGCTTTATCTGATGTGTGAGGGGTAAAACGTTGCTACCAAGATGTAGGCTCTCTATTCATCTCACTGATTGTTTCTTTTGCAGAGAAGAAACTTTTTTGTTTGAATCCATTCCACTTATTGATTCTTGGTTTTAATTCTTGTGCTATAGGAATGTTATTAAGGAAGTTGGGGCCTAATCTGACATGATGGAGATTTTTGCCTAATTTTTTTAATAATAGATACAATGACTCTGATTTAATTCCTAGGTCCTTGATTTACTTTGATTTGAGTTTTGTGCATGGTGAGAAATAGGGTTTTAATTTTATTTTGTTGCATATGGATTTCCAGTTTCTTCAGCACCATTTGTTGAAAAGGTTTTTTTTTTCTCCAATGTTAGTTTTTGGTGCCTTTGTCTAATGTAAGATGACTGCAATTATATGGGTTAGTCTCTGTGTCCTCCATTCTGTACCATTGGTCTGCCAGTCGATCTTGGTGCCAATACCATGCTATTTTGTTACTATTGCTCTGTAGTATAGTTTACGTTCTGGTACAGTGATGCCACCTTCTATACTTTCTTGCTACAAAGAGAAGATTAGAGGGAGAATCTTATTCTAAGACATCTAAAAGCAAAAAAGAAAATAATAAAAGAGATATTAGAAAAGGGAATTTAGAGTCAATCTTGAATTTTCTTGAAGTATTGTACATATTGAATTAATTATCCTCTTTTTTTTTGAGATAAGATTTTGCCATGTTCTCTATGTTGGGTATAGACTGAGGAGTGGGATATCTGGGAAAAATGGCAGATATATCTTCTTAAAGGTCCTCAAAATGACTCCTGGATTTTTAATTTTCCTGCCTCAGCCTCCAGAGTGGTTGGGACTACAGGTGTGTGCCACAGTTTCACTAGTTGTCCTTGAATAGGAATATGAAGAAAGTCTAGTTTTCTGTATAATTTTCTCATGTGCATGGACTGTTTCTGAAATCCTGCCAACTTTGAATCATTCCCTCCACCTGGATGTAAAAAAATCAAACCTGAGAGAAAGTGAGTGAGTTTCCCAGGGACATTCTAAAGGACAGTTCACTCATTTTTCCCCAGATCTTTTTCATTTCTTTAATGAATCCTTCTAGAATAATGGGGAAATTAGGAAGTTAAAGGCTCCAATCATCTCTAAGTTGACCATGTTGATGTGATTAGTTTAGTTGGCTTTTTCACTACTGTGACCCTGACAAGAACAACTGGACTCACAGTTTCAGAGGTCTCAGTTCATACATAGATTCCTCTGTTGCCATGGTCTGTGGTGAGGCAGAATAACATGGCAGAAGAGTGTGAAGGAATAAAGAAGTTTAGGACATGGCACTGGGAAGCCTACAGAAACTCCCTAACCAGGGACAACATGTATGCCCTGAAGCCAGGCCCTCAGAGACCCACCTCTTCCACCAATATTCTACCTGCTTTCAGTTGCTTCCAGTTAATCGTTACATAGGAAACAGTGTACTGAATAAATTAAAGCTTTTACAATTCAATCACTTTATTTCTGAATTTTCTTGCATTGCCTCACACATGAGCTTCTGAGGGACACCAACACCATAACAGTGATTCTCATGTATGTTGTGGAGTGAGAAAGAATGAGTGAAAATTGACAAAATGGGGTCACCTTCCAGTTTTTCAGCTCAATGTGGAAAAGATGGAGAGATGTCACTCCTACCCATGGGAGTCAGCAAATTAAGTACTTGCTCTAAATTTTTGCTTATAACACTTAAAAATAAATCTTCCTATTGCTATGTTTCAAGGATGATGTTTTCATGATGCACAGGGAGACCCCAATTATGTGGATCTTACAGCCTGTCTAGTATACTGTTGAACTGAAAATCATGAATAGGAAATAATGCCTTTTCAGCAGGAATAGCAGTATAGAATTCTCAGATGGTCATTAGATCTCAGAATTTTAGAATTATAATATGATAAACAAGCCTAAGTGTTTGGGAGAGATAATCTGAGCAGAGTGTAGCCTTTTTTCTGGCCTCTGGTTTTGAGCTTATGAATTTCTGTCCATAGTCAGGACCTGAGTCAAATACCTAACCAGGTTAGTCCCAAATGCAAGCCACAAATTCACATTTCTTTTGGAACATTCCATACAGTTGACTTAAATTTTAATAATTTTTAAATCACCAAATTTCTGCTCATTTGACATCACTAAATGTGCCTTTGTTAAAAAAACAATACTCATCTTGTGTTTAATTATGTGAAGTCCATAGATAAGAACTGTCTGATCTCATTCATAATTTTTCCTTGTAAGATTTACAGACAGGGTATTATCTTTGGAGGATAATAAATAATGCAGAATGCTTTTGTTTCATCTCTAAAATTCTCTAAATGTACCTTCAGTAGTAAAACTTTAGTAGTGCCATGGAAATAACCACAAATTTAGACATTAAGAAATTATGTATGTGTAAATTATCAAACTATGAATACTTGCATTGCTCAAGAAATTGTAGTTTAAAATTATTCCATGAACACTTTTTAAATAGCTACTCATGAGATCTAGTTATGAATAGGAGTGTTTGAAAGTGCTTGATGTCTTCTCTTTCACAGATTTTTGACCACATATTAAATACAATATAACTTTCCTGGAAATTTGCAAAAGCAAAAATTAAACATCCTCTTTATGATATGTGCAAGTCTAAACAACATCATGAGTATCCAATGCAGATGAACTAGAGATCTGAGCTCTTCCACTGAGGCTCTTGAAAAGTTGACAGAAGAGCCCCAGGGAAAACCTGGCCATGTTCAGGGTGCACGTGATTTCAAAAAGGATAAGAGCTGGGAACTTCCTCCAAAAGAAGTGCAGTTTTACCAATGACATTAAACTGGTATTTTCTTTTTGCGAAAGAAAAAAAAAGTAACTCAACCATACTCACTTTGCAGTAGTGCAGAAACATTTCAAGGAAAGACAAAGGGGCTAGCTCAGAAATTCCCAGCTTCTCAAACAGCACATGTGAATAGGTTCACCATCTATAAAGTAATAGACAAAGCCAGGTCACTATAATCGGCATTCTATAAATAAGAACCTGACCAGTCTCTGACTCAGAAACTGGACCAGGCAATGAGGGAGGTAACATGTAGGTGATATAACAACAACTCCAACTCACAGTGAGAAAAAGAGAGCACATTTGCTCCTTCCTAACTCCATTTAGAGAGCCCCATTACCCAAAGTCATAATAATGAGCTAAGAGATGTTGAGACTTCATGCCTGAATTCTTAGATTTATACTCAATACACATTCCCAGACTTGAGTGCTCCTGCAAGGTCCAGCCTGGCATTCTGCCAGGGCATTTCATTTGCATGACTCTTTGGTATGTTGGCCCTTCCTTAATGTAGTATTTCCCAGTCTAAAAAGGGGTGATAGTTTCAAGTTACTTTGATGAAGCGATTTTGTTTAACAGTCTATTTAATCACAGAGGGCTCACTGAGAGCCTCTGGTGACATTTTTTCTTACAACTTTGTAATAAAACTTTTGAGCTTTCCCTTCTTTACATGCCATGCTCCCAGTTCAGTATCCAGCCCTTCTTTAAAATTAACTTCATATGGATCCTTGAAAGCAGTAATAATATCCTTCTGTTGAATGGCAAATGTACCATTTTGAAACAATGAGACTTTTCTCTACCTCACACAAATGTGAGCCATGTTGAGTGTCACCCAAGTCTGTTGTCAGACAATCTGGTTGCCTTGAGCCAGAGGGAAGGCTGAGTTCCCTATGTCCTCTGAGTGCTACAGCGAGAAATGAATGACTGAGGAATCATCTCCAGGCCATTCTCTCCCTCGCTGAGTCTGTTCCTCCAACTGTGATGCTCAGATGGCAGTGCAGAGCCAGGCATGCTCATGTCCACCAAGGTGGCCAGTCACAACACAGTTTGTTTATTACCCCCGTGCATCAACTCCCTTTGTATGAAAACCCACAAAGGCTAGTGCTCCTTTGTCCTGGCTGGCCAGCAACTCAGATGTGTCATACTCACAGCCCCATGCCAGAGTGTTCTATGTCATACAATCCCTGCCCCACCATCCCAAAGATGAGAGAAACTCGGAAATAAAGAAACGATGTACAAGAGAGTCCTGGCAGCTATTTTAACCATAAAACAGCTAGTTCTGCAAAAGTGGCCCCATAGTGGCAGAGGAGAAAACTGTAGCATGGATAAATGGCCCAGCAAGCTCTGTACTTCCTCTCATCTACATGGAGGGGGACCCTCCAAAATTCAGGAACTATCCTGTTGACTGAGAAGAAAATATGCAATCTAAAATAAGAACCCATAATGTGTTCCAGACAGTTGCAATAAGAACTTGCTGTTGTTTTTTAGAGGAGAATGTTTAAGGCAGTGTAGGTTTCATATATTCTGTACAAATCCTGCCATTAAATACTGTGATAGTAAAAGCAAATGTGACTCCATTTTGTTTTGTGCCTCCATTCATTAAAATGACCATGCCAAGTAGAAGGGTCATGACTGGGTCAAGATGTTCTTTTCTTTTTGCTATCAAAATCTTTAAGGACATGGAATCACCTAATGGGGCATTTTTTCTATAACTAGGGTAACGGGGCTCTGTTACTGTAACTGGGGTGACTGAGGAAACTGTGATTGGTTAGGCTTCCTGCTGCTTGACTGCACTCTTCTCTATCTGTAACCTGGCTTGCTTGCATTGGCTGGACCCCCAAACATCCCTTTTGTGGTTTTCAGGGTTATAAGGAGCACCCTTGCAATTGTTCAGGACTGATCAGGGGAACAGCTTTATATTCTGTTCAGTGGCCACTAGTGTGCTTCAATAAAGGCTTGATTCAATTATACAAGAGTGGTCTGGAAGTCAGTTTATGAAACCCCAGGATGAAGCTTTAAGTATAACATCTGGGGGCTATAGCATCCTAGGATGCTCCTCGTGCTGGCCCCTCAGATATGGTGACTGGACTCCTCTGGGGAAAAGGTCAGATTGGATGCAGTTGCTTAAATCTTTTCCAGGACAGGATGAGATGTTGTCACTGTCTCCCTGGAGGCCTCCCAGTGGGCTCTTACCTGTGCCTGGGGGCAGGATGAGTCATATCTCTGCCCCAGTGGAGGACTCCCTGTGTGACCTCATCTGTCTGTATCTGGGGGCATGAGGAGACATTCTCTCTGTCCCACTGGAGGCCTCCCTGTGGGGCCTCATCTGTTCCTTAGGGCAGAATGAGATGTGGTCTCTGCCCCATTAGAGGTCTCCCTGTGTGACCTTACCGATTGTTGCTTGTCCTGCATCTGTTCTGCTGTTTGTCATTGTTACAGCTTCTGCCTTTCTGTTTGTCATTTGTCCAGTGTCTGTTTGCCAGCCATGTGTCTTGTGCTTATCTGTCCATGTGTTGTACATGGGCCCTTTTTTTGATCTCACAACTGATCTTCTGTCATCAGGACTCCTTCTCTTAACCATCATCATGGGACAAGGAAGCTCTATAGAGATCTCTGCTTGCACCCCTTTAACTTATTTTCTTAACAATTTTCAGAACTTTTGTTTGTTGGTTTGGTTTTGTTTGTTCCCTTTGTGTTCTGTGTTAATTTCTACCTCAATTTGTTTCTAATGAAGAAAAAAAAAATGGTTAAAATGGTTTTAACTGTGCTCACTATAGCTTTCATTAAAATGTAACGTGCTGCCAACAGGACTAAAAGAATTGTCAAAAATAAAACCTAAAGTTAAAAAAAAAAAGCATTCTGGAGATTGCAATCACTTAGGAACTAGGCCAAGTGGACAACTGGGTAAATCATATCAGTTCCTATAGATGACAGATTAAAACTAAAGTGTTTTATAAAATTATTATTCCTAAGTTGTATAATAAAAAGCAAAATTTTGTCTACAAAATTTGGATTTTGTCTCTCAGTATTTGCAAGCATAAATAACTCCCAACTATTAAAAAAGTGGTCCAAAGATTTTTCAATGCCAGGCTAAAATTTGGTGGCCACAATCCAAGAACCAGAAAAACCAGTTTAGAATGGGAGCCCAACCTGGGAGACTCTCCCAAGGAGACCAATGGAGCTGCATCTTCAGAAAGTTCCTTCAGGAAAAAAGTAAGACCCTCTCATTAATCTATATTACCTTAACTTTTTTAGCTTTGATGAACAGCACCTCCTCAAGGAAAAGGTCAGAAAACTTTTAAAATTCTATATTTGTTAAATTGATAATTTTTATCCAATATGCCTAGATTAATATGTTTTTCTGATTACACTCTGCTTTATTCTAAGGCCAATTTACAACGGTTAACTCTCAATCTAATAGGTTTTAAAAATATGCTACAAGGCTTTTGTTTGTTTGCTTTATGTGGGTGCACCGGTATACTGTCCATCTACATGTATTGCCATGTCTACATATATTTGATACCAAAAAAAACTGACATCTGAGCTCATAAATTAAAATTTAAATATACATCCAAATACCTTTGGTAATTATGATTTAAAAAGTTCAGTTTAAATTGGAAAAATAAATAAAAGTACAAGTGGCTTTAAAGTTACTAATGCACAGTTTTTATCTAGATGGTTAAACAGCTGTTAAAACGTTAATATTTATAAAGTGTCTGATATCCATTGTCTCTAGGATTTTTCTTTTTTTAATAGAGAGTGAGAGAGGAGAGAGAGAAAGAGAGAGAATTTTAAATATTTATTTTTTAGTTCTCCGTGGACACAACATGTTTGTTGGTATGTGGTGCTGAGGATCGAACCCGGGCCGCATGCATGCCAGACGAGCACGCTACTGCCTGAGCCACATTCCCAGCCCATAGGATTTTTCTTCAACAGGAAAAAATGATTACTAACACTATTGAATGCACTTGTCTGATACCTTGTTTTTTTTAAAAAAATAACATAAATTACATCTAAACATATATAAAATTAATCATGGATGTGTTTGTTATAAATATTTAATTGTTTTACAGACTTCAAATGCTAACTGTTAAATATAATATCAAGTACTCTTAACTCCTTAAATTCCATAAGGCAAAGTACCTAAACAATGTTGGTGTTTTCATAAGTTGGTAAATTTAATTTTTTTAAAAAAATTATTTGTGTCGGACAGGGGATATGGCTCAAGTGGTAATGTGCTTGCCTGGAATACTGGGGCACGGGGTTAGATCCTCAGCACCACATAAAAATAAAATAATGATGTTGTCTCCACCAAAATTCTCAAAATAAATATTTAAAAATTCTCTCTCTCCCTCTCTCTCTCTCTCTCTCTCTCTCTTTCTCTCTCTCTCTCTCTCTCTTTCTCTCTCTCTTCCTCTCCCTCTCTTAAAAAAAGATTTTGTGTTATCATAAGATCAAGGTTACAATAAATTAAAAGTCCCAATAGGTATAATTCTACATACAAGGAGTCAAGATGTTTCAACTACATTTCAATTAAAGTACCATAAATAACAAATATTTCATCTTATTAAAATAGATTAATTTTTCTACATTCAGGAAGGTATAAGGATTATTTCAAGGTATAAACAGAAAGAAGGATCAATGGATTAAAGATTATTAAAAGGTTCTATATAAACATATATTTAGTAAAAATCTAATAGGTTTTAAAAAATAAGCTAATGTTTCAGAGGTATGTCATATTGTACTAGCTAAGATTCATACAGAGTCATAAAACAATATATGTGAACTTTATCAAATAATATCTTAAAAGAGAGACAAAAGTCAGGTTTAGAAATATTTAAAAAATGGTTCTAGGTAAAAAGTCTTTATGTGGTAAAGTATAATTTTAATACATCTAAGTAAACAACAAAAGGGTCTAATTAAGTAATATAAAGGTCTAAAAATAAAAATAAATATTAAAAGGTTTATATGTAAATAAGTTGGTTATATATGTAACACAAATATTTAAGACTATTCAAGATCGTTCCCTACAAATATTAATGTACTGATATATTTATATGCTAAAATGACAAAACCTTCTAAAAATATTAATTACATTGTCTCTGTGAATTTTATCCCCTACAACAAATAACCTTGGTTAAACAGCAATGTTTATTTTAAAGTATTGTTTTACATTCCACTGTCAAGATTTTTCTTTAAAAGCTAACCTTGGTTAATATAAAAACATTGAAAAAGTGTGGTACATTACTCTTCTTTACAGATTGAATGGGTTTATATCTTTCTGTACGCAAGTCTTTCAGGTAAAAAGTTTAAAGGAACATTTTATCAGGTTGGTATTCTCCAAACTAAAATTGACTGTAATGGTAATTTAAACTTATAAGGATAATAGATTTTACTGAGGATTTATTTATATTATTTGATGTTTTGTAACCAAACCTTATGTTACCTTTTACACTGGGATATAAAAATTTAAAGGTATTATAAAAGATAATGAGAGCCTGATAGTTGAAAAGTTAATATTATAAAAGATTTTTGCCACAATTCCACGTTAAAGAAGAGCGCTCAGCCTTTTCTGAATTAATGTTTCAGATGTATGTCATATTGTGCTAGCTAACATTCATACAGAGTCAGAAAAGAATATATGTAAACTTTATAAAATAATATCTAAAAAGAGAGACAAAGATCAGCTTTAGAACTAAAACACTTCACCTAAGATTTGTGAAGAGCCCTGCCTTACTTGAGATAAGGCTCTGCCTCCCACCTTACAGCATGTCAAAATAACTTCAAAGCAGGCCAGGTTTCAGTTAATTTAGAGTTATATTCAAAGATTGATTTTATTTAAAAGATTATTATGATTTCAAATAAAAATATAATATATAACTCAGCCAAGGTTCAAAATTATATACAAGCAAGATATGTTTTTAATATTGTTAATTTCACTTTGTATTTTCATTATAAGTAAAAAAGAAATTGACCATGACACTCAGAACAACCAAGACACCTTTATTGTAGAAGTGTCTGATTAATAGGGGAAAAAAAGAGAGAGACAGTAAGAAAAGTGCGAGAGAGAAAGAGAGAGAGAGAGAGAGAGAAGGGAAAACAAAGGGTATGAGAGAGGGAAGGAAAGAGAAAGAGAATGAGAGGGAGAATGAGAGAGAGCAAAAGTGAGAAAAGAAATAGAGAACAAGAGAGGGGGACCTGGCAAGAGAGATTTTATAACCAAAATCTAATGGGCTCTCTGAGTCTACAAGCTGCCTTGTTGACATAGTGATTGTATCACTATAGTTGCTATGGGTGTCATCTTATGCCTTCAGGCAGAATATGCAGGGCTCAGATATGGGTTTCCATTATATCAGATGGGTGAAAGTCGAGTATTCAAACTTGAGTGGGATTAAGTGTTCAGACTTGAGGCAAAGAAGTGAAGCTAACATTTGTTCAGCCTCCTCTGCAACTAATAATAACAGATGCCTGTTAATGTTTTATAGAAGTAAAACTTCATTAATACACAACCTAAGTTAGTTTGAGATATTAAGCCATCATCTGTAGACAGATAATAATTAAAAGAGATGAAACTAACTGTAAAGGGGCTAAAGTTATGGCTCAGCAGTAGAGTGTTTGCCTTGCATCAGTGAGTCACTGGGTTCAATCTTCACCATTAAATAAGTTAATAAATAAAATAAAAATATTGTGTTATGTAAAAAATTAAGTCTAAAAATTATAAACATTAAAGTTAAAACAGAATATACTCAGTTTAAGACTGATAAAATTGACTTCCTAGATGTTAAATTTTAAACTTAAAAATTAATGTTAAAATAAAGGAGCCTAGAAAAACAATATTTGGCTCTTGCCCACTGAGTCAGCCTAAACCCAGGACAGGAGGAAGAGCTTTGCAACTCTGGGCCACATAACCTCCTGCTAAGGGAGATTAATGAGACCACTGAAGAACAGAGAGCCAATGAGTGTACATGCTGCAAAAGAGGAGGATCATTAAAAATGGGAGACATGCCTGATGCTTCCAAGGGAAGCCACATGGTCAGCAAGATCTTGACCCATCCTAATGCAGATTGCACTAGCAGAGCTGAAATGCTGCTCACAAGTTCCCCAAGAATGTCCTCCAAGGAAACTCAGCTGACTCTTACCAATAGATAGGAAAAAGGTCAGTTTGACCAGGTTGGTCTTCACCTAGCAAAAACAGTTAAAAACCAAAGCACAGCCATTCCTGGGCTTTTAAAATAAACTACAGTTATTTTAATATTTTAACATAAAATGTACGCTTGTGTTAACACCCCCTAAAATAAGTAAGACTGGAGGCAACAAAAGAAAAATTCTTAGGCAAGAATGCCTGATGATAAACATTGCCAGAGTCAGAAGCTTTTAGTCAGTTTAAGGCCTACATATTTTTCTAACCTCATACACAAGTAGACTTAATCAGTGTTTGCTAGTATAACTATCTTCCCCTAAGTAACAAAAAAATCTCTACTGAATGTAGAGGTCATGCCAATAAAGATATTTCACAAAAATAAGATGACATTAACTAACTTAACTAAATGTTGTGTCTACATTCCTGATAATTCTGACAATGTTAAAGATTTCTGTCCCTAAAAAAGGGCCTTATTAGGCTTTGTTAGGCCTTGTTATGAAAACAATTTCTCAGGTCTTCTGCCTCTTGGTAAACATTTATTAATTTCTATCATTTTCATAATATTCATGAAAATATTTCAGATGCTACAACTGCTATTTTGCATTAATCTTATTTCAGTACTCATGTCTTTTTGTTTCTCTCATAGAAGTGCACACCCCCAGGTGAATTTATAATCTGTTCTTCCTGAACCAGATTTTTACCATGGACTCCTTGACCCTCTAAGTTTCTACAAAGGGACTCCAAACTGCTTGCCCACAGCACATCGCTCCCTCTCAGCTTGAAGCAGTTAGAACTGTCATTGCACTTTTCCCATACAGCAGTAAATGGTGCCTAACATTAGAGAAAAAATTCTGGTCAGTATAGATGTTCGCCAATATGTCTAGCTCAGGAAGATGTACCTGGTGAACTACCCTCAAGATCACCCTGGGTGATCTCCCAGAAAGAGACACTGGCTTCCACAACCCAAATTATAAGTGCTACAACTCCCTGTTCGCCTAAAATTGTGCTTCCTGAGTCCCACTTCAAACTTCTTGCCTAAATCTCAAAACTGTCAACATTTCTGAATTATGTAACCTACTATTTTGATGGAGAAAAAGAAAAATAACCTGGGCTTATTAAAAGGCCAGGGCCCACTGATTTATCAACATAGACAGGCTGCCCCCATTTTAGTCCCCCTTCTGGCTGGTATGGGAATAGCTAAATCAGTATACTGCTTTGGGAACTGTAGCTCTTATCAGAGACTCTAAAAATTTTAAGTCCCTCAGCCATCAGATAGATATAGATTTAGGAGAACTAAAAATATCAGTCTCAAAACTAGAATTTTCACTCGACTCTCTGAGAGAAATAGTATTACAAACAGATGGGGTCTAGATCATCTTTTTCTAAAACAAGGAGGAATTTTTGTGGCCCTAGGAAAAATGTGTTGTTTTTATTCAAACCATTCTGAGAAAATAAAAAACAGTTTGGTGCTAGTGAGAAAGAAACACAAAACATAAGAAGCTTCAGGTAATTAGTTCCAACACTATTCCTCATGGTCTCCTTGGCTGACTACCATCACCTCAGCCATAATTGAGCACCTAGTCCTTCTCCTGACTGGGAATACTATAGGACTCTGCCTATTACACAAGAGTGTGGATGAGGTCCAACTTATGGTCCTGTGAGCCTAGTATGGTCCCTTAGACACAGAAGGATGAAAAAGAAACTAAAGCCTGATAATGTGCAAGATTGACACCAAACCTACTAAAACCAGTAGGAATGTTATAGTAAAAGCAAATGTGACTACATTTTGTTCTGTGACTCCATTCTGTAAAATGACCATGCCAAGTTGAAGGGTCATGACTGGGTCAAGATGTTCTTTTTCTTTTGCTATCGAAACCTTTAAGAATATGGAACTACCTAGTGGGGCATTGTTTCTGTAACTAGGGTATCAGGGCTCTGTTTCTGTAACTGGGGTGACTGGACTCACTGTTATTGGTTAGGCTTCCCATCACTTGACTTCACTCTCCTGCTTCTATAACCTGGCTTGATTGCATTGGCTAGACCCCCAAACATCCCTTTTGCAGTTTTCAGGCTTATAAGGACCATCCTTGCAATTGTTCAGGGCTGATGGAGGAACAGCTTTAAGTTCTGGTCAGTGGACACTAGTGCACTTCAATAAAGGCTTGATTCAATTATATGTGACTGTTATAAAGTTAGTTTATTAAAACCATGGGACATAGTTTTAACTATAATAGTGCAATAAAACTAAATTATAACACTTCTAGATGGAATAGATTCATTTTTTCATGCTGGAGTGTGGACAGAAATAAAAAAGAAAAGCCCAATTGGGTTTGGGGTGTTTGTCAGGTTGCTAGTAGATTTTATATTGGGGGTAAATAAGTCTCTTTATTGATGTTAATCTCCCAGAGAAAGGAAAGATAATACAAAAGAAAAGAATAAAACTTCTTAAAATTTCTGTCAGGTATTTTCTGTTCTTGACAATCATCATTTAGACATTTCTGTGAATTACAATGTGGGAGAATTGAGTTTTAGGAAGGAAGGATGTGCTAGGAGAGGTTCACAGAAAAGAGGGAATTGTTCAGTCAGCCTCCCAGGGAGTCTGAGGGGCTATGGTGCATTGTACAAATGGTTCTACAGCCAGGAGGGCACAGGAATCACCATACGAACAGGTACAGTCCTCCAGAATATTTTTAGCAGATAAACCAGAAGATGAAGAGACAAAACCCAAGGAACCTGGTTTTCCCCAGAATTCCCAAAGCTTGAAAGGGTGATGTTCCCACTGCATGTGATAAGAACTTATGCATTAGCTGTATCTGTTGAATTCTGGTTCATCACTCTATGTGCAAACTCAGAGCCAATCAGATTATCCCTGGGAATACACCTCACCATGAATCCCCAAACCCATAGGAATATATATTTCAGGACAGGGAGAAGCTCAAGCAGTCTGCCTAAGATCAATAGAAAATTCTTAAGTGTTTATAACAATTTCAATTCCATCATCTATTTTGATCTTCCAAATATTTAAGGAAAACAGGAACCTGATTAGGCCACCAACTCCAGGCTTCTGAAAGATAAAATGCTGGACAGTGACTCACAGATAGAAAAGCATAAGGCTGATAGCCAGGAGGACACGGGTGTCTATGAAAGAATTCAGGGATAGGTTCTTCACCACTTTTCTTCATAAGTTTTGAATTCTGTATCTTTCTTTCAGAAAAATGGGCTGCCCTTTGAAGAACTGTGCCTGCAGAGTGTCCCTTCTGTGAGAAGCTATGATTCAGTGAAGCCAGTTTTTTTGCTGGGGAAGGAGGTGGGGCCAGGGATAAATCCAGTGGAAAGTGCACCTTTGCATCTCCTGGAATTGGAGGGGTCAAGTATCCTCTTTGCAGTTGGCAAAGAATCACACACTCTCCTACTTTGACCTTTGTTTGAAAACAGGGACTTAAGGATGCTGCCTTGGGTAAAGACATTGACTCTGGGGCCTGCAGCTGTACAATGAGTAACTAAAAGCAGGATAAAGCTTGGCATTCTGCCTTCATTCAGTATCCTTTACTAACTTAATATTTGTGACTGCTCAGCTCTGCACATAGACATGTTAATAATTTAAGGAGTGCTTATATAAAAACTAGCAATAGATTACAAATTAATCTGTCTTATCCCCCTTGAAAATTAAGGCAATATTGAAGGGACATTCAACTATCAGCTTTTTAAAAAATATTCTTTTTAGTTGTAGATGAACAAAACACCTTTGTTTAATTCATTTATTTTTATGCAATGCTGAAGGTCAAAGCCAGTGCCTCACACATGACAGTCAAGTGATCTTCAACTGAGCCACAACCCCAGCCCATCAAGTGTCAGCTTTCAAAGTATCTTGTTTCAGAATTCCAGGGTGGTTCCCAGAAATCTTCAGTCATTGTTTATTTCCTTCCAGGAAAGGCAGAGCCTTGTAAACAGATATACACAGGTGTTTATTCCCTGAACAGGAGCAATCATCTCATGGGACCTACACTGTCCCTTTTAGGATTCCAGGTTAGGTAGATAAATATCCTGAACAATAAATAAAATTTATTCCTTTCAAGTGATAAGAACTTCTCAGGAGCCACCTAAGAGTGCTAGAAGTGAGATAGTGATCCCTCAGACCTCAGTTTGGAAAAGACGGCTTCACAATGCATACCTCTTCCCCACTGTCCCAATTCTGCTTCTATTTAAACCTTCAGGTCATGCCAGCACCCAGAAGACATGACTAAAAACATGGATCCCCTTGTCTTTCTGGTGTGGCTGCACTGACTAAAGTTCTTTTATTGATTTTTGCAATTTCTTTTTGGATTCTTTTTGGGGGGGGTGAGTGGCCAGACCTTGATTTTGTACCTGGCATGGGACTCCATAATTCTTTACATTCTTATTTTGTGGAAAATCAATAAATCACTGTGTAGTCAATAATGCCAAAGGTTATGTGATATTACGACAAACTCAAGTGAAGCCACTGGGACTAATCTCCTTATATGTTCTTGTTCTTGGAACCTAGCTGCTTTTGTTTTTGCTGATTTTGTTGTTGTTGTTTTTATTGTTATAAGTGGACACAATATCATTATTCTTATTTTCCTGTGATGCTGAGGATAAAACCCAGTGTCTCACACATGGTAGATGAGCATTCTACCTCTGAGTAAACCCAGCTCATAGCTGTTATATGTACAAATCATGAGACCTTTGTCAATACAAGCTCCATCCATATATCTTTGCCCACACAGGTTCCTCTGCCTAGAATAATTTTGTGCCTCATAAAAGACTCCTGCTGAGCCTCCAAAATCCAGCTCTTATAGCACCTATTATGGTAGAGTCTTTCCTTACTAATCTCAAAGAGTAGGACAACTTATTCCTCGTCTCTTCTCCTTAGGACACTATAATCTGAGGCAGGAAGATCATGAGTTCAAAACCAGCTTCAGAAATGCAGTGAACCCCTCAGCATCATATATATATATATATATATATATATATATGAATGATAGTAGAAAAAACTGGTCATTACCCTGTGTGCATATATGGTTATATGACTGCTGTATGTCTGCATCATGTACAACCAGAAGAATAAGAAGTAATATTCCATTTTTATATAATGTGTCAAAACGCATTCTACTGTCATGTACAACTAATTAGAACAAATAGTGAAGTTTTGGGGATATGGCTCAGTGACTAAGCACCCATGGATTCAATCCCCAGAACCAAAATAAATAAACAAATAAATAAAAACAAATGAATAAAGGCTGCACCTCAGTGGAGAATCACATCTGGTTTAATTCCCAGTTCAAAACAGCAAAAAAAAATCACACAAACCAAGAAATGAAGAAACCACCACCATGACCACCATCAACAGCACTTATTCCTCTGAAGCAATTTCTGTGCTCTGCACACACTTCCATTGTTGTCTTCTCTACTCTTCTAGCATATTGCTTGTTTCCACCAGTGTTTCCCTGAACTAGACATTGAGCGTCTCAAGGGCCCAGTCTGGGTATTATCCACTATTGTAGCCTGATATCCAGCAGAAGGTTTTACTCCTGGCATCAAGAAAAGTTGGCTGAGTTGAATTGGGTGAGATTGCTGTGGTTCTGCATGATTTTCTCTGGGGAGTCTTTGGTGACCACTTTATCTTCCTGCCTTGTTAATATACCAATAAAAGTTGTCTCTGTGTCAGTCACCTTCACTGTACTTTCAGGCCGATCTGTATTTATTCTCTTGGGAAGATGGCCTCTCAAGGAGAGATGGGACATAGACAAGATGGAGCTGATGGTCCCACCAGTGTGTATTCATGTTGTTGTGCAGTCCCTGAGGGAATATTGCAGTACACAGCAAGTTACCCAAATTCTTGACAAAAGAGAGGTTCATGCTTTCTGGAAATTCTGCATGTCCCAAACCAATGGATGTGAAAGGAAAGAAAAAGAAAACAGCGATCTGCATGGACCCATAGGCCTCCAAACCCCTTGGTGCAATGCAAGAGCAGATATAAGATCTAGGAACATCAAAATATGATTTGAGCTTTTTTGGGGGGATGATAAGTCAGAATATATTCCCTCCTGATTTTTGGTGAATAGAGGATTAATTAAATGGGTGGACATTGAGTCTGGGAAGCTAAGAGAGGAACAGCTCTGTAACAGGTGTCATTACTACCTGTGAGCCCCCATCACTTTAGTGATGAAAGACATCCCCTGATTGTCTGGAAATAACACCAGTTTTTTTATCTAATGTCACCATATGATGCACTATCTATCTAATTGGAACATTATCTAATATTCTGTGTCTACTTGGTCTGAGGATTTAAGGATTAGGTGATAAATCTTTGAAGTTCTTAAAAATCAACAGAAAGAGTACAAATTTAAGCAGCACAAGCAGGTCATTCTTCTTTTATCTGTTCTCAGTGTCAACCTTCTGTATAAACTTATAACCACCCCAGGCAACTCTTCCCATCCCTCTGGTCTGTACATCCCCAGGGATTCCTGACACTAGCCTGAAAATGTGGACTTCTCACTGGCAAAATATGATAAGGTTTGAATGCATGTGAAACAACATTCATTGAACAAGGAAAGTTTGGAATAACATTTCATAACTATAAACAATTTAATTAGTCCACCCAAACCCTAATCATTTTTATTTTCTTTTGGAGACACATTCCCATGGAAAATATATGTTTCTATGTTATAAAAACATGTGTTTTTCTGAGATGATGTTATGACTAAATCTAATTTGACTTTCCACCTGCTCTGCTTACATGAGGAACAGCTCACACATGTTAAAATGGACATAATGGAGTTTTACTCAGCCATAAAGAATAATGAAATTGTGTCATCTGATAGGAAATGTGTGGAACCACATAACATCCGAATAAATGAAATAAACCAGATTCAGACAGTCAAGTGTTGAATGTTTTCTGTCATACACAGAAGCTATACCAAACTAAGAAATAAAAAGGGGAGTGAAATCCCATGAAAGTGAAAGGGAGACCAGTGTTGCAGAGAAAGGGGATTGAGGGGAAGAGAGGAGCAATGGGAAAAAGAGAGAAAAAATAAAATTAAATTTACCAGATTATGCTATGTCCATAAATGAATGTATTACATACATTGAATTTCACCTTTATGTACATCTACAAACACTAATTAAAAAGCTATAAATAAATAGAACACCAATAGATTAAATGAAGTGGAATAGGGGGAAGGAGGAGAGGAGTAAAAGTGGATGCCCTGGGGACCAAAGTGAAGCAAATTATATTTTATGCTTGTATGATTACATCAAAACAAACCCCAATATAATATATAACACACAAATAGAATCATTAAAAAACTGACATCAATATCAATAGGCTAATCTGTGCTTAGGACTGAAATGTAATATATACAAGGTCTTAATCAATGCATTGGCCCATTCTTTGATAGGATTATGTGTTTTTTGGTGTTAAATTCTTTTCAGTTCTTTATATATTCTTGATATCAATGCTCTATCAATGTGTATGTGGTTAAAAACTTGCTCTGATTCTATAGGCTCTCTATTCATCTCATTGATAAGAAGCTTTTCAGTTTGAATTCATCCCATTTATTGATTCTTGATTTTGATTCTTGCACTATAAACATCTTATTAAGGAATTCAGGGCCTGATCCAACATGATGATTAAGACTTACTTTTTGTCTATTAGGTTCAGTGTCTCTGGTTTAATTCCTAGGTCCTTGATCCACTTTGTATTGAGTTTTGTTCATGGTGAGAGATACGGGTTTAATTTCATTTTGTTGCATGTGGATTTCCAGTTTCCCCTGCCCCATTTTCTGAAAAGGCTCTCTTTTCTCCAATATAAGTTTTTGGCTCCTTTGTCTAGTATGATATAACTGTATTTATGTAGGATTGTCTCTGTGTCCTCTATTTTGTACCATTGGTGCCAATACCATGCTGTTTTTGTTACTATTGCTCTGTAGTTTAAGTTCTGGTTTAATGATGCCACCTGCTTCACTCTTCTTGATAAAGTTTGCTTTATGTATTCTGGGTCTTTTGTTTTTCCAGATGAGTTTCATGATTGCTTTTTCTATTTCTATGAGGAATGTCATTGAGATTTTGATTGGGATTGCATGAAATCTGTATAGTGCTTTTGGCAGTATAATCATTTTTAAAATATTAATTCTGTCTCTCCAGGAGCATGGGAGGATCTTTCATCTTCTGAGGCTTCTTCAATTTTTTTATTTAGTGTTCTGTAGTTTTATTTTAGAGGTCTTTTACCTCTTTCATTAAGTTGATTCCCAAATATTTTATTTGTTTATTTACTTTGAGGCTATTGTAAATGGGATGATTTTCCTAGTTTCTCTTTCAGAGGATTTGTCACCAATATAAAGAAAGGCATTTGATTTATGGATGTTGATTTCACATCCTGCTATGTTGCTGAATTCATTTATTAGTTCTAGAATTTTTCTGGTGGAATTTTTTGGATCTTCTAGGCATACAATCATGTTGTTGGAAAACAGTGATAGTTTGACTTTTTATTTTCTAACCATATCCATTTAATTTATTTTATCTGTATAATTTCTCTGGCTACATTTTCAAGAACTATGTTAAATAGAAGTGGCAAAAGAAGGCATCCCTGTCTTCTTCCAGTTTTTAGAGGAAACGCTTTCAATTTTTCTCCATTTAGAATGATGTTAGCCTGTGGCTTAGCATAGATAACTTTTACAGTATTGAAAATGTTCCTGTTATCCCTAGTTTTTCTAGTGTTTTAAACATAAAAGAGTGCTGTATTTTGTCTTTTCTGCATCTATTGAGATGATCATATGATTCTTATCTTTAAGTCTATTAATGTAATGAATTACATTTTATAATGAATGAATTGTATTGATGTGATGAATTACATTTATATGTATGTTGAACTAACCTTACATCCCTGGGATGTAAGGTTTTGTTTCAGGAGTATTTGTATTAGTTCTTTGAAGGTCTTGTGAAATTCAGCTATGTATCTGTCTGGTCCTGGGCTTTTCTTGGTTGGGAGGATTCTGATGCCATCTTCTATTTCATTCCTTAAAATTTATCTATTTAACTTGTGAATATTATCCTGATTCACTTTGAGCAAATCATATGACCCTAGAAATTTGTCCATACCTTTGATATTTTCTATTTTACTGGAGTACAAATTTTCAAAATAGTTTCTAATTATTTTGTGTATTTCTGTCATGTTCATCATGATATTACCTTTTTCATCACAGATGTTAGTAATTTGAGTTTACTCTCTCTTCCTTGTAAGCATGACTAACGGTTTATTGCTTTTATTTATTTTTTTCAAAGAACCAACTTTTTATTTTGTCAATTTTTTTTCAATTGTTACTTTTGTTTCAGTTTCATTGATTTCATATCTGATTTTAATTATTTCCTGTTTTCTACTGCTTTTAGTCTTGATTTGTTGTTCTTTTGGAGGGCTTTCAGATGTAATTTTCGGGCATTTATTTGTAGACTTTTTATTCTTTTACGGAATGAACTCCATGCAATGAACTTTCCTCTTAGTATGGCCTTCATAGGGTCACAGAGATTTTGATATGTTGTGTCAGTGTTCTCATTTACCTCTAAGAATTTTTAAAATTATTTTAGATTTTTTGTGTAGTTGTACATGGACATTATGTCTTTATTTTACTTATTTTCATAAGCAGTTCTAAGGATCATGCTAGGCAAGCACTCGGTCATTGAGCCACAACCTCTAATAATTTTTAATCTCCTCTTTGATGACTTTCACAACCCATTGTTCATTCAATAGCATAATATTTACTCTCTAGGTTTTGGAGTATCTTCTATTTTTTATTTTGTTATTTTTTTTAAACATCTTATTTTTTATTGTTTGAGTAGTCACATAACGTTATTACTCATTTTCTAAAAACTATCCATATCTATACCCCCAAATGGCATCTCTTCAAAAGCAATGATTTTTTTGTGAATAACAGGTCAACCAAGAGATGATAAGCCAAATCCATACCAGCAGGGCTGATAATGATTAGTCAGTTGCTTGCTATTTCACAGCTTCCTCTTCCAAAAGTTAAAGAAAAAAAAAGAAGAAGAAGAAGAAAGAAAATGATATTAATTGCAAAAGTTTCACAGATGTCTGCAGAAGTTGACCAGAGCTCCTGGGTTATTGCTTGTCAGACTATTAATGGGTTTGGCTAACCATGACAGTCATTACGTTCCCCCTCCTGTGAACTACTTTCTGTGTAATTTATGCATAGGTTTTGCCAAGATTTGACAACTTTCAGGATATTAACATAAAATTAGACTGCAGAGCCGAACAATGGGTGGCTTTAAAATTAGCTGTGGTGAAAACCAATCAAACAGAATTGGCTTTTCCTTTGCATTGCTCCTAAGTTTATTATCATTGTCTTTCCTTTCCACACAAGAGAGTCCTTGTCAACAGCTCTGCAGATTAGAGAGAGGAAGAAGGGCCCAGAGAGGCATACTGACCTTGGAGAGGGGCTCAGTGACCCAGGCAAGTACCCACCAGATAGAATGCCCATAGTGGCTTAAAGGAGCCTGCATGCCAATCATTCTCAGAATTGACTCAGGGCACACCCACATTTTGGAGCTCATCTGAGGAGAACTTTTCCTCTGCCATCTCTCGGTTCCACACAGCTTGCTCAGTGAATGCCATTACAGAATGCAATGTGCGTGTTAATAAGCCAGGACATCTGGTAACCAGCTTTTTTCTGATTCATTAACTGACTGTATTTCTGTGGCCAGTGGGAAGGAGAGGAGAAACTGGAAGGTTTTGCTTTTAGCAAACGGGTAGTTGACGTATGTTTTGTTTCTCTGGTCTCACCTCCACCTTCAAACTTTGCTCCAAGGTTAGCATTTAAATACAACAAACTCTCGGTCAGCAGTGTCTTCTCTGCCTCACATGGAACACATAGTGCTTAGATTATTCCATGTAGTCTGAGAATGTAGGAAAGGCATCTGAAAAGTCTTATTTTAAAGCAGAGGGTGAAGGAAGCAAAGGACTTGTTTAAGATTACACAGGTAAGGCTGAGGTCAGGCAGAGGCCAGACTCCAGGTATCTTCACCTTCGATCCTGTCTTTTTTGCCTCAACACATAGCTTGACCTAGCCTCTTTCTTTTCATTTAGTGTGACTATTATCTTTTAAGTCAACGGTGTCTTCTTGATTTTTCTTTTTCACTTCTTGTTCAGATGCTTTTAGAAGATGTGAGCAGAGTATTGCTGAATCAATCCTCCTGCCTCTCCTAATAAGTGATTAGGGACCCATTGGAGCATTTATAAGAGGTACTTAGGGACAGCTAATTTAAACTTTCCAAGAAGGGACAGTTTCAATCCAGCTTGTGAACAACCCTAGGAAATACAATCAACTAATGAGAATACAACAACAAAACTCAAATGGAGAATATAGCAAGGTTGGGAAAATCTCTCAATGATCCAGATGTTTTTAAAAAAATTCAAAAATACTATTACCCTATCCAAAAACATTTTTAAACCAGCCTCTCTATGGAAGTAAATCAGGCTCAAATGCTCGAGAGAGTGATTGAGTAAGAGAAGTATGACTTGATGATACATGTTGAGGGATTAAATGGACAATGAAGTTTCCATATGTTGTTTTTACGCAGTAATTAGAAACTGTCACACACCGTTTCATTTTTTTCATTTCCTTGGGCTGATTTGCGTGTTGATTTCTAATTTTATTTCATTATAATCTGATAGAATGCAGGGTAGTGTCTCTACTTCTTTGTATTTGCTAAGAGTTGCTTTGTGGCATAATATATGGTCTAATTCAGAGAAGGATCTATGTGCTGCTGAGAAGAAAGTGTATTCACTCATTGGTGAATGAAATATTCTCTATATGTCTGTTAAGTCTAAGTTATTGATTGTATTATTGAATTCTATAATTTCTTTGTTTATCTTTTGTTTGGAAGATCTATCCAGTGGTGAAAGAGGCATGTTAAAGTCAGGCAGAATTACTGTATTGTCGTCTATTTGACTCTGGAATTTGAGAAGAGTTTGATTGGTGAACATAAATGCCCTACTGCTTGGGGCATACATATTTATAATTTTTATGTCTTGTTGATGTATGGTTTCCTTAAGTAGTATGAAATGCTCTTCTTTATCCCTTTTGATTAACTTTGGCTTGAAGTCTATTTGATATGAGGGTGGAAACCCCTACTTGTTTCCACAGTCCACGTGCATGTGTTTTTAGCAACCTTTCACCTTTGGTCTGTGGATGCTTTTTTCTATGAGATGAGCTTCTTGAATGCAGCATAATGTTGGGTCTTTTTAAAAAAATTCAAACTGCCACTCTATGTCTTTTGATTGGTGAGTTAAGGGCATTAATATTGAGGGTTACTATTCAGACATAATTTGTATTTTAAAATACCAAAAATAAACATAATAGTCATTTATGTTTATTTTTGGTATTTAAATTGACTTGGTTTCTCTTTTGGCTGATTTTTCCTTTAGTGTAATAACTCCCTTTGCTGATTTTCATTGCTGTTTTTAATTTTCTTCTCATGGAATATTTTGCCAAGGATGTTCTGTAGTGCAGTCTTTCTATTTGTAAATTCTTTTAACTTACGTTTGTCATGGAAGATTTTTATTTCATCATCAAATCTAAAGCTTAATTTTGCTGAATATGATTCTTGGTTGGCATCCATTTTCTTTCATAGCTTGGTATATATTTTTGCAGGATCTTCTAGCTTTCAGGGTCTGGATTGAAAAATTTGCAGAGATCCTAATTTGGTTTTCCTATATGTGATTTCATTCCTTTCTCTGTGGCTTTTAAATTTTTATCCTTACTCTGTATGCTAGACCTTTTCATTATAATGCATCTTAATGTAGATTTGTTGAAATTTTGGTTTCCTATAGACCTCTTGTATTTGATTTTCCAATTTATTATTCATACTTGGGAAATTTTTGATATTATTTCATTGAAGAGATTGTGCATTCCTTTGGTTTGAATCTTTGTCCCTTCCTTTATCCCAATAAATCTTAGATTTGGTCTTTTGATGTTATCCGAAAATTATTGGGTGTTCTCTTTATGCTTTCTTAACGTCTTCACTGTGCTCAGATTTACTCTCAGGATTGTATATTTTTTTCTTCATTATCTAACATTCTGTCTTCCAAGTGATCCAATCTGATGTTTATGCTTTCTGTTAAGTGTTTGCTTGTTTGTTTATTGTTTCCTTGATTTCTGATTTTATTTTCAGAATCTCTTTCTTGAAGTACTCTTTTGCTACCTATATTTGCCCCCTTATCTCTTTGTTGGTGTGATCAATGTTGCCTGTATTTTCTCAATTAGATCATTCTTTACTTTGTAGGTCATTTTAATTATGTATATTGTTAATTCCTTGTCTGACATTTCATCAACTGTACTGTCCATGGATTCTATTATTATAGTATCTTTGTGTGTTTGGGGAAATTTTCTCCCTTGTTTTTTCATGTTGTGTATGTGTCTTCCTTTTTTGCAGTGCAAATCTGTGTTATTACAGTTTTTAGCCTATAATATTATAGTTTCCCTGAAGATTACTTGTACCTCACCTTGGTTTTGGACTTCTGGCCCCCAGCCAATGTTCCGTGATAATGCTACTGCAACTAAATATGATGGTGGCAATAGTGGAGATAACTCAAGATAGCTGTGGGGTTGTCTTAAGATGGATGCAACTACTTTCAGAGATGGGGCTAAATAGTGGGCCTTACAGTGGCTTTGAGCTGCCTGTTCTGAGATGCAGCTGCCTCCAAGCCCTACCTGTTCTCCCACGGTGGAGACTACTATATGAGAAAGGTTATGGTGATGCTTATAGAGGCCCAATATGGAGGTGGGGTTAGGCCTGAGTTCTGTTCTAAGTCTGTCTGTCGGCTGGGTGGACCTGGGATTTCTTCCACCCTTTTGTGAATGTTTTCTTGCATTTTGCACAAAAAGGCTCACCTTGGACTTTCACAAATTTTAACCTGGAATCAGCCTTTTGTCTAACCAGCCCTGCTTCCTATAGTGAAATATGGTATTTTTGTTCCATCATCTGGTCACCAAGACTAATACACTGGTCTTCCTATTAAAATGTCACTGTTACCCAGTCCCATTAGTGCAGACAAGTATGAATTTAATTTTCTACATTCAAACACTCAAACACACACACACACACTTGTTTCTCTATTTTTCTATCTGGAAAAGCATGAATTCACAGTGATACATTCCATTTCAGTCCTACTTAACACGTCGCATCCCAATTTTCTTTCTTGAACCAGAGAGTCACTTCACCAACATTTTCTATGAAAACTGGATTTCATTGTCCTTGATGTATTTACTTATTTAAACAATCTCTTTTTTATACAACTAAATTCCATTTATCCTATTCTAACCCCACATGCCCTCCTTAGCTCACCTAGGTGTTTTTTACCCTGTTTTGTCAATGAGTATTTATGACAGTCTACCTCTCTCTTTGGAGCCCATCTCAGATTCCTTGGGCTTCCATACACAGGCCAGGCTGTCCCTTCTGAGGGCACCTTCCCAATTGTATCTCATATATGACTTGAAGCCACCATTATTCAGTCCTCCACCACAAAGTGTGCCCTCACACTGCTGGACCACATCTAATGGCATTAGGAGTGAATTATTCAAGAAGATAAGGAGAAGTAAAGGGAAGGAAGAGAAGGGACAGGATATAAGATGGAAAAATCCTGTGTAGCTCCTGATACCAGTTGAATCTGAGGAGCAGTGCTATAGAAACAATTGACTATCAACCACTTTCTAATTCAATGCTCCTTCTGCTTGTTATCAACTTAGGTGTTGAAGATGGACTACACATTTGTTTCTTGCTTTCCAGAATCAACAAGGGAGATAGGATAGGAGTATGAAATCTAAGCTAGAGATATAGTAATACCTACCTCAGTAGAGTGTTACAAATTTTGTGCTTCAAAAATGACACAAGGCCACTATGAATATTCTTTTCCAGCAATGGGTAAATTCACAATGGATTAACTCTATCTTACTATTTAATTTGAATTTCTGAAAAAGCTCCATGTATTCACTGATTGTGATGATCAAAAGATTGAATTTTGACTCTAACTGATTCAGTACTATATATAGTATAGTTTATTTCAATACTTAAATAGAAACAAATGCTTCAGATAAACATCTATAAGGATATGTTTATTGACTTTCTCATTATAAAATTTATGACAACATATTTCAAAAAACACATCATATATCAATGTCACTACAAAAGCCACCACAACCACCCTCATTCTAATTAAAAATTATTGAAATATTTGGTGATAATTGTTGATTCTCTATTCAGAGCTCAGGAGGAGCTGCCAGGACTGACTGGCAGTGAGAGGAGAGAGCCCATTAGACCCAGAAAGGGTGAGTCTTCACATCTGGAACTGAAGTGGGCACCTCCTTTCCATCAGAAAATACATAATACTTTGCACAGACCCTAGCAAGCTCAGCAAAGGTCTAGCATCTCTTCTCATTCATCAATTGAGGAATAAAGAGTCTCTCTTCATTTTGAGTTTTCTTCACAAAATAAATATTTGTTTTCTGATGTGGTCCCCAGGCTCTGAGGACAACAATGCACTAATCCTTAGGGAAATTCTGGCTCCACTTATTGATCCATCTCTGCACACAGCCTTTAAAATGGGATTTTCAGGTTGAAGAAGTCCTTGATCAGTTAATTTCAGGGGAATCTGTAAAGTATAGACAAGCACATGGAGAAGCAATGAATGAAACACAAGGAACCAAATCAGAAAAGTAGAGAAGATATATTAAGCCCAGTGATGCTCCACAAACAGAAAAACTATTTTTAGTATCATGTAGTTTGAATTCGTTCTACTCATTTTCTAAGGTGTGTCATGATTGGATAGTAAAATTATTCTTTTATCTGAAAGATTATTTCATAAATATTTATCCTGTACAAGGCCTGAGATAGGGAGGTTTTGTAAGTTCTGGTAAGGAGAATTTCCCTCAAACATGAGAACTCTGTGGTCACCACACCTCATGATTATGCACAGGGTCTCTCCAGGAGACATGGAGCTGAATCTACACTGTGTTCAAGTTCACAGTCCATACATACACATGTCACACTAATCTGCATTGAGTCTATATGTTTTTTACACTTTGATCTTCATTAAGCCATAGATTTAGAGCCCCCATGGTGAAAAACTCTAAATCTCAAAGATGATGCAAAAGAGACTCACTAGACTATAGATCTAAGAATTAAATGATGAATGAGCATATATTTTTCTGTGACTCAGCCCCTATATTTGGTAAAACATCTTCAAATAAAACATTATGTATATGAAAAGCTACTGACCTGTGTTTTCTTATAAGTTTGGAAGGAAAAGGTCTGCATTACTTTGACAAGAGCAAATTTTATGTTCATGAGAGCAAACCTCATGCCCATGCAGTTTCGAGGTCCATTTCCAAAGGGCATGTACATGTGAGGATTGATGCTGTGCTTGTTATTCTTACTGAACCTGGTTCCACAATAGATGAGAAGTCAAAAAAATATTAAAACCACAACAGTTACTTGTTTCAGTTTGTGCCTTAGACATCCCCAAGCAATAGTGTAAAAAATGATTTCATGGGCTGGTCATTGAAATCCAGCTGTAGTTTTGCTATGAGAAATTTTAAGCTGTGGAGTTTTTCTACCTTTCTCTTCTTTAGCCTATAGGAGTTTTCCACCTTTCTCCTCCTTAGCCTATAGGATCTTTCAGTCTTTTGAGATGAGATAAATGCTGTTTCAAAGGAAATCATGGTAAATTGAGACAGTAAAGAAAACAAAACACACATAAAATATAAGGAGTATAAGAGTGAATACATACAATGAAATGAGATAGTGATTATGTCAGTTATGGCACATGCTATAAAATTTAAAACACATGAACACAGATATACACAACACACACACACTCACCACACACACACACATGCATATACACAAACAGAGTCATGGTGCCATATCTGAGGAGAATTAGTTTTAGCATCGGAATAAACAAAATCCTGTGTGATCAAGTCTCTTATAGAAATAACAGAGACATACTTGTATAACCTATGCACATCCTGAAATATATTTTAAATCATCTCTGGATTGCTTATAATAACTAATAATATTTAAGTACTACATAAATACTTATTGTATTACACTGTTTATGGAAAACTGACAAGAAAAAACATTTATAAGTTAGTTGAAATTATAGATGCAAAAACCATACATACATGCTGAGCATGGCACACACCTGTAATCCCAGCAACTTGGGAGGTGGAGACAGCAGTATCCCAAGTTCAAAGCCAGCTTCACCAATTTAGTGAGGCCCTAAACAACTCAGCAAAACCTTATCTGTAATAAAATACAAAATAGGGCTTCTGATGTGGCTCAGTGGTGGACCACCCATGAGTTCAACTCCTGGTACCCCGCAAAAAAAAAAAAAAAATCATACGTGCAGAGGTTGAATGTATATATTATCAGGTTCTAGCAAAAATCAAATATGATACAATCTAGTTTAGCAAAAATATCTATATATGCCTAGAAATCTGTTTATGAGAACATGATCATATTATTAATTCATGATTATTTAAAGAATTTAACAAACTAAAAACTTTCTTCTCAGCAAAAGAAACAATTTGTGAGGTGAATAAAGAGCCTACAGCTCGGGAACAAATTTTTACCCCTCACACATTAGATAGGACATCAATTTCTAGGGTATATAAAGAACTAAAAGCGAAGTACCAATAAAAACAAATAACCCAATCAATATATGGGCCAAGAACCTTAACAGACACTTCTCAAAAGAGGATATACAAGTAATCAACAAATATATGAAAAAATTCTCATTATCTCTAGCTATTAGAGAAATGCAAATCAAAACTACTCTAAGATATCATCTCACTCCAGTCAGAATAGCAGCTATTATGATGCCATTATAAGTGTTGGTAAGGATGTGGGGGGACAAGTACACTCATACATTGCTGGTGGGACTGTAAATTGGTGCAGCCAATATGGCAAGCAGAATGGAGATTCCTTGGAAATCTGGGAATGGAACCACCATTTGACCAAGATATCTCTCTCCTTGGTTTATACCTAAAAGGTATAAACATGCTACAGGGACACAGCCACATCAATGTTTATAGCAGCACAATTCACAATAGATAAATTGTGGATCCAACCTAGATGCCCTTCAGTAGATAAATAGATTAAAAAATGTGGCATATATACACATTGGAATTTTACTCAGCATTAAAAGAGAATAAAATCAAGGCATTTGCAGGTAAATGGATAGTGCTGGAGAAGATAATGCTAAGTGAAGTTAGCCAATTCCAAAAAAACAAATGCTGAATGTTTTCTCTGATATAAGGAGGCTGACTCATAGTGGGGTAGAGAGGGGTAGCATGGGAGGAATAGAAAAACTCTAGATAGGGCAGAGGGGTGGGAGGGGAAGAGAGGAGGCAGGGGATTAGCAAGGATGGTGGAATGCGATGGACATCATTATCTACAGTACAGGTATGAAAACATAAATTGGTGCAAAATACTTTATATACAAACATAGATATAAGAAATTGTGTTACATATGTGTACTAAAAATTGTGATGCATTTTGTTGTCATTTATTTTTTAAAAAACAATTTGAAAATTTTTAAAAAGAATTTAGCATAGTGAATGGACATAGCATTCATTTTGTTCCTTGTCACAAATTCATATCATTTTGCAAGAAAGTGTTATATTTATAACAAGAAAACTGACTAAAATACAAAGACATATATAAAAATAATTACATAGCTACCTGTTTGTCATCTATGATAAGAAATACAAAGACATGCTTGGACAACCCTAGCCCAAGGTGCTTCCCTTTCCCAGAGGCCCTGTACCTTTCAGGGCAGAACTCCTCAGGCTCTGGCCATTGCTGTGGGTCTCGATGAAGAACAAAGCTTGATATCATCACCACTGTCCCCTTCCTAATGGGCACTCCATTAATTTCAACATCTTTCTTACAGACCCTCTCAAGTCTGCCAGCAATTTGGTACAATCTGAGAGTTTCATTCACCACCATGTCCAAGTACTCCATCTGTAACACGGTATGATAGGTAGCAGATGCCTGAAGAGAAATAAAGAGATTTTTGGAAATTCATGTTTTAAACTAACTTTAAACTCAATCTACATAGTTTTATTAAAGTGTTAGGCGGTCCCAGAAATAACAGAATGGTGAAGAAGAGTAGTGCTTACAATTGACTAAGCATTGTAATAAAAATCATGCCCATTTGAAAACCATGTCCATGGCCCATTGAGAAGTGCAGAGTAGTTATGAACATAAGAGTCCTATGGAACAATCCCGAATTCAGTGTATAATATCCTCAGCATCATCATGTACAATTTTTCCTCATGTGAGGAAAAGTAATTAATAGAATACGACAATTACACTCAGGCAAAATATGTGAAAGTCACTGTTACCTTTCTCTCGAAAAGTCACATGCCTATTTCAAGAAAATAGATAAGAGAAAATAACCCATTATATATCAGTTTTTTCTTGAATAACCCTGCTTTGAATATATATATATATATATGTGTGTGTGTGTGTGTGTGTGTGTGTGTGTGTGTGTGTGTGTATGTGTGTGTGTATATGTGTATGTATGTATATATATATATATATATATATATATATATATATATATATATATATATATAACTTAGAGATAACACTACATCATTTAAAAAATGTTGGGAGAAACTGGTAACTTTTATCCCAGTACCACCGAAAGAAGGTTAAGATTTGATGGAACTGTGTCAAACAATTTCAGTTTCAGAGGACACTCTAAGGAGGATAGAAAGCCACTCTCAGCCCCACCCCTTATTGCTAGACCAGTCTCCTGGCTGTTCTTCATGGTTTCATTGTGAGCTCTGAAGAAGAGGCTTTGTGCCCACTTCACTGCCAAACCAGCCATGTCAGACCCAGAGACCTGGTGTCTTCATATCCAATAAACTCATTAGACTTCCTGTTTAGGCAGAGAACAGCAGGCACAACATGTGGCTAATGCCTGGTATGACATTGGAGAGGATACAAGGTAGAAGTAAAGAATTTGGCTCAGGAGCCAGAAAACCTGACTCCTCCCCTGGATGCTTCTCTATAATACATGACTAGAGTGTGAAGATGTGTGGAGCAGAGCAGAGTCGGCCTGCCCACCAAGCCCGGGCTCACTCAGCAGTAAGCCAGGCAGGAGCTCATGCCACAGATCAGCAAAGCCAATGATCTGGACACTTGAGTGACACATGCTTACACTTCCTAGGTGTCATCATGGTAACTGGTAATGGATACGACTGAAACTACACTCTTTTAAAAATTCCTTGTAGTTTTGAGAATAGAATTTTCCCAAAACTACTGTTTGCTCCTTCATTTGTCTCTTCAGATCCTTTCCAAATAGAGCTGGTGAAAAGAATCAATGTATATAATTTGGTCAAAGCCTCCTAGGAAGTGATGAGAAGAGAGTCTTGTTGAAGCTCTGCCTCTCCCTCTCTCCTCCCTCTTCAGGTACCATCTTCTCACCTTATTAAGCAAAGCCACATCAATCTCCTGCTGCAGTTTGGTCTGGACATCAGGATGGGTGGCCAGTTCATACAAAATAAAGGAAAGAGCACTGCTAGTGGTCTCATAGCCAGCAAAAATGAAGATAATTGATTGAGCCACAAGCTCCAGATCAGATAGGGCTAATGGAAGAGGAAACACAACTTAGGTAAATCCAGCAAATCACAACATCAGAAGTTTAGATGAAGAGAAATCCCATTAAAACCCAAAAGCAATTCAGAGGCATTCTCAGAGTGGTTTTTCACTTCCGTGTCTATCTGATATGGGAGACAAAGGAAAACTTTTTTAATCCAGTTTTCCTGAGGTCTATACTACTCTTGGACTTAGCTACTAACTGTGCCATTCTCAGCACCACCAAAGATAGATAATTTCAAGAGATACCATTTCTATCTAAGATACACAGTATGATCAATATGGAGTTTTAGATACCTGGGCCCTGAAATAAACATGGTCCCTGTGCCAAACATGCAATTCAATATAAAAAAAAGAATACATAAAACAAGTGTTTGAAAGGTCTACAGAGTTCAGATTTATTGATGATGGTTTTCTATGATGATGTCATGAGAATATTTAATTATCAAATCTTTTATCCCAGTGAGTGTGAACCCCATGAAATAGGACTATAAAGTCAAGGTTCAGGCCAGGTGCAGTGGCACACACCAGTAATCCCAGTGGGAGTCTGAGGCAAGAGGATCAGGAGTTCAAAGCCAACATCAGCAACAGTGAGGCACTATGCAACTCTGTGAGATCCTGTCTCTAATAAAATACAAAGTAGGGCTGGGGATGTGGCTCAGTGGTTGAGTTCCCCTGAGTTCAATTCCAGGTAACCCTCTCCCCTGCACCAAAAACAATTAAGATTTGGATTTCGGCTGTTTACATTCGTAGCTACTAGCCACATGTGAATGTTTAAATTTTAAACAGTTCCTCAGTGGCACTAGCCACATGTCAAGTGCTAAGAAGGCACATGTGTTTGGTGGTTATTTTATTGAAGAGTTAAACTACAGACTGTTTCCTTCATCACAGAAAGCTGAATTGAAATGTGTAAATACATACAGGATAGACGAACGGATGGATGGATAGATAGATAGTTAAGCAGATAGATAGATAGATAGATAGATAGATAGATAGATAGATAGATAGATAGATAGATAGATAATATGTACATGTGAACATAAAAATATGTACACTGAGTCTAGGGTTGTAGCTCAGTGGTAGAACACTCACCTAGCACACGTTGAGGCACTGGGTTTGGTCCTCAGCACCATATAAAAATAAAATAAAATTATTATGTGCACCTACAACTAAAAAACAAAAATATCTTTTAAAAAATATGTATACTGGTAGGCTGTCTAGTCCTCATCTCTAGAATTAATTGCTTAACATTCAGGACTTTCTTAAGATGGTTGTCAAGGCACTAGGTACCTCAAATTAAAAATGCAATGGGAGTATTTGAGTATTACAGAAATAAGCAATAAACTGGAAAAAAATTTTTGAATGAGAGAGAAAAATAGTTTATATCACTGGATGTGAGTAGATACAGAAATATTTCTTTCCTCTGTTGCATGTAGAAGTATTTCATGTTAATAATGTTGTCTACTGAGAGTATCTATAAGCAAAAATCCACAAGATGATCACAAATTTTGATTTCTAAATTCCATTAATTATGAAAACAAAAAAAATAAAGCTGTCACGAGAAACAGAGCAGAAACCTAGAATATCTTAAATCAGAAAGCAAGAAAATACTTAGAAAATAAATGAAAAGGGCACAGAATACACTGTATGCTACTATAATGTGGATACATGGCATAGAATGTACAAGACCAAGAGCAAACCCTAAGAAAATCTATGGACTGTGAATGGTAGACGTTTCCTGAACTGTGATAAATAGAACTCTCTGGTGGTGGATATTAGGAGTGAAGCAGTATATTCATGACTATATGGAGAACCTCTATGTTTTCTGTTCAATATTGCTATGGCCAAAATAAACAGAAGCTACCTTTAAAACAATTATTAAAAACATGACAAGAATAATAGAGGACTCAGGAGCCTACATGAAGAGGATTCCAGTGGACAAATATGGGGGAATTGAACATCAAAATAAAAATAGTAAGAAAATAAGCTGAATTCAAATACCATGCTAGTAAAAGAAATACTTGTTTATATCAGTTTCAACATTTCAACATGGCTTTAGGTGTGCTTCTCTTGAAAGTTCCTCAGGATACTGTATATGATATCCAAGCATGCACTTTCTGCAACTAGGTAGAAATGCTTTTCTTCCTGGAAAATCTCCTGCACATTTCCTGAACAATCCTTTCCTCTGAATTTCCCCATCAGTAGATGAGGTAGCAACCTTGTTTACCTTTATGAGACTCCAAATCTTTGGAATTCTGAGAATTTATCATAAGCTGAAGAAAATCCACCCAATGCTAGAAACAGAGAGATTTCAAAGATAGAAGAACAATTATGAAGTCAGAAATAAGTTAATAGTGGAGAACTTATCTTCCCTTCTGAGACTATGACTTCTTTAAGTACAGAAGTCCAGCTGGAGTTTCCTAAGTCATCAGTGAAGAAAAACATCCATATACAAACTGAAGAGTAGGATGTTTCCCTGAGTGAAAACTGGCTGTGGTGTCCTATAGCTACTGGTCTTTGCTCTTCCTACTTGTGAGCTCCTGTAGATTCTGAACATAGACTCCCGGCCAGAGAGTGGCTGGCTTTATCTCCTGTTACATTTTTTTTGCTTAGGAAGAAATCCTGGACTTCAATATTTTGTTTTACTACCTTAATTCTTCATCAAAGATGCCATATATTAGTCTCCTGATATTTTTGGAGCTCATAATCAGATTTTGGGAAAGCATCTTGAAAGATCCCACCATGCTTGAAGGTATGAACTTTGTACTGACACCTGGAGGGCCCATCCTGGCTCACTGGCCTGCACACATCCTTGTGATGGCCTTTGGACATGAGGAAAAAGCTTCACCTAAAAAACCCCCATGCCTTCTCCATGAGGGTCCAGACAGTGCCAGCTACCCTGAGGATGCCTTCTGTGGAGAGTTTGTAAAGTGAGAGGTTTGGAAATGCAATGATTCTTGACCATATAAAATCTGATGAAATTACAGCACCAGGAAAATAATGTTTATGTTGAAATTTTACCTATTGAAGAGAAGGGATATGATAAAACATTTTTTCTCTATTTAAAAAAATCATTTCAACTGATATATAAGAACATTAAGCTATACACATATTAACAAGGTACCTGATTACTTTGATATATGTATATGCTATTTGATGTTTATGTCAGTTTAGAAACATCTTTAATTGCATTTATCATTTCCTGATGGTGGATGTTTTCAAAATCTATTAGGCTCAATTAATAAGACCAATTTTAACATAGTGCTGCAATAAACATGGGAGTGCAGATGTCTCTTTGACATACTGATTTCATTTCCTGTGGTTATACACCTAGTAGTGAGATTGCTGGATTATACAGTGGGTCTGCACTTGATTTCTGAGGGCCCTCCTCACAGTTTTCCATAAAGGCTGCCCTAATTTGAATTCTAGTCAACAATTTACAAGGACTCCTTTTTTTTTTTCACAGATTTTGGGCTTTTTCTATCAGCAATATTTATGCCTTGACAAACTAAATTTTATGCCCATTATTTAATTGTAAGTGCTCTCTCTCTGATTCATTATTTTTTCAGTATTTGGAATATATAATTTTATTTATTTAAGTCTTTTTTATTAGTTCTTTTTAGTTATATGAGAGTAGAGTCCATTTTGACATAATTATAAAAGCATGGAATACATCTTACTCTAATTTAGTTCCCTCTCTGATTCATTCTTGTACCTCAATTACCAGATGCTGAATTCTTTATTCCTCCCAAATGAGAACCCTCTACTATTCTCAACCAAGAGTTCTTCATCTACCTTTTAAAAATATACAAAGAAGTATGGAAGTCATACACCCATAGGCAAATAAATTATCAAAAATGAACCTCCTCTGTAACCACCACCGGATTTTACCTGTTGTTTCTCTTGAAGGCGACTTTCTTTCATTCTCTTTATAGCTTTTTTTAAAACATTTGTGACATCCTTTGGAAACAGAGAGATATTCATTGCCTCATAAATTGGAGTAAGGAATGGAAATATTACTGTAGGGGAAAGAAAAAACAAAGAACACTTCATTGAAAAATGTAAAATTTACCTGGAGCAATTACATCTTTTCTACCTATTAGAAAAGTGGAAGTCACAGGGTTTCTAAAGAGGAACTCTTCCTGTTAGGACCACTGATTGGGCTCTAGGCCACTGGCGGAGCAAGAGGATGTCATGTATACGGCCACCACCAAACCAGTGAGATCAGTGGCCCCTTGTGCCTGTGTGGAGTGACCAAAGGAGCAAGATGAAAACTCTGACCACTTTTCCCTTCATGTACTGGAATAGAGTGTCTTTGGATAAAACTAGGCTTTAGTCTGAGGCTGCAGTTAATCATGCTCTTCAAGAAAACGCAGTCAGGATGCGGCCAACAGAACATGTGTTCCCTGAGCACCACAGGAGAAATCAAGAAAGCATTATTAGAAAGAAAATTGGGAAACTTATAGTATGAGCAAATTGATCAATATATTCCTGAATTAACACTGGATAAAAGAAGAAATAGAGTGAAATAGATATAGCTTTGAAAAAAAAAGGAGGCATAATATATCGAACTTATAAAATGGAGAAAAAGCCATTATTGCTCAGAGGGAAATTCTTATCTATTAAATAAAAACAAGTATCACAAATTAATGATCAAATTTTACATAATAAATCATGAAAAAAAGATGATGACAGTCACTAATAGGGCATTATAGAAAAATGTGGATATGTAACCCATGTGATTCTGCAACTTGTATTTGGGGTAAAAATGAGAGTTCATAACCCACTTGAGTCAAATGCATAAAAGATGATATGCCATGAGTTATGTAATGTTTTGAACAACAAATAAAAATGAATAAATAAATAAATAAATAAATAACAAATGCAATTCTTTGAAAAAAAAACAACAAAATTCACAAAATAGTAGCTACACTGACCCAGAAATAGAAAGGCTACAGTTAGCAGCATTCAAAATGAAAACTGGGGAAACACTGACATTATAAACATAGAAAGAATTATAAAGATGTTGTAACAATCAGATTATTATAACAATTATACAAATTACATAAATGAAATAGACAAATTCCTAAAAAGACACAAACAACAGAAACTGACACAAAAAGTAAAACAAAATATATATTGACATACATCATGTGATGAGACTAAATTAGAAATTAAGAATTTTTAAAAAGTGAAGTTCAGGTCCAGATATTCCATGGACAATTCTACCAGACATTAAAAGAACTAATACCAATTCTTTACCTCTTTACAAACATTCATAGAAATACCTAGTATTTTCTAAGTATAGAATATAGTGAACACTTGTAAAAGATCCTAAAATGCCCGTGTTAACCTAATCCTAAAATTTAACACAAAGATAACACAGGAGAACTACAAACTGATATATCTTATAATTATGGATGCAAAAATCTCAACAAAACAATTTGTTATTCTCCTCTCTCTCTCTCTCTCTCTCTCTCTCTCTCTCTCTCTCTCTCTCTCTCTCGCCACTTATCTATCTCCCCAAAATCTCTTTCTGTCTTTTCTCCTGCTACTAGCTAACATCTTTTGATTCCTCTTTTATGCTTCCTAAGATCTAATAACTCTATATCCTCACCTCCTACTTTCTTAACATCTCATCCTAAACCCCCCCATTCTCTCTTTGCCCACCATTATGAACTGTAGGTCCTTTTGCAACCTACTGTTTACATTGTGAATAATAATCAAACTCACCCTTTCTGTCTGTTGTGACAAAACTGTAAACATCTCAATAGAAGCTCTTTTGTTTAATTAAGCCTGAATATTTTTTTTGCATTGGCATATGTTAATATTGATCTCCCCCTTAAAGGAAAGGTCATGGAATTCTGCAGGGACACTATAAGTCTATTGATATAAACTATAGTACCTTAGATATACACTGCTAAAAGGAAAGACACAAAAACAATGTGAAAAAACAAGGGAAGAAAGAGCCACAAAGAAATCAAGATACATTACTAGAACCAATGGCCAGCACAACAGAAGAGATGTCCAAGAGGAGTTCAGGAAGTATGTAATTAAAATGTTCTGTGAATTAAAGGATGATATAAGAAAGCAAAAAAAGGCAACAAAAGTTCATTTTAATAAAGAGCTACACAGCCAAATACAGGAAGCAAAAGATTACTTCATAAGGTGATAGAGATTCTAAAAAAAAAAGAAATCATTGAAATAAGGAAAAAATAAATCAAATTAAAAACTCCATAGAAATCATCACCAACAGACTAGATCACTTGAAAGATAGGACCTCAGACAATGAAGACAAAATATATAATCTTGAAAGTAAAGTTGACCACACAGTGAAGATGGTAAGAAACCATGAGCAGAACATTCATGAATTATGAAAAGGCCAAATGTAAGAATTATTGAGATAGAAGAAGGCATAGAGTTCCAAAACAAAGAAATGAACAGTTTATTCAATAAAATAATATCAGTAACTTTTCCAAACCTGAATAATGAATTGGACAATCAAATACAAAAGGCTTACAGGACAACAAGTGTTCAAAATCACGACAGATTCTACACCAAGGCACATAACAATGAAAATGCCTAACATACAGAATAAGGAAAAAAATTTAAAAGCCACAAGAGAAAAGAATCAGATTACATATAGGAGGAAATCAATTAGGATCTCTGCTGATTTCTAAACCCAGACCTTCAAAACTAGAGGGTCCAGGAACAATATATACCAAACTCTAAAAGAAAATGGATGCCAATCAAGAATCTTACATCCAGCAAAATTAAGGTTTAAATTTCATGATAAAGTGAAAACCCTCCATAATAAACAAAAAATGAAAGAATTTAAAACTAGAAAGCCTGGACTACAGAATACATCCTTAGCAAAATATTCCATGAACAAAAATAAAAAACAAGCATGAAAATTAGCAAAGGGAGGAGGTACACTAAAGGAAAAGACAATCAAAGGAGAAACCAAGTCAAGTTACAAACCAAAATTAAGCAAAATGACTGGAAACATGAACCATGTTTCAATAATAACTCTGAATGTTAATGGCCTAAACTCATCAATCAAAAGACATAGACTGAAAGATTGGATTTTTTTAAAAAACCAACAACATGCTGGCTTCAAGAGGCTTATCTCATAGGAAAAGACAACCACAAACCGAAGGTGAAAGGTTGGGAATAAATATACTACTCACGTTGACTGTGTAAACAAGCACAGGTTTTCATCCTCATATCAAATAAAATAGACATCAAGATAAAGTAAATCATAAGGAATAAAGAAGGACATTTTATACTGCTTAAAAAACCATTTATCAACAAGATTGAATGAAATAAACAAGAAATAACAATTATAAATACTTAAGCACCAAACAATGAATTATGGGCTAACAAGAAAAGGACAAATGTAATGGCCATCTACATTCATCAAACTCTAGTAAAATAGACCACAATACAATAATACTAGGTGACTTTAACACAACACAGTCACCACTGGATAGACCTCCCAAACAAAAGCTAAACAAAGAAACTATAGAACGCAATAATACAATCAATAACTTATATTTAACAGACATACAAAAATTGCAAGAATAAAATTAAAAAAACCAGACATACAGAAAATATTTCATCCATCAATGAGTGAATACACTTTCTTCTCAGCAGCACATGGATCCTTCTCTAAAATAGGCCATATATTATGCCACAAAGCAACTCTTAGCAAGTACAAATAGAGATACTACCCTGAATGCCATCAGATTACAATGGAATAAAATTAGAAATTAATGATAAAATGAAAAACAGAAGCTACTCCAACACATGGAGACTAAATAATAGGCTACTTAATAAGCAAGAGATAGCATAAAACATCAGAGAGGAGATTCAAAAATTCTTAGAGGTAAATGAGACCAATGATACAACATATTGAAATCTCTGGAACATTATAAAGATGGTACTCAGAGGAAAGTTACTTACATGGAGTTAATTTCTTTAAAGAAGATAAAGTCAATAAATAAAGGACCTAAAATTGCATCTTAAAGCCCCCCCCAAAGAGAACAATCAACACAAAAAAGTAGTAGAATACGGAATAATTAAAATCAGAGCTGAAATCAATGAAACTGAATCAAAAGAAACAATTGAAAAAATTGACAAAACAAAAAGTTTGTTCTTTCAAAAAATAAATAAAATTCATAAACCCTTAGCCACACTAATAAAGAGAGAGAAAACTTAAATTACTAAAATCTGTGATAAAACGGAAATATCATGATGGACACATCTGAAATATAGAAGATAATTAAAAACTATTTAAAAAATTTATACTCCAGTTAAATAGAAAATATCAAAGACATCAACAAATTTCTAGAGTCATGATCTATCCAAACTGAATGAAGGTAATATACACAAGTTAATTAGATCAATTTCAAGCAAGCAAATAGAAGACACCATCAAAAGCCTACATACAAAGAAGAGCTCGACCTGTCAAGGTGGGTGGGGGGTCATTCAAAGAATGGAGGAACTTTGGATAGGGCAAGGGAAATGGAGAGGACACTGGTGTAGGATTGATGGTGGAATAAGATGGACTTCATTACCCTAGGAACATGTGTGATGACACAAATGGTTTGAATCTACTTCTTGTACAAGTACAGAAGTGAAAAGTTGTGCTTCCTTTGTGTTTTATATAGTGGAATGCATTCTGCTGTCATCTATAATTTATTAGAACAAATAAATAAATATTTTTTTAAAAAATGAAGTACTCACACATGCTTCAGGATGGAAGAACTTGAAAATACAATGATAAATGAAAGAAGTCAGACATGCAAAGCCATACAAATCCATATTGTAGGATTTATTAATACAAATTCACAGAGGCTGGGGATGTGGCTCAAGTGGTAATGTGCTCACCTGGTATGCGTGGGGTGATGGATTTGATCCTCAGTACCACATAAAATAAAGATGTTGTGTCCACCGAAAATTAAAAAATAAATATTTAAAAATTCTCTCTCTCTCTCTCTCTCTCTCTCTCTCTCTCTCTCTCTCTCTCTCTCTCCCCCCCCTCTCTCTTTATCTCTATATCTTGAAAAAAAAAGAAAATTCACAGTATCAGAAAATCTATAGTCAGAAAATAGATCCATGGTTGCTTAGGCTTGGGGAATAGAGAGTTGATAATGAAATGGTAGCCTGCTTCTGAGTTGACAAATGGTCACAAGTGATGGCTGAATATATCTTTGTACTGAAAACAATTTAATTGTATAATTAAGTGGGGTAATTAAAAGATTATTAATTAAGTATCAATAATGATCTTATTGAAATAAAGAAAGGAAACAAATAACATGGTATTCCACATATTTATTGAAAAGCAAAGGGTCAAAGAAATTAAATTTTAAGAGCTTCTTGACTTTCTACACAAAGGGATCTTGTGGGTTGTTGAGGGAATCGATGTTCACTCCAAATGATGTAGCAGTGATCACATTCATGCTGGAAGCCCCAAAGATGCTGAATAGAGAAAGATATGATATGGAAAGATAAAACCAGTGCCTCTTCCCAATACTTTCACTACACATGCAGCAAGAAATAGGAGTAAGTTCACATACCCAGGCAAGACAAGCAGAGAGCCACACACTCACAGTTATATGCTGAACTATCAGATGAGTTTATGATCCCTTCACACTTACTATGAAGCCTTTATGAGTTTAAAATGAGGAACTGCCCTTGTTCCAGAAGTGATGGGGACAGTGAGGTGAGTAAGACTCTCCTCTGAACTCAAGAAGCTCACCCACACAGGGATAAGATCCATAATCAGACACACTACAGTAGCACAAATAGAATGTGAATAATGATAGTTGTGTACAAACTGAGCTTCATCAGGACAAGGGAGGAATAACTAAGTCTTCCTAGAGGACTCATAAAAGGTGATCTTCACCTTGACAGTATTTTGTCTTCTAGTATATCCAAAGTCACAAATGTTTGCAGCCAAACAAACCTTGGTGGATACAAGAGAGATTCTTTCCCCCCCAGCTGCCCTGTCTCCTCCTGGGAGAAGCACCTTCTTGGATGAACAGTTGGAGTTGTGACTCCAAACACTTGCTTTGTCTGCTCATTGCACTAGTTCAACATTTGGAATTCAGTTCTGTGGCAGGCAGTTGAAGGGGCTCCTGGTGGAACTTAAAATGCCAGAGCTGCCCTGCTACTTATTCTTTCAAGTTGATAAACTTGCCCTTCTCTGATTCCAGTCTCATGTTTTTCACCAGCATATCTCCATACTGGTAAATGATGGGGAGCATCTACGCACAAAACACAAAATCATCCATACTTAAGTGAGATACTCAGTCCCCAAAGTTATGGTTTTCCCAGGATAAAGAAGTATGAGACATTTATAATGAATCTTACTATTTCTCTTCTAAAACATAAAGACAAAAGAACATTTTTAGGAAGTTCAAATTCAGAGAACTATTCCTTTAAAATGGACTACTATCTATCTCATTTTATTCCCATCCCTAGGTTTATTCTCTAAGTTTTCAATGATAATTCCTCCTTACCTCCTTAAGTTTTCCACTGGTGAAGGTTGGAGATAGCAGTGTTCTTATTCTCTTCCACTCTTCATCCTCAGACAAGGAGATGGCTTTTTCATAAATCCCTTTGGACCAAGATTCTAGCACCCAAAGGAAAAGAGATTTTTTCCTACATAAATTTTGAGGTCTCCACAGTTGCAAAATTTGTTAAATAAGTATCATTTATTAAAAAATAGTTTAGCGGCTGCCTATTAGGTAGTTGGCCCTATGTCAGACACTAAATAATATTTATACCAAGTGACATAACCTCCTGAGAGTTTGAAAGAGATACCCAGGTACCTCACACTGCTTTTGGACTTTATATTCCAACCTTTGTTTAGATGCAAAATTTCCACTTGGTTGGAAACTTTTTCCAGGGGAATAGACAGGAATAAGACCTAAGAAGACATAGTACAAACTCCAGGGCTATGCAGAGCAGAAATGGATTGGTGACAGATACCAGAAGTACTTGGTCAACTGTATGTTACCTAAGATCAGTTCTGTCTTTACATGCACTTAAGGCATAAGTGTCTTGATAAAAGGCTGCCTAGGTATGATAATTTTAAAAATAATAATATTTCAAACTTAAAGGATTTGGAATATAAGTGTAATACAGGAAAAAAAACACAAGTTTTTAATGGAAGTTATTTCAGTATTTTCTAAAAGGACAGAGGAGAAAAGGAAGATAATTCTATTTTCACCTGGGTGCTAGACTTCCAAAGTAAAACCCTTGAAATTTAGTTCAGTCATCTAAAATATATTTTTGTGTTAAAATGTATGTTTCCATCCAGGCACAGTGGTGAATGCCTGTAATCCCAGCAGCTCAGGAATCTGAGACAGGAAGATCACAAGTTCAAAGCCATCCCAGAAGTGTTGAGGTGCTAAGTAACTCAGTGAGACAGTGTCTCTAAATAAAGTACAACATAGGACCCGAAATTTGGCTCAGTGGTGTAGTGTCCCTGAGTTCAATCCCCAGTACCCCACTACTGCCAAAAAATGTATGCTTCCAGCACTCATTCACTGTTAACATTTAGGGGATTAGCAGCAGAGGGAAGCTTCTTCAACTTACCAGAGATTCTACAAAAAACGATTTTCAGCTAACAATGTATGTACTGGAGGCAAACTGAATGCTTTCTCCCAAGCATCAGGAAATAATTCAACAACGTCTGCTCAGTCATACACAGAAAGACAAGTAAAAAACGTTCATCTGAGTGTAGATTAGTGATTTATACATGTTGGAAAGGAGTATGTAGAAGGCAAGTAAATAGAGGCTGGATTTGAGTAATATGCAATATATGTATGTATTGAAGATTGCAGCAAATCCAATTATCATACACAATTTTCATATGTTAATCAAAGTTTTTAAATTTTGGTTTTAACCCCAGGTCTCGTGCCTGCAAGGCAAGCACTCTACCAACTGAGCTATATCTCTAGCCATCAAAGTTTTTAAAAAGTGAAGATAGAGATTGTATGGAATACACACACACACACACACACACACACATTAGCCTCATCTAAAATTGGGGTAAACTTTGGAAGATGAAAGTCTATATTCTTCAAAAGAAATGTTCACTCTCATGGCTATTATTCAACCTCACACTGGAACTCCCAGCTGATGTCAGAGGAAAAGAAAAACAAATAAATAAAAGAAATACAGATGGGATTTTCCCTATTTATAGGTGCAACTTTGTCCAATGTGGTCAACACACAAGAAATCAGGCACATTTCTAAGGTTAATGAAAATTGGTGAAAACACATTAAAAATAATCTAAATCTACACAAATTTAGGCATGTGATACATTTGGACAGAGCTGCACACTCATTCATATAGGCACACAAAAGGGGAAAAATGAAAATAAAAAGCCTAGATTGTATCAATTTCATGTTAATATAGGAACAAGAACTTAATAAATTTATAGTCATGTAAGAAATTTTCATTGGATAAAATAGAATATATTATACATGAAACTGCCTGGTAATTTTTTGACAAGGAATGCCCTCTGAATCTGTAAATATCTCAGGATAAAAACTGAGTTGATAAATAAAATAAATAAATTAATTAAAAATATTACTTTGGATTAGACAAAGGGGAACAAAGGGAAGGGTGAGGGGGTGGGAATAGGAAAGACTGTAGAATTAATCAGACACAACTTTCCTATGTTCATATGTGAATACACAACTAGTGAAACTCCACATTATGCACAAACACAAGGATGGATGTTGTACTTCATGTATGTATAATATGTCAAAATATATTATAGAGTCATGTATAACTAAAAAGAACAAATAAAAACTTAAAAATATGAATAAATGTTATAATGTTGAAAAGTGAGTGCTTACCCGCCAGTTGGTGAACAAAGAATAATATTCTTTGATAAGCACTGTTTTGATAATGCTGGGCCCTGTAGTAGCCAAAACAGGTTGTGAACCATTAAACAGGCTGTGTTGGGAAAGCAAAGCTAATTAAATCGAATAGGCCAGATTCTGCAGCAGGAATCCCGACTTTGATCCTGATGTTACCTATTCTACCTGCCTACTCCTACAATACATAGCAACATGAAGTTCTGTTTGGGTATTCTGACCATATAAGCCACTGGATTCTTAATAGCATAAAGGTTAATGTAGGTAAAGTAGGTAGGAAGAGAAACTTAGAGACAAAATACAACTTCTAAGAGATCATAATTAGAAATAGCATTGGAACAATGGTTAAATCTAGACGATGAATACAATAGTATTGCCTATGGTACTTTCCATAACTCATTTATCTGTTTATTTATTTACTTATTGAGTTATTTTTTAATTACAGGTGGACAGAAGCCTTTATTTGTCTATTTTTATGTGGTGCTAAGGATCAAACCCAGTGCCTCATTGTTCTATGCAGGCGCTCTTCCACTGAGCTACAGCCTCAGCCCATACTCTCCACAACTTTTTACATGGAAAAATATAGGTTTGTGAAAAATTGAAGGCAGATAATTGACTAACATCTCACAATTACTAAGTTTTGCAAGTGGTAGCTGAAATGGGGCCTTTGGAGATCCAGTGTGGCATGTTGTGTCCTTGGATCACATGGTATCTATGGGCCATATCAACTGAGCAGAACACTCTGGCCTGCCCTGTGGCTTTCTGGGGATTGATGAGAGAAGATGGAGATGAAAAGTCAAAGTCTTTTACCACTATTTTTAGTGTAGAGCAAAATGATTACACCTCATCTATGGCTCCCATCAAACCTCCACCAGCTCTGAAAGGGAATAGTTGCTATAGTTAACTGAGGCCACCCTCCAATACAAACCCCATCAATCCACCAAGGAACTCACTGGTGGAACTACATCCTATGTCTGGTCTTAACATCAAATGGATGAAGGAGAGGAAGAAATGCTTCATTGAAAAGTCAACACTGAAAACTTAAAAAATGGCATATGAGCAACAATAATTATAACAATTAAAAAGAAGAAAGAAAGTTAAGGAAATGAAAAAAGCTGAGCAAAAATGATTTCCCATCTGATTGAGAGTACCTCCCAGGCTTTTGTTCAAAAGCATACATTGAATCTGAAATTTAAATGAGGGAATTTTGTCTTTAAATTAAAAGGAAATCAGTGGACAAAAGAGATGATGTCATAGATTTATAAGCCCATGATTTTTTTTAAAAAAAACTTCTCAAATAATACATTTTATTCATCTAAAGGATGAAAAAAGAAAGAAAATTGAGGAAGATAGAAATAGCCAGACATTGGACACAAAGTAAGGCTGGAGACTCTGGGTCATCAAAAGTAGGATAAAAGCCAAAACATGTAACATTCTCAACCTAAGTCAGACTGTAGACCCAGACTCCTGGTGACATGCAGGATCACTGGCAGGACAATCCTCCAAGGACTTTGCAGCACAGAGGGTTGCATCCCAAAAGTTCTGGGCTGATGTTGTTCTCATGTGTTGGGACACCACATCATAACAAGTCTACCAAAGAGAAATTTCCAGAATATTCACCCCAATGTTTTTCCATACTTTTTATAACATTCTGTGTCAAAATTAGACATACCCTAGGAAGAAGAATAAAATGAAATTACATTATTGTTGCAAATGTACTGACATTGCATCAAATGACCCAAATCCCATGAAATCAGGCTTGATGTTCCTAACAGGTGGTTAGAGACAAGCTCTTATTCATAGGCTTCTGAGGAGAAAAGAGAAAATATGCAATATTTGAAATGAAACATGTAAAGTCACTTGAATTTTCTCTAAGTATTATACATAATCTACCAATTACCATTATCAATGAATACAACATGCTTCTCTTCTGCATTATTTCTTTGTCTGCTTGTGTTGTCTCAGAAATACTGCGACCTTCTGAATTATCACTTCAATAGGCACATGAGGAATCACAGGGTGAGGAAAAATGAGTGCATCCCAGGGCCATTCATGATTTTTTATCTCCTCATCAAGTATGATTTTAATTTATCTCATGTTTTCTGGTAGAATTCTGGTAGAATTAGGGAGTAAAGATGCCAGCAAACTCTTTTAGCCTAGGAGATTTATGTTGTCACAATCATGTTGTTGAGTAAGTAAATGACATAGTGAGCAAATAAAAGGGGATTTGCCTTCCTGTTTTGGGGCTTAACTTGAAAGAGGGGAGATGCTACCTCTCTGCATATAGTACACAGATAGTTAGACACTGGCTGTGAGTTTTCATCATAGAAACTAAGCAATTAATCTTCCTCGTGCTAAGTTTCATTTGTAATATTTTAACTGTGCAAATAAAGCATCCCAGAGATATTAGTGTATCTTCCTAGAATCTGCCCTGAGGATAAAAAGAAAACACTGTGAGGATGCTCATAGTCTGAACATAAAGTCCACAGTTTACACTGTTGATGTGCCAGAGTCCTGAGCTCATTAACCGAAGTGAACCTGACACTATGAGGAGTTGTAAACAGAGCCCCAGGGTAAACCTGACTGCACTTTGGATGGGCCCTCACACAGTTCCTGAAGCTTGAAATCTCAAAACTTTTTTCATGGAGCTAAATTTCTACTTATGTAACTAAGCAAGTATTTGCAACCAAAAGAGGCAAAACAGGGAGCTCAAATGACACTCACCCATCGATAATTAAGAATAGTTCCCAAAAAAGGCAAAGGTGTTGGCCCTGGAATTCCCAGCTTCTTAAAATATCCATGTGAATACGTCCCATATCTATAAAGTGAAAGAGAAATCCAGGTCAAGGGATTGAGACTGTGTGTACATAGTGGCTCACGGGTCACTGATTCAAGAATGGAAACAGTGAAGCCAGGCAGGTAACATGTAGGCCCTAAATAACAACAGAAACTCCAATGGCCCTGATTACATCTGCTCATCATCTCCTCTCTCACATTCCCTGAGAGACCACAAAAATCATAATAATTAGCTCAAAGCAGCTGATTATTGTTAAGTTCCATCATTAGGCTCCAAATGCTACAGTTAATATTTGATATAAGTCTCCAAACATGAGTTTGAAAACTCCTGAGTCATTCAGATTAGATTTCTTCCAGGTCACTTCACTCACTGGTGTCAGTTAAGGAAGTTGACTTGATGCTATCATGTTGGCCCTCTAGTGGCCTCCAGTGGGGGCCATCCCCACTCTGGGACTTCTTAACTGAGCAGACAGGAATATTCTCCCACTTTTTCATAACTCCCATCTGGATGCCTTTTATTGCATCCCTGGTCCACATTTTCCTTACTCATCTGCTGTAAGAGATTACTAACATACGGGATGAAAAAGGCAATATCACAACAGACACTTCGGAAATACAGAAGATAATCAGAAATTATTTTGAATCCTTATACTCCAATAAAATAGAAGATAGTGAAGGCATAGATAAATTCCTTAAGTCTTATGATCTGCCCAGATTGAGTCAGGAGGATATAGACAACCTAAACAGAACAATAACAGTAGAGGAAATAGAAGAAACCATCAAAAGATTACCAACTAAGAAAAGCCCAGGACCGGATGAGTATACAGCAGAGTTTTACAAAACCTTTAAAGAGGAACTAACACCAATACTTTTCAAGCTATTTCAGGAAATAGAAAAAGAGGGAGAACTTCCAAATTCATTCTACGAGGTCAACATCACCCTGATTCCGAAACCAGACAAAGACACTTTAAAGAAAGAAAACTACAGACCAATATCTCTAATGAACCTTGACGCAAAAATCCTCAATAAAATTCTGGCGAATCGGATTCAAATACATATCAAAAAAATTATACACCATGATCAAGTAGGATTCATCCCTGGGGATGCAAGGCTGGTTCAATATACGGAAATCAATAAATGTTATACACCACATCAATAGACTTAAAAATAAGAACCATATGATCATCTCGATAGATGCAGAAAAAGCATTCGACAAGGTTCAGCATCCCTTTATGTTCAAAACTCTAGAAAAATTAGGGATAACCGGAACATACCTCAACATTGTAAAAGCAATATATGATAAGCCACAGGCCAGCATCATTCTGAATGGAGAAAAATTGAAGGCATTCCCTCTAAGATCTGATACAAGACAGGGATGCCCTCTCTCACCACTTCTGTTCAACATAGTCCTTGAAACACTGGCCAGAGCAATTAGACAGATGAAAGAAATTAAAGGCATAAAAATAGGAAAAGAAGAACTTAAATTATCACTATTTGCAGATGATATGATCCTATACCTAGCAGACCCAAAAGGGTCTACAGAGAAGCTATTAGAGCTAATAAATGAATTCAGCAAAGTGGCAGGATATAAGATCAACACGCATAAATCAAAGGCATTTCTGTATATCAGCGACAAATCCTCTGAAACGGAAATGAGGACAACTACTCCATTCACAATATCCCCCCAAAAAATAAAATACTTGGGAATCAACCTAACAAGAGAGGTGAAAGATTTATATAATGAAAATTACAGAACCCTAAAGAAAGACATAGAAGAAGAACTTAGAAGATGGAGAAATATACCCCACTCATGGATAGGCAGAACTAACATCATCAAAATGGCGATATTACCAAAAGTTCTCTATAAGTTCAATGCAATACCAATCAAAATCCCAACAGCATTTCTTGTAGAAATAGATAAAAGAATCATGAAATTCATATGGAATAATAAAATACCCAGAATAGCAAAAACAATGCTAAGAAGGAAGTGTGAATCAGGCGGTATAGCGATACCAGACTTCAAACTATACTACAGAGCAATAGTAACAAAAACAGCATGGTACTGGTACCAAAACAGCAATGGTACAGAATAGAGGACACAGTAACCAATCCACAAAACTACAACTACCTTATATTTGATAAAGGGGCTAAAAGCATGCAATGGAGGAAGGATAGCAAATGGTGCTGGGAAAACTGGAAATCCATTTGCATCAAAATGAATCTGAATCCCTATCTCTCGCCATGCACAAAAGTTAATGCAAAATGGATCAAGGAGCTTGATATTAAATCAGAGACACGGCATCTGATAGAAGAAAAAGTGGACTACGATCTACATACTGTGGGATCGGGCCCCAAATTCCTCAATAGGACACCCATGGCGCAAGAGTTAACAACTAGAATCAACAAATGGGACTTACTCAAACTAAAAAGTTTTTTCTCAGCAAAAGAAACAATAAGAGAGATAAATAGGGAGCCTATATCCTGGGAACAAATCTTTAATCCACACACTTCAGATAGAGCCCTAATAACCACAATATACAAAGAACTCAAAAAATTAGACAATAAGATAACAAATAACCCAATCAATAAATGGGCCAAGGACCTGAATAGACACTTCTCAGAGGAGGACATACAATCAATCAATAAGTACATGAAGAAATGCTCACCATCGCTAGCAGTCAGAGAAATGCAAATCAAAACTACCCTAAGATACCATCTCACTCCAGTAAGATTGGCAGCCATTAGGAAGTCAAACAACAATAAGTGCTGGAGAGGATGCGGGGAAAAGGGCACTCTTGTTCATTGCTGGTGGGACTGCAAATTGGTGCAGCCAATTTGGAAAGCAGTATGGAGATTTCTTGGAAAGCTGGGAATGGAACCACCATTTGACCCAGCTATTCCCCTTCTCGGTCTATTCCCTAAAGACTTAAAAAGAGCATGCTACAGGGACACTGCTGCATCGACGTTCATAGCAGCACAATTCACAATAGCAAGATTGTGGAACCAACCTAGATGCCCTTCAATAGATGAATGGATAAAAAAATGTGGCATTTATACACAATGGAGTATTACTCTGCATTAAGAAACGACAAAATCATAGAATTTGGAGGGAAATGGATGGCATTAGAGCAGATTATGCTAAGTGAAGCTAGTCAATCATTAAAAAACAAATACCAAATGACCCCTTTGATATAAGGGGAGTAAACAAGGACAGGGTAGGGATGAAGAGCTTGAGAAGAAGATTTATATTAAACAGGGATGAGAGGTGGGAGGGAAAGGGAGTGAGAATGATATATAAGAGGAAAGGAGGGGTAAGACAAGATAATACAAATGGAAGAAATGATTTACAGTAGAAGGGGTAGAGAGAGAAAAGGGGAGGGGAGGGGAGGGGAGGGGGGATAGTAGAGTATAGGACTGACAGAAGAATACATCAGACACTAGAAAAGCAATATGTCAATCAATGGAAGGGTAACTGATGTGATACAGCAATCTGTATACGGGGTAAAGTTGGGAGTTCATAACCCACTTGTATCAAACTGTGAAAGATGATGTATTAAGAACTGTGTAATGTTTTGAATGACCAACAATAAAAAAAAGGAAAAAAAAAGAACACTGGCATATGGGAAAACTGTTGAGTAAGAATAATCAGCTGGGCAGGTATATTTAAAGACATGTGCAATGTACATCATGGATGTATGTATTAGATTAATATTCCTTCAATTTTTCAAAAAAAGATGAGGTCATTTTAAACAGGTTGGTTTTCACAAATACAGAATCCAAGGGTCCTATTTTGACCTTCAGAAGGAATGTGAGGAACTTACCTTAAAGAAATTGTACTATTGAGCAGAATAAAATTAAAACATTTTCATTAATTTTAAAATGCCCCTGGAGGGAAAATAGATGCAACAAAAGCCTGAATACTACCCTTTACTTTAATTGTTACAACCAGGTTTATATTTTCTATTTTCACATCATTATGAATACCTAGTCTTGTAAAAGTGGATTTAAGATAGAAGTCAAAGGTCTCCTTGGGGCAATGTCTTCTACCTCAGTCAGAAAAAAACTGCTCTCTTCCCCTGCTCCATGAAACCAGGAATCCCACTATTTTAAAAAATATTTTTATAGTTGTAGGCGGACACAATACATTTATTTTATTTATTTATTTTTTTGTGGTGCTGAGGATTGAACCCAGTGCCTCACACATGCCAGATGAGGTCTCTACCAGTGAGCCACAACCCCAAACCAGGATTCCAACTATTTAAAGGAATTCTTCTACTAGATGGTTTTATTCATGCTCATGTACTGGAATTTCATAAGCAAATATTAAAATGCAAAATGGGCTTGGAAACTTCTGTCTCTTGAAGTTGTCATTAGATTTCAAATCAAGGGAGAAAAAAATCTCTACACTGATGCTAACTTAAGGCATAAAAGTTTCAAATTTCTCCCAGGTCTTTGCTCAATAGTTTTATCATTCGGAAGTACTTGCATATTGCACAGTGCAGGATTTGATTTTTTAGAGGGAGGGCTGTTCCAGTGAAAGGGAAGAGAACAGAGGGAAGAACTGAATCTGAGCCTGTGGTAGTACCTGGGATGCACTTGGTGTATTTTACAAATGGTGCTGGGTCATGGGGAAAAGGAGCAGGAACCACCTGTTCCACAGGAGAGAAGCTCCTACACATCTCTTGCAGTGCACATAGAACACTAAAGATAAACAATGACACCCAAACTTGTGAAGATCCCTCTATACCCCCAGAATTCTGAAAGTTTGCAGAGGGTGCATCACTTTTCAGAAGGTGTCCAGTTGTTTGTAATCTTCATCTACTGAACTCTTCTGGTTGATTAATCTGGGTTCAAACTTAGACTCACTCCAAAGTTCTTCCTCCAAATCAAATCATATCACTAAATCTGCTGGTCACAGAAATGGGTGGTTTGAAGAGAAGAGAAACTGGGACAGTTACTCACAGATAGAGGAGCACCAGGCTGATTTCCAGGAGAACTCAGGTTTCCATGGAAAAGTTTGGGATCAGGTCCATCACGACTTTCCTTTCAGATATGTGATCTAGAAGTGCCAAGCTTGCCTTCTGTAAGCAGGTGTGATTCAATGAAGTCAGACTGGCATATTTATATGCTGGAAAAGGAGGTGGGGCTCAGTGTTCGACCAATAGAAAACAACTATTGGTGCTCCAGCCACTGTTGAATAAGCCAGGTGCCCTCTCCACCTTGGCAGTTGGCAGTGAGATATGGGGACATGCCTATTTTGATCTTTGAGTTCAGATTTTATAAAAAATTATCTATAAAAACTTCAATGGTGCTGGGGTTGTGGCTCAGTGGTAGAGTGCTCATGAGACACTGCGTTCAAACTTCAGCACCACATAAAAATGAAATAAAGATATTATGCCTACCTACAATTAAAAAATAAATATTTTTTTTAAAACAACTTTGATCAGTGTTATCATTATGCCCAAAGGTTATTGCTTCTTATCAGAAACTCAAGTGAAACATTAGAATTAAATGTCTTCTACTCCATTTTCTTTCTCCATGGATGTTCTCATTACAAAATCCTTGAATTCTCCCCAAAAAGGTTATATCTAAATAACTGCTCATGCACTTTCCTCTGCTTACAATGCCCTCATGCCCCATAAAAGACTTTTTAAAAAATACTTTTTAGTTGTTGATGAAAATTTTATTTATTTATTTATTTATTTATTCATTTATTTATTTATATGCAGTGCTGAGAATCAAACCCAGGGTCTCACACATGCTAGGCAAGCCCTCTACCACTGAGTCACAGCCCCAGCCCAGAAGACTCTTAATCATCTGTCAAAACCCAGCTCAGTCAAAACTTCATCTGGTAAAGGCTTTCAACACCATCTCTTCACATGGAGCCACTTCCTCCCCTGGACAACTTCTCGTATTCCTGGAACACATTTCTTTTGTTGTTGTTCTCTTAACTGACCTACAACATTTTTGGATTCCACCTTTGTTTAACTTTCCAGAATGTGAACTTCTCTGGATCAGGATCTCTGTACTATCCACTATTATGCCCCTAGTCCTAGCAGAGCTCTTTACAAAGAGCTGGTATCTGGGACGTTTGGTCATTGAGTCAGGTGAGACTACTCAGTCTCTTCAAGTTCTTTCCCTGTGTGTCTTTGCTGACCACTTCATCTTCCTTGTTTATTAATACAGAAAGATGATTTGTCTTGTTTGGGCCATAGCCACATTCGAAGCACATTAGACTACTTTCTGTGTAGCCAGTAAGAGATCCATGCAGTCGCCAGTAAGTAGATTTTAGAGAAAAAATAGCCTCTGTCTCTGAAAATAATGCATGTCCATGATCAATGGGTGTGAAAGGAAGAAGGGAACAGCATCCTGCATGGCCAGGTGAACCACAAATCTCTACCCATCCATCTCATGGCCAATATCACAACAGATAGCACATCCAGCACCAGAACTCCAAAAAGATGATCCTAGATTTTTCATTAGACCAAGAGGTGTCTGAGCAGGTGGCTTTCTGCTTTTTGGTAAATGGGTGGTTGTGGGTGGAGAGCAGACCTTGGGAGCTGATTTAGGAGAAGTCTTACAACAATTGTCACTTGTGAGACTCTCAATAGATTCCTGATGTGAGTGATGCCAGGTCTGAGTGTTTGAAAATTATATAAGCTCATTATCTCAACTCTGATTCAAATTCTTTATCTGATTAGCCTGAGAAATGGAGGATTAGGTAACAAAGTCTCCAAGTTCTCAAACATAACAGAATAATAAGACATTCAACTCTTGTGTGCTTCCTTCTCTTTTTCTTCTTACTCTGCACCAACTGATACTCATCCTTTACCAACCCTTCTCACATCTCTTGCATGCTTTCAAACAAGGAAAGATTACAGTGTCATTTGATAACTATTGACAATTAACAGCCTTGAAAAAGACTGAATTAGGAGGCACCCCAATGAAATTGGGAATGACTTCCTCATGCTGAGAGTAGAAGCGGGAGGACCTTGGGGCTTCCACCTCCCACCCTGACAGGCACCAAAAAAAATGGAAATGGGGATTTCCTTCCTTCTCAAACAACACAGACTAACTAAATCTGCATCTGTGCATTTCTTGCCTTTTTTTTCCAGATTGCTTCCCCTTCAGATCAACCAAATATACACATGTCTATCACATGGCTTTTGTTTCTGTAAATTATAATTGTGTCTGTTGGATAGGTACGGAGAAGCAATCTAACCGCTTTCTCCTGAGTTGATGGAACTGCATCAAGTTCAATACTCATTTTACCATCTTTTGTCTATTTATTATGTGGGCAAGCATCTAAATCCAGCCAGCTAGGATCAAGGTAGCTCCCAGGGTTAGGCTCAGTAATAATCTTACCATAATCCAAAATCTTTTTTATATTTTCTGTATATAAAACCTCTAAGGAACTAATATAATTTCATCTTCCTTCAAATAATGTATTTGGCTCTTATGATGAAATAACTAGGGCTATTATGATTTTCACCCTGTCTTTTATAGCTCTGATCCTGGTTGGACTGTTGAGATTTGTACCAACAAAAATGGTTTAGTCATTCCTTGAGATGAAAAACGCATCCAGTGCTGGGGCCCAACCTATGCAAAGGTTCTTGTTCCGCAAAGGGCAATCAAAGAAGCCATGCTCTAGACAGGCAGGGTGGCAAACATCTGTATTTCCAGCTTTTCAAGAGGATGAGGCAGGAGGATTTCTTGAGCGCAGAAATTCAAGGAAGGCCAGGCAACACAGGGAAAAGTCATCACACACACACACACACACACACACATACACACACACACACAAACACACACACACACACACACACACACACACACAAGAAAGAGAGAGGGAGAGAGAGAGAGGCATGTTCCTCATGAACTTAATTCCATAGAAGGTAATATCATCACACACAAAGATATTTACATGCTAAATTTTTGCTGTGCATGTGCAGGAAAACATTATGTGCCAGAAGACTGCCCTCATGACTATCCTTTGTTGAACTCTCCAGTGCCCTTTGTTGAACTCCCCAGCAGTGTTTGACATAGGTGACCTATATTGTCAGGTTTGGGTTGATGTGACAAGAGATGAGAAATTAAACCAATATATGACCCAGCTATAACATTTCTCATATTTATCCATCAGAATTAATTAGCATACTATAGCAACATATGCATATCCATATTTACAGTAGCATTCTTCACAATTACTAAGTTATAGAACCAACCTAGGTGTCCATCAACTGGATAAGTAAAATATGCTATATGTAATCAGTGGAGTTTTACTCAGCCATAAACACAAATAGAGTTATGCCATTTGCAAGAAAATTAACAGAAATAAAGAATGATTTAGTCAGTTTTTTTCTTCTGTGACTAAAGGTCCCAGATAGTAGAATTGTATGGGGAGGAAAAGTTTATCTAAGGGCTCACGGTTTCAGATGTCTTAGTTCAGAGAAGGCCAGCTCCATTCTTTGGGGCTCAAGGTGAGGCATAACATCATGGTGGAAATTTGTGGCAGAGGGAACCAGCTCTCATGATGATCAGTAAAAAGAGAGAGAGAGAGAGAGAGAGAGAGAGAGAGAGAGAGAGAGAGAGAGAGAGAGAAAGAGAGACCAGTATTCACTTACCAGATACAAATATATACCCCAAAGCCATACCCCCAATGAATCACTTCCTCCAGCCCAACTCCACTTGCCTACATTCTCCTCCACTCAATTAATCCAATCAGGAACTAATTCACTGATTAGGTTAAGATATACTATATAACCCAAACATTTCTCCTCCATACCTTCTTGCATTCTCACACCTCAACCTTTGGGGAACACTACACTCCTAAACCATAACAGAGAACATTATACTAAGTAAGATAAGCCAGATTCAGAAAGCCAAGGATTATATGTTTTTTATAATATATGGAAACTAGAGAGAAAAAAGTAAAGAAAGGGAACTCAAGTAAACAGAAGAGGGACCAGTAGAGAAATGGAATTGGTGGATGGAAAATGGGGAGAAAAGGGAGAGATATGAGGATGAAATCGACAATGTATGCTATGTGCATATATGAATATAACAAAATAAAAATCACTCATCTATCTAATTATAATGCACAAATAAAAATTTTAAAACCATAAGAGAAAAAAATAACTGTGAAATATTAAATAAAGAAGAAAAGATATATTTGGACTCATAGTTTAAGAGATTTCAGTCCATAGTCACTTGGATCCATTGATTCTGAGCTGTGGTGAGGCAAATTGCCATGGCAGAAGTGCACCATGGAGCAAAATTGCTCACCTCGTGGTGACTGGGAAGCATAAGGATGGCAAGGTAGGGGCCAGGAATTTGATTAGATCTTCCAGGATCAGCACCGGGTTACCTAACTCGAACTAGGCCCTATCCCTGTCCTCTCTACCGCCTTCTGATAATGCCATACAATTGTGAATCCATCTATGGATAATTCACAGATGAGATTAGGGAAGCTGATGATTACACCACCTTCCCCAAATCTCCACCTCTGTACATGGATGCATTGGGAACCAAGCTGTTAACCCTTGAGCCTTTGGGAACACTACAGTGCCAAACCATGTCATGATATGTCCTTTATCCCTTAACTCCCTCCTACTTTGTAAGTTATGAAAGCAGAATCCACAGGACTTGCGAAGTTGGTTGTGTGAGAACGTGAGTATGCTTAGCTCTAATTCCTCATCTGACTGGAGAAGGGGGTCAGTAAATGCCCTTCAAATCACAGGACCCCAAGGATCACCTGCCTCTCTCTACCTCTATGATTCTCTTGTATTTTCAAAAACATGCCACCTCCACATTATCCTCTTTATCTTGCATATCACTAAGAGTCCCCCAGACCCTAAAGTCCAGCCATCAACCAAGAACTCTTGAGGGCAGGATGAAGCAAAAAGACAGCAGAATAGACTGGGCCTTAAAGAAGACATCTGCCAATGATATCCTAATTTTCAAATTTTAAAGTGGTTTCTCAACTAGAAGTACAGAGTAAAGGACATCATACACATGCACACAAACACATATTTGCCTAGAAACACAAATGCATTAACACACACACACACACACACACACACACACACACACACACACACACACACACCACACCATTTTTTTTTAGTAGCAGTGATTGAGCCTAAGGTTGCTTAAACATCCAGTCACATCCTCAGCACATTTTATTTTTTTTATTTTGAGGCAAGCTCTCACTATATTGCTTACAGCCTTGCTAAGAATCTGCCTTGAAACCTTCAAACACATGATCCTCCTGCCTTATCCTCCAGAGCCCCTGGAATTACAGATGTGCATCACTGTGCCCAACACACACAGAGAATGTACCTCAAGCAACAATAGTGTTACTGAAAGCTCAGTCTTGTCCCTGAGGTCAATTCAATAAAAGAAATGGTTTTGAGAAAAGAAGAAAGTTTTATTGTTCTACTGGGGAAGGAGAAGAACAGAGGACTCCTGTCCCAGAGGCTGTGATTCTGCCCATCAGGGAGAACAAAGGGTTTGGGTTTTTTTTTGTTTGTTTACTTTTTTTTGTAGTGGTAGATGGACAGAATGCCTCTATTTTATGTTTATTTTTATGTGGTGCTAAGAACTGAAAGCAGTGCCTCATATATGCTAGGCAAGTGCTCTGACTCAACAAATAACAGAGGATTTTTAAAGACATAATCCATTTCAGGTGTTCCCTGTGAGAGGTTGGATTCACCTGTTAATTTGGGAGATAGCTATTCTTATGGCACAAGTCCTGAAATCTGAATTACTTTGTTCCAGTGGTGGGTGTATGCTCAAAGACAGATGGATTACTCGGCCTAGGATGGGAAAAATATAATCTTGTTCCCCACCCCCAGGTTACGAAGACAGAGAGGTAGAAGAGGAAAATAAAATCCTGTCCATTTTAAAATAAGCCTCAGTAGCAAAGCAGCCAAAGACTGTATTCAAAGCATGAGGTGGATGACTGATACAATAGGTGAAATTTTTCTCTAAAAAAATTTAACTTTTTTCTACTTCCTGAAATAAATTGAAGGGTATTGGTATTAGTTCTTCTTTAAAGGTCTTGTAGAATTGTGTATCCATCTGGTCCTGGGCTTTTCTTGGTTGGTAAGCTTCTGATGGCGTCTTCTATTTCATCACTTGATATTGGTCTGTTTAAATTGTGTATATCTTCCTGATTCAATTGTGCAAATCGTATTACTTAAGAAATTTATTGGGGCTGGTGTTGTAGCTCAGTGGTAGACTGCTTGCCTAGCATACCTGAATTACAGGGTTTGATTCTCAGCACCACATACAAATAAATAAAAAGATCCATTGACAACTAAAAACAATTTAAAAAAAAGAAATTCATCAATGCCTTCAATGTCTTTTATTTTAATGGAGTATAAGTTTTCAAAATAATTTCTAATTTTCCCCTGTATTTCTGTAGTGTCTGTTGTGATATTACCTTTTTCATCATGAATGCTGGTAATTTGAGTTTTCTCTCTATTTCTCTTCATTAGCATAACTAAGGGCCTGTCAATTTTATTTATTTTTTCAAAGAAACAACTTTTTGTTTTGTCAATTTTTTCAATTGTTTCTTTCATTTTGATTTCATTGATTTCAGCTCTAATTTTAATTATTTCTTTCCTTCTACTGCTTTTGCTGCTGATTTGTTCCTGTTTTTCTAGAGAATTAAGATGTAATGTGAGGTCATTTATTTGTTAGCTTTTTTTTTCTTTTAAGGAATTAACTCTATGCAATGAACCTTCCTCTTAGTACTGCTTTCATAGTGTCCTGAATTTTGATATGTTTTGTCTATGTTCTCATTTACCTCTTAGATTTTTTTTAATCTCCTCCTTGTTGTCTTCTGCAACCCATTGTTAATTCCATATCATATTGTTTAGTTCCAAGGTGATGGAAAAATATTTATTTTTTATTTTTTTTTGATTTCCAATTTTATTTCATTACGATCTGATAAGATGCATGATTGTATCTCTACTTTTTTGTATTTGCTAAGAGTTGCTTTGTGGTATATTATATGGTCTATTTTGGAGAAGAATGCATGTGTTGCTGAGAAGAAAGTGTATCTGTTTGATGCAGGTTGAAAAATTCTATATATGTCAGTTAAGTCTAAGTTATTGATTGTATTATTGAGTTCTAGAGTTTCCTTATTCAATTTTTGTTTGGAAGATATATCCCGTGCTGAGAGAGGTGTGATAAAGTCACCCAAAATTATTGTGTTGTGTTCAATTTGAACTTGAGAAGAGTTTGTTTGATGAACATAGCTGCACCATTGTTTGGGGGCATATATATTTATGATTGTTATGTCTTGTTGGTGTATGGTTCCCTTCAGCAGAAGGTAATGTCCATATTTATCCCTTTTGATTAACTTTGGCTTGAAGTCTACTTTATTTAACATGAGAATGGACACCCCTGCTTGCTTCTGCAGCCCATGTGAGTGGTATAATTTTCTCCAACCTTTCTCCTTCAGTCTGTGAATGTCTTTTCCTATCAGATGAGTTTCCTGTAAGCAGCATATTGTTCTTTATTTTAATACAGTGTGCAAGCCTATGTCTTTTGATTGGTGAGTTCAAGCCATTAAAATTCAGGGTTATTATTGAGACATGGTATTCCCAGCCATGTTTGTTTATTTTGGTTATTTAACTTGACTTGATTTTCTTCTTTGATTAGATTTTCCTATAGGGCACTACCTGCCTCTGCTGATTTTCATTGTTGTTTTTCATTTCCTCTTCATGGAATATTTTGCCAAGGATGTTTTGTAGAGCCAATTTTCTAGCTAAAAATTATTTTAACTTTTGTTTATCATGGAAGGTTTTTATTTCATCTTCAAATCTAAAGTTTAATTTTGCTGGATACAAGATTCTTGATTGGCACTCATTTTTTTCAGAACTTGATATATGTTGTTCCAAGATCATATCTCTGTATTTGTGGCATTGGGGTCTCAGGTGGCCTAGAACTACAGCCAATATCTCTCTGGGGCCTCCAAATTTTAAGGCACTACTCTAAATCCCAAATAAAACTCTGTGTCTTTTCGAAGTAAAGGCAAAGGACTTATTCTGGCCAGGGCCAAGGGAGCACAAAGCTGCCAGTTCTGAAGTCCAAGATATTAAGTGCTGGTCGGAGGCAGGTTAAAAACATACAAAAAAAAGCACAAAGTAGGGAGGCAAAGAGGCAAGTACAATCATTAGTACATTCATTTTATAAAGTGGAAAGCACCAGGTTCTCAGTATTGGCACCTTTTTGTGCATAGTCAGAAAGCAAGCGTGCATTAGTTCTACAGTTAAGGACATTGTTGTAAGGGAGCAAGTTGGTAAGGGTGGCAATTTCAGATTCTGTGTGAATGGGCTCATGCAGAAATGGGGGCCAATTCTGCTCAGGGTGAATTGTCTGAGCAAAATTGGGTCAGACTGACAGAATTTTCAAATCATCCCATAAGAAATCCATTTATAGTTTTTTTATTAATATCTTGTGGAAACATGTGATGCTGCAACCCACTGTGCCACAGCCATGCATGCTCATTCCATGTTTAATGAGATTATTTTCACTCTTCTTCCCTTTTATGTCTTTTCTTCTTCCTCCTCAACCCCTCCATTTACTCTACTGAACTTTCCTCTATTGTTTATTAGTTGTTCAAAACATTACAAAGCTCTTGACATATAATATTTCATACATTTGATTCAAGCAGATTATGAACTCCCATTTTTTGATGAAATTACCTCTCCCTTCTTTCGTTCCCTCTCTCTTTTTCTTCTTGTATTTTTTTTAATCTCCACCTTACTTGCCTTACTTTGGATTACCTTACCCCTAGCAGAGAGAACCTTTGTACTTTAGTGTTTTGGGACTGGATTATTTCACTTAACATGAATTATCTTTATTTTATCCTTTAGCTTTGATAACCTATAACACAAAGGAGCAAAGACATACCAACAAAAATAACTATTTTATAGAGTATTTTTAGTGTTGTTCATATATTTATTTTTTATTGTTGTTTATATACTTACTTTCTGAGGTTCTTGTGGTTACCTGAGGTTATTGTTTAATATTCAACCTCAATTTTGCTAGTGAGATAGTGTTGTAAGAAGCTATTGGATACATGTCATCCTTGCAGACTTTGCTGGAATTGTGACATCTTCCAGCTAGCTGCCAGTCTTGGTCACCTCACTTACTTTTCCAAAATTCTGGATATTTTTATATGGTTTCATGTTAATGTTTAGCAAAATAAATACTATCTATTTCATTATAGTAGTCACAGCAGGCTATGCAGCCCTTCTCTTTTTCTGGTATAGTATCTGAAACTTTCTGACTTTGTTATTGCTAAAATAATTCATTACCATTAGGTTTTAATGATTAAATTCCTAGAAAATTTAATGGCTGTGAACCATTTATAATTCTGCAGGGTTACAGGGCCTTCTCCGTGGCAAATAAGATTTGAGTTATAACTGTTCTTCATGACAAGTGGAATTTGGACCCAAACTGGTATCTTGTATGGTGACGAGTTAATCAGTCTGGTGATTTCACAATCACAATGGGCCTGATTAGGGTGATTACAATATGAACTTCCTAAGGTTTAAGTGTAAGTTGAGGTTGTTAGTTAATAGTCAACCAGAATTATATCTACAAGGTAGAAAAACATTAGATACATATTGTAATTGGTGGCAGTCAAGGTCTGTCTTTTAGGACTCGCTATGATATATATCATCTGTGACAAATTGTAAATGAAATCTTGACTTTTAGTGACAGGTTCTAAAGCAATCCCTAACAGCATGTTCCTGGGTGGCACAAATTCCCATTCTTACCCTACCTGAACTGGTTGTTGTCTACACTTTCTGAGGTTTTTGTGGTCACCTGAGGTTTTTGTTTAATATTCGACCACAATTTTGCTAGTGAGATGGTGTTGTAAAAAGCTATTGGACACATGTCATCCTTGCTGACTTTGTTGGAATGGTGACATCTTCCAGCTGGATGCCAGTCTCAGTCACCTCTTACTTTCTCTGACTAAGAACAAGTAGTTGAAAGGTTTAGACTTAGAAGAATATAGATGTATTCCCATGGTCAGGTGTATGAGTGATAGATTTGTGTCTATGGTATCTGGATTCCTGAAATGATTTTACCTCAATACTGTTACTATTTCTCCTTCTTTTTTTCCTGAAATTCCATGTATGTTTTGATCTGGCTGTTTCCCAACTCTCCCAACCTATGGGCATTTTGCAATTCTAAAAATGCTTCCATTTTTTTCAGTTTAGTTACAGTAATGACCATATGTCTCACTACCAATTTCTCTATAAATCTGTATTTTATTACGAAAATGAAGAATTTGAGGCAGGATATTTTGTAAAGAAATGATGCCATTCAGTCACATCCATGCTGTCCCAAATAATAGAAATTCTTCATTTGTAAGGCTGAATAGTGTTATCTCTTGTATACATCCCACCTTTTATTTTATGCATTCACTATTTCATGGACACTTAAGTTGATTTTATTCTTGGTTATCATGAATAATATTGCAATAAACATAAGAGTACACATGCCTCTATGACACATTATATTTCATCTAGATAAATATCCAGAAGTGGGATGCTGAATCATATATTAGTTCCATTTCTAATTCAATATTTGTTTGTGCTTGTAGGATTAGCATCTTTTCCTGTTTCATGTTAAACTCCATGAGAGCAATAATTCTGACCTTTATATGCAGTGCTGCTGCATGTCCCAAACACATCAGGCATTCAACCAAGACAATTCACAGTGACACTGAGGTGAGGAACACACCTCCTCCAATGCCAGGAGAAAATGTCATTGGACCTGCCACTTTACCTACAACATCCAACCATGAGGCCCCCAAGAGTTGGTTTCTCCCCTCCTTCAGCAATCAAACTAGATAGAACCTGGTTTCCCAAATAGGCCTAGTCAATTTTCCCCTACTGAGAAGTGTAGGCTCTTGAGAACACAGAAAAAAAATTAGTTTCCATTTAAAAAATTACTTTCTTTATTTGCACAGTCAAGTTTAGAAATTGTGAAATTGAATCTAACACTCAAATCATTTCCGCACACCACTGCCTCCCTGCAATGAAAGCCCACACTTAAACAGTGGAAATCAGGACAGGTTTCCCATAAGAGGAGAGACTTGGGCTAAGAATGTAAAGGATAATATTAGATTCATGAAGATCTTTACAATACTCTGAATCCAGTGATGGAATCTGAGCCTAATGCCCTGAGAATATTATATGAGACTCCACATTGATTATATGAAGAACACTGAGACAGAAATTCAGATATTCAATGTTGACAAAGACACATATTATAATTGGATGGTTGCTATAGTTATCTGTTTATTTGCAATTATTTTTGGCCAGAATATCTGAATCTTTGTCATCTTTGTAATCTCAGCACTTAGAGCAGACCTCTAAAACTACATGGAGATGCTTCAGTACAGCAAAGAGTAGATGAGAGACAAGGGGTGGTTTGGGTGCTTCCCGTTTATGTTCAAATAAATTGTCAGTTTGCAAACTTTTTGTGTTCGAAGACATTGTTTCTGGGGAATCAAATGGCACAAAGAACATGTCTCTTATTATTATCCCCTGTAGAGTAAGACCATTTACATCAGTTGGGAAATAGTTCTGACTACATTTCATCCCATGTAATGATAGCTATTGCTTTTGCTATAAAGTCTAAGCACCCTGTTTAGAGCCTAAAATGACAATGACAGAGGAACTGTCACATTGGACTTGGTAATGGCACAGTATTTGTAAATATATGCTTTAGAGGAAAATGAAAACATGAATTTCCACAGGGAATTTATTTCCAAAAAGAATAAGGAAGGCATTGAGGTTAACTTGCCAGTGGTTATGAGATGAAACTCTGACCTTGTTTGAATGCATTCTGTGAACCCCCCTGGTGGGAATCATAGAGGACGATCCTACTCATCAATACCTTCAGTATCTCTCTGATTTTTCTCCCTCTTTATCCCACTGAGGGAGAAAGGGAGGGAGGGAGAGAGAGAGAGAGAAGGTGGGGAGAGGTGTTCTTACTTCTGAAAATGCCACGGGGTGCTGCTTGTAAATAACTATGGGATAGAAACTGAATCTCAACTGATTAGCTGTTGCAGTCATGGATCTGGCTATGTCAGATGTTCACCCTGTCAGGGAATGGAAAGTACTGAGAAATGACAAGCAACAGAAGACTTTTCAAACTCCTTTCATGTTAGCTTGATCTATTCTACTTTGTTGTGATCCACAGCTGTTGTGAAACCATTTGCAGTCACTGAGCCTCAGTTTCAACCTCTGAGAACCAGGGATAGTACCCTAACTCTATGAAACAGAGTCCATTAATGTCAAGGAGAGAAGTCAGGCATGTGTAAAAATTTTCTGAGCTATAAATCACACCATGCCTGGTGATTGTCTTCCAGCTTTTCTTTCCTGTACTTTTCCTTGCCTGTAAAGATCTCTGCCATATCTAGCCTTAATCACCTCTCTGCAGAGTGTCATTTTTTTCAGACATTCCACAGGAATACCACAGGTATGGCTCTATCTGAGCCCATTTATGTGTCTTCTGCTCACTTGAGGCTATTCCTGGGTAAAGAGACTGTGTGCCAGGACACTCTACCTGGTACAACACCTCCCCTTGGCCTTGAATCAATGCATGCATAAATAGATGTGTTTCCTTATTACACTTTAAATGAGCAGCTGTAGTGTCTATGTAGTGTCTCCTAAAGAAACCTTTGACTCAAATGTGACAAACTATGATCGTCAACATTTCGTGCTGCTTGATAAGCTCCAAAACAAAGAAAGCAGGTGGACGATATTTAGTATTGAGATGTCCACCTACATAGGCCACTGTTCAGCAGCCCATATACTTAAACTCAGAATAATAAGATGAAATGGAAGTGGTGATCTGTAACCATTGAACTTACCAATAACACTGATTGAGGTGTTTATTTACTTCCCACAGAATAAGCACTAAAAGGAGTTCAGACTGAATGTGTACATAATTCTTTTCCAATTACCAATATGGGGAAGGAACTAAGTATAGGCCATGCATAACCTATAGTATTCTTTGGAAAGTCTGACAATGATGAGAAATGATAAAAAGGAAGAGACATGCTAAGTGCAGCTCAAGTGTCTTCAATTTTGTTGTGTATTAAGAACTATGAAGGTTTTTTTCCTTGCCATGAATCGTGTTTTATTTTTCAGAATAAATTTATTCAGGATCTAAGCCAGAATGATAATAATGAGCTTGTGTAATTTCCAAACACTCACTTGTGGGGTCTCTACCATTGGAGATGTGGTGGAAGCTCACAAGTGACAGAGATATCAATTACACTATGTCCCCTGTCCAGTTTCCCAGGTCTCTTCATCACCCATTGAGTAACCACCATTCATCAAAAACTGGAACCACTGTCTCTGACCCATGGACCCCTCACCTAACCTAGAATCATATTTTTTGGATTATAAGGTGCTGTATATGCTGCCTGTAATGACATATTCCACACTATTGGTAGCTAAAGTGTTTGCGGTTCAAGTGGCCACAGAAATCGTTCTTCTTTTCTGTCCATTTTCTCATTATGCCAGAGAGACAGGACCATTCTTTGTTCAAAAATCAATCTGAATTCCTTTCTGTGGCAGACACCTTCGATGGACTTCCCAAAAAGCACCATGAATTGATGGTGCTCACTCAGGTGTCAACTCCATCTCAACAATGTCCAGTCCCTTCTTCAAGAACCTTTTGTCAACACAACCCTGCTGGATCTACCTGAACATTTTTTTAATATTCCTTTTTTTTAATTTAATTTTATTTTTTATTGGTTGTTCAAAACATTAAAAAGCTCTTGACATATCATATTTCATACATTAGATTCAAGTCGGTTATGAACTCCCAATTTTTACCCCAAGTGCAGTTTGCAGAATCACGTCGGTTACACATCCACAGTTTTACATAATGGCATATTAGTGACTGTTGTATTCTGCTACCTTTCCTATCGTCTACTATCCCCCCTCCCCTTTCCTCCCATCTTCTGTCTCTACCCCATCTACTGTAATTCATTTCTCTCCTTGTTTATTTTCCCATTCCCCTCACAACCTCTTATATGTAATTTTGTATAGCAATAAGGGTCTCCCTTCATTTCCATGCAATTTCCCTTTTGTCTCCCTTTCCATCCCATCTCAAGTCTCTGTTTAATGTTAATCTTTTCTTCCTGCTCTTCCTCCCTTCTCTGTTCTTAGTTTCTCTCATTATATCAAAGAAGACATTTGGCATTTGTTTTTTAGGGAATGGCTAGCTTCACTAATCATAATCTGCTCTAGTGCCATCTATTTCCCTGCAAATTCCATGATTTTGTCATTTTTTAGTGCTGCATAATACTCCATGGTGTATTAATGCCACAATTTTTTTATCCATTCATCTATTGAAGGGCATCTAGGTTGGTTCCACAGTCTAGCTCTTGTGAATTGTGCTGCTATGAACATCGATGTGGCAGTATCCCTGTAGTATGCTCTTTTAAGGTCTTCAGGGAATAGTCCGAGAAGGGCAATAGCTGGGTCAAATGATAGTTCCATTCCCAGCTTTCCCAGGAATCTCCATACTGGTTTCTAAATTGGCTGCACCAATTTGCAGTCCCACCAGCAATGTACAAGAGTACCCTTTTTCCCACATCCTCGCCAGCACTTGTTGTTGTTTGACTTTATAATGGTTGCCAATCTTACTGGAGTGAGATGATATCTTAGGGTGGTTTTGATTTACATTTCTGTGACTGTTAGAGATGGTGAGCATTTTTTCATATACTTATTGATTGATTGTATGTCCTCCACTGAGAAGTGCCTGTTCAGGTCCTTGGCCCATTTTTTTATTGGGTTATTTGTTATATTATTGTCTAATTTTTGAGTTCTTTGTATACTCTGCAAATTAGGGCTCTATCTGAAATGTGAGGAGTAGGCTCCCTATTTACCTCTCTTATTGTTTCTCTTGCTTAGAAAAAACTTTTCAGTTTAAGTAAGTCCCATATATTGATTCTTGTTATTAATTCTTGAGCTATGGGTGTCCTATTAAGAAATTTGGAGCCTGACCCCACAATATGTAGATTGGAGCCAACATTTTCTTCTATCAGATGCAGAGTCTCTGATTTGATATCAAGGTCCATGATCCATTTTGAGTTAACTTTTGTGCATGGCGAAAGGAGGGGATTCAGTTTCATATTGTTGCATATGGATTTCCAGTTTTCCCAACACCATTTGTTGAAGATGCTATCCTTCTTCCATTGCTTGCTTTTAGCCCCTTTATCAAATATAAGATAGTTGTAACTTTGTGGATTAGTCTCTGGGTCCTCTATTCTGTACCATTTGTCCACCTGCCTGTTTTGGTACCAGTACAATGCTATTTTTGTTACTATTGCTCTGTAATATAGTTTGAAATCTGGGATCGCTATACCGCCTGATTCACACTTCCTGCTTAAAATTGCTTTTGCTATTCTGGGTCTTTTATTTTTCCATATGAATTTCATGATTGCTTTCTCTATTTCTACAAGCAATGCCATTGGGATTTTGATTGGCATTTTATTAAACCTATAGAGAACTTTTGGTAATATTCCCATTTTGATGATGTTAGTTCTGCCTATTTATGAACAGGGTATATTTTTCCATCTTCTAAGATCTCCTTCTACTTCTCTCTATAGGGTTCTGTATTTTTCATTGTATAAATCTTTCACGTCTTTTGTTAGGTTGATTCCCAAGTATTTTATTTTATTTTTTTGAGGATATTGTGAATGGAGTGTTTTTCCTCATTTCCATTTCAGAAGTTTTGTCGCTGATATACAGACATGCCTTTGATTTATTTTTGTTGTTTTTATATCCTGCCACTTTGCTGAATTCATTTATTAGTTCTAGTAGTTTCTTTGTAGATCCTTTTGGGTCTTCTAGGTATAGAATCATGTCTTCTGCAAATAGTGATAATTTAAGTTCTTATTTTCCTATTTTTATGCCTTTACTTTCTTTCGTCTGTCTAATTGCTCTGGCCAGTGTTTCGAGAACTATATTAAATAGAAGTGGTGATAGAGGGCATCCCTGTCTTGTTCCATATTTTAGAGGGAATGCCTTCAATTTTTCTCCATTCAGAATGGTGCTAGCCTGAGGCTTAGCATAGATAGCTTTTACAATGTCAAGGTAAGTTCCTGTTATCCCTAGTTTTTCTAATGTCTTGAACATAAAGGGATGCTGTACTTTTTTGAATGCTTTTTTTGCATCTATAGAGATGATCATATGGTTCTTATCTGTAAGTTTATTGATGTGGTGAATAACATTTATCAATTTCCGTATATTGAACCATCCTTGCATCCCAGGGATGAATACCTCTTCATTTTTTTGATGTGCCTTTGTATCCGATTTGCCAGAATTTTATTGAGGATTTTTGCATGTAGGTTCATCAGAGATATTGGTCTGTAGTTTTCTTTCTTTGAGGTGTCTATGTCTGGTTTCAGAATAAGGGTGATGTTGGCCTCTTAGAATGAATTTGGAAGCGCTCCCTCTTTTTATATTTCCTGAAATAATTTGAAAAGTATTGGTGTTAATTCTTCTTTAAAGGTTTTGTAAAACCAGTCCTGGGCTTTTCTTGGTTGGTAGTCATTTGATTGCTTCTTCTATTTCATCCATTGATATTGGTCTGTTCAAATTGTGTATCCTCCTGACTCAGTCTGGGCAAATTGTATGACTTCAGAAATTTGTTGATGTCTTCACTATCTTCTATTTTATTGGAATATAGGTTTTCAAAGTAATATCTAATTGTCTTCTGTATTTCTGTAGCATCTGTGGTGATATTGCCTTTTTCATCCCGTATGTTAGTAATTTGAGTTCTCTCTCTTCTTGTCTTCATTAGCATGGCTAAGGGTCTGTATCTCTAAGAATTTTTTGATTTCCTCCTTTATGTCTTCTGTAACCCATTGATCATTCAGTATCATATTGTTCATTTTCCATGTGCTGTAGGATTTTTCCTTTCTTCTTTTATCATTGATCATTCCATTATAATCAGATAAAATGCATGGTATTATCTCCACCCCTTTATATTTACTGAGGGTTGCCCTATGGCATAATATATGGTCTACATTTGAGAAAGATCCATGTGCTGCTTAGAAAAATGTATATCCACTTGATGATGGTTGATATATTTTATATATGTCAGTTGAGTCTAGGTTATTGATTGTGATATTGAGTTCTTTATTCAACTTTTGTTTGCAGGATCTGTCCAATGGTGAGAGAGGTGTGTTGAAGTCACCCATAATTATTGTGTTGTGGTCTATTTGATTCTTGAACTTGAGGAGAATTTGTTTTATGAACGTCGCAGCACCATTATTTGGTGCATAAATATTGATAATTGTTATGTCTTATTGGTGAATGGTTCATTTTAACAGTATATAATGTCCTTACTTATCCCTTTTGATTAGCTTTGTCTTAAAGTCAATTTTATTGGATATGAGGATGGCCACACCTGCTTGCTTATGAGGATCCTGTGCATGGTATATTTTTTCCCAACCTTTCACCTTGAGCCTGTGTATGTCTTTTCCAATCAGATGTGTCTCCTGGAGGCAGCATATTGTTGGATTTGTTTTTTTAATCCATGTTACCAGCCTATGTCGCTTTATTGGAGAGTTTAAGCCATTAACGTTTAGAGTTACTATTTATATATGGTTTGTACTTCCTGCCATGTTTGATTATTTATCTTTTTTTTAAATTTAGTTTGTTTCTTCATGATTAGCTTTCCCCCTCTCCTCTATCTTTCTCGAGGCACTTCTCATTGATGGTTTTAGTTACTGTTTCTTATTTCTTCCTCGTGTAGTGTTTTGCTCAAGACACTTTGCAATACTGGTTTTCTGGCTGCAAATTCTTTTAGCTTTTGTTTATCATGAAACATTTTTATTTCGTTGTCATACCTAAAGCTTAATTTTGATGGATACAGAATTCTTGGTTGGCATCCATTGTCTTTAAGTGTTTGAAATATGTTGTTCTAGGATCTTCTTGCTTTCAATGTCTGTGATAAAAAATTTGTTTTTAACCTTATTGGTTTACTCTTGAATGTAATCTGCCTCTTTTCTCTTGTAGCTTTTAATATTTTCTCTTTGTTTTATATATTGGATATCTTCATAACAATGTGTCTTGTCATTGGTCTACTGTGATTTTGTGTGCTTGGTGTACTGTATGCATCTACAATTTGTATATTCGTTTTCTTTTTTATTTCTGGAAAATTTTCTGTAATTATTTCATTCAGCAGGTTACTCATTCCCTTGGTTTGAATCTCTGTGCCTTCCACTATCCTGATGACTCTTAAATTTGTCTTTTTTATGTTATCCCATATCTCTTGGATGTTTTTCTCATCATTTTTAACCAGCCTTTCTGAGTTGGCTAAACTCTTTTCAAGATTAAATATTTTGTCTTCATTATCTGACGTTCTGGCTTCTACTTTCTCCACTCTGTTAGTGATACACTCATTTGAGTTTTTAATTTGGTTTATAGTTTTTTCATTTCTAGAATTATTATTTTTTTATAATCTGTATCTCCTGATAAAAATGCTTAACTTCTTATTTTATCTGTTTATGTAATTCATTTTCAATGCATTCTTTCACTGTTTGAATTTGCTGCCTCGTATCCTCTTTAAGGTTCCATTCCATCTGTGTAAGGTATTCCTTGAGTTCCTTATATGACCATTTTTCTGATGGCTCTAGGTCCTCCTGAATATTTAGGCTGTCCTGCATTTTTTGTACTCCTTTTCTTCCTTCCTTTTTCATGGTGCTTATGTTACTTCTTGTTCTGTTTGACTGCTGAGTTACTGTTTACTCCTATAAATTTATTTGATGCTTGAGAGAAAAGATATTAGAAGGGAAGGGGAGAAGTCATTAAAGAGAATGAGAGTAAGCAGATAGAATTCAAGGAAGGGGGAATAAGAGAATTGAAAAGAAATGAAAAGACAAGTAATAATAAAATGAAAGTTAAAATTTAAAAACAATAAAATAATTAAAAAAATTTAAAAATTTAAAAAAATTTGCAAAACAACAACAAAAAATGAAAATAAAAAAAAACCAAATTAAGAAAAAATTAATAAATGCAGTCTTAGAATTTGATTAACTTTTCTTCCAGTAGGTGGAGCTGTTCCCACTGGGACAAGCTTGTCCTCTCAATAGGCGGAAACTAATCACTGTGCAACAGCTCTTCCTCCAAGACTGGGTGGGTCTCCAATCCTGGGTGCCTAGGGCCTTCTCTTGTGTCTAGTCACTTTCCCTCTTTTCCTCAAGTCAGGCCGCGCTCACTGGTGACGCTCACCACAATATTGGCTACACGCCAGGTCTGTTGCTCCTGGGAGCTCTGTTTTCATGAACGCCTGGGCACACTCTCCCTGTTTACCATTCCCTCGGACCCTAAGTTTGTAGAGCTTGGGGCTGAGTACCCCCAGCGAATTTGCTTGCCCTCCGGTAGCCATGCTCCTGGTAGCTGGTGCAAGAGACCTCAGTTGTCAGCACTGGTGGGAGTGGTAGCTGGGAGTTCCACGCTGCAAGTCCCGTGCCACTCCTTACTCCCTCGTTCTGGCTGTTGCGATCACAGGAGAGCTGGGAGGAGCCCTTAAGGTTTCCCCGCTGTGTGAAGAGAGAAGGCTAGGTGATTACATACCTGTTGCCGCTGGTTTCAATGAAGTTATCTCCTCTGCCACGTTTAGGTGACGTCAGTTCTTCACCATGGTGGTATCCCATGCAAATGGTGACAGTTCGTTCCCTTTGATGGGTGACCAATGCAACGGGTGGGTCCTGATTGTCTCTCCCAAGCCCCGTTTTAATCCTGTGGCCACTGCCTTTGAAGGATTGGTTGGCATTTACTTCCATAGGATCAGAAGGGCTGACCAGTTGTTTCAGCGGGATCGTTAGTGCTGAGTCATAGCGGTTTGGCTGCGAGAAGCAGGCAAAAGAGAGCTTGAATACAGCCAATCCCGGCTCTGATCCACCTGAACTTACAGGGATAAAGGATGAAGCATAGGTGATACCTTTTGTTAGGTAGGTAGAGTGGATGCCAAAGTCTTACAAGGGAAGACATGCAGGTGCCCAGGCATCACACTCAATTCAACTCAACCAAAGATTCTGGATGCCAACTCTGTATTTTAAGTATTCTTCTAGGGACTAGGGACATAACAGTGAATGATACCCATTTTCTTTGATGATCTCACAATCTGGTGAGGGAACTATTATAGAAGTCCCCAAGGGAGGCAGAGCATAGAGAGGACAATAATATAAATGGAGGTGGGGGAGACAGGTAGAAATTATCCAAAGGAAGACACAATTTTATTTGTTGGAGGCCACTGCTGTGGAAACTTTCTACTAGAATGATTTTGTGCCTGAGAGTGTTTTGAAGTGTGATTAGGAGCCTTCTATGGGGCACAGAGTCATTTAGGCTGAGGAAACTACTTGGGTAATGATCTGTAGATGTGAATTGTTAGATTGAATTCAAGTATTTTGGAATGAGGGGAGCAATGGAGAGAAGAGCAAGTCAGCAAATTTAATATCAGTGGGCTCACTTAAATATCTAATATGAGTAAAAGATGTTTGGCATTAGGACAACACTAAGAAAATTGCTTATTGATTTTACACAGAACATGCACTCAGAGGAGGTCAGAGTAGGGGTGTTTATGACCTTTTTCCAACTGCCAGAGTGCAGAGGGCATTCAACCCCTCCAACTTCAGGTGGGGCAAAGGTGGCCCTACTCCTGGCCAACATACTATCTCCATATCCTCTTCCGTAATGTAAAAAATGCAGGCTGGCCTCACCAAATACATCTGGGCACAGAAGGGAAGCTCTGAAGGGACAGCCGTGCATAGGGAAGCCCTAAAGGTTTTCATCTTCAGCTGACAGGAAAAATCAGCATAGAGAATTGCCTGTGGGACGCTGTGATAGACCTGATCCCCCACTTCCCCATGGAGACCTGGATCCTCTTCACAATCAGCCTGGTGTTCTTCTGTCTGTGAGTAGCTGTCCAGGCCATTCTCCTCTGTAACCCTGGAATTGGGGTGGTTATCAGGGCCTTATTTTTTGGATGGTCAAAAGAGAAAATGCTCAAAATGCATAAGCTCCTGTTAATCTTAACTAGATCCTTAATATCTGCTTGAGTTTCTATCCCTTCCCTCAACTTCCTATTCCTGTGTCTATGGGGGTTATTGACAAAAATAGTTCCTGAGATGATCTGATTAACTGAATTTTAGACCCAGACCAATGATCCAGAATACAATGGAGGCAAATTAGATATATAAAAAAATCCCTGACTGCCATGTTCAGTAGGAACATCACCCCTTTCTCTATTCCCTTTGGGAATTCTGGGTGCAACTGGGTTATTTGGAGATTTGTCTTATTACCTTTACCTTCTCCATTATGTCTGCTGGAATAGATGTGTGGCTGTCTTGTGGATATTGGTGTTTCCTGTTCTCCTCCCTCCTAATCCCCATCATCATTTATAAAAAGCTCCACAGTGCACCCCATACCTAGTAAGAGCGTCACATTCCACCCTCCCTCTTTTCTGTGATCTTCACCTGGGACCTCCATTCCCTCCTAGAACTCAATTTCTACACCGTGCAATATGCAGAACTATTTACCTCTCAATGTTGAACTTTTAGAGCAGAGATAGCTGTTGGAAATATGAAGGGGGAATTCCAGAACCCAGCAGGGCCTTGCTGAGGAATGCCTGTGGATCCTTCAAATACAAGTCTTTTCCTGAAATAAATTTTATGATATTTTACAAGAGTTACTAGATTTTTACAGAATAAAAATGACACCTGTCTACTTTAAAGGCTCATCTCTGGAGAAGAAGATGTTAATTTAACCATCTGAAACACATCAAGGTTTCTCGTTTGATATTGCACAGTGCATCTCTTGCTATGAACAGGAAGAAACGAACTTCAAATGGCGCCTCTATTGTAACTGAAATGTCTCTTGGGGAACATTCCTTTCATACACATAGAACTTATCATACCTTCCCCATTTGTCACTCTGTGACCAAACTTCTGGGAATAACAGCTACAGGCTTCACCGGTTGCTGGCAGCCTCTTACCTCTCTCTTCTTTCTTACATTTGCCCCATGTCGGCCACATTGGAGTAAGAGGTTTGCGGGATACAGAACCCACAGCTGTGGGTTTCAGGACATGACATATCAAAGATGAGTTGCAGGCAGGCCTTCCCTAAGGAGCATCAGCCCTAATGGGTTTCATACAGAGGTAGTTGATGGACAGAGGCAGCAAATGAATGGCTTTGTAACTGACCCTCTTTATAAGTGTGATCATGGCTGGCACTGTGCTGACCATGCAAGCATCATTGGTTGTAGATTTCATGAGGAGAGGAATGGCCTCAACATTGGCTCCTTGGTAACCCATTTTTGTTCCCAGTGCCACTCAGGTGAAATGTGGAAAATCAGCCTTCCCTACATGTCAAATCATATGGAGTGTCTGACGACAGCAATTTGGGTATCTCTGAAGGTGTTCAGATTTCTCTGATGTCATGGGAAGCCTTGGACCCAGTTGTCATTCTATGCAAATAAGAGCACTGTGAGCAATCCCAGATCTTTCTGGGAAGACAGATCTAAGGGAAGACCCTAAAATAGGAGCATGCTTCAGAGAAAAGAAAAATTATAAAACCCTCAGAACAAATTGTAAGAGTGATGTTACCACAGGTGCTCATGACTTTGTGATGTTGAGAAGATGCAATTAAGCAAAATCTTATCATTCGAGGAAAAGAAAATAATCTATTTCAATTGTTGTTATATGAATGAGAATCATAACTTCATGGAATAATCTATTTCACCAATCGACATAGGCAAATCAAATGCCCTGGCAGAATTTCAGTCTGAAGCTCTCAGGGACACTGTAGTTTGAGGATGTTTATCAACTCTTCATTTTAGGATGGGATCATAAAGAATTCAGGTTCTTTTAGGTAATCATGAGTTCCAACAGGTCCCTCAGTGGAGGTGGAGGAGGAGAGGCTGAGTGAATGCAATTATTGCTTTGGGGATTTTGCTGTCATTTTATCACCTACATGTCACCTCCCTGGCTTGACTGCTCTGGTTCCTGAGTCTGTGACAGGGCAGCCCCACATACTTTCACAATTCCTGTGACTTGGCTTTCTCTTCTAACGTATAGCTATGAGATCTCCTTGTGTGGACTTTTAAAGGAGATGGGAATTCTGGGACCAAAACCTCTGTTGTTTGGGGAAACTATTCTGGCTTACTGCAAGGTAAGATCCCATTTTGTTTCTCCTGGTTGCAAATATCCACTTAGTTCCATTTAGATGCTGCTCCTTGGGAATAAGTGCTGGGGTTTCAGAAACTGTGTTTTGGCTTCACAGAGTATACCCAGGATTTCCCTGGGGCTCTAACCTCATTTCTTTGGAGCCTAGTGTTTGCCTCAGGTTCACAGTCCAAATCTCTGACACATTCAGATGATTTTGTTTGTTCCAGTGAAGGACTCCATGCATTTTCTCTCTGAAAAAGCAATAATTTCCTCTCCATTTATCCCAAATGAACTTTTCAGTAGATGTGTCCCAAAATCCACATTTCTGTGACCTACTTTTTTATAGTTAAAATTAACAATTGCATTTTAACAATGGAAAGATATATTCTTAACTTTCCGAAGTGAAAACTCAGGGCAAGTGTTGAACTTGCCATGTCCTTGTGTAGAGGTGGCAGTTCTCCCTCTCTCCATGCTGAGTGGGAACTCTGGAGGCAAGTTTTCTGATATTTGCTCACTTACTCACTTTCAACTATACAATATGCCATGAGTGTACATAAATCTGTAGGTCTAAGCGGACCACTGATGTCTTCAGGTTCCTTACTCTATGAGAACTTGAGGAGAGAGCTCATGAGGTAAGAGGAAAGTATGCCCATGGAGGAGATGAGCATATTGTTGGGTCTTGCTTCTTAATCCAATCTGCCAGTCTAGGTCTTTTGATTGATAAGTTTAGGACATTAACATTTAAGGTTATTATTGAGATATGATTTGTATTCCCTGTCATTTTGCTTCTGGTTTTTAATTTGATTTAGTTTCTCCTTTGGTTGAATATTACTCTAGTGTAGTTTCTCCCTTTGCTGGTTTCCACTTTTTTTTTTTTAACTTCGTTCTCATGGAATATTTTGTTGAGAATGCTCTGTAGCTCAGGCTTTCTAGTTGTGAATTCTTTCAATGTTTGTTATCATGGAAGGTTTTAATTTCATCTTTAAATCTAAAACTTAATTTTGCTGGGTGTAAAATTCTTTGTTGGCATCCATTTTATTTTACATCTTGAAATAATTTATTCCAAAAACTCCTACCTTTGAGGGTCTGGGTTGAGAAACCAGTTGAGATCCACATTGGTTTCATATGTAATTTATTTTTTTTTCTCTCACAGCATTTAAGATTTTACTTTTATTCTCTATGCTAGTCATTCTCATTCTAATGTATCTTGGTGTGGGTCTGCTGTAATTTTGTACATCTGGGGTCCTATAAGCCTCTTGTATTTGATTTTCCATTCCATTCTTTAGTTTTGGTAAATTTTCTCATATTATATCATTAAATTATTGTGCATTCCTTTGGTTTGTATCTCTGTTCCTTCATCTATTATTATAACACTTAAATTTGATCTTTTCATGTTATCTCATTAATCTTGGATGTTCTATTGAGAGTTTCTTTCTATCTTTCTCTGCAGAGTCAACTGTATCTTCATGATTATATGTTTTGTCTTCATCACCTGAGGTTCTGTTTTTCAAGTGGTCTAGTCTGTTGGTGATGCTTTCTATTGAATTTATAATTTGGTTTACTGATTCCTTCATTTTGAGTATTCTGTTTTTTTCCCCCATAATCTCTATGTTTCTTGATGTAATCTTTGGCTACCTGTATTTGTCTCTTATTTCTTTGTTGGAGTGATCTATTGTCTCCTGTATTTGCTGTCTTATATTATTCTGTGACTTGAAGATCACTTTAATTATGTATGTTTTGAAGTCCTTCTCTGACATTTCTTCTACTGTTTTGTCAATGTATTCTATTATTGTACCATCTGGTTGGTTTGGGGGCACTTTCTTCCCTTGTATTTTTTTTAATGTTGTTTATGGTCTTCCTCTATAGCAGTACAGATCTGAGGTATTAAAGTTTCTACTCTATAATCTTGTAATGGTTACTAATACATCAATTTTAAGGAGTATATTAATATTTACAGCATCCAAACAAAAAAATACAGTCTTAAACTATATAACTCCTATTTATATAATTGTAGTTTTGACACATTAAACAGAAATAATGTATCCAATTAGTATCCACATTAAAAATAGTAGTTTTGCATAAGGGTCTATAGTTTTGAATTATGAACAAAGTGGAGGATATAGGATGTGGGAGTTGTGAGGTAGAAGGTAAGAATACAGAGGTATTAAGTCATAGGGAGAGTGAAAGAGGTATCAAGAGAAGTAGGCTAGCAAGGATACCTCTGGTGTAACCAATCCAGGACCTTGGTGATGGTCTTCCAGGTCTTGGCTGTTGTCTCTAGATGGAAGCAAGCCAGAAGAGCCATGCATTGGTAGATGTGGTTTGGTCTTTTCCTCCACATGTGCATGGTTGATCTCCTCTTCCACACATGTAGCTGTGGTCAATCTCCTCCTCCTCCTCCATGTGTCTAGCTGAGGTCAGTCTCCTCCTCCTATCCACATTTGGCTGGGGTCAGGTTCCTCCTCCTCTGTGTGTCTGGCTGGGGTCAGTCTGCTCTTCTTCTGCTCATGGGGCTGAGATCTGTCTGGTCCACCTCCTACATGTGTGGGGCTGGGTTGGTCTGCTCTACCTCCTCCACATGTTGTCCCAAGAGATCTCTCCTATATCTCTTTACTTTCACCAATCAGTTTCTGATTATTAACACTGTTTTCTAAATGTAGAAGAAATTTAAGGATATCCTTTGGTTTTTGTAAACCCATGCAGACCTGTGATTATTGTTACTTTACTCTGGATTCTAAACTGTATTGTAAAAGTCAAAATTAGTAAAATGTAAAGCTTAAGAGACCACTTTGCCATATTGATGTTCTCTAAACTAAAATTATCTGTAACAAAAGTCTCAGATGCATATAGAAATAACAAATTGAGTTGATATTTATTTATGTCATTTAATATTTTACAATCAGATAAAGTAACCTTTTTCAATAGGTTATATATAAAATTTTCAGTTACTCTTCACGTTATAATTGAAATTTCAATGCACTTTTAAAAATAATGAGAGTCTGATGTGTTTAAAGGTAATATTGTAAAACATAAAAACATTTTGCCACCTACCCACACAAAAGGAAAGCTAGCAGCCCCCTTAGCCTTTCTCTGATCCATGTTTTAAATGTAAAGTTATATTGTGTTAACTAATGTTCATATAGACTCAGGAAATAATATATACAAACTTAATAAAATGACATTTAAGAAGAAGGCAAAATCAGCCTCAGACCTAAAACACTTTACCTCAAATTTGTCAAGCCCTGCCTTATCTGAGATAAAACTCTGCCTTCCACCTACTACATATTAGAATAATGGGCTGGACTTCAGCTCATTTAAAGCTATGTTTAGAAGAGTCATACTTGTTTTAAAGATTACTAGGATCTCAAAGAGTAAGAAAATGTATAAGAATTATGGTTATAATTCAAGATAGCTATTACACAAACTAAGCATGTTTTTAGTCTTATTAATTTCATTATTAAAGAGAACAAAGACTATGAATTTGTTTATGTCAAATTGTTTTACAAAGTATTAACATCTAGCTGGATGGGAAATTATTCACTAATCTTGACTACACCAATGGCCATGAAGGTAAATGAATTCACAGAGTGGATTTATCTCACCTGAGTCAAGACAACAAAAATATCTCCTGCAAAAGAATGGACAGACAAAGAGACTCCAACCACCTTCTAAAGATAAAACTAAAAAACAAAATAAAAAGTTAATCATGTTTTTTTTTCTCTTCTTCAGACTGTGTTCTAAGGCCAGATTTAATAAAGCAACATAATTTGTGAATCAAGTTTATATATATATATATATATATATGATGCCTTGTGTGACTCCTGAAAGTTATATTATATATATATGCCTTAACCAGACAAACTCCATTTTACTCTGAGACTCCATTTCATATAAGAAATGCCTTTCCCAGGAGAAAACCCTGTCACTGCCATCCTGATCCTGCTTAGCACACTCTGCTTAGAGATGCAAATATTTCTCTTCTTCTTATACAATGTAAAATCATTCTCTTTTTGGTTCCCATTTTTCTTGGCAATGCACCCTATCCACATAGAATAATTGTCTAGATATTAGTAAACCATTCTTTCAATTGTACTCATTTATGGTTGTTTTGATCAATTTCCCCTTCTGCTTATGATTTTAGAGCTTATGATTTATGTGTATGGTTTTGAATCATAGAAACAGCCACTTAGGTTTAATGTAGTGACCTGTGGTTTTCAACTATAAAACACTCCAGGTGTGCTTCAACCCTGGAGTGGGTCAAGTAGTGAAGACTTCTCTTGGCCTTCTCTTGGCCCGCCAGCTTGTGAATAAAAGTTACAATTCTTATATTGAGTTTGACTTAGTGATTTATTGTTATTTCATTATAAATATAAAGCACTAATTTTCAAAAAGTAAATAGAAATAAGACTAATAGAATAGAGAAAGGTAACAGAGGGAAGGACAATGGGAGGGACAGAGAAATTACTAGGGTCTGGAGTGGGGAAGATTATGGTATCTGCATTTTTTAAAGCCTCCCATGCACATCAATTTTAATTGGAATCCTGTTCTGATAGAAACTCAGAGTTTCTTTATAGGAAGTATGAGTGGGCAGAAGTGGACTCTTAAAAACCTCTCTGATGAGTCAGTGGAAGGGGTTAGTTGGGTTAGATGATGCCCTGTGTGACTCCTGAAAGTTGGATAGGAATTCACTTTTTGAAAAACATGTTGGGTCATTTCAAGAGAAGACTAGCCAGTACAGACAAAGGAAAACAAGAACATGTCATTTTTAGGGAGCTTGGGATGTGATAAATGATAACAATCCCTTAAAACATCTAATGGAAGTATAGAGTGAAACAAGACTAAAGAGGTCTGTGTGTCCTGGTGAAGAAGAATCAGGTGTTGCTGAAGGCAATTTTATTTTATTCTATAGGTGTTGATAGCATTTTGAAAGATTTTAGTACAAGAGAAATGTTAGCTGGGCATTGTGGTACACTCCTGTAATCCAAGTGACTCAGGAGGCTGAGGCAGGAGGATCACAAGTCTAAAGCCAGCCTTAGCAACTTAGTGAGGTCCTATCCTACTTAAGTCTGAGTACAAAAATCAATAAATAAATATTTAAAGACACATTTTACAAGGATCTGCCTGGTGGTGAGCAGGGCATTCCCTGGATAAGACCAGCCTGCAGTCCCATCAAGAAAGTTAGAAGCTCACTGTCCCATGTGGAGGGGAGAGTGTGCCGGCTTTGTAGTCCTTTTCAACATGACCCCATGATGCTCATCTTCTCCTTATTCACTTTCTCTTTCATGAATTCTGATTTCTCTTTGATTTATTAGCTTTGTCCTCATTTTCTTCCTGCTTTCCTGACTTCCAAAATGATTCAGATTATGAAATGACTGAACTCTTTCTACCTCTGACTGTCTGCTGACTCCAGAAATTCAGTGAATTCACATTTAGTAATAAAGTAAAGGCTGTCTGTGGATTTGTGTTCACAAGCATTTCTGCACCATTTTATAACTATGTTGGGAATATTCTGGAAGGTGTGGAAAGAAATATATAACCTATGTGAGACTGACACATCAACCAGGTTTTTGAGAGAATCCCTTGTACCTTCAGCAGAATTTAGAATCACAAGTTCTGGCTCCAGGGCCCCACTTCAGGAATAAATTGCCTCAACAACAGGGGAATTAAAACAACCCAACACTAGTTGTCTCACAGAGTAGAAATAGGATCCATCATTAAGAGACATGTAAATGAGCTTTCTAAACTGTAAGGTACTCTGTTCACTTATTAGTTATTTTCAAAAGAATAAAGGCTCAGGGATGGAGTAGGAAGTGAGCAGCCATGATGAAGTCTTCTTACTCTTAACCTCAAAGTCTTCATAAGGTTTCCTCTTCCACAGTGAGGAGGGGAGATAGGATGTCCCCCATGGAGCTAAAATGGTATCTTCAACTTGTGCATTTGTAGGAGACAGAGCTCTGGGCACAACACTTTCAGAAGATCTGGGCCAAATTCCATTCCCTTAACTCATCCTGTGTGGCAGAAGGTAAGGGTGAGCCCAAGTTGCAAGTTTAAGACCCTGGGCACTAGAGTTAGATGATTTAAATTATAACAGTGACTCTGGTAGTAATTAGCTAGGTAACCATGGGTGGGTGAGTTAAACATTGTGAGATTTAGTTTACTCATTCATAAAATAATGACTATAACCACAAAAATCTCATAGAGTTGTTGGATGGATTGTGCCAGTTAATGAAGCAGAAGTTATTAGAACAAAAAAGAACACTAGGAAAGACATTAGAACCAATTGAATATCACCTTCCTATGTTCATATATTAATACAAGACCAATTAAACTCCACATCATGTACAACCACAAGAATGTTATTGTAATTAAAAAATTACACTTCATGTATGTGTAATGTCAAAACACACTCTACAGTCATGTATATCTAAAAAGACCAAATAAAAAATATAGATAAGTAAATAAATGATAGCTATTCTTTCCTGAGTTATTGATTCCTGTATGTGGTGCCTTTTTATTGCACTCCCAATTGAGAGACCATAGATTTTATAGCTCAGGACATCTGTGGCAGGTGTGTCATCTTTCAGTTCCAGATTATTTCACCTTTTATGCATCCTGATCATAGGATCCCTTGGTTTCTGCATGAACTGGAGAAATTTGGGGACTATAACATAGAAGATAATTAGAATAATGAGAGAGGTGTGTGTTTCATGCCAAGCATGAGATAGGCATGTAGTGCTGAGTGGGTCTTGATATTGAGATAACAAGGATTTTGGACCTTTTAGGTCAATTTCTCCCTTGTGAGGAAAGAGATCCAGGCACAACCAATGCCTCACAGTTTCCATGCCTCTAGTCCCATTGATTCTGTTGTTTTTATATTTTTCAAAGGAGGAGTGATTTGAGGAAAAAGAAAAACAATGAATGAATCAAATCCCGCTGCAAGCTTCAGTAAAGAATTCTTCTACTTCACAGAATTTATCCCAATTTGTAATTCAAAATCTGTATTAGTGGAATTTTTGTTGTTGCTGTTTAGTGTCTATTTCCCCCAGGAAAAGTTAAACTTTATGAAGGCCAAGGTTCTGCCTGGCTTTTGTGTGATGCATGGCTCAGATCCTAAATCCTAAATCCTGATCTGAGCCATGCATTACACATGCAGGCCTGCAGCCCAGTCACCCTGCAGTGAAACTGGGGTGAGGTACGTACTTTCTCCTGTGCCAAGAGGGAATGTCCCTAGACCTGATTCTCTCCTCACCAACACAAACACAAAGGCCAGAGGATTTGGCCATTTCATCTCCCAGCCACAAAGCTTAGATACTGCCTGCCCCCCAAAACTGACATGATGAATATAGTCCCTACTTTGAAGAAAGGGCATTTGAGAACTGAGTTACACAAAATCATCTTTCTCCTTTCTTTCATTTCTTTCCTTTTTATTTTTGCATATTTAAGATTATGACCTCTGATTTTTTCAATGTGAAACATAAACCAAGACCATGAGTAATATACTTGCCAGTGAAAGTAAGAACAGGCTTCTCAAAGAGATGTCACATGTGCTGACGAAAAACAATGGGATGGATCATCCCGTGGCAAGAAAGAAGATCCACCATTCAAGATTGCTAGGATGCTGTTTCTCATTCCACTATGATTACTTTATTTGGCATCCTGAAATTGCCTGTTTATGTGTGCCTTTCTCAAATCATCATGATATCTGGGGCTGAGTTTCTACTTAACCAAGTACTTAGAGCAGAGATTTATAGCTAAACAGTGAACCAACTTGGTGCCCTTCAACAGACAAATGGATGAAGAAAATGTGTTATATATATATACACAACGGAATATTACTCCGCCTAAGGGAATGAAATTATGACATTTTTCAGTAAATGAATGGAGCTGGAAAATATTGTGCTAAGCCAATCCCAGAAAAACCAAAGGGTGAATGTTTTCTCCGATATGCGAATGCAAATACACAATAAAGTTCTGGTGTTAGGGAATAATAGAATTACTTTGGATTAGGCAGAAAGGAGTGAAGGGAGGGGAGGGGATATGAGGTAAGAAGGATCGCAGAATGAATCTACTTGCTGTACACTATGTAGAGATACATGGGTTGTGTAATCATTTGCATAGAGTAATAATGTGTGATTCATTCTATTACTCTTCCCTTTATATGTTTTATTTTGAGACAGATTCTATCTATATTGCTTAGGACCTCACTGAATTTCTGAGGCTGGTTTGAATGTGCAATCCTCCTGCCTCAGCCTCCAGAGTCTTGGGGATTAAAGGCAGAATATAAATTGTTCTACTGTTTGAGATAAATAAGGAAAGACTCTATGTACCAAATAGATGCTATAAGAGATTTGTTTTGTAGGCTAAGCAGGAATCTTTTATGAGGCACAAAATCATACTAGGCAGACAAAACTGTGTGGGAAAAGATTTAAGAATGTTTGATGAAACATTTTATTTTGATGAAAGTCTGTTTTTAACAACAGCAGCTATTTTGCAGAGACAAAATAAGGAGTTTTAATGCTAGTGGCTTTGCTTTGGTTTCTTATGATATCAAATAACCTATGACATTACCAGTTACACAGTGATTTATTGATTTCCCACAATATATAAACTAAAAGTATTACAGGAGTTACAGGCAAGGTACAAAAGCCAGGTCTGGCTATGTACCTTCCAAAACAAACCCAAATGGTAATTGTGAAAATCAAGAAAAGAAATTTAATGCCAGCCACAATGGGAATACATGTTTTAGGCATATCTTCAGGGTGCTGACATGACCTGAAAGTTTAAATAGAAGAATTGCAGAAGTGGGGAAAAAGTATGCATTTTTGAGTAGTCTTGGCCAAACTGTAGTCTGGTGGATCATTATATCAGTTCTAGCACTATGAGAAGTCCTTATCTCTTGAAGTTGGTAAATTTAACTTACTGCACAGTATGTTCATATACAAGACCTGAAATACTAGAAGGGGCATTATAGGTCCCATAAAATGATTGCTCCTATTGAGGGAAGAGTCTCCTCATTGTGATCTGTCTATAATGCTCTGTCATTTCTGGAAGGAATTGAACAATGACTGAAAACTTCTAGCCATCACACCAGGTCTCTGAAACAAGGTACTGTAAAAGCTGATGATAGAATGTGCCCTCCATTTTGCCTCAGTTTTCAAGGGGGTATCAGATAGATTAGGTAAATTTGGGTTACTAAATGTGGTATTTCCAGTTTTTAGATGAGCACTCCTTAAATGATTAACATGTCTATGTGCAGAGCTGCGCAGTCAAAAATGTTAAGTTAGTAAGTGATAACCAATGAAGGCAGAACACCAAGCTTTATCCTGATTTTAGTTACTCATTGAACAGCTGTTGACCCCAGAGTCACTGCATTTACCAAAGGTAACTTCTTGAAGATCCTATTATAAAAGGTCCAAGTAAGACAGTGAATGATTTTTTTGCCAACTGTAAAGAGGGCACCTGACCCTCCAATATCAGGAAATGCAGAGAGTGGCCTTTCCTCTGGCTGAAATTCTTGCCCCACCTTATTTCCCAGCACATAAACTGGCATTGCACAGCTTGGCACAGAAGGGATGCTCTGCAGGCACATTTCTCCAAACAGCATCCCCCAGAGCTGAAAGGAAAATTCAGAAGACAGAAGTGTTGAAGGAAAGTGGTGATGGATCTGATCCCAAATTCTTCCATAGAGACCTGAGTCCTCCTAGCTATCAGCCTTGTGCTCCTCTACCTATGAGGAGCAACATTAGAAGCACCAACCTGATAAGGCCCCCAACTCCAGAGGAGAGTAGGCTAGACAGTAATTAGGAGTGAAATTCAGACAGAAGTCCATACAGGTTATATTGGACTTCTGTCTGAATTTCACTGCTAATTGCTGTCTAGGCTCCTCTCCTCTGGAACCCTGGAGTTGGAGGCCTAATCAGGTTCCTGTTTCCCTTATGTTTGGAAGATCAAAAAGATGATGTCATTGAAATTGCTATAAACACTTATAAAGTTTCTCTTTATCTTAGGTTGACTGCTTGAGCTCCTACCCACCTCTAAATCCATATTTCTGTGGGTAGAGGGATTGGTGGTGAGGTTTGTTCCTGGGGATAATCTGATTGGCTCTGAGTTTGCACCTAGTGTAATGAACCAGAATTAAACATTTACAACTAATGAATGAGTTATTACCATGCACAGTGGAAAATTCACCCTTTGGAGCTTTGGGAATTTCGGGGACAACCAGTTTGCTTGGGTTTTGCCTTCATCCTCTGGGTTTTCTTCTTCTGCAAAACAAATGTAAAAGGAAAAAAATAGCTCCTGGGAATGTGGTGATTCCTTACTCCTCCTGCCCCCAGTACTGTTTATACAATGAACCAATTACACCTGAGACTCCCCAGGAGGCTAACTGCACAAATTCCTGTTTTCTGTGAACCACTCCTGGCACTCCCTCCCTCCTACAACTACTACAATTCTTACACTATGCAATACACAATACTGTTTCTTTCCAAAGGATGAGTATTTAGAGCAGAGGACACCTAACAGAAATTTTAAGAAATCTTATACTTGCTTTATATTGATTAACATCAGTAAAGAGATGTATTTTCCCCAATATGAAATCTGCAAGAAGCCTTAAAAACACCCCAAAGCCAATTTGATTTTATAGTTTTTTTTCTCTGTTCTGCAGCATGAAAACATGAATAAATATCATCTAGTAGAAAAATGCTCTTAATAATTAGATCATGATATCTTGAAGTAGAGGGAGAGACATTACTTTGATGTGTGTGTAGGAGAGATTCCATGCCAGTTATATTGGACGTCAGTCTGAATTTCACTCTTAAGAGTAGAGAATCACAATAGCATGAAAAAGAAAAATGTAGATTCAGTTTCAATTCTCTGAAAGTAAAGGTGTTAATTCAGGGTGTTATGGTGACATAATCCTCTCTTCAATAACATTTTCTAATAAATTGATGTAGCTTAATTTTCGTGTATTTAGTTACATGATTTGTACAGAAGTGTAAGAAACCTACTGCCTTCAACATTCTCCTCTAAAGATGTAGCATCAAGTTTTTATTGCAACTGTTTGGAACTCATCATTGGTTCTTAATTTATGTTGCGTATTTTCTGTTGTGTCAACAGGACTGTACCTGAACTTTGGAAGGTTCTTCCATGTAGTAAATAGAAATGCAGATCTATTTAGCCATTTAACTTGCCACATTCTCCTTCTCTGCCACTATGGGGCCACCTATAGAGAACTGGATGTTTCATGATTAAAGAAGCTGGCAGAAATATCTTCTTCACCTTTTATTCTTTTTCTATTCTCTCATATTTGAGTAATGCTGTGGAAAGTCAGGGGTTTTAGGATCCAGAATACCCAGGAATGGGGCTGTTCAACTTGACACATCTGAGTTGCTGACTATTCAGCCCAAGAGGGTACCAGCCTTCATAGATTTTCTTACAAAGAGAGTTAATGTATGGTATCCTCTGCTCTAAATACTCATGTATGGAGGCAATAAACAAATTGCTTGGTGATTGACCACTTTGGTGAACATGAGCATGTCTGGGTTTGTGAGCCATTTGACCATCTCCAGCTGGAGAAACACACTCAATAAGGAGAGGAGTGGTCTGGAGATGATTTTTCAGTCATTCATTTCTCAAAGTAGCACTTAAAGGATGTAAGGTAAATCATCCTTCCTTATGGCTAAAGTCAATCTTATTATCTGACAACAGATTTGGGTGTCACTCAACAGATTTCACATTTGTGTTAATCTAATGGAGTCTCATTTTTTTTTAAAATGACACATTTTTTTATTCAATACAAATAAGAGTACTATGACTGTTTCAAGTTCCCATGTGAAGTCAGGTTTAAAGTAGTGCTGGATGCTGAACCAGGGACATGGCATAGTGAGAAGAAAAAGCATAAATATTTTGTGAACAAATTGCAAGAAAAAAATGTCACCATATTTTCCCAGTGGATTCCCTGTAATTGAGTGGACTTGGTTACCCAAAATTTCATCATCAAAATCATGTCAAAACATCAGCCCTCCCCACCTTTTTTTTTACCTAGACTAGAAATCTGCACATTAAGGAAGAGTCAAGAGACCAAAGAGACATAGCAAACAAAATGCCCTGGCAGAATTTCAGCCTGAACCTCTCAGGAGCACAGAAATTTTAACTTATGGGAATGTTTACCAAATACGAACCTAAGAATTTGGGCCATGAAGACTAAACTTTTTTTAGCTAATTAATCTGGTTTGGGGGTTGGGAGGGAGTGATAACTGGAGTTGGAAAGGAGAGAATATGCCGATGGAGTTTTCATTATTATGTGTCACCTACATGTATGTCCCTCACTGCCTGGTCCAGTTTCTCAGTCAGAGATTGGCCAGTCCCTTATCTATAGTATTGTAGTCACGGTGATCTGGGTTTCTCTTTCATTTTATAGATACAGAACATCTTCACATGGGCTATTTAATAAGATGAGAATGCCTGGGCCAACACCTCTGCCTCCCTTTGGAACTTTCTGCACTACTGCAAGGTGATTGTTGTATCTAGGGTATCTAGGGTAATGATGTTCATCTCATTCTACCATATTTCCTGACCTCCACACCCTGCCCTTCCTGCCTATCCTTTGCCCAATCAAAGTTTCTCCATTTTTCATTGTCTCCACACTCCCTGTCTTGGATGAGCATCCAATTATCAGAGAGAATATTCAACCTTTGGATTTTGGCATAGGCTTACTTCACTTAGCATGATATTCTCTAACTCCATCCAATTGCTTGCAAATGCCATGATATTATTCTTTTAATGCTATGTAATATTCTATTTATATATTTACCACAGTTTCTTTTTTCATTCATCTATTTAAAGGCATCTAAGTTGCTTCCAAAATTTAGCTATTGTGAATTGAGCTGCTACTAACATTGATGTGGCTGCATTACTATATTATGTTGATTTTAAGTCCTTTGGGTAGAGGTCAGGGAGTGGTATATCTGAGTCCAATTGTGGTTCCATTCCAAGTTTTCTGAGGAATCTCCATACTGCTTTCTTGATTGGTTGCACCAATTTGCAGTCCCACCAGCAATGTATGAGTGTGCATTTTCCCCTATATCCTTGCCAATATTTATTGTTGCCTGTATTCTTGATAACTGCCATATTCACTGTCATGAGATAAAATCTCAGAGTAGTTTTAATTTGCATTTCTCTGATTACTAAAGAAGTTGAACATTTTTCATATATTTGTTGATCAACTATATAGCTTCTTCTGAGAAATGTCTGTTCAGCTTCTTAGCCCATTTATTGATTGGGTTATTTCTTTGTTTGTTGATGTTTAGTGTTTTGAGTTCTTTATATATCCTGGTGATTAGTACTATGATATGTGTGTGGCAAAAATTTGCTCACAAAATATAGGCTGTTTGTTCACCTCATTTATTGTTTGTTTTGCTGAGAAGAAGCATTTTACTTTGAGACCATCCCATTTATTAATCTTTGATTTTATTTCTTGTGGTTTAGGACTCTTGTTAAGGAAGTTGGGGCTTAATCTGACATGATGAAGATTTGGACATACTTTTTCCTCTATTAGGTGCAGGGTCTCTGGAGTAATTTGGGTCCATGATCTGCTTTGAGTCAATAGAGATTTAATTTCATTTGTTACATGTGGATTTCCAGCTCTCCCAGCACCATTTGTTGAAGATGCTATCTTTCCTCCAATGTAAGTTTAGGAGCCTTTTTCTAGTATAAAATAACTGTATTTACATAGGTTTTTCTCTATGTCTTCTATTCTTTACCATTGGTGCACAAAATGAGTTTTGTTTTTCAACAAAGGCAGAATCGCTTATATAAAATCAGCAGAAATTGAATGATTTTAATTTTTTTTAAATATAAGTTCACTGAATTGAATGTAACATATTTCATAAGGAATGTGAATTTTAACCAAGACTTTGTGGTTAACCCAGTTAGGTGCTTGACTCAGGGCCTGACTCCTGAAGCAAAATTAATGAGATCTATTTCAGAAGATAGAAGAAAAGCTGCTCTCTGCTCAGATTTCCTCTCCCAAAAATCTGAGACTTTTTAAAAAGCACATTCTAATTCTATAATTTTAAGACCTAACACCCACCTAAGAATTCTATACTGCTGTTCCCTCTGTAATACCAATCATTTCTTTTTCATACTTCCCCAGTCAACTACTTACTAGATATGTGCTAAGATCCACATTATTGGGGACTCCCTTTGCAGCTTGAAAATATCACCTCTGAAACTTACCAATAGGAATATTTATTATTAAGTGTGAAATCAAAAACTTAGAGCAAGTATTTAATTTGCTGACTCCTGTGTGTATTGGTGCTATTTCCCCTTCTTTTCTAAACTGAGCTAGAAAACTTGAAGGTGACTCCATTTTGTCATTCATCACTCATTTGTTCTCACTCGACAACATGTTTGAGGACCACTGTTATGTTTTAAATATGAGGTGTCCCCCAAAAGCTCATGTGTGAGACACTGCAAAAAAATTCAGAAATAAAGTAATTGTCTTATGAGAGCCTTATCGTAATCAGTGCATTAACTGTTATAACTGCAAGCAGGTAGGGTGTGGCTAGAGGAGGTGGGTCACTAGGCCTTGCCTTTGGAGCTTATATTTTGTCCTTGGTGAGTGGGGTTCTCAGTCTGCTCCCTGGTGCTGTGCCCTGAGCTGCTTTCTTCCATCACAGTTTTCTGCCATGTTGTTCTGCCACATGTTAGACCAGAACAAAAGAATCAAGTGTCTTCGAAATGAGACCTCTGAAACAGTGAGCCAAATAAATTTTACCTTCCCTACATTGTTCTTTTCAGTTCTTTTGGTCATAGCAGTGAAAATATGAACTAAAACAATCACATAGACTTTGTAAAATTAAATTCCCTTGTGCCTTTAACTTGCTAATTTTACCAGTATTGTAGGGGATTCATAAGATAAGTGAAAAAATCTGAAAAATAAACAAGTGAAGTGTCATTGTGAATATCCCTAGGAAATTCACTCACTTTCCCTCAGTTTTAGTTTTCTCACATTCACGTGGAGGGAAGAACTCAAAAGTTGGCAGAATTACAGAAACAAAAAACTCACACAATAATGCTACAGAAACCCAGATATTCATACTCAAAGATAACTAGCCAAACAGTGGCAAATACCTGCAGTCCCAACTACTCTGAAGTCTAAGGCAGGAGAATAACAAATTCAAGGACAACCTGAGTGACATAGAATATATATATATATATATATATATATATATATATATATATATATATATATATATATATATTCCTTCAATATGTCCAATAATTCAAGAAAATTCAAGATACACTCTAAACCTCCTTTTCAAATATTTCACATATTTTCTATATTTTCACTTCTTTGCCTTCAAATTTCTTAAAATAGGTGCTTCAGACTGATTTTCCAGCATTTGACAATAAGTCTGATGCCAAAGGATTGAAACCAACTAGAATCAGAATTCAATATGTTCAAAATAACAATATAATTTCTTTTTTCCCTTTTTCCAGGATTTTTGGAAATATGAACCCAATATCATGAAAATATGGAAAAATGTGTGAGTGAGTATTCTGGAAAGTTTCCTCAGGTAGACTTGTTGGCATAAGGCACCCTACTGCATGAGGACAATGCCAGTCCAGATGTATGACTGGTGACTAATTATCATAAAGCTTTTGGAGGCTCCTACTCCTGCTAAGGGTCCCATATGTCAGCTGGTATCAGGACTCAAAGCCAAGAATGCCACACTCCTGACTTTTCTCAGTCTACGAAGACCCAGAAACTCCTGGTCACAACTTTCATCCAGTGCCCAGTCAATCCTCCCTTTTCCAATTTTTCTTCCTTACAAAACATTTAATAATGCATAGGAGGCATAACTCCAAACCCTTCTAATATATGCATCATGCCTGGCTTTATCTCCTTTCAAGATAGTCAATTTGATTAAAAATCAAAAACCTTTATATAAATTTGGGGTTTATCATGTGCATTTGAAAGAAAAGATGAGAGATGGAAATAAACCAATTGGGAAATGATTTGTCCTCTGTTTTATTTTAATTTTATCTACAAGTGTAAAGTCTTGGGGGCGATTAATTTGTTTTTAATTGTAGGTGTTTTTAGCAGAAGTGTATACCAGGATTTGTTTGCCAACATCATTCTATTGACTAGGAAGAATGGATGTCCAGTACATTAAAACCACTGTGTTCCCAATGGGCTTATGTACTTCAGGATCTGGTAGAGTGAATTCAGCTAATTTCAGCAGCTTTTTCCTTAATGCTGTTTGGTGAAAGCAGCTCCAGAGGTATAATTGTAGTTCTTGTATGCTATAAGCAAGTAGGAGAAGGTTTGTCACTTCCTACCTCTTCATCTTCTCTCATCAAGTCCTCAAGAACTGCAGGGCTGGCCACAGCATCCTGCCTATCTGGCATGGATCATAAAGGGCATGTGGATGAAGGGAAAGAGCATACAGGGTGAATATCCCCTGATACAACCCCAGCATCTGAAGCCCTTGTAAGAACTTAATAATTTACTTGCCTTCAAATTTTCACTAATACAATACTCTTTCACAGCAAAAGATTAATCAAGAACATGTACCGAGAATGTAGAGTAGAGGAGAAAATCTTTGCCACCTGCATCATTTATAGTGTTAATTTCCAGGATATACAACAAACTCAATAAGCTTAACATCAAAACAAACAAACAAACAAACAACAAAAAAACCCCACAAATATCTCAATCCATAACATGGCAAAGGAACTCAACAGATCTTCTCAAAAGAAGAAATACAAATGATCAATTAATGTATGAAAAACTGTTCAACAACTCTAGCAATTAGAAATGCAAATTAAAAACTCCACTGATAATGAAATATTTTAAAATACAAAAATTGTTGCGAATGGAATAGAAAATACATATGCACCATTTAGACTTATCTGACCAGGCTCTCCTTATGAAGAATTTTTTTTTGTCTTTAAATATCTCTTCCCTACTTCAGCTATATGACCTTCATTTTATGAAAATCAGAGTAGTTTTTATGGCCAGAATCTCACTGTGTATCATACCCTAATTTGACCTTGTATCTAGTATCACTGTGCATTATACAGTTAGGCATATGGATTAAGGATCATCAGTCTGGATTCCTGGGGGTAGCTCTAACTGCAGAATCTGGCTTATTAGCTTTAATCAGCTTGTCTTTCTGATTACCGGTTGTGTGATGATCCACAGTCTGTGTTGGTTATTGCAGATACAGAGATGATCAAAACAGTGATGGTTTGTTTTCACAAATCAGCTGTAAGCATTATTTTTTTAAAATAATTTTTTAAATTAAATTTATGTCTTAAAATGATTATACCTTCAAAGAGAATTTCTCCAAAAAATGTATAGAAAGGTTTTATATACAATTTCTCCTGCATTCCAGCAATTATTAGCACATTGCTTATCTATGGATATAGTCTATTTCTCTCATTATAGTAACTAGAAATTGACATTGATACAATTCACAGAACGTATTTAGATTTCACCAGTTTTTTTTTTTTTTGTGTGCCTCCTGCATGTGTGCCTATGTATGTCTGCAAATTTGCTACTGTGGATAGATTCATGTAACTGTCATCTTAGTCCAGACAAAGTGTTCCCCAAGGCTCTGTCTTACTAGTCTTTCAGAGTCCTTATGTGTATCTTGTCTTTTCCATTTAACAGGGTCTTCATAAAAGCAAATATTGTTTTATTTGGAGGAGACTAATATATTAATATTACTTTGTGGTTTAAGCATAATATCTGAAAATTCTTTACTTCTGACTTCTGTTTTTCTTGTTTCTCTTCTAAAATTTGTACTTTTATGCTTGCATTTAAATCTATGATCTATGTCGTGTTCATTGTTAAACAAGATGAGGTTCTGTTTTGTCTCATTTTGTTGACCTGTGACTGTCCAGTTGTTCCAGCACCATATTTAGAAAGACTATCATTGCAGCACTTCCAAACCCATTTCTGAGGCCAATATAACCCTAATACCAAAACCAGGCAAAGACAGCAATATCTTTTGCATCTATGTTTGCATCTATCAATTTTTGCATCTATGTTTTTAACGAACATAGATGCAAAAATTCTCAATAAAATTCTGGCAAATTGAATGCAAAAACATGTCAAAAAGATTGTGCACCATGATCAAGTGGATTCATCCCAGGGATGCAAGGTTCATTCAACGTATGGAAATAAATAAATATAATCATGACCACAATAGACTCAAGGATTAAAATCATATGATCATTTCAATATGTGCAGAAAAAGCATTTGACAAAATACAGCATCACTTCATGTTCAAAACAGTAGAAAAACTAGGGATAACAAGAACATATCTCAACATCATAAAGGCTATCTATGCTAAGCCTCAGGCCAACATCATCCTAAATGGAGAAAAATTAAAAGCATTCCCTCCAAAAACTGGAACAAGACAGGGATGAACTCTTTCACCAGTTATATTCAACATAGTTCTTAAAACACTGACCACAGCAATTAGAGAGTCAAAAGAAAGTAAAGGGATATGTATAGGAAAAGAAGAACTTAATTAGCACTATCTGCTCACGATATGATTCTATACCTAGAAGACCCAAAATGCTCCATCATAAAGCTTCTAGAACTAGTAAATGAATTCAGGAAAGTAGCAGGATATAAAATCAACACCCATAAATCAGAAGCATTTGTATATATCAGTGACAAAACTTCTGAGAAAGAAAACTACCCATTTACAATAATTTCAAAAAAAAATTAAGATACTTGGGAATCAAATAAAAGAAAGAGGTAGAAGATCTACACAAATAAAAACTACAGAACCCTAAAGAAAGAAAATCACAGAAGACCTTAGAAGATAGAAATATCTACCTTGCTCTTGGATAGGCAGAATTAATATTATCAAAATGACCATACCACCAAAAGCACTATTCAGATTTAAGGCAATTCCAATCAAAATCACAATGGTATTCCTCAAAGAAATAGAAAAAGCAATCATGAAATTCATCTGGAAAAATAAGAGACCCAGAATAGCTAAAGCAATCCTTAGCAGGAAGAGTGAATCAGATGACATCTCTATACCAGACCTTAAACTATACTACAGAGCAATAGTAACAAAAACAGCACAGTATTGGCACCAAAACAGACTGGTAGACCAATGGTACAGAATAGATGACACAGAGACTAACCCACAAAATTACAATTATTTTATATTAGACAAAGGTGCCAAAAACTTGTATTGGAGAAAAGATAGCCTCTTCAACAGATGGTGCTGGGAAAACTGGAAATGCATATGCAACAAAATGAAATTAAAACCTTTAATCTCTTTCATCTGTCTAATTGCTCTGGCCAGTGTTTCAAGAACTATGTTAAATAGAAGTGGTGAAATCATGCATCCCTGTCTTGTTCCAGTTTTTAGAGGGAATTCTTTCAATTTTTCTCCATTTAGAATCATGTTGTCCTGGGGCTTAGCATAGATAGCTAGCTTTTACAAAGTTGTGATATGTTCCTGTTATCCCTAGTGTTTCTAGTATTTTGAACATGAAGCAGTGCTGTATTTTATCAAATGCTTCTTCTTCATCTGTTTAGATGATCATATGGTTCTTTTCTTTAAGTCTATTGATGTAATGAAATAAATTTATTGATTTATATATGTTGAACCAACCTTGCATCCCTGGGAAAAACCCCACTTGATTGTGGCACAGTATCTTTTTGATATGTTTTTGTATTTGTTGCCAGAATTTTATTGAGAATTTTTGCATCTATATTAATTAGAGATATTGGTCTGAAATGTTCTCTTTTTTGATGTGTCTTTGCCTGGTTTTGGAATCAGATTGATATTGGCTTCATAGAATGAGTTTGGAAGCAATGCCTCTTTTCTATTTCCTGAAATAAATTGCAGAGTATTGGTATTAGTTCTTCTTTAAATGTCTTGTAAAACTTGGAAGTGTATCCATCCATTCCTGGGCTTTTCTTGGTTGGTAGATTTTGTGGTGTCTGCTATTTTATCACTTGAAATTGATTGGTTTAAATTCTGTATATCATCCTGATTCAATTTGGACAAATTATATGACTCTAGAAATTTATCAGTGCCTTTGATATTTTCTATTTTATTAGGGTATATATTTTAAAAATAATTTCTAATTTTCTTCTGTATTTCTGAAGTGTCTGTTGTGATATTTCCCTTTTTATCAAGTATGTTATTGATTTAAGTTTTCTCTCTCCTTCTCTTCATTATAATGGCTAAGTGTCTGTCAAATTTATTTGTTTTTCAAAGAACCAACTTTTTGTTCTGTTAATCTTTAAAATTGTTTCTTTTGTTTCAATTTTATTTATTTCAGCTCTGATTTTAATTATATCCTGTCTTCTGATGCTTTTGGTGTTGATTTGTTCTTCTTGTTTTAGGGCTTTGAGATGTTGTGTTAATTCATTTATTTGTATGCTTTTTATTTTCTTAAGGAATAAACTCCATGCAATAAGGTTTCATCTTAGAACTGCTTTCATAGTGTCGCAGAGATTTTGATATGATGTATCTGTGTTCTGATTCACCTCTAAAAACTTTTTAATCTCCTCCTGATGTCTTCTGTAACTCATTGTTTATTCAATAACATATTGTTTAGTTTCCAGGTGTTGGAGTGGATTTTATTTCTTATTTTATTATTGATTTCTAATTTCTTTCCATTATAATCTGATAAATTCAGAGTAGTATCTCCACTTTTTTACGTTTCCTAAGAGTTGCTTTGGGCATATTATATGGTCTATTTTAGAGAAGGATCCATGTGCTCTTGAGAAGAAAGTGTACTCTCTTGTTAAAGATTAAAATATTCTGTATATGTCAGTTAAGTCTAAGTATTATTGAGTTCTAGAGGTTTTTTTGCTCAACTTTTGTTTGGAAATCTATCTAGTGATGAAATAAGTGTGTTAAAGTCACCCAAAATTATTATATTGTGGCCTATTTGACCCTGGAACTTGAGAAGAATTTCTTTGATGGGATAGCTTCACCATTGTTTTGGGCATATATATTTATGAGTTTTATGTTTTTGGGTGTATGGTTCCCTTGAGCAGTATGTAATGTCCATCTTTATCCCTCTTGATTAACTTTGGCTTGAAGTCTACTTTATTTGATATGAGGATGGAAACTTCTGCTTGCTCCCAGGGTCCATGTGAGTGGTATGATTTCTCCCAACTTTCTTCTTTCAGTCTATAAATGGCTTTTACAATGAGATGAATGTCTTAGAGGCAGCATATTGTTGAGTTTTTTTTTTTTAAATCCAATCTGCCAGTCTATGTCTTTTGATTGGTGAGTTTAGGCCACTAAAATTCAGGGTAATTATTGAGATATCATTTGTATTTTTAGCTATTTTTGTTTATTTTTGGTATTTAACTTGTCTTGGTTTCTCCTTTGATTAGTTTTTCCTTTAGTATAATACCTCCCTTTTTTGATTTTACTGTTGTTTTTCAATTCCTCTTCATGGAATATTTTGCCAAGGATGTTCTGTAGTAGAAACTTTTGAGTTGTAAAATCTTTTAACTTCTGTTTATCATGGAAGGTTTTACTTTCATCATCAAATCTGAAGCTTAGTTTTTCTGGATGTAAGATTCTTGGTTGACATCCATTTTCTTTCAGAGCTTGATATATGTTGTTACAGGACCTTATAACTTTCAGGGTCTGGGTTGAAAATTCTGCACATATTCTAATCGGTTTCCACCTATATGTAATCTGATTTCTGTCTCTCATGGCTTTTAATATTCTCTCCTTTTTCTGTATATTAGGCATTTTCATTATAATGTGCCTTGGTTTGGATCTGTTATATTTGTACATTTGGCACCCTGTAAACCTCTTGAATTTGGTTTTCCAATTTATTCTTCATGTTTGGAAATTTTTCTGATATTATTTCATTGAACAGATTGCTCATACCCTTCGTTTGGAACTCCATTCCTTCCTTTATCCCAATATCTCTTAAGTTTTTTTTTTATTCTATCCCATATTTCTTATATCTTCTGCTCATGGTTTCTTACCATTTTCATTGTGTGGTCTTCATTCAAGATTATATATTTTGTCTTCATTGTCTGAGGTCCTCTCTTCCAAGTGGTCTAATCTATTGGTGATGCTCTCAATTGAACTCTTAATTTGGTTTATTGTTTCTTTTATTGCAATATTTCTGCCTTCTTAAAAAAATACCTCTATCTCCCTATTGAAGTAATCTTTTGCTTCCTCTATTTGTTGATGTAGATCTTTTTCAAAATGATATTTTGCTGCCTGTATTTGCTCTTATACCATCTCTTAGTTCACAAAACATTTTAATTATGTACATCCTGAACTTCTTCTTTGTAATATCTTCTGCTGTGCTAGCCATCTAGCTATTTATTCAAATAATGCAGTGTCCTGATTTTTTTTGAGGCACTTTCGTCCTTTGTCATTCATATTGCTTGTATGTCTTTCCTTCTAGCACTGTGTATATAAGTGGTACCTATTTTACTGTATAGGCTTATTGTGCCCCTGTAGGAACCCAATATCTCTTCTTTGAAGTGAAGAACAATGTTATCAGATCCCATATAAACAAATATACATCCTAAAAACACAAATGTTTGCTACAGTTTGTTCACAATGTACAAAAATGGTGAATTAACTTCTATAATATACTCAGTAGGCTTATAAAAAGATTTACAGATTCTGATGGTAGACAAGGAGCCTGCGGTGAGGAATAGAATGATATGGTGAGGAGGTAGGAGGTGAGGATATAGAGTTGTTATACCTTAGAAAGTGTGAAATAGAAATCTAAAGAGGAAAATTAGTAGAAGGATGGAAAGTACCTTTGGGTAGACAATTAAGTGGGAAGATAGTAGAGTACATAAAACAAACACATAGATATATCAAAAAAGTAAAAAAAAAGTTAAAATAGAAGAACCTTAAGGAAAAAAGAAAAAAATATTTTTAAAATTTAAAAAATAAAATAGTATTAAAAGAATGTACAACATAATGTAATATACTATTCAGACGTCCCAACCTCAAAATACTAATTCATGCAAACTATTTGGTTTCACATATGTTGGGGATGTGAGGGCAAGTGAAAGGAGAAGGAGTGGGAAGAGAGAGGGAGAGAGAAAAATAGAAAGAGAAAAAATATTGAAGAAAGACACAGGGCTTGCTATGGTTGTTTATCAGTATCTTTCCTGCTTCCCTTCTCATCCAATAGGTGGAGTCCTCTGTTGTTACCTGGTATCTCTGCCCTCAGGATGGTGAATGTCACCAGGGTGTCATTGTGCAGAGTCAGCAGCTGCTATGGAGAGTGGGGAGTTAGAAACTGAGTACCAGGAAGATGGTGATAAAGGTGACCCAAGATAGAGGCTCCTGCTTTCAGCGGTGGGGTGTCTGTTGTGGTGGTGGAAGCCTGGCGATGGTGTTGGATGATGAGTTCAGCAGCAAGCTCTGTGGATGGCAGTGTCAGCTGACTTCAGAGCCTGTGTGAATTTCCTAGGTGCTGACAGGCACTGTGCATAGGTGATTATGTCAGCTGCTGCAGAGTCCCAAGATGGCAGTGATCAGGGGATTTCCCACATTGGTAGATTAGGGTCCACACAGGGATGGGAGACTGAGTTCTTACTCATGGGAACATCCAGATGACCTCCATGGAAGCAGAGTCTGTGATTACTGCTTGAGTTGGTGGCCAAAAGTTCTTTTTGTGTGCTGCTGCCACTGCCATGAATGGTCTCACAAAGGTATCCAGTAGTCTTGCGTGGGCTAGTATTTGGGAGACCTACTCTGATGCTGAGTCCTAGAGCCCTGAACCGACAATGTGCTTCCTGCATGGGGTGGGAATATTGCTGGCAGAAAATTTATATTCTCACATGTGATGGGTACAAGAACTAGCCATTGGTCTACAGATAATTCTGATAGTGTGTGGATCTGTGCTGGTCCTACTTCTTGCTGTATGTGTAGCAGAAGGAGGGTAAAATAACGCAGATTTAAATATTCTGTGTTTACTCAGAATCTTTGGGGCCTACAGCACAGGCATAATCACTAGCACATCCTGGTACACAGAGGAAGGATGCCACACTATCTTTATTCACACTGAGTGGAAGAGGGGCTGGCAGGGGGCATGACCATAGGGCCAGCTACAGCCAGAGACAGTTAATGTTGATTCTCTCAAAAATTCACAAGATTCCTTTGTGAAAAAAAAAGTGAATAGCATCAGAGATTTAGATGTCTTTTATCCACTTTTTCTTATAATTACTATGTGGACTAACATTTCTTTTTCTCTTTTAAATAACAACTTTGTTAAGATATCATTTACATTATAAAAATAGAGTCATATAATATGTAGTCTTTTGTGATGTAAATGGCTATCATTTAGCATTTTGTTTTCAAGTGAAATATATATCAGTACTTCAGATTTTATGACCAAATAATATTTCATTGTATTTATATATCTAAATTTGGTTATCCGTTCATCATTGAAGGACATTTGGGTGATTTCCACCTTTAGGGCATTGTGAATAGTGCTAGTATGAATAACATTTTGAATCTTGTTGTGAACTCTAGTTTTCAATTTCTTCTGGTGTATACTCAGGAGTGAAATTTCTGGCTTATGGAATAATTATGTGTTTCACTTAATAAAGAACCACCAAAAAGTTTTCTATAATAGTTGTACCATTTTGCTTTCTCACCAAAAATGTGTGATAGTTCAAATTATTTCACATCTTTTCTAGGACTTTATGTTTCCACCTCTAATTTTAGACATTGTAATGGTCGTAAGATAGCATCTCATCTCATTTGAATTGTATCTTTCTATTGATTACTAGTACTGAGCAATGTTACTTTTTTATTTGTTCTGTTTAGGTGTACATAACAGGAGAGTATATTTTGACATATTTATACAAAATATAGAACATCTTATTTAATTAGAATCCCAGTCCTGAGGATGTACATGATGTGGAGATTCACTGTGGTGTATTCATTTGTGTACATAGGAAAGTTAAGGCAGATCCACTATTTTAAAGAAATATCTATCCAATGGCTGGGATTGTGGCTCAGTGGTAGAGCACTTGCCTGACATGTGTCAGGCACTGGGTTCAATTCTCAACACCACATATAAGCAAATAAATGAAGGTCCATACATAACTAATAAAAATATTTAAAAAAATATCTATCCATGTCTTTTGCCCATGTATACCCAAAGAATTTGTCTTTTAATTTTGAGGCTTAAGAATCTGTATGTAGTCTTCACAGAAGTCCTTGTTAGATTATGATTTACAACAGGTTTGTCCTATTCTATAGATGTCTTTTCACTTTCTTGATATTTTACTTTGAAGCACAAAGTTTTTAGTTTCTTTTTACAATTTATTTCTTTCATTGAAGCTCCTATATACCTCAACCATTCAAATGAATGAACTAGATTTCAAAATCTTAAATGTATTAGTCTCAAAGCTGTAAAGTTCATAAAAGAAAATCAATTGAGAGAAAATGCATGTAATATGATACTATTTATAAAAATGTTAAAAACTCAACATGTCACGGAAACTTACATTTGAATGATGTGTGATTTGTGTCTTTTCCTTTTATTGTTTGTACTTTAAGTATCAAATCTCAGGCTCCATTGAGGTCATATGGACTTACACAGTTGTTGTAATTTCCTGCAAAGAATTGCTTAGCTTTTACTCTTATACTTAGGTATTTCAACCATTTTGAGTTAAATTCTACATACAGAGTCAGGTAAGGACAATATTTTTTTGTTTGGCATGTAGCTATTCAGTTGTTCCAGTTTCATTTTTTGATTAGTGTCTGCCCCATTCAGTGGCAATGGCACCTTTCTCAAAAGTCTACAGGTCATAGACAGGTGGGTTTCTTTATGAACTCCTAATCATATTCCATTTAACTACATGTTACGCATCTGCCAGGACCAATAATTCTGTGTTTCACTTAATAAAGAACCACCAAAACTCTTTTCTCTAATAGTTCTACCATTTTGCTTTATCACAAAAAATGTATTTTTTCTTTGTGTTAAGTTTTTAAATCAAGAAATGTGAATCCTTCACTTTATTCTTTATTTTCAAGATCATTATGGCTATTTGGGGGTCTTTTTAAATTAAATTTAAATTTTAAATCAATTTGTTAATTTCTACAAAAAAAAGTCAACTAAGATTCTCTTACAAAGGTCATTCTAACCTGCAAATTGATTTAAAAAATACTGCCATTTTGCTGATATTAAGTTTTCTGAACCGTGAACCTGGAATATTTTTTGTTAGTCATGTAGATCATCTTTAATTTATTTCAACAATGTTTTTTTAGTTATTATTGTACCTGTTTTTGTCACATTTTTGGTTTTTTACAAATATTTTTATAATAGATGGCACAATATATTTAATTTTTATGTAGTGCTGAGGATGAAACCCAGTACTTCACACGTGCTAGGCTAGCACTCTACTAACTGAGCTACAGCCCCAGTCCTGTATTGCACTTTTCTCAGTTTGATTCCTAAGTATTTGTTCTTTTTAAAGATATCATAAATTGAACTATTTTCTTCATTTTTTAATTTCCCTTTTATCACAGTCTATAGGAACACAGTTTGTTTTTGTATACTGATCTTCTATCCTTCAGTTATCATTCTCAGACAAAATTGAGAATCACTGATATCAATAATTTCTTAACATTATGAAGGATTTATACAGTCTAGGGTAATTCTGATTGACCTCAGGAGTCCTGTTACAGAAAAACTACTTCTTTTACATTTCATAATAACTATTTCTGACTCTTATTTCCCACTTTTTCTCATCCTTGAAATCCTTGTTCAATATACAAACTCTTTCAAGGAGTCCACGCCATCTAATGCATTACTCCTTCACTCCTCCATTTTGTTATTGGTTACTGCAAACTGTTTTCATCATCTATGTTAATATTTTGTTATTATAGCATCCCATTCATAGGACTATATATAAACCAGTTTGACTCTGGTTTAAATTTAGTTTTCCAAATGTGGTGCTGAGACTTGAACCCAGTGCCTCAAACAGGCTATGCAAGCACTCTACCACCGAGCCACAACCACAGCCTCTGGAGGCCTATTTTTTCTGTATCTTAGTACATCATCCCCCTTAACTACATCGCCTTATTTATGCCTTTCATAAACTCCCAGTGGTGACTTGTAAGTGGACCTCACCCATGCAAAGCATTCAGTAAATATTTAAAAAGTGATTTGAATTATAATTAGATTTTATGGCTGTCATTTCTTTTGTTCTTTTCAATTTAAAAATTTTACCCATGATATTTCTCTCCCTTTTCTCTCTCTCTCTCTCTCTCTCTCTCTCTCTCTCTCTCTCTCTCTCTGTATGTGTGTTTGTGTGTGTGCACATGCACACACGTTTCTCAGTGTGCAGAAAATATTTGCAAATTATTTGAAATTTAGAAATAGTAATTTCTTATATTTATGAATCAATGTGGAATCACTTCTATGAAAAATGTATAGTTGTCACTGAGTCATAAAAATCAAGGCCTTGTATGGCTTATTTCTAGGGATTGTTAATTTAATATGTAAATCCTTCCCTATCTGTTATTTTACATTTGGGAAATGAGAGGATAGATATGCATATCATTTTCTTTGAGGATTCAGGGCAGCCATGTAGCTATGCTTCATGTATGTCAATATAGGGAACTTATATCTGATAGAAAATAAATCTCTAGTACACTTGGGATAGGGTAGGTACTTTCTGCAAGCTCCTAGTCTTTCCCAGCAGGAATTTCTCAATCTCCTTGACAACGGTCTTCCCTTCCCTCTCCTGGAATCAGAATAATACTCTGCTGGAAGTACCCCTGACAGTAAAGGAATGCCTTGGACAGAATGGGGCAAAAGTGCTCCTCAAAACTCTATAGGACTCAAATGTTCCCCATTTGCACTTCTCTTGGAAGTAAAGACTAAAATGAGCCTTGGAGGGGGAAAGCATAAAATTTCCCTGAAGGTTTTGTCCACCTTTAAACTGCATGTGTTCAATCAAGAGGCATGACTGGACTCTTTTAGAAGGGAAGGACTACTCATATACTTCAAATTATAAAACCTACTCAGGGTTTCCTGTGTAACCCATGCATGAAAGAACCTGAACAAACATGCATGAAGTTCATTTTATTTAGCTTTACAGAGAGTTTGACTCTGGTTTAAATTTTTAAAATTCATTTATTTTACTTAATTTTTTTTTCTTTGTGGTACCAGGAAACTCAGGGCCTCACCATTGCTAGGCAATTGTTCATCCCCTGAGCCTCATCCCCAACTCTCTTGATAAAATTTAAATTAAAAAACACAAGCCAACATGATTTATCCCATGCATAGTAGTGAATAGATGCTCATGAAATATTTTGTTGAATGGACAGATGTATATATGCTTTCACTATCCAATCTTGACAAAGCTTATAAAATAAATGGAAGAAATTCTAGACATACAAGTTTAAAAGTAGTTTTCATATGTTTATACAGCATTGTTATCTGAAATTTACTTTTTCTAATTCCTTCTGGTTTGGGTGCTTCATTTACTACTTTTAAGTATGCAAGATTAATATTTTCAGATTTATCTGAAATTCGGCAGGAAATCTTTACTTCAGCCAGAAGAACCAATGTTCTAAAGATTGTGTCAAGAGAAAACCCTGTAAAGTAGAATCTGAATCTCCCTAAAGGTTTATGCTTTGTTCTTAAAGAAAGATGTATGTCAGAACAAAAGACATCTTGATTTGCTCTATGGAAAAAAATGAATTTAAGATAGATTGATGCTGCTCTTGAGTTACTAGTGATGCTGGACCTTCTCTGGGCTTGGTAAGTGTCTCTACACAGTACTCTGTGTTGTGTAATGAAAATGATGTGACCACCTCATTGCCAAACGTGAAGACTTAGCCTCTCTGGTTCTCTTGGGACTCTCTCCAACCCTCTCCATACCCTTACCTCTTTATTCCTTCCCTTATAAATTCATAAACAGTGATTCAATGAACTACAAAGTTCTATGAGTATAAATTTTGTTTCATCTACCTTTTCTTTCAAAACAGCCTTTACTTCCCATGATTCTGATATTAAGCAACAAATTCTAATTTTACACTCCATAAATACCCACTGGTGGCCTAATTTACATAAGTCTTGTCAATAAATAATAATAGAAAAGGTCCTTACATATTTATCTTAATATTTTTACATTGTCTCTGACCATTACATGTCTTATTTTAATGGGGTTTGTAAAGATATTTCTCTAATACTCTGAATGACTGTAGACACATATGCAATGCTGCTTGATTTCTTGTGACTAAGTTAAAATAGTGAAGTTAGTCATATACCACTTTGTTCTTGGAGTAGTCAGAGAACATCATGTATTTGGACTCTTGAAAGTTCTTAGAGATTTACTCAGAATAACATCTACATTTGAGACAAATACAGGTATAGTCATTAGAAGATAAAATCTCTCCTCAACACTCTCCTCAGAGCCTTAGCTACATCCTTATTCCGGAGAGTATAAATCAGAGGATTCAGAGTGGGAGTAATGATGCTATAGAACACAGAACCAACTTTGTCTTGCAGTGGAGTGCGCTGGGACCTGGTTCTCATGTATGAGAAGATACAGGCACCAAACCAGAGAGAGACCACAGTGAGGTGGGAGCTACAAGTGGCAAAGGCATTTCTCGTACTCGCAGCTGAACGCATCTCAAACACACTGTGCAGGATGAAGCCATAGGATGTAGAAACCAGGATGATGGGGAGGAGGAGAAGCACTATGGTGCTGATGTATGCTGTGGTCTCATAGACAGTGACGTCAACACACACCAACTTTACAACAGCTGGATACTCACAGTAGAAGTGGTGTATTTTCCGAGTCCCACAGAAATAAAAGTGCATCAAGATGACTGTGTGAATTAGGGAGTTCAGAGATGCCCCCAACCATGAGGTGAGGGCCATCATTAGTCCCACCATCCTGCTCATGAGCACAGTGTAACGCAGAGGATGACAGATGGCAACATACCTGTCATAGGACATGAGAGCTAGCAGAAGACACTCAGCACCACCCAGAGACACATAGAGGAAGTGCTGGGTGGCACAGCCCAGGAAGGAGATGGACTTGCTGCCAGACAAGTAGTTGGTAGCCATCTTGGGGATGGTTGTGCAGACGTGCATTAGGTCCATGAGGGAGAGCTGGCTGAGCAGGAAGTACATGGGGGTGTGAAGCCCATGATCCACACAGATGAGAAGGATGGTGAGGGTGTTGCCACTCAGTGCAACAAGGTAGACCACCATGGTCAGGCAGAAAAGAAAAAGGTGGGTTGGGGAGTCATCAAAGAGCCCTTCAAGGATGAAGTCTGCCAGAGACATCTGATTCCTCAGCCACATGCTCCCTTCTCAGCCCCTGGGGAAACAGGGAGTAGAGACAAATTTTGATGCCCAAAATATGGGATCCTTCATACATGACGATAAGCCCTTTGATCCAAGAAAACATTTGTGGAGAGATTTTTTTCCTATATGTAATTATCTAGCACCTGAAATTATTGAGATATACTTTTTTTTCAAAACAAGCAGTATAAAGGGAAGATAGCATAAAGTAGGGCAGACAAGAGGCAGACTAAATCCGAAAGCATGAGCTGTAACCTGACAAAGGAAGACAAAAAAATGTCAGGTGTGCTTGCCAATGGAATCAGTGGCTGGGATTTTTTTTTTATTGACTGTTTTTAGTTATGCAAAATATTTGGGTTTATTTTGACATGATTCTAAAGGATAAAATATAATTTTCTTTAATTCAGTCCCCAGTACTTCCCCTTTCTCTCTCCTCCTCCCTTTTTCTGTTCCCTTCCCTCTACTCTACTGATCTATCTGCTATTGATTTATATTTCTTCATTAGTTACTTGTGGATATACATCCAGATGAGATCCATTTGGTTTGTTCATATAGGCACATGGGAAATTAAGGTCAGATTTCTAATGAAGCTGAATGCACACCCCTAGCCCAGAATTCAAAGAACCTAAAGGAAAATCCTGGGGAAGGTAGAGCAACTGCAGGCCCAGCCACTGCTCCGTTCCAGTGAGGTGTGAGCCAGCTGACCAGCAACAACATATTAGTACTACAGGATGGCTGCTTCCTTTCTGCCCTCTAACCTCCCAGGAAGCTCCTCTAATACCCACCTTAAACAGAAAAAATGGATTAGAGGGAATTTGGTGAGATGTAGTTCATCCTAGCCAACCTCACACATCACAAATCCACAACAGTCCATCTTCTGTCAATTTGAAACACATACACATCTTCTTCAGTCTGGTTAATCTCAAAATACAACAGTTTCCTGCCTAAAAAATACAATACATCCAGCATGAAGGCAAATGTTAACCCTTTCTTCAGGCAAAAATCCACAGTTCTTTATTTTGCCTATGGGAGACAGTCATTCTTCTGAAACATGTGACCCTTTTGTCTCCTAAAACTTCAAAATTATCTGGTTAAGATATATTCAGAATATTCATGTGGAAACAAGAAATAAATCCTTATTACTCCTACCCACGGAATAGATCATCTTATCCAAAAAAGTATTTACCCATTCTTTAGCTATCAGCCGTTTCCTCACTCAGTTCTGGAATCTGCCCAACAGAACCATGAACAATCCAGGCATGGCAGAAGGGTTAAAGATTATCCCTAGATTCAGCACAATGGACTTCTACTCACCAAGGTAAATCTGCCTGAAGCAACTGCTAAATACCCACTGCTAACAGCAAAGACCAACCTGAGTTGATAGCACCTTGATAGTATTGGACTACTTTTAACATAAAATGAACACTTGTGGTTTTTTTTTGTTGTTGTTGTTTGTTTGTTTGTTTGTTTTGTTTTTGTTTTTTATTTTGTGATTCCATTTTCTGAGAGTTGAGATTTCCCTGCTGCCACTTTAGGATCCTGATTATAACTGAATCAGCAGGTGAAGAAGTTCACCCTATGGTATGGAGTGATTGATTCTGACTAGGAAGGGGAAACTGAGTTGTTACAACTACACAATACGGAGGAGGAAGAGCAAGTGTGAAATCGGGACATTTTCTAAAGTTCCTCTTCAAACTCCCAGGTCCTGTAATACAGAGCAATAGAAAAGTGAAGTCCAAGTCAGATCATGCTGATAAGGGCTCGCATCCTTCAGAAAGAAAGATTTGGGTCACCCTACCAGACCAGAAACAATGACTACCTATGAACCAAGGAAATGTGGACTGGGAAGTGAAATAGGATAGTTATAAACACCAATAATGACCATGTGGAAAACTCTCAGGAACACAAACCACCATAGTTTGTGCATTTCTTCCTAATGCTGATAAGAATATTATCCATTAATATTATATACGTCAAGTGTTTATTTCATTTTCATCTTCTTATCAAACATAAGAGGAATTAATAAAACCTAATATCATATTTCAGTATTTCAATAACTAGATATAAAAAGAGGAGTATGAATCAGTAGGGATAGAATAAATTTCACACAAAATACAAAAAATGATTTTTTTCTTCTAAATGAGGAAAGGGTTGTATATTTTATATACTCTTCTTGGAAAAAGAAGATGATAGAATAGTCATATCGGACTAGATAAAAGAATATTTTATGTTGTCTTTATTTGACTATTGATTATAATTTTTAAAAATGTGAATGGATGCTGTGTTGACACAAAACAAAGCAACAATACCTATGCTCTAGGTAGACTTGTGAGGATCATGACATTCATAAGAGTGAACACAAATAATTAAAAATATGTGAGTATTAAAAAACTTAAGAAATAAAAACAAAAAACAAAGGACTGAATGCATTCTTATCAAATATAATTTTTTTTCCAGAAAATAAAGAGCTCACATTCATTTTTCCTGTGCCCTAGGGTCACTCTAGGATTTTTGTGGCAGTCATGTCATATTTCACACTCAGCTTCTGTAGACTAAGAGAATAATTTCAACACTGCTCCCCCTGATTACTCCAACCAAGTCAAGATGGTCTACAAACATCCTTTCTACCTAATTATCCATACATATCTCTCTTTCCTCATTAGTTTCTAACCATATCTGCAAACCTCCATAGTACACGTTTTCCACCATCTGACTCTATTCCTCTTCCTCCCTTAGGCAACCCGCCTAATAATTTTCCAATCTTACTTGTGGCCCTTAAATTACATTTTTTGGTTCAATGTTTTGTTTTTGTGCCTTCTCAGGAAGCATCCTCATGGGCTAACCAAATGTCTCCCTCGATTTAAAGGATAATTTCACAATGCTCTAGTTTCTAATAAAACCTCAAGCTCCAGCACTATCTTACCTGGCATTTTCTCTGCAGAGATTTGTAGACAGAATAAACACAGAAGTGAAATGGAGAAGGAAGAACAGTCCTCCCAGACACACTTTGGCTATTGGTCTTCCACACAAGCACTTGCTGAAGTATTCCTCAGACTCCTCCTCTAACACTGGAAATTGCCATCTCCTAGTAGTATACCAGAGAGGACATTGGTCCAGCACAGTCATCGTGATTTGAACTAATTACCCTAGTGATGGAGCATCACAGAAACATTAGGATATGGAGTTCTGTGACCCTCTCAATATCTGTGCTCATATTTTGAGCCCCATGAGCCCACAGCAGGACAGATTAAGTAACTGAATGCATTTGGCCCCTCCTAGTTGGAGCTTGGTATGGTATATATGTTTCCTCTGTCCCTGAACATATATTTGAACTACTTTTCATTACCAGGTTGTGAGCCTGGGAAATAGGAATGGCCATTCATGTTACCTGAGTAAGATGCTAAACATAATACCAGCTTAATCTTCAATGCTCCCAGAGTCCAACAAGAATCCACTTTGCAGTCTCTGTGGTTTGGAATCACTAAGGTACCCTTTTTCTAGCTTTATCTTCAATCCCTACTTAGTAATATCCAAACATGTATATGTTATGCAGTTACTAAGCTCCTTCTGGACTATACAGATGTTTCCTCAACAGTAATCACAAGGGTTAGAAGAGGCCAGACTTGGCCTGACATGAGTCATTCATGAGAAAAGAGGAGCATACTCCATGAGAGATGAAATACCCCCTGGTCCTCAGGACCTATGATGTCAGCAGATGTGAATAGAGATCTGAATCCCTGGTGGCATCAAGAATTCCCACCAGAACACACCCTGGATCTCGTCTGGGCACCATTACCCAACATACCAATTACTCTGTGCTGTGTGCACTGAGGTGATAATCCCAGAGTGCTGTACTTAAAGTTTGTTTGCAGGGTTGGGGGACCTTGATAAGTCTGGAACTCTGGCTCAGAAGACAGCATGGGGATACTCTCTCTAGGGGCCAATTAACAATGCAGAGTAACTATTCCTACACTACCTGACTTGTTTTATTCATTGCAGAACCCAGATGTCTGTAGTCCCTTTCCATGTTACCCTCTTGAGAAGACAATTTTTGAGAAAGATCAAGTCTCCCTTACTCAGTATGCCCTTTTAATGGTCTTCCTGAATACCTTTACACAGAAAAGAATTTAAGAAATGAAGGAAGTTAATTCCCACACTAACATTTGGTGATTCTCCAGGAATACATATTACTACATAAATATAACATGTCAGGAAAATGTGGTATATAAACACAATGAAATATTACTCAGCCTTAAATAAGAATGAAATTATGGATTTTAAGGTAAATAGTTGTAACTAGAGAATATCATGCTAAGTGAAATAAGCGAATACCCCCCCTTCAAAAATAAAAACAATGCCAAATATTTTATCTGATATGTGGATGCTGATCCATACCGGGACAGGTGGGTCTGGAAGAATGAAGAAAATTTGGTGTTTGTGTAGAGTGCAGTGAGAGGTGGGGTGGGCCTGTGAAGATGAGAAGGATGGTAGAAAGAGACAGACATTATTACCTTATATACACGTATATACTGAAGTGACTTTGCACCATGTACTGTCAGAGGGATGAGAAGTTGTGCTGCATTTGTGTACAATATGTCAAAATGCATTCTACTTTTATGAATAACTAATAAGAACAAATTTTTAAATATCAGTTATAGCAGAGGATCATAAAAAAACATGCCAGGATATTTTATAATAATGCATTCATTACAGAATCCAGATCTCTTCAGCCTCTTTCCATACTACCCTTTTCAGAAGACAGGCTGAGTATCCTCTTGCACAATGGCCACTTTTCTGTCTTTTCCCATGTAATATATTATACAAATGATAGCAGGTAATTCTCACCCTCAGTAAATAACATGTCATTTACATGGACAAATTAAAAAAAAGTGCATTTCCCTACATTGCATTTACTCCCATGTTTCATTCACTCCCTGCCCTCCTCTTGTCATAAGGATATTTTGGAGTTTTTTCCTTAGTTTTAGATATACACACATAATCTATTTAATTTTTATGTGGTGCTAAGGTTTGAACCCAGTGCCCCACACATGCTAGGCAAGCACTCTACAACTAAGCCAGTGCCCAGCACTCTTCATAAGCATATTTGAGTTATTGTTTCTCTTTTCTCAACTCAGATATCAAAATGTCTTGCTTCACTGAGCTTACCATGACTCCATATTGTGGCTTGTTGTTTAAGTAGATGAAATGTATTATCATTGTCTTCCATTACTTTCATCTATTACTTTTATCTGGTACCTTCCTTTAAGCAAAAATATAATTAGTTTAAGTTAAGGCAGCTATGGCATTTATAGAATTCATTCATTTGTTTGACAAATATTGTATGAGCACTTGCTGTGTTCCATGCACTGGATTGATTACATAGTGATTAACAAGCATGAGGGGTCCTTTCCTCCTTAAGATTTACAGATACAAATATGTCAGCTTGTGTTAAGGATTTGTATTAATCAATGCCCATGCAAGTGACATGAAACAATTTTTTTAATTTTTTTGTTCTTTTAGTTATATATAACATTAGGATTCATTTTCACATACTTATAAAAGCATGAAATATAATTTGTCCTAATTCAGTCCCCAGTATTTCCTCCTTTCCCTTCCCTCCTCCCTCCCCATCTTCCCTATCCTCTACTCTACAGATCTTTCTGCTATTGAATTTTGTTTTTTTTTAAATAGTTAGTGTCTTGTGGATATACATTATGATGAGATTCACTGTGGTATATTCACATATGTGGTATATTCATATATGTATTTCACATATATTCATATATGTGAAAGTTAGGTAAGATTCACTCTGCTGTTCTTCCCTTATCATGTTCTTTCTCCCTCCCCCTCAGCCCCCTTTATCTATTCCACCTATCTTTCTTCTATTTTTATGACATCATTTTCCCTTTATATTTTTTCTCTTTTTCCCTCTTATTTTGGGGTAGCTTTCACAAATCAGAAAAAAAAAATTCAATCTTTGGCTTTATGAGTCTGGTTTAACTCACTTAGCATGATGGTCTCCAGTTCCATTCATTTACCAGCAAATACTATAATTTCAATTTCCTTTATGACTAATACTCCATTGGCTACAGATGGATATATATATATATATATATATATATATATATATATCCATCTGTAGCCAAATATATATATTACATTTTCTTTGACTATTCATCTGTTGAAGGACACTTTCGTTGGTTTTATAGCTTGATTGTTATGAATTGTGTTTCTACCAAACACTGATGTGGCTGTATCCATACAGCATGCTGACTTTAGCTCCTTCAGATATATACCAAAGCATGGGAGTCATATGATGGTTCCATTCCTACATTCTTTTTTTGTTTGTTTGTTTGTTTTTTGTTTTTTGCTTTATTTTTCAATTTTTTGGGGGGTTTATTTGTTTATTTATTTATTCTCCTTAGGTATATATGATAGCAAAATGCATTTTAATTCATTGTACACAATTATAGCAAGCACAACTTTTCATTTTTCTGGTTGTACACAATATAGCATCGCACCATATGTGACGTCATAGAGGCATCTAGGGTAATGATGTCTATCTCGTTCCACCATCTTTCTTGCCCCCTTGAGTCCTCCCCTCCCTCTCTCCTCTTTGCCCAAAGTTTCTCCATTTTTCCCCATGTCCCCCCATTAAGGATCATTATCCACTTATCAGAGAGAATATGGCCTTTGGTTTTTGGGGATTGACTTACTTCACTTAGCATTATATTCTTCAACTCCATGCTTTTACTTGCAAATGTCATAATTTTATTCTCTTTTAATGCTGAGTAATATTCTATTTTGTATATATAACACAGTTTCTTTATCCATTCATCTATTGAAGGGCATCTATGTTGATTCCACAGTTTAGCTATGGTGAATTGAGTTGCTATTAACATTGATGTGGCTGTGTTACTATAGTATGCTGATTTTAAGTCCTTTGGGTATAGACCAAGGAGTGGGACAGTAGAATGAATTTTGCCATATCGTACACAAATGGAGCACAACTTCTCACTCCTCTGACTGTACATGGTAGTCACTTCAGTATATACATGTATATAAGGTAATAATGTCTGTCTCATTCTACCATCCTTATCATTTCCACAGCCACACCCCAGTCCTCACTTCCCTCTACACAAATGGTAGTTCCATTCCAAGTTTTCTAAGGAATTTCCATTACGCTTTCCAGATTGGTTGCACAAATTTGCAGTTCTCCCAGCAATGTATGAGTGTGCCTTTCCCCCCACATCCTCACAAGTACTTAATTTTGTTTGTATTCTTGATAACTGCCATTCTGACTGGCTTAAGATGAAATCTTAGAATAGTTTTATTTACACTTCTCTAATTACTAGAGATGTTGAACATTTTTCACATATTTGTTGATCAGTTATATATCTTTTTTTGAGAAGTGTCTGTTTAGCTCCTTAGTCCATTTATTGATTGGTTTGTTTGGTTTTTAGGTGTTGAGTATTTGAGTTCTTTATATATCCTGGAGATTAGAACTCTATCCGATGTGCGTGTGGCAAAAACTTGATCCCAAAATGTAGGCTCTCTTTTAACCTCATTGATTGTTTCTTTTGATGAGCCCATTCCTAGTTTTTTTGAGAAATCTCCATATGACCTTCCAGAGTAGTTGCATTAATTTTCAGTCCTACCAACAATGTATAAATGTACCCTTTCCCACATCCTTGTCAACACTTATTATTATTTGTACTCTTGATAATTGCTATCCTGACTAGGGTGAGATAAAATCTCAATGCAGTCTTGGTTTGAATTTCCCATACTGCTTGAGATATTGAACATTTTTTACATGTTTGTTGTCCCATTGTATGTCTTCTTTTGAGGAGTGTCTTTACTTATTTTGCTCATTTTTAATTGAGCTATTTGAGGAGGTTTGGGTGTCAAGATTTTTGAGATCGTTATATATTATGAAGTATTGATGCCCTGTCTGAATAACAGGTGGCAAAAATGTTATGCAAGGTTTCTCTTCACTTACTTGTTTTTTTTTTTTTGCTATACAAAAATTTCTTCATTTTTATGCGATCCCATTTATTGATTTTTTGGTTTTATGTCTTTTGCTTAAGGAGACTTGTTAAGGAAGTAAGTTCCTGTGCTAACATGTTGGACTGTTGGGCCTACATTTTCTAGGAGTTGTAGAGTTTCTGGTATAATTTCTAGGTCTTTGATCCACTTTGGGTTGACTTTTTCATGGTGAGAGATAGAGGTTAACTTTCATTTTTCTACATCTAGATTTCTAGTAACTCCAAAACCATTTGTTAAAAAGGCTATCTTTTCTCCAATTAATGTTTTTGGTACCTTCATCTAGTATCAGATAATTGTATTAATGTGGATTTGCCTCTCTATCTTCAATTCTATTTCATTGTTCTTCAGTCTGTTTTGGTGCCAGTGTCGTCCTGTTTTGTTATTATAGCTCTGTAGCATATTTTGAGGTCTGGTATTTTGATGCCTCCAGCATTTTTTTTTTTTTTTGCTCAAGATTGCTTTGGCTATTTGGAGCCTCTTATTTTTCCATTGAATTTTAGAATTGCCTTTTCTAGATCTCTTAAGAATGTCATTGGTATTTTGATAGAAATTGGATTAAAACTCTATTATGGTTTTGGTGATATTGTCATCTTAATAATATTAATTCTGCTATCCATGAGACATCTTTCCATCTTCTAAGGTCTTCTTCAATCTCTTTCTTTAGCATTCTATAGTTTTCATTGCAAAGGTCCCTGACGTCCTTCATGATATTTAGTCCCACTTTTTTCGGGTTATTGTTTCTTTTACAGTGGTTCCTTATTGAAGTATAGGAAAGTGATTGATTTATATTGAAGTATAGGAAAGTGATTGATTTATATATGTTAATTTTGGATGCTGATACTTTACTAAAATTTTATCAGCTCTAGAAGTCTTGTGTTGGAGTTTTTGGGGTCTTCTAAATATGTGATCATGTCATTAGCTAGCCGAGATCATTTGAGCTCCTTTTCCTTTTTGTATTTCTTTAATTTCTTTTTCTTGCCTGATTGCTCTGGCTAGAGTTTTAACAACTGTGTTGAATAGGATTGGTGATAGTGGACATCTTTGTCTTATTCTTGTTTTCAGAGGAAATGCTTTCTATTTTTCTCCATTCAGTGTGATATTGCCTTTGGATTTGTCATGTATAGCCTTTACAATGTCGAGGTAAGTTCCTTCTATCCCGAATTTCTCTAATGTTTTAAACATTGATATGTGTTGTACTTTGTCAAATGATTATTCTGCATTTATTGAGATAATCATGTAATTCTTATCCTTAAGTCTATTATGTGGTAAATTACATCTATTGATTTGCATATATTGAACCAACCTCTCAGCCCTGGAATGAAACTACCTTGATTGTAGTGTACTATCTTTGTAATATGTTTTTGTATCCAGTTTTCCAAAATATTTTGGGGGGCAGGAGGGACTGTGGCTTGAACTGAGGGACACTTGGCCACTGAGCCATGTGGTGAGCCGTTCCTGCGGACTGTGGTCGCCATTACATGATGGCGCTGGCTCCGCTGTGGTCTATAAAGGACAACTCCATATCAGAGAGAGTTGGCGTGTTGTCAACTCCTTATCAGAGAGAGTTGGCGTGTTGTTTTCTAGCACCCTGTGAGAAGGGTCCATGTGGCAGCTTCGCATTGGGGTTCACGGTGCTTTATTAAGGCTGGGAGGGGCATCCGAGGATTATTATTCCGAAGATTATTAGAAAAATATCAAGGGCCTGAATAAACTGCTGAAAGAAGATTCCTGAGTCGCGTCTTCCTTGCGGGCAAGGGGGTCGTGACAAGTGGTGCCGAAACCCGGGAGAAAAACAGAAAAAACTAGGAACCAGAACTTTCAGCAGCCAGGGAGGCGTGCCGGTAAGTCCCAGGTAAAGTGGGACCCGCTGTTAAAAAGCGGGAAGCTCCTCTGTCAATAAAGAGGGAGCGTTAAAAGGTAATTGCTCCTCTGCAAATAAAGAGAGGGTGTTACATCTCATAGCAATTGCACTCTGTATTTTCGTTTTTGTTTTCTGTGTATTTTCGTTTTGTTTTTTGTGTATTTTCACTTTCGTTTTCTGTGTTTTCTTGTGTTGTGTCATGGGTGCCGTGACTTCAAGTCCACTTCTTCTGGCCCTAGATGGCCTTTTAAGTTCCAAGGGACTGGAGGTGAAACATAGTACTTTAGAGAAATTTTTACAGAGGGTGGATACTGCTGCACCGTGGTTCGCATTTTCGGGCAGCCTCACTACACCCAGCTGGGATAAATTAGGCAAAGATCTTGATTTTGCTCATGAGCAGGGCATATTAGAGGGTGGCGTGATACCCCTCTGGAAGATGGTCCGTAGTTGCCTTACAGATGGCAGATGCCAAGAAGTGCTTGCTAAGGGACAGAAAGTTTTAGAACAATTGCATGAGGAAAAGTCAGAAACGACAGAGAGCGAAGTGTCTCAGGAGGAGGGGAGTGTGCGGGGCGTGGAGAATGGGAGGAGACAACTGTATCCAGATCTCAGTGTGCTGCGCACGCCCCCATGCGAAAGTGGGTCAGAGGTAGAAGACAATGAGGAGGAGGAGCTGGGGACGCTTTCTCGGCAGCTAGGGAGTCTAGCTAAAGGGAACAGAGATAAGCAAGGGCTCAAGAAAGGACAACCTCCCGATCCGCCTCCGTATGGCGGGGGTGGTTCGGGACGAAGTTTCCATGCCCAAACATGGAGGGCTGTTAACGCTGAGATGGGTCTTGCTTATCCAGTTTCTCAGGATGATAATAGGGGAAGATTTCATGAGCCTTTGGATTTCAAAATGGTAAAGACCCTGGCGGAGTCTGTGCGCACTTATGGGGTCGATGCCGCTTTTACACTAACTCAGGTGGAGAATCTGTCTAGATACTGCATGACTCCCTCTGATTGGGCTAGCCTCATTGGGGCTTGCATCTCCCCAGGCAAATATTTGGACTGGAGAGCATTTGTGCTAGAGAATGCAGCAGAGCAGGCCGCCCAAAATCATGCAGCAGGACACCCCCATTGGGACAAAGACATGCTTTTAGGACAAGGGAGATTTGCTAATCAACAGACAGGATTTCCTCTTGAAGCATATGGCTCACCGAGGAGCCTGTTTGGGTGCCTCAGTGGCCCCTTCCCTCGGCTAAACTGGCAGCAGCCCATGACCTAGTTAAAGAACAACTTGACTTGGGCCACATTCAACATTCTACTTCTCCATGGAATACTCCCATATTTGTCATTAAGAAAAAATCAGGGAAGTGGCGCCTACTGCATGATTTACGAGCAGTTAATGCTTAAATGCAACTTATGGGGCCCATTCAAAGAGGGCTGCCGCTGCTTTCCTCTGTTCCTCAGGGCTGGCATATCATTGCTATTGACATTAAGGACTGTTTCTTTTCTATCCCTTTGCATCCTAAAGACTCACGGCGTTTTGCCTTCACCCTTCCCTCATGTAATCACGAGGAACAGATCAAAGGTTTGAGTGGGTTGTTTTACCACAGGGAATGTCTAACAGTCCCACGATTTGTCAGATGTATGTAGGGAAAGCACTCGCATCTCTCAGACAAAAATATCCTTCCATCAAGATTATTCATTATATGGATGATGTATTATTGGCAGCCAAATTAGAGCAGTCAGTTAATGAGGCCTATAAAGACCTGGTGAAGTTGTTAGCTCAGTATGGATTACATATTGCACCTGAAAAGGTTCAAACAGGGGATTCTATTAAGTATTTGGGAGCGACGATTGGATATGACATATTAAACCACAAAAAGTTACTATAAGAACTCAGGATCTCCAAACTCTAAATGATTTTCAAAAACTGTTGGGAGATATTAATTGGATAAGAGGTTATTTACATATTCCTAATATCGTGCTCCAGCCTTTGTATGCTATTCTTAAGGGTGATCCAGATCTTACTTCCCCTCGTACCCTCTCTAAAGAGGCCAGAGCGGCCCTTATAAAAGTAGAAGAAGCTATACAACATGCTACTCTATGCAGGCTCCAGAGTGATAAACCCTTCCAGTTATGTGTGCTTGCCACTATGCGGCAGCCTACTGGAGTACTGTGGCAAGATGGGCCTTTACTATGGATCCACCCACATGTATCCCCAGGAAAATCTTAAGAATACTATCCTGATGCTGTTGCAGCGTTAGCACTTAGAGGGATTCAACAGAGCATTCAATTTTTCGGACAAGCACCTTCTTCTCTTATCATACCCTATTCTAAAGTTCAGATTAATGTTTTGTGTGCTACTCTGGACAACTGGGCCATTCTATGTTGCTCGTTTCAAGGGTATATTGATAATCATTAAACTTCTCATCCATTACTCCATTTTGTTAAAGAACATCCTGTCATTTTCCCTAGAGTAACTTCACCCACTCCAATTCCGGGGGCTATTAACATTTTTACTGATGGCTCTAAGTCTGGAATGGGAGCTTATGTGATTAATGACTCTCCCCCTGTCCAGCATCAATTTGCTCCTGGAAATCCACAATGGGTGGAACTACAAATTGTCATTGAAGTTTTTAATCAGTGTTCTTTTCCTTTCAATCTCATTTTGGACTCCATCTATGTGGTGCAGGCGCTCAAAAGTCTGGAGGCTGTAGGAGCTATTAGTGACACCCATAATGTATCTGCTTACTTTAATCAGCTTCAACAGCTTATCCGTAGCCGTACTGCCCCTTTCTATCCAATGCACATTCGGGCTCACACCTCTCTTCCTGGCCCGTTATCACAGGGTAATGCCTGTGCTGACTCGGCAACTAGAAGCCAGTTGGTATGCTTGGCCTCCTCCTTAGAAGAAGTTAAATTGTTTCATCACAACTTTCATGTCAATGCTATGACACTGTGCAGACGTTTTTCCATCTCAAGAGCGGATGCTCGTCAGATAGTATTACAATGTCCCCATTGTGTCACATTTTTTCATCCTCCTACTTATGGTGTAAACCCACGAGGATTGAAGCCATTGGTTGTCTGGCAAATGGACGTAACTCACGTGCCTGACTTTGGTAACCTCAAATATGTACATGTTTCTATTGACACATACTCTGGAATTATTCATGCTTCTGCTTTATCGGGAGAAAAGGCACGTAATGTCATTACTCATTGCTTAGAGGCATGGGCAGCATGGGGTGCACCTGCATCCCTTAAGACTGATAATGGACCTGCTTATACTGGCAGACAGTTTACATCTTTTTGTTCTACTATGGGAGTACAACTTGCTCATGGGTTGCCTTACAATCCTCAAGGGCAAGGCATTGTTGAACGTGCCCACCGCACCTTAAAAGAAACCTTAGAAAAACAAAAAGGGGGAATAGGAGTTGACCACACTCCTAAAGAACGCCTGTCCTTAGCTCTTTTTACCATTAATTTTTTGAATTTGGATATTCATGGCCGCTCTGCGGCCGATACACATGTGTCCCCTCAGCCCTCTGTGACTGGCTATGTTAAGTGGAAGGATGTTCTTACGGGCCAATGGAACGGCCCTGACCCCGTGCTGACATGGGCACGAGGATCTGTATGTGTTTTTCCCCAGGATCGCACGGAGCCGCTGTAGATCCCTGAATGCCTGACAAGAAGAGTCTCGAGATCTACTAACCAGCAGCAGGAGGTGCCACAACAGTTCCATGATGAGGAGCTTCATTCTGATGAGTGCTCTGGCTCTGATGCTGGTGCCAACGGTACAGATGACACCGATGCAGTGGTGGGCAGTGGCACGGGCATGGCCAATGCCAATGCCAGTTCATAGTAATTCTAGTGTCCTCCCCACTCTTTTTTCTACCTCATGTGAGATGTCTGCTCCTTGTACCTCTCCTAGAGGGGACATGGAAAATATTTTTAATCAGTCTCAAGTTAATCTCACAGGAGTTTTTTTTTTCAGCCGTGGGAACACTAATTGTATTAGCCTTAAGACCAAAAATTTGACTAACTGGGAGGACCCATTGCGGTCCAATTGAGTCTCAGGGAGCATTCTCAGTGCTGTATTGTGCCAAGTAGTTTCAGGGAAGCAATCAGGCTCAGGGACCCCCGTGACTAGCTCTGTTTTAAACATAACTACTTTAGCTATTATCTCCAAGGTACTAATCCCAATGCCTCCTTCTTCTAATAGTACTTGCAATGCCACTCATTTCAAGGCCTCTCCTTACTGTACCCCTAATTTTGGTTTTCCCTCAACATTTACGCCTTGTCAGGATCATTCTTGGGAGAAACATCAAGTTGCTAAAGGTTTCTCCTTTTCCCCCCCTCTTAAGAGATATGTTTATAACTTTAACAACAATGCCAACTCCTCTACAGGAACAGGTTGGTCCTGGTTTCAATGGCTCATTTCCAATGAGAAGGGGGCTTCAGCCAATATTTCTTCATTGGCTCAATTACTAGGAGCCAAAAGTTGGCTGGCTAATGTTTCTGGCACTACTAAGGAGAGTAAACGAGGTAATAGGCTTACATCTGTTTCGTTCAACTCTCTGTTACATTATGCCACATTGCCTCCTGCAATGGTCTGTATCCAATCCCCGTTCTTGTTCCTTTTAGCTAATGACACCTCATCGGGCATGCTGGATTGTTCTAATATTACCTGTTTCTTATCTGAGTGTTGGAATGGTTCTTAGACTGTAGCAGTGATTATGAAAATTCCAACTTTTGTCCCAATCCCAGTCACTGCGGATCCAGATAAATTCCCTATTGTAGAGCTACTTAGAGTCCACAGAGATTTTGGAATCACAGCAGCTATAGTGACAGCCGTGGCGGCATCTGCTGCTGCAGCAGTTACGGCCGGAGTAGCCATGGCCAGTCAAGTACAAACTGCTGCCACTATTAATCAAGTTGTTCAACAAACGTCCACTATACTTGAATCGCAAAATGCGATTAATCAACATATTTTATCAGGTATTTTAGCTGCCAACCAAAGAATAGATTTTCTTCAAGCTCAGGTAGAGGAATTGGCTGACCTAGTACTTTTAGGCTGCATTGACCAACGTGCACATTTATGTATAACCTCTGTCAGATTTAATGATTCCAGGAATGCTTCCCACATCATTGGTGGATATTTGGCCAGGAATTGGTCCATGGAAGCGGAAGACATGATCCAGTCTCAACTGACCCAGATAGCTGTCTTGAATAGTACCCGTGTCGATCCCGTGACTCTGGGTCAATTCTCCAATTGGATATCTTCTGCCTTTTCCTTTTTTAAGGAGTGGGTGGGAGTAGGCATTTTTGGTGCACTGTGTTGTTTTGGTATGTTCCTCTGTTTGTGGTTTCTCTGTCGCCTTAAAGCTCGTAGTGCTCAAGATAAGGCTATGATCACACAAGCTCTTGCAGCTTTAGAAAATGGTAACTCGCCACAGGTCTGGCTTGCGCATCTTAAGCAATAAACTTTTGACATGTCTTTCCTCGTTATTCTCTTAGTGTTGGAAAGCCCTTGCACTCTGCAGGCCTTGCTGCCATTGCACACAGATGGTTTTCCACACTAGTGCCTTTGACATGGTCGTTGCACCCCAAGTTCTTATAACATTGCACTGGGTTCGACATGTCCTTCTTTTGTCATCCTTCTAGTGTTGGAAAGCCTTTGCACTCTGCCGGTCTTGCTGCCATTGCACGCAGATGGGTTTCCACGCTAGTGTTTCTCTATCACCTTAAAGTCCGTGCCTTTCTTTCAGGGTGCTGCCAACTTGTTTGTAGTTGTACTTCTAGACAGCCACAGTTCAACCTCAGCTATTCCCTCTTACTCACCATCGTCACGATACAGGATGCGAGGCAAGGCACTGCACTTGAGTGATCCATTGAGAAGAGGGACCTCAAGGGGAGCATGTCCTATTGCATGCGGGTTTGACGTGTCTACGCCCCGCCCCACGAAAAAAGGCGTCAGCTGATATGGTGTCAGATCTGGGGAAGGCGCCCCCTAGGGCTGGACCATACTATGCAGCCACTTCTGCACAGTGGGATAGGACCTCTACTCTCGCCTGTATTGTCTTAGTAAAACAAAAAGGGGGAGCTGTGGTGAGTCATTCCTGCGGACTGTGGTCGCCATTACATGATGGCGCTGGCTCCGCTATGGTCTGTGAAGGACAACTCCGTATCAGAGAGAGTTGGCGTGTTGTCAACTCCTTATCAGAGAGAGTTGGTGTGTTGTTTTCTAGCACCCTGTGAGAAGGGTCCACGTGGCAGCTTCGCATTGGGGTTCACGGTGCTTTATTAAGGCTGGGAGGGGCATCCGAGGATTATTATTCCGAAGATTGTTAGAAAAATATCAAGGGCCTGAATAAACTGCTGAAAGAAGATTCCTGAGTCGCGTCTTCCTTGCAGGCAAGGGGGTCGTGACAGAGCCACATGTCCAGCCCTATTTTGTATTTTATTTAGAGACAGGGTCTCACTGAGCTGCTAAGCACCTCACTGTTACTGAAGCTGGCTTTGAAGTCACTATTCTCCTGTCTCTGGAGCCGCTGGGATTACAGGCCTGCATCACCACACTCAGATTCCCAATATTTTCTTAAGAATTTTTTGCATCTGTGTTTATCAAGGATATCAGCTTGAACTTTTCTTTCCTTGATGTGTGTTTGTCTAGTCAGGGTGATACTGGTCTCATAGAATGAATTTGGCAGTGATTCCCTCCTTTTCAATTTCATGGAATAATTTGAGGAGGTCTGGTCCTAATTCTTCTTTAAAGGTTTGATAGAACTCAGCTATTACTCCATCTGGTCCTGGATTTCTCTTTGTTGAAAGGCTTTTGATAGCTATTTCAATTTCATTACTTGATATTAATCTGTTTATGTCTCCTAGATCCTCATAGTTCATTTGATTTGGTCATATGTCTCTAGGAATTTTTTGATTTCTTCAAGAAGTTCTAGCTTATTGGAGTATAAATTTTCAAAATAATTTCTGATGATTCTCTAGCTTTCAGTGGTATCTAGTGATATTTCCTTTTTCATCGCTAATTGTATTTATTTGAGTCTTTTCTCTCTTCATTTTGGTTAACTCGACTAGGGGGGTTACCATTCTTGCTTATCTTTTCAAAAAACTAACTCTTTGTTTTATTGATCCTTTGTATTTTTTATTCTCAATCTCATTGGTTTTGGGCTCTGTTTTTAATTCCTGTTTTATACTGACTTTGGTGTTGGTTTGTTTTTCTTTTTTCTAGGACCTTGAGGTATAATGTTAGTTATTTATGAGTTATCTATTTTTTTAATGTATGAACTCAGGGCTAATTTTTTTTCTTACATCTGCCTTTATATTGGCTCAGATATTTTCATATGTTGTGTACCTATTCTCATTTGTTTATACAAATTTTTTTATATCTCCTCCAATTTCTTCTGCTGTCCATTTGTCATTCAAAGATGTATTATTTAGTCTCCAGGTGTTAGAGTGGTTTCTTTTTTTTAACTGGTCATTGATTTCTAATTTCACTCCATTATGTTCCATTAGGATGCAAGGTATTATCTATATTTTTTCATATTTGCTAAGATTTGCTTCATAACCTAAAATGTCACATATTTTAGAAAATGTTCCATGCACTGCTGAGAGGAAGTTAAATTCAGTAATTGATGGATGAAATATTCTACAGATGTCTATTAGGTACATTTGGTTAATAGTATTTTTTAGGTCTGAGGAATCTTTACTTAGATTATGTGTGGATGACCTATCTAGTAGTGAGAGAGGTGTGTTGAAGTAATTGGAGCCCTGAAAGAGTAGAGACAGGAGGTACAGAAAAAAAATCTGAAAAAATAGTACTATTATCCAGCTTGACCTAGGTAAAACTTACCAAACACTCCATTCTAAAAAAACAGAAAATATTTTTTATATATATGTGGAAAAATTTATCAACATAAGTTATATTCAAAGCCATAATAAAAGGAGCAATAAATTTAAACTTTAAGTCTTCAAAGTATATTCTCAGGCAAGTACAAAATTAAAAATCAATAATAGAAAAATCTCCTGAAACTCCAAATATTGAGAGACTTCTAAATTACCCATAGGTCAAAAAAGAAATCAAAAGGAAAATTAAAAAAAAAGTTTTATTTTGTACGTTAAGACCACTTTGCTAGGCTGGAATTGTAGCTCAGTGGTAGAGCACTTGCCTAGCATGTGTGAGTAATTGGGATCAATTCTTGGCACTGCATATAAATAAAATAAAGGTTCATTAAAAAAATAAATAAATGGATTATCTGTGGGAGGCCATCCTCACACGTGATTTGAGTTACCTCCCTGGCTGGATGAGAGGTGCTTAGACACAGCTGTGTTAGAGCTTTTCCCCACCCTTCTCCAGGTCCTTGTAGAGGAATGCCTGACACTGCCTGAACACCCAATTATTGTCTCTTACCTTGGGATGCTGCCCCCCCTTAATGTTCATTGGATGGGATTTTCCCTTGAATTTTATGTTCTGTAATAAGAGTCCACTCTCTGGCCTGTGTGTTCTCTCTCTCTCTCTCTCTCTCTCTCTCTCTCTCTCTCTCTCTCTCTCTCTCTCTCTCTCTCTCCTTTTCAGTGAACCTCAATACCACGTGGGTGGATGTGGGAGCTAGAAGAAGCTGACCCAGGGCTGGTATTAAAGGTAATTAGAGTCTTGTCTCTTTAATTTAGAACTCCCTAGAGTTTACTCATGAATTGAACTTTCTTTCATGAAGCCAGTGCTGGTCGTGTGGTGGAATTATCTTAAAAACAACAACAACAACAACAACAAATAAAAACACTTTACTGGTATTTTATCCCTAGCACTACATAAAAATAAATAAAAAAACTAAAGATATTGTGACCATCTACAACTAAAAATATTGAAGATAATAATAAATAAATAAAACTACTTTACTGAGGAAGGAGTAACATACAAAACATTGGACATATTTAATATATAAAAGTTGATGAGTTCAGAGATAAATATACTCATGAAGTCACTATAAACTACACTATAAACATATCCATCACCTCCAAACTTTACTCCCATTCTCTTTATTCATCATTATAATTTCTGCATTTAAAAAAACACAATATAAGTTCTACTGTCTTACAAATTCTTAAGTATACAAAGTATAATAGAAAACTATAGGCTGTATCTCGCTAGCCACCTGCACTGATGAGATGAACTGGGTTAACAAGAGCTGGCTTCAACATTAAACTAAGAAAATGGTGAGAAAGCACAGGACAAAAACGAATTTTCACATGGAAGGTGGACTGCTCTGTGACCTTAAAGGTCAACTTCCACGCTGGAAAGAGCACTAGAAAGGAGAACATGCACCCAGAATCTCTTTATGTTTATAGGAGAGACACACAGGAGTTTCAATAGAATGTTCTTCACCAAATAAAGCAGAAGATACAGTTTCAAAGGGAGTTGTCTAATCCCACTGGGTAATGCTCAAGTCCAGGGCAGAGCAAACTTCTTTGCAGAGTGAAGGTGGGGGCCACTCCATTGCATAGAGTAAGTTGTGTGATACTAGACAAGCACCCTCTTACTCAAAGCTGAGAGAAGATGCTCAGCTTATGGGCAGGCAGCCTTCCACAGATCTATACACTGTATGGTAGAGATCACTATGACATATTCATCTTGTATAAAGGCTGAAAGTAAAGGAAGAAAAAGATATTCCATGCAAACAGTAACTGAAAGAAAACATGGTGAAGTTATATTTATAAAGACAAATAGACAAGTCAAAACTGGTATTAGAGACAAAAAAGTCATTATATAATGATTAAATGGTCAATTCAATAGGAAAATGTAATGATTAAAAATAGGTATGCAAATTGGTTGCAGTGGGACACGCCTGTAATCCCAGTCACTTGGGAGGCTGAGACAGGAGGATCTCCAGTTTAAAGCCAGCCTCAGCAATGGAATAGACCCACCCATCAGTGAGACCCTGTCTCTAAATAAAATACAAAATATGGATGGGAATGTGGCTCAGTGGTCAAGTGTCCCTGAGTTAAATCCCCACTATGCAACCAACATCACTCTACCTAATTTAAGGCAAACACTGACAGATCTGAAGGAAGATATCATCAGCAACATAATAACAGTAGGAGCCATTAATTCATAATAGATTAATCATGTAGACAGAAAATCCATATGGAAACAGAATACTTGAACACAATACACAAATGGACCTAACACAATATAAATACAATTGGAAGGACACGGGAGCTAATATGAAGGATTCCTAATGAACAAAGCTGAGATAATTTGACCAAAAGATAAGTAAGGTGATGCTGGATTACAACCCAAATGATAAAATAAATCTTCATGAGCTCATTTTGGTATAAATAATTAAATAAATGAAAGAGAAAGGAAGTCTTCCATTCAGAAGCATTACAAATAATTTAAGTGGACACACATCTCCTGCTCCCACACACTTTTGCCACCAGGCGTCACTTGGCTCTGGCTCCTGTCCCCAATTGCATTCTCCTAGCTGCTTCCCCAGCCCCTTGGGCGTGGGCCAGACTTTGTGACTTTTTTATTTTTTAATGTGGTGCTGAGAATCCAACCCAGAGCCTCACCCTTTCTTTCTGAGCTACAACCCCAGCCCAGTAACTGGTTTTGAAAGCACAAATAAATAAGAGGAAAATGTGAATTTAAAAAATTTTAAAAAAAATTAAAACCGAGCTAACACAGCCTTAACCTTGGGCTGAAGATTAACAACGCCAGGGAAAAGCCTTTCCCTCCAGAAGAGACACATGGGCATTCCCAGCGACCCATACTGCACATCGGATCCTTCCACTGGCACTTCCGGTCTCCCCTTCTAGAAACCACCAGGTCTCCAGAGTGCTTGGAGTTTAGTTCCAGCCCACCCGTCTAGAGATTGGTCTAAGGGATGGGCCTGTCTGTCTTCCTCACGTCAAGATGCCCCTCTACACTCTTTGGTACCTGGCGGAGAGCACCTTCAAGTGGAGGAGGAAGGAAGAAGGAAGGAAGGAGGAAGGAGGAACCCATGACCTCAGAGGGCTAGGGTGGTGCAAGTCTGGCTCTCACTGTGGATCTGAGGAGTTGAGATCCTAGAAGGTCCACGTGGGCCTCAGAAAGTGGAGGATAAGTAAGGATGGCCAAACCACCTTCTAGGAAGTCCCAATAACTGTGCCAAGAACAATGGCTTCTGTGGTTAACAATGCTAAATTGCTGCCAACACTCCTAATGAGTCATATCACACATTAACATAGAAAAAGCTTGCAGAAGTCCCTAAGTAAAATTGAAAATCTACCATGAAAGTTTCTTCTCAATAATATTTTGTATGTCAAAAGCATCAAAGAGGTTCAGTGTTTTAGTTTGTTGTTTTGTTATTATTATATCATTATTTATTTGTTTTGTTATTTGAATTTCATCCATACCTAATGAGCAGTTAGGGTCAACATCAAGACCCACAAAAAGAGGAAAAGGACTGAATAATATGAAGTGAGGATATGAATGTGTTTTTTTCCCTCTCAAGTGAAAATTTAATTTCTTTCCAATTGTAGAGGAAAAGTTTGGAACTGTTGCCACCAGTGATTTAAAAGGAAGCCAAGGGATGAAAAAAATAAAATTTGTTTATTGGCTCCATTTGATATCAGAATAAAGATTTGTAGAAAAATCAATCAATCTTGCAATAGCCCACAGGTAGAATAGGAAAAAGTATTGATGAGTTTCCCAATGATAAGAAATTAGCAATGTGGGTACTGGAAGAAGTCCTGATAGGAAAGTGTAATCATTTCTTAGAACTGCCAAAACAAAGCTTACGGAAATCTTTAACCAAGTCTACTGTCCCTGTGTTCTCAGTTCCAATATAGCTGCTAACATCAAAAATGGTAAAAATGTTTTTAAAAACTCTTTTTAATATTCAAAATATTCATATTTAAATATAATTAATATAAAATATTTTAAATATTTGAATATGACTTAGGTGCACCTTGGAAAATTTCCTGTCCTAGCTCCACTAGCTCTAATTCCTTAAATAAGACTGCATCTTCTGAAGCACATTGATAGTGAATATTAAATAGTTCAATTAGGAGAGGAAAAAGAAGTGTTTGGGTGGTCACTAGAAAAGTGACTAATGAAGGCTACCATATTTGTTTGTGTGCATCTTATGCAGAAGCTGAAAGGAACATGAAATTGGAATCTGAATGGATAGTACTGATGGACTACCCAGGACAGAAATGAAGGGGGAAAAGGGAGCCAAGGAATGTGTGTCTCTAAGCCAGAGTTCAAGGAGGGAATTTTCATTCAAAAGAAGAATAGCTTTATTTCCCATGAGTCATTAATGGCCTAACTAAAGATGTTAGAGGACTCAGACAAAGAATACAGCCAGAGGTGTGAGACAAAAGGAGAAGAAAAAAATGTCAAGTGTACTCTGTCCACAGTGCTATTGTACAATACCTCATGAGCTAGGTAAATCCCACCCAATGAAGAGTTGTATCTCCCTCTGGAGGGATGACAGGGAGACTTGCTAGAGACTGAGGGTCAGCTGAATTCCAATGATTATCCCAGATTTCCACATGAGGAGATAGATATTTTTTAACCTCTAACATACTCCCACAGTAATCTTCAAGCTTTCTTTGCTCTCCAATTACCAGTAATGTTACTTTGAAGTAAAAAATGTCTTTTTTTCCTCCAGAATAGGTGGTTAGTGTTGAAATCTGTTTATGGTATTCTGAGGATTCCTTTATCCAGACAATAGCATGAAGATTGAGATTGGGGCAGGGTGAATAGCAACATAATATTACATATTTCTTAGTTGTGAAGTTGTATAATATCACTTGATGGTAGACTAATAAAGGTATTGTTAAACCAGGATGCAAAGAAAAGACCATCAACTCCAATTAAAATCAAATTAAAGCAAACTTATTATTTCAACCAGCTGGGCTGCCTCTCCCAACAAAAACCACAGTAACAAAAGACAGCCTTGAAACTTTCTAGAAGAGCAGATTTATAGCCCAGAAAATTACACAAAGTGGGGGGGAGGGCTGAGAACTTACAGATAACAAAACTCTTGACGAGCATAACACAAAGGCTAGTTTATAATTTTGTTGGCCCCGACACCAGAATTTATGAAGGTCATTAGAGCCACAGAGAGGGTTGTTATCTGGTTAGGGAAAGACAGGCATAGGTGAGTTCAAGACACTGGCAGGCATTCCAAGAAAATTTAGAATTCGCAGTAATTTATAGTAAACCTAAAATTAGCTTTTCATGTTTGTGGCGAGATGGCTCTCAATTTTAAGAGGGAATCAGGTTGGGTTTATCAGTATAAGCTGTGACCCTTAAAGCAACACTAAAATAAAACCAGTGTAAATAATAAATCAACAAGGAAATAAAGTGGAATGACTTTAAAATCTTGATTTTTCAAAAAGAAGGTGGGAAAAGAAAGAAATACAACAAAATGCAAATAGCAAGATAATAGACACCAATCTCACTGTATAATGATCACATTAACTATAAATATCTGTTACCCTAAACTAAAGGCAGAGAGTTTGGTTGTATCATCTTAAAAAGCAAGACCCAACTATGATCATTTTATATGAAGACCCATATATGTTTAAAGTAAAAGAATTAAAATGATATAAGATGTGAATACTAAAGAAATCTAGTGTGACTATATTATATCAACAGATTTAACAGCAAAGAATAGTACCAGAGATAAAGTTCATTTCCTAGTGATAAAGGTGTCAATTTTTGTCATGCATTTCACCTTTAAATACATTACAAACTCCACAATATGCTGTTTTTTTTAAATAGTCAATTAGTTTCCTGTTGTGGTTCTCCAAAGAAACAGAATCAATAGGATGTCTGTGTGTATTCACATATGAATAAGTGTGTGGGAGTGTGAGATTCATTATAAGGAATTAACTCACATGATTATGATAGCTGGCAATTCAAAACTGGTTTGGAACCAAAGGATGTATGGGCCTAACAGAGGTGTTGATGAGTCGTAGATCCTGAACTAAGTGATAGGACCTGTTGGGCTTTTATACCACTAGTATGGGAGTATGGTAAGGGGAATGAGCAGGACGGAGGTACCCCTTTTCTCAGAAGGTCCTGAATAATAGGTTGTAGGCTCATAAGAGCTTTTGTGGACAGGGGGTATTGAGCCTGATTGGGGAAAGTGTTAGGATCTTTACTGGTGGGCAGGAAATGGTGAAGGGGGTGTGTGTATCCCATACTATCGGGTCAACCAGGTTCATAGGTAAGGGGTCCTTTTTAGTATGGTGTTTCATATCAGCCTCACAAGTGGAACAGAATGGCCAGTATTCTGCCAAAAGGGCCAGAAAAGATGAACAGGCCGATTCTGGGGCATGACAGATGCCAGGAGCCCGGATGTTGATTCTTGTATTGAATTTAGAGAGAATATCTCAGCCAAGCAAAGGAACTGGTCATTGGGGCATAACTAGGAATGCCTCAGAGAATGGGAAGTTGTCTATGGAACAGAGTAATAGGGGATTCTTTTTTGGATAGATGGTCTTTCCTTCTACCCCGACAATAGGCGAGGTGGATAGCACTGTTTGCCCCCAGAATTCTGTCAGGACTGAGAAGGTAGCCCTAGTGTCTAAGAGAAAGTCAATCTTGCGCCTATCCACCTGAATCTTCACCCTGGGTTCCTGTCTATTGACAGGACAAGTACCAGGACAAGGGACAAGGACTCAAGGTTTCATCAATCTTCCATTGCCATGCCCAGAAGGTCGGATGGTAACCTGGCCATAGGCCTCCTATGGGATCTAGGACAGTCAGAGCCCCAATGACCTTGTTGTTGACATTCAGGGCATAGGGTATTCGCAGTGCATGGTGCAGGGCATGCCCTGGCCCAATGTCCCTCCTTGCCACACTTGAAGCAGGTACCCAGGGGGGATTTTTGTGATGGGCTGCAACTCAAGGAAGCACCCTGCAGGGCCTGGGTGAGCATCTAAAATTTATCAGTCTGGGGGGTGGCAGGGCTTTGTTTGAGCTGTTTTGGTTTGGTCCAGATGTCGAGGTAGCTCTGCAAGAGGAAATATGTCATAAGAACATGATGGCCATCTGGGGTTTCAGGATCTAGGTTACTGCTAAAGGGCTTTTGTAAGCTGATCCAGAAATTTCGATGGGGTATCCTGTAATTTTTGGAAATTGACAGCCTTACATGCCACTTTTTTGAGCCCAGCAATAATACATGCAGAGAATTGGTCCCTATTCTGTATCACAGCTTGTGTATTATCTGGGGCAGCAAGTGGCCCTGGAGGGTGATTGGGATTAACTCAATGAGTTTCATCAACATGGGCTCTAGCAAGTTCCTAGACTCTGGTACATTTCTCAAGAAGGAGAGTATTAACCAATAACATATAAGTGAGGCTATAAGCCTGGAGGACCCATTGACCTCTCTTTTGTGGTGAATGAGCCCAACCTTCGCTCTAGTTGCATGAAGTCATTCATAGATTATGGGACATGTACTCAGATAATGCCCTCAGGTTCAGCAAAATCTATTAAGGGGGCCATGGTTTGTGGGACTAGGTAGAGGGACCTAGTTTGGGGTAATAAAGGTGTCAGCCAAGTCAGGGTGAGCACCTGAGTGGCTGGATGGAGCTGATGGGGGAGGTCAGTAGGGAGGGGTTTCATTTGCTGGATAGGTCGGGGTGAGAACGAAGAAGAGAAAAAGCCTCAACATGGGGGATCTCCTTCCACTATTTTGAGCGCTTGAAGAAGTTAAACAGAGATCTCTGAGAATTGCCAGATTTACGAATCCTCCTGGGGGCAATTGACTTTGATTTTCTAATTGATAGTAAGGCCAGTCATGTGTGCAGAATTTAATAAGGAGGAGTCTTCAGGGAGGGAAGAAGAATCCCCTATAGGTCAGGAGATGGACAAGGGTGGTTGAGAGAGAGAGAGAGAGAGAGAGAGAGAGAGAGAGAGAGAGAGAGAGAGAGAGAGGAGTGCCTGTTATTCCACCCCTCAGGACCTCTCACTCATGAACCGGGTCCCAGAGAGTCCACCATGAATGTGAAGGTTGTGGTGGGGTGCATTCTCTCCTCCAGATTAGGCATCAGAGGTTTACTGGACATTCATGGTAAAAGCCCCTGTGTATAGCCAATCTGAAAATGGATACCCAATAGGGGAACTCACCTACTGAAGAGCCGATGTTGTGTGAGTAGTAGCAGCACTCAAAAGAGAGGACAAGGATGGCAACCCTTGAGAGAGGGGGCCCTCAAGCAGCGAGGCATTCCCCCTCCCAGGTTTTGGCTTTGATGAAAGAACAAATAAGGCACATTGTTCGATAAAATGCCCGTTTATTGAAGAAAAGTTCTGTATATTTATAGAACCGGGGGTGGTTTGACAGTTATGACAGTTTAACAGTTTAATGGTTTGCAGTTGGCATGGGGTGATTTTTGATTGATGGGTAAGGATCATGTGAGTCAGCAGGCCTAGCCTAGTCTGATTGGGTGGATAAGGATCATGTGAGCCAGCAGGGCTAGTCTAATTGGTGGATAAGGATCATGTGAGTCAGCAGGGCTCATATTGGACAGCTCTTCTCAGGAGATGGGGAAGTTAGAGGGAGAACTTGTGAGAGGGCAGATTGGCAAGTGTGGCTGAATCAATGAGAAAAACCTACCTTTGTTGGCATTTTATGTAATCTGTTGACTCACAAATCTACCCAGGACACAGGTATGGTTGCTTTGTTTTGTGTCAATACAGCACTCATGCATTTTTTTTTAAAATTTGCTCAATATTCAAATAAAGACAACATAAAATATTCTTCTACCTAATCTTACTATTCTATGGATAACCTAAGACGTCCTCAACTTTTCCCAAGAAAAGTATATAAAATATACAACCCTTTCCTCATTAAGGGAAAAAATCCTTTTTTTTTTGTATTTTGTGTGAAATTTATTCTGTTTCTACTGATTCATACTCCTTCATTTATATCCAGTTATTTAAATACTAAGATATGATTTTAGCTAGTATTCACACCTCATGTTTGATAAGAGGATGACAATGAAATAAACACTTAATTTGTATAATATAAATAAACAAATTCTTATCAGCATTAAGAAGAAATGCAAAAGTATGGCAGTCTGTGTTCCTGAGGGTTTTCCACATGGTCATTACTGGTGTTTATAACCATCCTATTTCACTCCCCAGTACATATTGCCTTGGTTCACAGCTGGTCACTGTTGCTAGTCAGGTGGGTGACCCAAACCTTCATCTCTGAAGGATCTGAGCCTTTATCAGTGTGACCTGACTTGGAATTTAGTTTCCTGTTGCCCTCCATCACAGGACCTGGGAGTTTGAAGAGGCACTAGAAAAATGTCCTATGTCACACTTGCTCTTGCTCTCTGTATTGTGTAGTAGCAACTCAGTTTCCCATTCCTAGTCAGAATCAATCACTATATGCCACAGAATGATTCTTTTTCACCTGTTGATTCAGCTATAATGAGAATCCTAAAGTGGCAGTAGAGCAATCTCAACTCTCAGAAAATGGAATCAATTTGTGTCTGGGTGGAAGCATCTCTCTCTTTGTCGCTAAGAATTTTCTTAAACAGCAGAACTGAAAAGTGAAGGAACACATAATGATGGTGGGTCATAGACATCAATGTTATAGGGGGAGAACACACTCTCATTTCTATCCATTGAATTCATGCGGGTATGATCCTATGAATTCATGCTGTGGGAGAAGCAGTACCATTAATTAGATGCAGACATCGAGCATGTATCACATCCTGGAGGACATTGCTCTAGCAATGAGAAGTGTTGCCACCTAGGTGTTGCTTGAGGCAGAGTCTTCCAAGGATATTTTATCATTCTATCAGGTTCTGTGTTTCAGGAAGATGGAGGACCTATGTTAAGTATAACAAATCCCATTATCACCGGCCACATTGCACACTTGTTTGCTGTGAATCAAACTCCTTGATCAGGAGCAATGCTGCGTGGAATACTCTTATGGTGAATAAAGCATTCTGTGAGTCCAGAGATGTTAGTTCTGGCAGCAGCACTTCAGGAGAGGAAGCAAAATCCATACCCAGAGTGAATGTCCAGTCCAGAAAAAAAAGAGTGTCCCTTTCATGTTGAACGTGGTCCAATGTCATCAATGTGCTATGAAGGGGCTGGCTGATCACCCCAGGGAATGGTGCGATGTTGGGAACTCAGGTTGGTCTTTTCTATTAGCCATGAGTATTCAACAGGGGCTTCAGACAGATTGGCTTTGGTGAGTATACGTCCATCTTGCTGAATCCAGGAATAATCTTTACCCCTGATGCCATATCCAGTTTGTTCATGGATCTATTGGGAAGATGCCAGGACTGAGTGAGGAAAAAGGGGTTGATATCCAAAGTACTGGTTAACCCTTTTGTTGGATAAGATCTATCCCGTGATGGGTAGTAATGAGTATTTGTTGTTTCTGAAAGAACGACCGGACAAGGCTTGTCATCGGAGAAGTACCTGTTTATTGAGGAATAGCTTTCCACATTTATAGAGCCAGGAACCATTCAACAGAGCAAGGTATTGGCACAGGGCACTTTCTGATTGGTGGGTAAGGATCATGAGGGTCAGCAGGGCTCACCATTGGGCAGCTCTTCCCGCCACTGTCTCTGGGCATGGGGAAGTTAGTACCAGAAGAGAAGCGTGGTCGGTGCCATCTTTGGAGCCAGGGCGACTCCCAACATTTTTTGTATAAATCTTTCTCATATAAATCATCCAGAAAATTTTGAAGTCCTAGATATAAAAGGGGAAACATGTATCAGAGGAATGAATGTCTCCCCTAGGCAAAATAAAGAACTTTGGATTTTCTTCTGGAGAAAGTGTTAACGTGTTTGCCTTCATGCTGCATGTATTTTATTTAGTTGCACAGGTATCATTTTTGTATTTGGAGGTTAACCTGACAGATGGAGGTGTGCATGTGTACCAAAAGGGGAGAAGATGGACTGCAGTGACTTTGCGATGTGTGACATTTTCTAGGATGAACTACATCTCACCAAATTCCCTCTAATCCATCATTTCTAGTAAAGGTGGGTCTTAGAGGAGCTTCCTGGGAGATTAGAGGGCAGAAGGGAAGAAATCATCCTGTAGTATTAATACGTTGTTGGAGATCTGCTGGCTCATTTCTCACTGGTATGGAGCAGTCGCTGGGCCTGCAGTTGCTCTACCTTCCGCAGGATTCTCCTTTAGGCTCTTTGAATTCTGGGCTAGGCGTGGGCATTCAGCTTACTAAAAATATGACTTAAAGTTCCATGTACCTATATGAACATACCATATAGATCTCATCTGGATGTATATCCACAAGTGACTAATAAAAAGCTATAAATAATGGCAGATCAGCAGAGTAGAGGAAAGTAATCAGAGGAAGGGAGGAGAAGAGGAAAAAGGGAAGCATAGGGTCTTAATTGAGGCCTATTTTAACATTTTTAATTATGTTAAAAGAAACCCAAAAGGTTTGTAGAATTCAAAAGAGCCAATACAAAAAAAGAACCCGAGTGCCTAATTCCATAGGCAAGCAGAACTGACTCTTTTTTGTTTGTTTGTGTTCTCTTGTGGGGTCACAGCTCATGCTTTTGGATTTCGTCTGTCTCTTGTCTGCCCTGCTTTGTACTATCTTCCCTTTCTACTGCTTGTCCTGTAGACTTAAGGTTTCCACATCAGACTTAAACATGACAGCAGTGCACCAACTCCTTAACCAGCTTCCACAAAGAAATAAGGCCAAAGTTCTGTAATGCAACCCTTAACCATTACATGTATTAATAGGAATGTCTTAGTGGTTCAGCTGCTGTTGTTATAAGCTGCCTGTAAAATCAGAAACATAATCCAACAACCATACAAACATAGACACACACTAATACAAATCAAACATATGATTACATACACATATGCCTACATTTAGTAAGAAGAGTCATAAATTTTGGCCCTTAATAGAGTCTTGGAATTTCAAATGACCATGATCATAATGACAAATTTTAGGTTTCTCTTGTTTTGAAAAACTTAATTTCAATAATTTCAACTTCAGATTAATTACAAATAGAGAAAAAAATCTCTTCACAAATGTTTTATTGGATCAAGAGAGCTTATCGCCATGTACACAGGATCTCATATTTCTGGCATCACAATCTGTCTCCACTCCCTGTTTCCCTAGGAACTGAGAAGGAAGCATGTGGCTGAGGAATCAGATGTCTCTGGCAGACTTCATTTTTGAAGGGCTCTTTGATGACTCCACAACCCACCTTTTCCTTTTTTGCCTGACCATGATGGTCTACCTTGTTGCACTGAGTGGCAACACCCTCACCATCCTCCTCATCTGTGTGGACCATGGGCTTCACACACACTTCCTGCTCAGCCAGCTGTCCCTCATGGACCTGATGCACGTCTGCACAACCATCCCCAAGATGGCTACCAAAAACCTGTCTGGCACCAAGTCCGTCTCCTTCTTGGGATGTGCCACCCAGCACTTCCTCTATGTGTCTCTGGGTAGTGCTGAGTGTCTTCTGCTAGCTCTCATGTCCTATGACAGGTATGTTACCATCTGTCAGCCTCTGAATTACACTGTGCTCATGAGCAGGAAGGTGGCATTGATGATGGCCCTCACCTCATGGTTGGGGGCATCTCTGAACTCCCTAATTCGCACAGTCATCTTGATGCACTTTCCATTCTGTGGGACTCAGAAAATACACCACTTCTACTGTGAGTATCCAGCTGTCGTGAAGTTGGTATGTGTTAACGTCACTGTCTATGTGTCCACAGTGTTCATCAGCACCATCGTGCTTCTCCTCCTCCCCATCATCCTGGTTTCTACATCCTATGGCTTCATCCTGCACAATGTCTTTGAGATGCATTCATCTGGGAGTAAGAGAAATATCTTTGCCACTTGCAGCTCCCACCTCATTGTGTTGTCTCTCTGGTTTGGTGCCTGCATCTTCTCATACGTGAGGCCCAGGTCCCAGCACACTCCACTGCAAGACAAATTTGGTTCTGTGTTCTATAGGATCATTACTCCCACTCTGAATCCTCTGATTTATACTCTCTGGAATACAAATGTAGCTAAGGCTCTGAGGAGAGTGTTAGGGATACAGATCACCCAGCGATTGTACTCGCAGTTGTCCCAAACAGAGATTACAATAGGATAAGCTCCTTATGTTGATCTGAAAAAACCTTTCAAGAATCCATGTCTCTGATTCTCTTTGTAAGAAATTGGTGTCTTATGTAGAACTTCACTGTTTTAACTTGGTCTCAGGCATCCAAGCGTCTTGGGGCACATTTCACACTCCCTAGAGAACTAGGGAAAAAGATGAAAAATCTCTCTATAGAAGACTTGCAAAGTTCAGTGACACTCCAAAATATTAAATAAAGATATAATGGCTTTTCTCATTATATTTTCATCCACAAAATATATATAAATGATGCCACTCAAGAGTATTTATGAAATATCAAAGGAGAAGATTTTGGCTAATATCAGAAGCATGGGACATGAAGTGAAGTGTTTTTTGAAAGGAAGGGTGAGTGATAAGTTATGTTGTTAGACTTGTAGAGTTTCCTGTATCAGTAAGTTTTTAGAAGGGAAGTATTATTACATACAAAGTAATAGTACCTGTACATACTTTTTGTAAAATATTTATATAATTTTTAATTTGTTTTAATTAGTTCTACTTGACAGTAGACTGCATTTATGCACTTTGACATGTCATACATAGATGTGATATAATTTCTCATTTTTCTGAGTGTACCTCTTGTGGAATCATATTTTTCATGTAGTCACATATATACATAAAGTAATAATGTCTGTTTTTTCTAATGCCTTTTGTATCACTACAACCTCTTTCCTCCCATCCCATCACTTTCCTCTACCTAATCTAAGGTAATGCTATTTTCCCTAGTCTCCTCTGCCTTATTGTGAATTAGCATCTGCATATTAGAGAGAACATTTGGCCTTTGGTTTTGTTGGTTTATTTCACTTAGTATAATTTTCTCCAACTTCAACCATTTACTAATAAATGGTATAATTTCACTCTTCTTTAAAGCTGAGTAATAGTCTATTGAGTATATATACCACATTTTCTTAATCCATTCATCTATTGTGGGACACCTACGTTGGTTCCACAGATTAGCTACTGTGAATTGAGCTACTATACACATTGATGTGGCTGCATCACTATAGTATGCTGATTTTAAGTACTTTGGGTATAAACCAGGGAGTGGAATAGCTGGGTGAAATGGCAGTAAAATACATATTTGACAAATAGTTACTGAGTCCTTTTTAGTGCTATGATCTAAGTACTGAGTCATATATTTGGAATTTGCATCTATGAAATTTTTCATTCTTTTTTAATATATATTTTTAGTTGTTGATGGACCTTTATTTTATTCATTTATTTATATGCAGTTCTGAGAATCAAACTCATTGCCTCACACATGCTAGGTAAGTGCTCTGCCACTGAGCCACATTCCTATCTCCAAAAATTTAACATTCTTTAAACATAAATTTATGATTTATTTTGTCTGCATTGGTCCTGCCATATCAATTAGTGGTATTATTTTTTTTAATTTCAAAATTTGAAAATACTTTTCTGTTTTCTGAGTTTCTAGTCTCATTATTTGGAATCATAATCTGTGGATTAGAGTCTGTCACTTGCTACCACTGTGATATATGGTAAGTTAGTCTCTCTAGTCAAATTAATCTCAGGTCTTTATCTAGAATACTTGAGATTATGAGTTGAGAATATTAGTTCTAAGCAGATAGATGGATTCCAGGTGATATTATCAGAAAAAAAAACTGTTTAAACTGTTTTGAAGTGATGTTGCAATGATGAGAAAATAGTGGGAGAACCCATCTTGAAGTCTATGTCCCCATATTCACCTACTATAAATTGTGGGCAGCCACAATGAATGGCCACACCTTCCAGTCATGATGCCTCAGATTATGACCAATTACTGCATTCACTGTGGCTTGGGCGGGGTCTAGCTCAAAGCAAGTGTTCTTCTTTGTAGGATATTCTCCTAGGGTTGAGTTTCAATCACCTTTCCCTTGTATTTCTGTTCCTTCTGAAGGTTTTTGGATAGAACTTTCTAAACAAGAGTCCCCCCAATGAAAGCTTATTTCTGAACCTGTCTCTCTCTCTCCTCAGCCTCTCCTGACTTTGTCTTGCTCTCCCTTGTGGAGAGCCTGAGACTGAGGGCTGGGGAAGCCATCATGAAGATTGTCTGGGCTGCAGGTGGCGCCCAGAATCAGAAACCCCTCAGGGTGAATTTCCAGGTAGACTGAGTGAATGTATCTTAGAAATTCATTGAACTGTGTTTTGGGGTTGTAGAAGAAGAAAGCATTCTGAGAGTCAGAGATGTTAAAGAAATAATGGCCAGTTCCATGTCTTCAGAAAAAGAAATTTACTTAATGATCCTGGATATTCTAATCAACTGAAGAGGAATACAAGTCAGGAGGGCCCAGCTGGATCAATTCCTGAAACAGTTAATGACTAATACCTTTAGCTTAGTGATGAAGAGTCACCAGATTTGTGTACTTGGGAAAGGATAGGTAGAAAAGGTGTAAAGGCTGCCTCTCTGCCAAGCTATCTAAAAGTACAATAGAAAATATTCAAAAGGTCTGAACTACTTTAGGAATGTTTCATTTTGAATATTGAGAGGAGGAGCAGTGGTCTTCAGAAGACTTGTTAAAGGGGCTCCAGAAGGCAATTAGAAGTTTGGAATCAGAGAAATGGCCCATGGCTGCTACCAGGCGGTTTTCTCTATCTGTAGTGGGACTGTGGGCCGAGTCAATTCTCACCTAGTCTGTAGCTCACAAACCACAGACAGGTGACCTTAGGGCATGACCTAAAACCAAACATTCAGGCACAGCTGAACCAGACAGAACCAGTTATTTAGAAGTGTGCCAACTAAACTGGATGGTGGGAGTGTATGCTAGAGAGGAAACTAGCCCTGATGGAGTCTCTGTGAGGCTGACTCTGCTGAGGGGAAGAAAATGGACAGAAAGATACTGGTGAAGCTGAGCCACAATATGAGGAAACTCAGTCAGAGGGTGAGAATGATCTAGAGGAGGGTTTGGCAGATTATGTCTGACTGTCTCCACGCCCGCCATTTGGATCTGGCCACTCTCCTCTGGAGAACAAAGTATAATAACTACTCTGAGTTGGCAGTAGCCATGATTACACCCCTTCAACATGTCCTTAGAACAGCACAGGAAGCAGGGGAGGACATTAGAGGTTTTCAGTTTTTTTCCAGTCTTTGAGCAGATTAACAAGCAAAATCAGTGTGTCCATATGACCACTGCAGTTTCTTTTAAGACTCTAAAGGAGCTCAAAAATGCTTGCTGTCCAAATTCACCTTTGTTCAAAGTTGGCTTGATTCCTTATGCAAAGAGCCTTTACCCCCACATGATTAGATTTCTATGGCCAAATATTTTTTTTATGGGGAGGTGGCAACTACCTCTGTTGGTGGTCTCACTGGACTGATTATTGCACTGAACAGTCTGAGAGAAACCGAAAACAAGGCTTTGATGCCACTTTGGAGATGTTAACTGGAACTGGAGAATTAAAAAATCTGGAAAGGCAATTAAATTATGATCTGGTCATATATTATCAAATTACTGCATGTGCCAAAAGGGCATGGAGAGTGCTACCTAATCAGGGTGAATCAACTTTGGATTTTAGTCAGATCTAACAGGGTTCAGTGGAGCCATTTTCAGGTTTGGAGGAATATCTATACCAGGCAGCAAAGAGATCAATAGGAGACTTGGATACCTCTGAGTTTCTAGTCAAGCTGCTAGCATTTGAGAATGCTAACAAAGTTTTTCAGGAAATCCTTCAACCCCATTGAAAAAGGGAGATGGTCTCAAAGTTCATTGGCCTTTGTGTGGATGTGGGTCCCACACAGCTACAGGGTGTAATGCTCCCTGCGGCTTTGAAGCGGATATTATAACCTAAGTCTCAGAGGTGGCATTCTCATGGGTGCTGTTCGAATTTTGGTAGAACTGGGCAAATGGCTTGGGACTACGGAACTCTGCACAATAGGGCAGAGACCTCTCCCAGTTTGCACAGATGGCACTACCAGGGAGATGACTGCATGGCATGGGAAGATTTGGATAGATATGTTGGCGGTGGTTCACAGACAATTTGGCCTTCACCTCTGCCCGGGGCCAGGAAACTGGGAGCTGGGCCTGCCCTGGGCCCACCAAACAGTAGGGGCACTGCAATATACACTGGAAGAGGAGTCACAGACTCTGACATCATCAGGATTGGCCACGCCAGCTCCTAACTATTACCAGCCAACTCCACCAAGACTTTACACTTATGGCCAACCTTGGTAATTATTTTAATGCCTGAAATGTGGCCAACTGAGTCCCTACTGGGGTTCATGGGCCAGTACCCGCAAATACCATAGACTGATGTTTGGGGTGAAACAACTTAAAAAAGGGAAGTCAGGTGCTGCCAGGAATGATTGATTCAAATTTTAGAGATAAAATTGAAATTATTATGCAGTCAGAGCCCGCTACTTAGCTCTCTTTAAGAGATTATTGGCACAGCTAATACTCCTGCCTTGTCATTCCATGAAAGGCCCAGAGCAGACCTCAACTTCTGGGTCCCTAGACTAAGTGTACTGGGCTCAATTAGTTCAGCAAGAATGCCTTCTACTGGATCTTAAAATTAATCATAAAAAAATTTAGGTATCATAGATAACAGGCTAATAGATCTGTTCTATTTAGTACATTATGGCCTAGGGGCTGACCTTTACATATTGCACCTGCCAACATGGAGGGGATAGGTCAGATCTCTCAGTCTACACAAAGAGATCAATATTTCACTGGGGCGATAAAGATGGTAACTCTGGAATTTTTAAGGCTTATGTTTTAGACATCTTGCGAGTAAATTTGTGGGGCCATGATATTCTAAGCAGCTTAGGTTTGTTATTAGTAACTTCAAATTTTATCATGTTTTTTGAGGGACTTAATAAATAAAATTTTCCTAGGGAAATAGAGAAAAATTTACAAGGGTATTTACCTACAACTCAATCTTCCCAAGAGAGACTAATTAATGCACCCAGCCAAAACTTTTGATAGGCTTCTAACTTGATCCCTAACCCAGAGAACAGCAGAAAAAAAATCATTGGCTCATAAAAGAGCCAATTTGGGTTAGTCAGTGGTCCTTAACAGGGGAAAAACTTAAAATAGCCCACATGTTAGTTCAGGAATAACTTCAGGCTGGCCACTTACAACCTATGCTCAGTTCTTGGAACATCTTTGTAATTAAGAAAAAAAATCTGGCAACTGGAGATTATTACAAGATCTCAGGGCAATTAATTGTGTTATCAAGCCCACGGAGCCTTACAACCAGGGCTTCTTTCTCTTACAGCTATCCCTTTGGATTTCTTTTAATAGTAGTAGATTTAAAAGATTGTTTCTTTTGTATACCATTATGCCCAGACGACTGTGAAAGGTTTGTCTTTAGTGTCCAAGGAATAAATTTTCAAACATCAATTAAAAGATATGGCTTGAAAGTGTTGCCTCAGGGAATGTGTAACAGTCCTACCCTTTGTCAAAATTTTGTAGCATACACCATCATGCCTGTGAGGGAGAAATTTCCTGATGTTTATATTATTTATTTTATGCATTATATACTCTGAGATCATGTTAATTCACATGTACTCCTAAATTTCTTTGCCCAATTAGAGACCTCACTCACAGCAATGGGTTTGTGCATTGCACCTCAAAATGTACAGAGGATATCTCCTTTTCAATATCTAGGTCATGTGATTGAAGGGAGTACATTCTGTCCTCAAAACATACAAATTAGAGACAAGGAGTTGACATTCTTAAGGATTTTGAAAAATTATTAGGTAATATAAATTGGCTGAGGCCATCTTTAAAGCTAATTCCTTCAGACTTAAGTCCTTTATTCCAGATATTACAGGGAGCACCTTCTCCAGCTTTTCATCAGGTCAGAGCAGAAGCAAGAATGGCTTTGAGGAAAGTTGAAATTGCTATTAAAAATGCTCACCTTATTAGAATTAATCCACAAGGGCCTTCATATATATTAATATCACCACTACTTAATCTCCTACAGGAGGAATATGAGAGTTATTGAGTGGATTTATTTAGCTTACTCTTCTCAAAGGTCTTTAACTCCTTTTCATGATTTGGTTGCTCAATTAGTAATCAAAAGCAGAGTTTTATAGCTGGTTGGATCAGAACTTAATATTATAATCATTCCATTTTCTGCTCAACAGAATGATTTGCTCTTCCAAACTCGTAATAATTGGCAAGTAGCTTTTGCTAATTTTCCTGGTCAGACAGAAAGTCATTATTCTTGTGATAAAATTATTCAATTTGCCTTTGTAAATACACTTATTATTCCAAAGATTGTGTACGCACATCCAATAGATAGAGCACTAATGGTATTCACTGATGGCTCAAGCTCAGGTAAAGCAGGTTTTATAGTCATGCTCATACAGAGGTGATACAAACTTTATCTTCTTCTGCCCAATGATCAGAACTTTAAGCTCTCATTTGTGCTTTATGTCTTTTTGGCAAATGAGTCCATCAATATTTATCCTGACAGTTTATATGCAGTTTGAATTGCAAAAACATTGAAACTTCAACTATTGGGTATACGCCATCATGACTCGGAGAGACTCGATGGTGAAGCTACTACCCTCAAGGAAAGAGCTAAAGAATCTGACAATGCAGGCTAAGCAAATGATTCAGCATCAAGGAAAAACTAAGTCTCCAACAATGATGCTTGCCACAATACCAGCTCTATTGAGCTAGGTTTCCAAGAACTGTTGAGGTTTTAACATTTATATAAATGGCATCAAGTTGCATGCATCTACTGTCAATTGCTTTCTTTTGTGAACACTACAGCTTTGAGATTAATACATTTTAAGATTTTGAAATCCAATTCATTTATTTTAATGGTTGGGATATGTAGTACCTCCCATGATATGAATGAACTGTAAAAAACTAAAAATTTTGTGCTTCAAAGGACACTATCAAGAAAGTGAAAAGATATCTATAGAACAGAACAAATATATTACAAAGTATAATCTAATAAGAAACTGTGTAAAGAATATAGAATAATTATTTTTCACTTAAAATATTTAAAAATTCTTGTTTTCTTTTATTTTTATTTTGTTCCAATTAGTTATACATGACAATAGAATGCATTTTGACACATTGTACACAAATGGAGCACAAGATTTCCTTCCTCTGGTTGTACATGGTACAGACTCACACCAGTAAAATTCTTAAGCCTTAAAACAAAAAGACAAATGCTTCAGGTAATTGTGGGCAAAAGACATGGATAGATATTTCTTCAAAATAGTGAATGTGAATTATCTTTCTTATGGACATAGATGAGTACCTCATAGTGAATCTCCATATCACGTACACCCACAAGCCTGGGATCCTAATTAGAATAAGATATACTTTATGTTTTTATAAACATATCTTGCATAACTAAAAAAATAAATAAAAAGTGATTAACATTGCTTAGTATCAGTAACCAACAGGAAAATGCAAATAAAAACTTCATAAGATGCCATCTCACATCTACTACAATGTCTAAAATAAGAGATGGAAACATGAAGTGTTAGGAAATAAATGAAGTAATTGGAATTTTTATACATTTTTGGAAAGAATATTAAATGATACAGCTATTATGTAAAACACTGACAGAAGTACTTTATAAGGCAGGAATTTTACTCCTGAGTATACACTCAGATAAAATTGAAAACTAGGAAAAAAAATGAAAAAAAATGAAAACTAGAGTTCACAAACAAGTTTCACACTAATGTTCATAATGGCATCAATCACAATAGTCAAAAGGTGTAAATAACACAAATGTTCATCAACTGATGAAACGATAACTAAATTCCATTATATAGATATATCTATACATTGGAATATTATTTGGCCATAAACATGAAGTACTGATATATATTTCACTTGAAAATAAAAAGCTAAATGATATCACTTTGCATCATAAAAGACCACATATTACATTTCTTCATTTTTATAATGTATATATCATATGCAAAGCTAAAGAGATAGAGTAGTGTTTGTTTAGGTAAATGGTTTTGGAAGCCTACAGTTAAAAGATAATGAGTTTTCTGAGTTTTGACAATGGTGATGGCTGCATGCATCATTTAACATGCTAAAAATTATGGAATTTTATATTTTAAGGAATCAAAAGTATGTAAATAATATCTTAATGAAGTTTTTATTTAAAAAAAAGAAATGGTAATCCACATACTAATTATACGAAAAAAATGTTTGAAGGACATCTGAACCAAGGATATTTTTGGCTTTTTATTACAAATGGATCTTGTGGATTGTTGAGGGAATTGACATTAACTCCAAAGGATGTGCTAATGATCACAACCATGTTGTAGCTCCCCAAAATTATGAGTAGAGAAAAAAATGTAAAATTTTAATCTGTATTGCTTTACTCTCCTACTACACATGCTGGAAGAAGTGCGACCAGCACATTCACACACTGTCAGAAATATTTGTTGAACAAATGACTAGTCCAAGCTCCTATCATATGCCATGAGGCAGCTGCCCCTGTGCCAGGGGAGTTAGGGACACTAGGGTAGTGAGCTCAAAAAGTTCAGTCACAGAGAGACAGACACCCATAATCAGATAAATTACCTCAGTGAGTGGAGTGTAGATGATATAAGATGATTAAGTATGGATCTTCAGCAGGACCAGGGTGTTATAATTGACTCCTGGTAGAGGATCCAAGATAGGTGACCTTGACCTAGGTCCTGCCTAAGCACAGTCTGTGCCCAGAGCTGATTGCTCTCCAGCACATTACATAACAGCAACACCCTGTTCTTAGAGGCAGAAACATTGTCCCCCTTTCTCTGCACCCACTGCTACTGCTCCTGAGAGGTTCTGCACTCTGGGATCTAAAGGGGCCAAAAGGCAGAATCTTGCAAAAGGGAATGAGTAAGAATATCCTCAGTTAAAATATTGAAAATCTCCTCAGAACATACTTGCATGATCTCACAACTTGGTAAAACTATTCTCTTCAGATTTTCCATTACAGTATCAGAGGTTTTTCTTGGTCAAAATAACCCATTTTATACAACAAATGATATGGTAGTTGTAATTCATATCCTTTCAGGACCCTATCTCTGTTGATATTGGAGGAAGAAGTGGTAGGAATATTTCATATTTTTCATTTTTCTGATATTCTCAGTGCAACCATGAAGAGATTTGTTGTTCCATAACCTGTATTGTATCTTTCTATCCCTGTTCAATAGGTACCAGAGACTTCCCGCAACCAACATTCCCTATGCTCCACCCCCAACTTCTGAGTGATCACATTTATCATTGTAAAACATGTGTTTTGAATTACATAATATTCACATTGATGATGAAGCAGATAAACTAATTGTGTTTTCTGTACACAGATGTTCCAGCTGCCCCATGTTCTCCTGGGAGCCTCTCCTTTTTGGGTGGCCCATTGTGGATGTGACTCCACACACTTGCTTTTGTCTGGTAAGGGAGTAGCTCAACAGTGGTAATTTCAGTTCCCTGGCAGGCTTTTGGAAGGTCTTAAAACAGCTCAGAACCCCAGAGATGGCCTGCTACTTACTCCTTCACAGTGACAGGCTCACCTTTCTTCACTTCCTGGCTCAGGTACTTCACCAGTGCATCTCCATATTGGTTAATGATGGGGAACATCTAGGCACAAACAAAACTCCACCCACAGTTAGAGGAAAATTGAGTCCACAAGGCAGTGGTTTTCCCCAGATTATAAAGTATAAGATACTTATAAGGAATCAAATAATATCTCTTCTAGATATAAAAACAAATTGTCATTTGAAATTTTTCATTAGATCTTTTTATATATCCATAACAATAAATTTCATTTTGACATAATTATAAAATTATAGGAAATAATTTTGCACTTCTCTAATTGCTTGACTGGTTGTACATTTTTTCATATATTCATTGATCATTTGTATTTCTTCTTTTGAGAAGGGTCTGGTCAGTACTTTTGCCCATTTATTGACTGGGTTATTTGATTTTTTGGTGTTAAGCTCTTTGAGTTCTTAGTATATTGTGAATATTAACACCGTAAATGCAGGGGCAAAGGTTTTATCCAGTTCTGACGGTTCTCTCTTCATGCTCTCAATTATTTCTTCTGATGTGAAAGGATATTAGATTAGAGAAAAATAGACAACAATTTAATTATTGTTGTCTATTAAATTAAATTATTAAGTTCTTACAAGTGCTTAAGATGCAAGAGACAGTATCAGTGGAGACTCAGAGCGTGTGCTCTTTCCACTCAACAACATGGCCTTAATGAGCCATGCCAGTTAGGCAGGATAATGTGGCCAGCTCTGCAGTTTTGAGAACTTGATGAGAGAAGATGAAGAGGGAGGACGAGGTAAAGTCTTCTCTCACTTATTTGTATCACACAAGAACTACAATAATACTTCTGGAACTGCTTCCATCAAGCATTATTAAGAATATGGATGCTGAAATTAACTGATTTCACCCTAGCAGATTATGAAGTACACAAGGTCATGGGAACACAGTGGTTTAAAATGTACTGGAAGTCCATTCTTGAAAGTCAATTGAATGAGGTAGGCAGAGAAATCCCTGTGTACACTTCTACTGAAAACTCCTAATTGACAAAGAAAAACAAATGAAATCCCCAAGACTTCACACTTGTAGACAAGTTAAAATTTAAAAAAAGCAGAGGTCAAATCATTTCCCAATCTGTTCAGCTCTGTCTCCTCTTTTCTTTCAAATGTAGATAATAACCCCCAAATTTATAAAAATGCTGCTTTTACTAAAGCGACAATCTTGAAAGGAGATTAAGCCATGTTTGGTGTACATTTTAGAAAGGTCTGACTTAATGTCTCCTATTCAGTATTAAAGACTCCTAATTAAAAAAAAATGAAAAAGGGAGTAGAGGCTGGGCACTGAAGAGAAGGTGAGGCCAAGAGTGTTTGTGTCATCAGATACTGAGAAAAGTCCTAAATGTGACGTTCTTGGACATAAACCTTGACACCTGGTGAAATATGGGACTCTTGGAAGGAGGAGGAACCTCTAAAAGCTTTATGATAATTAATTCCCAGTAATAGCTCTGGGCTGGCATTGTCCTCTTGCCCTGGAGTGCCTCATCCAACAAGTCTACCCAAGGGAATTTTCCAAAATACTCACTCCCACATTTTCCCATACTTTTCATGACCTTGGTGGTCATATTGCCAAAAACACTGGGAGAAGAAACAAAAGAATTTATAATGTCATTTTGAAAATATTGAACCCTGCTTCTAGTTGAGGAACCAATGATTGCAATCCCTTGAAATCAGACTGGAATATGGTCCATCACTGTCAGTTAGAGGCAAGTTTTTATTCTAAGACATACAAAGGCAAAGAAGAGGAAAATAAATGAGATATTTGAAAAGGGAATTTAGAGTCCATCTTAAATTATCTTTAAATATTGTACATATTGAAGAAATTATCCTTCTTTTTTTGAGACAAGATACTGCCATGTTTTCTATATTGCTCAATTTGAGCTTGAATTTGTGATTCGCATGCCTCAGCCTCCAGAGTGGTTGGGACTACAGGTGGGAGCCACTGTTTGGCCAGTTGTCCTTGAGTATGAATATGAAGCAAGACTGGCTTTCTGTATCATTTTCTCATGTGCATGGAGTGTTTGTGAAATCCTAACAACTTTTAATCATACCATCCACATGGATGTGAAAAAACCAAAGCTGAGAGAAAGTGAGTGAGTTTCCCAGGGACATTCATAAGGATCTTCACTCATTTTTTCCCCAGATCTTTTTCATTTCTGTCATGAATCTCCCTAGAATACTGGGGAAATTAGGATGTTCAAGGTACCACTCACCTCTAAGTTGACCATGTTGATGTGTTTAGTTTAGCTAGCTTTTTCACTACTGTGATCCTGACAAGAACCATGTAGAAAACTAAGATTTACTGGGCTCACAGTTTCAGAGGTCTCAGTTGATACATGGCTTCCTCTGTTGCCATGGACTGAGGTGAGGCAGAATAACATGGAAGAAGAGTGTGACAGAATAAAGCAGCCCAGGATGTGGCACCAAGAATCAGATGGAAACTCCACTAACCAGGGACAAAATGTATGCCCTGAAGCCAGGCTCCCAGTGACCCACCTCTTCCACCAACACCCTACCTGCTTACAGTTTCCCCCAGTTAATCCCTACTAGGAAATAATGTACTGATTAGATTAAGGCTTTCACAATCCAATCACTTTCTTTCTGAACTTTCTTGCATTGGCACACACACGAGCTTCTGGGGGCACCACAATCATAACAGTGATTCTCATGCATGGTGTGGAGTGAGAAAGAATAAGTGAGGATTGACAAAATGGAGTCACCTTCCAGTATTCCAGATCAAAGTGGAGAAGATTGGGAGATGCAACCCCTACCCATGGGAGTCAATAAATTAAATCCTTGCTCTAAGTTTTTGCTTCTAACACTTAAGAAATTTTTTTCTATTGCTGTGTTTCAGGGGTGATATTTTCATGATGCACAGGGAGACCCCAATTATATGGACCTTACAGCTTGTCTAGTAAACAGTTTATCTGGGAAGTGTGAAGATTAAATGATTGTTTTTTCAAAGAGAACATCAATATGAAATTCTCAGGTGGTCATTAGGTCTCCAAATTGTAGAAATATAATCTAATTAAGAAGCCTCAGTCTTTGGAAAAGATAATCCAAGCAGAGAGCAGCATATCCTCTGACAATCTGGATTAGAGCTCATGAATTTCTATCCAGTATTTAGGCCCTTAGTTAAATAGCTCACCATGTTAATCACAAATGCAAGCCACAAATTCACATTTCTTTTGGAACATTCCATTCAATTGACTTAAATTTTAATAATTTTCTAAATCATCTAATTTATGTTAATTTTATATCACTAAATCTGACCTTGTTGAAAAACAATACTCATCTTGTGGTTAATTATGTAGTCCATAGATAAGAGCTGTCTTATCTCTTTTGTATTTTCTCCCTTCTAAGACTCACAGATAGAGTCTTGTCTTTGAAGGATAATAAAAAAAAATGCAGAATCCTTTTGTTTCATCTCTCAAATCTTCTACATGTATCTTCAGTAGTAAAACTTGGGTAGTGCCATGGAAATAACCATAGATTTAAACATTAAGATATTATATAAGTGCAAATTATCAAACTATGAATACTTGCATTGTTCAAGAAACTGTAGTTTCAAATATATCCATGAATACTTTTTTTAAATAAAGCTACTGATGAAATCTTGTTATGAGTAGGAATGTTTGAATATCCTTGACATCTTCTCTTTCACAGATTTTTGCTCAAATGTGCAAAAGCAAATTAAGCATCCTCTTTATGATATGTACAAGTCTGAACAACATCATGAGCATCAAATGCAGGTGTACTAGGGATCTGAGTATTTACATTGAGGCTCTTGAAGTGTTGACAACACAGCCCCAGGGAAAACCTGGCTGTGCTCAGGGTGGAGCTTTCAGACTGTTTCAAAAAGGATGAGAGCTGGGAACTTTTTCCCAAGGATGTGCATTTTTACCAATGACTTTAGACTAGCATTTTTTTTTTGCCAAAGAAAAAGAAGGAACTCAACTATACTCAACTTACAGAAGCATTCCAACGAAATGCAAAGATGTTGGCCCAGAAATTCCCAGCATCTCACATAGCACATGTGAATAGATTCCATATCTATAAAATGAGAGAGAAAGCCAGGTCACCATAATTGTCGTTCTATAAATAAGGTCCTGACCAGTCTTTCACTCAGAAACTGGACCAGGCACTGAGGGAGGTAACATGTAGGTGATATATAACAACAAAAACTCCAACAGCACATTCTTTGCTTCCCAACTCCATTTAGAGAGCCCCTCTCACTCCAAAGGCACAATGATTAGCTAAGAGAAGTTGAGACTTCATGCCCCAATTCTTAGGTTCATACTCAATACACATTTCCAGGCTTGAGTTCTCCTGCAAGTTTCAGCCTGGCATTCTGCCTGGGCATTTCATTTGCATGTTTTTTTGATATGTTGACCCTTTCCTTAATGTAGTATTTTAAGGCTAAAAAGGGTGTGTGTGTATGTGTGTGTGATATTTTGATGCTACTGTGCTGAAGAAATTTTTGGTTAACAGAATCCACTCAATCACAGAGGATCCACTGAGAGCCTCTGGTGACATTTTTTTCTTACAACTTGGTCACAAAGCTTTTGGGCTTTTCCTTCTTTCCATGGCATGCTGCTGGTTCAGCATTCATCCCTTCCTTAAAATTGACTTTATACGGATCCTTGGAAGCAGTAATAATATTCTTCAGTTGAATGGCAAATGTAGCATTTTGAAACAATGAGACTTCTCTCTACCTCACACAAATGTGAGCTATGTTGAGTGTCACCCAAGTCTGTTGTCAGACAATGTGGTTGACTTGAGCCAGAGGGAAGGCTGAGTTCCCTATGTCCTCTGAGTGCTACAGAAATGAATGAATGACTGAGGAATCATCTCCAGGCCATTCTCCTACTCGATGAGTCTGTTCCTCCAACTGTGATGCTCAGATGGCAGCACAGAGCCAGGCATACCCTTGTCCACCAAGGTGGCCAGCCACAACACAGTTTGTTTATTGCCTCCATGCATCAACTCCTTTTGTAATAAAACCCACAAGGGCTGGTGCTCCTTTGGCCTGGGTGGTCAGCAACTCATATGTGTCATTACCACAGCCCCATGCCAGAGTGTTCTATGTCATACCACCCCTGCCCCACCATCACAAGAGATGAGAAAAATATGGAAAGAAGAAATGGTGAACAAGAGAGTCCTGGCCAATTTTAAACATGAAACCGCTAGTTCTGCAAAAGTGGCCCCATAGTGGCAGAGGAGAAAATGGTGGCATGGATAAATAGCCCAGTATGCCCTGTAATTTCTTTCATCTATGTGGAGGGGGACCCTCCAAAGTTCAGGAATGTCCTTTTAGCTGAGAAGAAAACATGCAATATAAAATAAGAACCCATAATGTGTTCCAGACAGTTTCAATAAAGACTTGCTGCTGCTTTTTAGAGGAGAATGTTTAAGACAGTGTAGTTTTCATATATTCTGTACAAATCCTGCCATTAAATACTGTGATAGTAAAAGCAAATGTGACTCCATTTTGTTTTGTTCCTCCATTCTATAAAATAATCATGCCAAGTAGAAGGGTCATGACTGGGTCCAGAAGTTCTTTTCCTTTTGCTATAACAACCTTTAAAAACATGGAACTACCTAATGGGGCATTGTTTCTATAACTACGGTAATGGGGCTCTGTTTCTGTAACATGGGTGACTAAGCCAACTGTGATTGGTTAGGCTTCCCTACACTTGACTGAACTCTTCTGCTTCTGTAACCTGGCTTACTTGCATTGGCTAGACCCCCAAACACCCTTTTGTGATTTTCAGGGTTATAAGGAGCACCCTTACAATTGTTCAGGGGTTTATAAGGGGGTTGATCAGGGGAAGAGCTTTTTATTCTGGTCAGTGGCCACTAGTGTGCTTCTGCCAAAAAAAAAAAAGGCTTGATTTGGTTATACAAGAGTGGTCTGAAAGTCAGTTTATGAAACCCTGGGATGAAGCTTTAACTATAACATCTGGGGCTCATACAGGGTCCATTTTTTTTTACCCTCATACCAAATTTGCCTCCAAACATGGACCTTTGAACCTTGGCCCCATACTAGGATGTTCTGAAAAGCCTCCTGCCAGCCTGTCAGATATGGTGATTCAACTCCCTGGGGAAAATTTTATATTGGATGCTGTTGCTTACATCTTTCTCAGGACAGGATGAGATGTTTTCACATCTCCCTGGAGGCCTCTCAGTAAGCCCTTACCTGTACCTGGGGGCAAGAAAGTCATGTCTCTGCCCCATTAGAGATCTCTCTGTGTGACCTCATCTGTCTATATCTTGGGGCAGAATGAGATGTTGTCTCTGTCCCACTGGAGACCTCCTTGTGGGGCCTCATCTGTGTCTGGGACAGGATGAGATGTTTTCTCTGTCCCACTGGAGGCCTCCCTGTGGCCTCATCTGTTCCTGGGGGCAGGATGAGATGTGATCTCTGCCTCATTAAAGTTCTCCCTGTGTGACCTTACTGATTGTTGCTTGTCTTGCATCTGTTCTGTTTGTCATTTCTCCGGCTTCTGCCTTGCTATGTGTCATTTGTTCAGTGTCTGTTTGCCAGCCGTCTGTCTTGTGTTTATCTGTCTGTGTGTTGTGCGTGGACCTTTTCTTGTTCTCATAATTGCTCTTCTTTCATCAGGATTCCTTCCATCCATTGACACATGGGATAAGGAAGCTCTATAGAGAGAGATCTCTACCTTTCCCCCTTTAACTTATTTTCTTAAGAATTTTCAAAACTTTTGTTTGTTCGTTTGTTTTTGTTTGTTCCCTTTGTGTTCTGTGCTAATTTCTACCTCAATTTGTTTCTAAAGGGAAAAAAATGGTTTTAACTGTGCTCACTACAGCTTTCATGAAAATGTAAAGTGCTGCCAACAGGACTAAAAGAATTATCAAATGTAAAAGCTAAAAGTTAAAAAAAAAAGCATTGTGGAGATTTCCTTCATTTAGGAACTGGGCCAAGTGGCCAACTGGGTCAATCATGTCAGTTCTTATAGAGGACAGATTAAAACTAACGTGTTTTGAAAAATTATTATTCCTAAATTGTATAACAAAAAGCATAATTTTGTCTAGGAAATTTGGATTTTGTCTCTCAGTATTTGCAAGCATGAATAACTCGTAACTATTAAAAAAAAGTGGTCCAAAGATTTTTCAATATCAGGCAAAAAATGGTAGCCACTATCCAAGAAACCAGAAAAAACAGTTTAGAATTGGACCCCAACCTGGAGGACTCTCCCAAGGAGACCAATGGAGCTACATCTTTAGGAAATTCCTTCAGGAAAAAATAATACCCTTTCATATTTCTATATTCCCTTAACTCTATTTAGCTTTGATGAACAGGACCACCTCAGGATAAAGGTCAAAAAAACTTTCAAAATTCTATATTTGTCAATTGATAATTTTGATCCAATATGCCTAGATTAATATATTTTTCTAATTACACTCTACTTTATTCTAAGGCCAATTTACAAGGGTTAACTCTCAATCTAATAGGTTTTAAAAAATAAGCTACAAGGCTTTGTTTTGTTTGCTTTGTGTGGGTGCACCAGTGTACTGTCCATCTACATGTATTGCCATGTCTACATATATTTGGTACCAAAAAAATTGACATCTGAGCTCATAAATTAAAATTTAAAACAATAGATCCAAATATCTTTGGTTAATATGATTTAAAAGGTTCAATTTAAATTGGAAAAATAAATAAAAGTACAAATGTCCTTAAAGTTACTAATGCACAGCTTTGTTTGTAGATGTTAAACATCTGTTAAAATGTTAATTTTTATAAAGTGTCTGATATCCATTGTCTCTAAGATTTTTCTTAAACAGGAAAAAAGATTACTAACACTATTCAATGCACTTGTATAATACCTTGTTTTTAAAAGAAGAAACATAAACTACATCTAAACATATATAAAATTAATCATGAATGTGTTTGTTAGAGACATCTAATTGTTTTACAAAGTTAAAATGCTAACTGTTAAATATAATATCAAATACTCTTAACTTCTTGAAATCCATAAGACAAAATACTCAAACAATGATGGTGTTTTCATAAATTGGTAAAGTAAAAAAATTATTTTGTGTCTGGCTGGGGATGTGGCTCAAGAAATAATGTACTCCCCTGGCATGTGCAGGGTACGGGGATTGATCCTCAGCACCACATAAAAATAAAATAACGATGTTGTAATCACCAAAACTACAAAACAAATATTAAAAAATTCTCTCTCTCTCTCTCTTAAAAAAATATTTTGTGTTATCATAAAAATAAAGTTACTATAAATTAAAAGTCCCAACAGGTATAATTCTACATACAAGCAGTCAAGAGGTTTCAACTACATTTAAATTAAAGTACCATAAATAACAAAATATTTCATCTTATTAAAATGGATTAATTTATCTAAAGTCAGAAATGTATAAGGGTTATTTCAAGGTACAAACAGAAAGAAGGATCAATGGATTAAAAATTATTAAAAGGTTCTAATATAAAACTATATTTAGTAAAAAAGTGTTTCCAGATAAAAAGTTTTTATGTGGTAAAGTATAATTATAATATATCTAAGTAAACAACAAAAGGGCCTAATTAATTAATATATAGTTCTACATATAAAAGATGAATACTAAAAGGTTTATATGTAAATAAGTTGGTTATGTATGTAACACAAATAGTTAAAACTTTCCAAGGTCATTCTCTACAGATAAATTTTAATGTACTGATGTATTTATATGCAAAATGACAAAAACTTCTAAAAGTATTAACTACATTGTGACTGTTAATTTTATCCCCTAGAACAAGTAGTCTTGGTTAAACAGCAAAGTTTATTTTAAAGTATTGTCCTACATTACTGAGTCTAGATTTTTCTTTAAAAGCTAACCATGGTTAATATAAAAACATCAATAAAAGTGTGGTACATTACTCTTCTTTACAAATTAGATGTGTTCATATCTTTCAGGTGTGCAAATCTTTAAGGTAAAAGGTTTAAAAGAACATTTTATCAAGTTGGTATTCTCCAAACTAAAATTGTCTGTAATGATAATTTAAACTTATAAGGATAATAGATTTTATTGGGGATTTATTTATATTATTTGATGTTTTGTAACCAAATATTATGTTACCTTTTACACTTTGATATAAAAATTTAAAGGTATTTTAAAAGATAATGAGAGCCTGATCTGTTTAAAGATTAATATTATAAAAAAATTTTTCCACTTTTCCACACCAAAAAAAGAGTGCTCAGCCTTTTCTTAATTAATGTTTCAGATGTATGTCATATTGTGCTAGCTAACATTCATACAGAGTCAGAAAACAATATATGTAAACTTTATAAAATCATATATAAAAGAGAAACAAAGATCAGTTTTAGAACTAAAATACTTTATCTAAGATTTACTAAGAGCCCTGCCTTACCTGAGATAAGGCTCTTCCTCTCACCTTACAGCATGTCAAAATAACTTCAAAGTAGGCCAGAATTCAGTTAATTTAAAGTTATATTCAACGATTGATTTTATTAAAAATATTAATTTAAAGTTATATTCAAATATTGATTTTATTAAAAAAATTACTATGATCTGAAATAAAAAATATAATATATAACTCAGCCAGGTTTCAAAATTATATACAAGCTAGATATGTTTTTACTATTGTTGATTTCACTTTGTATTTTATTTTTTGAGAGAGAGAAAGAGAGAGAGAGAGAGAGAGAGATTGATTTCTAATACTTATTTTTTATAGTTTTTTCAGCAGACACAACATCTTTTGTTTGCATGTGGTGCTGAGGATAAAACCCATGCCGCACGAATGCCAGGCGAGCATGCTACCGCTTGAGTCACATCCCCAGCCCTGTATTTTCATTATGACTAAAAAAGTGACCATGACACTCAGAACAACCAACAGACCTTTATAGTGGTAGTGTCTGATTAATAGGAAAGAGAGAGAGAGAGAGAGAGAGAGAGAGAGAGAGAGAGAGAGGAAAGTACAAGCAGTGAAGGGGGGGACAAAGGGTGTGAGAGAAAGAAAGAAAAAGAAAGAGAATAGAGTGAGAATGAAAGAGAGCAAAAGTGAGATAAGAAAAAAAGAACAAGAGAGGGGGACCTGGCAAGAGAGAGATTTTGTAGCCAAATCTAATGGGCTCTCTGGATCTAAAAGCTGCCTTGTTGGCATACAATGATTATATCACTGTAGTTGCTAAGGGTGTCATCTTCTGTCTTCAGGCAGACCAGGCAGGGGTCAGATGTGAGTTTCCATTATACCAGATGGGTGAAAGTCGAGTGTTCAACCTTGAGTGGGGTTGAGTGTTCAGACTTGAGGCAAACAAATGAAGCTAACATTTGTTCAGCCTTCTCCGCAACTAACAATATCTGATGCCTGTAAATGTTTTACAGAGGTGATACTTTATGAACACACAACCTAAGTTAATTTGAGATACTAAGCCATCATCTGTAGACAGATAATAATTAAAAGAAATGAAACTAACTGAAAAGGGGCTAAAGTTATGGCTCAGCAATAGAGTGTTTGCCTTGCATGAGTGAGTCAATGAGTTCAATCCTCAACATTAAATAAGTTAATAAAAAAATAAAGATATTGTGTTATGTAAAAAATTAACTCTAAAGTTATAAACATTAAAGTTAAAACAGAGTATTCTCAGTTTAAGACTGATAAAACTGACTTGCTGGATGTTAAAGGTCAAACTTTAAAACTAAGGTTAAAATAAAGGGGACAAGAAAACCAATATGTGGCTCTTGCCCTTTGAGTCAGCCTGAACCCAGGACAGGAGGAAGAGCTTTGCAACTCTGGGCCAATAACCTCTTGATAAGGGAGATTAATGAGACCATGGAGAACAGAAAGCCAATGAGTGTGCATGCTGCAAAAGAGGAGGGTCATTAAAAAGGGGAGACATGCCTGATGCTTCCAAGAGGAGCCACGTGGTTGGAAAGACCTTGACTCATCCTAATGCAGATGGCACTAGCAGAGCTGAAATGTGGCTCAAAAGTTCCCCAAGAGTGCCCTCCATAAAAACTCAGCTGACTCTTACCAATAAAAGATAGGAAAAAGGTCAGTTTGATCAGCTTGGTCTTAAACACGTAGCAAAAACAGTTAAAAACCAAAGCACAGCCATTCCCGGGCATTTAAAATAAGCAACAGTTATTTTAATGTAACATAAAATGTACACTTGTGTTAATAGCCCCCCAAAAATAAGTAAGACTGGAGGCAACAAAATAAAAATTCTTAGGCAAGAATGCCTGATGATAAAAATTGCCAGAGTCAGAAGTTTTTGTCAGGTTAAGGCCTACATATGTTCCTAACCCCATGCACAAGTAGACTTAATCAGTTTTTGCTAGTATAATTACCTAGCCCTTAGTAACAAAGAAATCTCTACTGAATGTAGAGGTCATGGCAATAAAGATATTTTACAAAACTCAGATGACATTAATTAACTTAACTAAATGTTGTGTCTACATTCCTGATAATTCTGACAATGTTAAAGATTTATGTCCCTAAAAAAAGGGCCTTATTAGGCCTTGTTAGGCCTTGTTATGGGGACAATTTCTCAGGTCTTTCACCTCCTGGTAAACAATTATTAATTTCTATCATATTCATAATATTCAGGAAAAGGTTTCAGACGCTACAACTGCTATTTTGCATTAATCTTATTTCAGTACTCATGTCTTTTTGTTTCTCTCATAGAAGTGCACACTCCCAGGTGAATTTTCAATCTGTTCTTCCTGAAACAGATTTTTACCATGGACTCCTTGACCTTCTAAATTTCTACAAAGGGACTCCAAACTGCTTGCCCACTGCACATTGCCCCCTCTCACCTCGAAGAAGCAAGAACAGTAATCACCCTTTTCCCTTACAACAGTAGTAGGTCCCTAATATTAGAGAAAAAATTATGATCTGTATAGATGTTCCCCAATATGTCTAGCTCAGTAAGATGTACCTGGGGAATTTCCCCCAATATCACCTTGGGTGATCTCCCAGAGAGAGACATTTGCTTCCACAACCCAAATTATAAGTAGGACAACACCCTGTTCACCAAAAATTGTGCTTCCAGGGTCCCACTTAAAACTTCTTGCCTAAATCTCAAAACTGTCAATAACTCGGAACTATGTAACCTACTATTTTGATGGAGAAAAAGGAAAAGAACCTGGACTTATTAAAAGGCCAGGGCCCACTGATTTATCAACATAGACAGGCTGCCCCCATTTTAGTTCCCCTCCTGGCTTATATGGAAATAGGTGTATCAGTATACTGCTTTGGGAACTTCAACTCTTATCACAGGCTCTAAAAAGTTTAAGTCTCTCAGCCATAAAATAGATATAGATTTAAGAGAACTAAAAATGTCAATATCCAAACTAGAGTTTTCACTAGACTCTCTGACAGAAATAGTATTGCAAACAGATGGGGTCTAAATCATTTCTTTCTAAAACAAGGAGGACTTTGTGTGGCCCTAGAAAAAACTTGTTGTTTTTATGCAAACCATGCTTGGAAAATAAAAAAGAGTTTGGTGCTAGTGAGAAAGAAAAAAAATACATAAGAGGTTTCAGACAATTAGTTGCAAAATCTATTATCATGGTTTCCTTGGCTGACTACCATCATCTCAGCCATAGTTGGGCCCCTAGTCCTTCTCCTGATTGGGACTACTATATGGCCCTGCCCAAAGACCTTGTTGTTGATATTTAGGGCAAGGAGTACATGGAGTGCGTGGTGCAGGGCATGCCCTGGCCCAATGTCCCTCCTTACCACACTTGAAGCAGGAGTCCTGGTGTGGGGGGGTTCGGTGATGGGCGGTGACCCAAGGAAGCAGGGCCTGGGTGAGCCTCTGAAATTTCTCAGTCTGGGGGTTGGCAGGGCCTTGTTTGAGCTTTTTTAGTTTGGCCCAGATGTTGGAGAGCTCTGTGAGAGGAAACATGTAATAAGGACATGATGGCCTTCTGGGGTTTGGGGATCTAGGTTACTGCTGAAGGGCTTTCATAAGCCGATCCAGAAATTCCGATTGGGTCTCTTGTAATATTTGGTAATTGACAGCCTTACAGGCGGATTTTTAGAGCCCAGCAATAATACATGCAGAGAATATCTGGGGCAGCAAGTGGCCCTGGAGGGTGATTGGGATTAACTCTGTGAGTTTCATCCGCGTTGGCTCTGGCAAGTTCCCAGACTTTAGTACATTCCTAAAGAAGGAGAGTATTAGCCAATAACATATAAGTGAGTCTATAAACCAGGAGGACCCATTGAAACTCTCTTCTGTTGTTAATGAGCCCAACCTTCACTCGAATTGCATGAGGTCATTCATAGAGAACAGGACATGTACCTGGAAAATGCCCTCAGGTCCAGCAATCTCTTTTAAGGGGGCCATGGTTTGTGGGAGTAGGGAGTGGGACCTAGTGTGGGTGGAATAAAGGTGTTGGCTGAGTCAGGGGGAGCACATGAGGGGCTTGACGGAGCTGATGGGGGAGGTAGGTAGGGAGGGGTTCATTTGCCGGATAGGTCAGGGTGAAAATGAAGAACAGTAAAAGCCTCAACATAGGGGATCTTCTTCCACTTTTTTGAGCGCTCGCAAAAGTTAAACAGAGATCTCTGAGAATTGTGGGATCCAGGGATCCTCCTGGGGGCCATTGACTTTGATTGTCTAATTGATAGTAAGGCCAGTCTTGTGTGCAAAATTTAATAAGGTAGAGTCTTCAGGGAGAGAAGCAGAGTCCCCTATAGTTCATGAGAGGGACAAGGGTGGTTAAGAGAGAGATAGAGATAGAGAGATAGAGAGAGAGAGAGAAAAAGAGAAAGAGAGAGAGAGAGAGAGAGAGAGAGAGAGAGAGAGAGAAGTGCCTGTTCTTCCACCCCTCAGTACCTCCTGATCATGAACTGGGCTCCAGAGAGTCCACTGTTACAGTGAAGGTGGTGAGGTGTCTTCTCTTCTCCAGATTGGGTGTCAGAGGTTTGCCGGACAATCATGGTCAAAGCCCCTGTGTATAGCCCATCTGAAGTTGGATACCTGATAGAGAAACTCACCAATTGAAGAGCCAGTGTTGTGTGAGTTTTAGCAGCACTCAAAAAGAGTTGAAAAGGATGACAACCCTTGAGAGATGGGGCCTTCGAACAGTGAGGCATTCTCCCTCCTGGGTTTTGGCACCAATGAAGGAATGAACAAGGCACGTCATCAGAGAAAATGCGTGTTTATTGAGGAACAGCTCTGCATATTTATAGAACAAGGGGTGGTTTGACAGTTATGACAGTTTAACAGTTTAATGGTTTGACAGTTGGCATGGGGTGCTTTCTGATTGTGGTTAATGATCATGTGAGTCAGCCTGGCTAGTCTGATTGGAGGGTAAGGATCATGTTGGCCAGCAGGGGTAGTCTGATTAGTGTGTAAGGATTATGTGAGCCAGCAGGGCTAGTCTGATTGGTGGGTAAGAATCTTGTGAGCCAGCAGGGCTCACCCTTGGACAGCTCTTCTTAGGGGATGGGGAACTTCGTCTTTGGAGCTGGGGCCACTCCCAACAGGAGTAATCAGGGGAACCAGGGTTGAAATTGTTCTCTTAGTCCACAGAAGCGGAGCAGGAAGTAACAGTGTGACACGACTGTCATAATCCTAGAGCTACCCTAGGACAGAAGAAACATAAATGTGAACTCTTTTTACTGGTAGAGTTGAAATTTGATTAGAATGCATTAAGTCCTGTGTTTTTTGCTTTTATTTTTGAAGTTTATTTTTTATATTCAAATCATTATTTTTAATTGCTGATACTCACTCTTATAATTGTTATAATCACTTACTTCAATGGTGGTGGTTCTTTTCTGTCAATGTACATCAGTGATTCAGAATCTGTAAAAGTATAGGAAGATATTTAGGAGGTAAGACATAAGAAGTGATAGAAGGCTCTATTAGTTTATGACTTTATTGAGTCTAATTTCCCCATGGAGATCAACTTCTCATTCTAATTAGTGTTTGTGAGAGAACTGGAGACAGGAAAGATTGGCAAGTGTGGATGAATAAATATGAGAAACCTAGTTTTGTGGGCATTTTATGTAATCTGTTAACTCACAAATCTACCCAGGAACACAGGTATGGTTGCTTTGTTTTGTGTCAACACAACACTGCATTTATAAAAAAATTTTGGTCAATATTCAAATAAAGACAAAATAAAATATCCTTCTACCTAATTGGATATGACTATTCTATGTATAACCTAAGACATTGTCAACTTTTCCCAAGAAGAGTATATAAAATATACAATCCTTTCTTCATTATGGAAAAAAATCCTTTTTTTTTGTATTTTGTGTGAAATTTATTCTGTTTCTACTGATTCATACTCCTTCATTTATACCCAGTTATTTAAATACTGAGATGTGATTTTAGGTATTATTCACACCTCATGATTGATGAGATGATGACAATGAAATAAACAATTTGTGTAATATAAACATACAAATTCTTATCATCATTAAGAATAAATGCACAAAGTATGGCAGTTTGTGTTCCTGGGGGTTGTCCACATGGTCATTACTGGTCTTTATAACTATCCTATTTCACTCCACAGTCCATACTTCCTTGGTTCACAGGTGGTCATTATTCCTGGTCAGGTGGGTGACACAAACCTTCATCTCTGAATGATCTGAGCCCTTATCAGTGTGACCTGACTTGGGATTTAGTTTCTGATTGCCCTCCATCACAGGACCTGGGAGTTCCAAGAGGCACCGAGAAAATGTCCTATGTCACACTTGCTCTTCCTCTTTGTATTGTGTAGTAGCAACTGAGTTTCCCCTTCCTAGTAGGAATCAATCACTCCATGCCACAGAGTGACCCTCTTTTTCACCTGTTGATTTAGCTATAGTGAGCATCCTAAAGTGGCAGCAGGGAAATCTCAACTCTCAGAAAATTGAATCATTTTGTGTCTGGGTAGAAGAATCTTTCTCTTTGTCGCTAAGAATTTTCTAAAGCAGCAGAACTGAAAAGTACAGGAACAAATAATGTTGGTGGGTCATAGACATCAATCTTATAGGGACAGAACACACTATAATTTCTATCCATGCTTGGGGTCTTATCCTATGAATCCTTGCTGTGAGCAAAGCAGTAGCATAAATTAGATGCAAACATGGAGCATGTACCACAACCTGGAGGACATTGCCCCAGCAATGAGAGATGTTTCCAACTAGATGTTGCTTGAAGCAGAGTCTGAACAGGGTATTTCACAATTCTATGAGGTTCTGTGTTTCAGGAAGATGGAGGACTTATGTTAAGTATAACAAATCCCATGAACACAGGCCATATTGCAAAATTGTTTGCTGTGAATCAAGCTCCTTGATCAGGAGCAATGCTGCATGGAATACTCTTATGGTAAATAAAGCATTCTGTGAGTCCAGAGATGTTAGTTGTGGCAGCAGCACTTCAGGTGAGGAAGCAAAATCCATACCCAGAGTGAGTGTCCAGTTCAGGAAAAAAAAAGGAGTGTCCCTTTTATGTTGAATTTGGTCCAATGTCATCAATGTGCTATGGAGGGGCTGGCTGATCACTCCAGGGAATGGTGCCATGTTAGGAACTCAGGTTGGTCTTTGATATTAGCAGTAAGTATTCAGCAGTGCTTCAGACAAATTGGCCTTGGTGAGTGTAAGTCCATTTTGCTGAATCCAGGAATAATCTTTACCCCTGATGCCAATTTGTTCATGGATCTATTGGGCAGATGCCACGACTGAGTGAGGAAACAGGAGTTGATATCCAAAGTAAAGATTAACCTTTCTTTGGATAAGAAAATTTATCCTATGGGGGTAGTAATAATGTTGTTTCTGAAAGAATTATTGGACAAGGCTCATCATCAGAGAAGTACCTGTTTATTGAGGAACAGCTTTCCACATTTATAGAGCAGGGGGCCATTCAACAGAATAGGGTATTGGCATGGGGCACTTTCTGATTAGTGGGTAAGGATCATGAGGGTCAGCATGGCTCACCATTGGGCAGCTCTTCCCGCTGCTATCTTGGGGCATGAGGAAGTTAGTACCGGAAGAGAAGCATGGGTGGCGCCATCTTTGGAGCCTGGGCAACTCCCAACAGTTTCCATAAGAATCTTTTTTATATATATATCATCCAGAAAAGTTTGAAGTTCCAGGATATAAAAGGGGACACATGTATCACAGGAATGAATATCTCCCCTAAGGGAAATAAAGAACTTTGGATTTTCTCCTGGAGAAAATGTTAATGTGTTGCCTTCATGCTAGATGTATTGTATTTAGTTGCACATGTATCATTTTTGTATTTGGAGATTAACCTGACTGAATGAGATGAATATGTGTGTTAAAATGGCAGAAGATGGACTGTAGTGACTTTGTGATGTGTGAGGTTGGCTAGGATAAACTACATCTCACCAAATTCCCTCTAATCTATCATTTCTAGTTAAGGTGGGTATTAGAGAGCTTCCTGGGAGATTAGAGGGCAGAAGAAAAGCAGTTATCCTATTGTATTAATACGATGTTGCTGGTCTGCTGGCTCACACCTCACTAGTATGGAGCAATGGCTGGGCCTGCAGTTGCTCTACCTTCCCCAGGCTACTCCTTTAGGCTCTTGGAATTCTGGGCTAGGGGTGTGCATTTAGCTTCATTAGAAATCCGACCTAAATTTCCCATGTGCCTATATGAACATACCATATGGATTTCATCTGGATGTACATCTACAAGTAACTAATAAAAAAAATGCTAAATAAATAGCAGATCAGCAGAGTAGAGGGAACTAATCAGAGGAAGGGAGAAGGGGAGGAAAAAGGGAAGTATGGGGACTGAATTGAAGCCTATTTTATGCTTTTTAATCATGTTAAAAGAAATCAAAATATTGTGTAGAATTCAAAGGAGCCAATACAATAAAAAAAGAACCACAGTGCCTAATTCCGTAGGCAAGCAGAACTGACTCTTTTTTGTTTGTTTGTGTTCTCTTGTGGGGTCACAGCTTATGCTTTTGTATTTTGTCTGTCTCTTGTCTGCCTTGCTTTATACTATCTTCCCTTTCTACTGCTTGTCCTGTAGACTTAAAGTTTCCACATCAGACTTAAACATGAATGCAGTACACCAACTCCTTAACCAGCTTCCACAAAGAAATAAGGCCAAAGTTCTGTATCGCCACCCTTAACAATTACATGTAGTAACAGAAATGTCTTAGTGGTTCAGATGCTCTTGATAGCACCTGCCTGGTCAAATAAGAAACATAATCCACCAACCATACAAACACAGACACACACTAACACAAATCACACATATGATTACACACACATATGCCTATATTTAGTAAGAAGAGTCATAAATTTTGGCCATTAATAGAGTCTTGGAATTTCAAATGATCATGACTGTGATAACAAATTTTACATTTCTCTTGCTTTGAAAAAACCAAATTTCAATAATTTCAGCTGCTGGATAATTACAAATAGAGAAAAAACTCTTCAAAAATGTTTTATTGAATCAAATTGTTATCGTCTTGTACACAGGATCCCATATTTCTGGCATCACACTTTGTCTCCACTCTTTGTTTCCCTAGAGACTGAGAAGGGAGCATGTGGCTGAGGAATCAGACGTCTCTGCCAGACTTAATCCTTGAAGGGCTCTTTGATACTCCCTGACCCACCTTTTTCTTTTCTGCCTGACCATGGTGGTCTTCCTTGTTGCACTGAGTGGCAACACCCTCACCATCCTCCTCATCTGTGTGGATCACACACCCATGTACTTCCTGCTCAGCCAACTCTCCCTCATGGACATGATGCAAGTCTGCATAACCATTCCCAAGATTGCCACCAACTACCTATCTGGCAAGAAGTTCATCTCCTTCCTGGGATATGCCACCCAGCACTTCTTCTATTTGTTTCTCAGTGGCGCTGAGTGTCTTCTGCTAGCTCTCATGTCCTATGACAGGTATGTTGCCATCTGTCATCCTCTGCATTACACTGTGCTCATGAGCAGGAAGATGGCACTGATGATGGCCCTCACGTCATGGTTGGGGCATCTCTGAATTTTCTAATTCACACTTTTATCTTGATGTACTTTCCTTTCTGTGAGATTCGGAAAATACACCACTTGTACTGTGAGTATCAAGCTGTTTTGAAGTTGGTATGTGTTGATGTCAGTGTCTATGAGTCCACAGTGTACATAAGCACCATCATGCTTCTTCTCCTCCCCATCATCCTGGTGTCTACATCCTATGGTTTCATCCTGCACAGTGTCATTGAGATGTGTTCAGCTGGGAGTAAGAGAAACGCCTTTGCCACTTGCAGCTCCCAATTCACTGTGGTCTCTCTCTGGTTTGGCTCCTGATTTTTCTCATACATGAGGACCAGATCCCAGTGCACTCCACTGCAAGAAAAAGTTGGTTCTGTGTTCTATAACATCATTACTCCCACACTGATTCCTCTGATTTACACTCTCCAGAATAAAAATGCAGCTAAGGCTCTGAGGAGAGTGTTGAGGAGAGATTTTATCTCCCAATGACTATACCCGTGTTTGTCCCAGATGTAGATGTTATTCTGGGTAAATCTCTAAAAATCTTCAAGAATCCAGATACCTGATGTTCTCTGACTCCTCCAAGAATAAAGTAGTTTACATATAACTTCACTATTTTAACTTCCTTGCAGGAATTCAAGCAGCATTCTATATATGTCTACAGTCATTCAGAGTATTAGAGAAATATCTTTAGAAACCCCATTAAAAGAAGACATATAATGGTCAGTGACACTCTAAACATATTAAAATAAATATATAAGGAACATTCTTTATTATTTATCAACAAGATATATGTAAATCATGCCACTAGAGGGTATTTATTGAGTGTAAAATTAGAATTTTTTGCTTAACATCAGAGTCATGGGAAGTAAAGGGTATTTTGAAAGAAAGAGTAGATGATACAAAATTTATACTCATAGACCTTTATAGTTCTTGATTCAGTGTTTATGAATTTGTAAGGGAAGGAATAAAGAGGTGAGGGTATGGAGAGGGGTGGAGAGAGTCCCAAGAGAACTAGAGAGGGTGAGTCTTCATGTTTGGCAATGAGGTGGTCACCTCATTTCCGTTACACAACACAGAGTACTGTGTAGAGACACTGACCAAGCCCAGAGAAGGTCTAGCATCACTAGTAACTCAAGAGCAGCATAAATTTTTCTTCAATTCAATTTTTTTATTCACAGAGCAAATAATTTTACACTCCAGAGATATCCTTTTGTTCTGACATACATCCTTCTTTAAGAACAGAGCATAAATCTTTAGGGAGATTCAGATTCTACTTTACAGACTTTTCTCTTTTTTAAAAAGAGAGAGAGAGGGGGAGAGAGAGAGAGGGAGAGAGAGAGAGAGAGAGAGAGACAGAGAGAGACAGAGAGAGAGAGAGAGAGAGAGAGAGAGAGAATTTATAATTATTTTTTAGTTTTCGGCAGACACAACATCTTTGTTAGTATGTGGTGCTGAGGATCGAACCCGGGGCGCACACATGCCAGGCGAGCGCACTACCACTTGAGCCATATCCCCAGCCCACAGACTTTTCTCTTGACACAATCTTTAGAACATTGGTTTTTATGGCTGAATTAATAATTCCCTGCTGAATTTAAGAGGAATCTGAAAACTAGCATACTTAAAAGTAGTAAATGAAGCACAAAAACAAAAAGAATAAGAAAAGATAAATTTCAGATAATGAAGCTGTATCAACACATGAAAACTACTATTAGCCTTGTATGTCCTGAATTTCTTCCATTTATTTTATAAGCTGTGTCAAGATTGGATAGTGAAATTATATATACATCTGTCCATTCAAGAAAATCTTTCATAAGCATCTATTCACTGTCAAGCCTGGGATAAAATCATGTTGGCTTGTGTGTGTGTGTGTGTGTGTTTGTGTGTGTGTGTGTGTGTGTGTGTGTGTGTGTGTGTGTTTTAATTTGAGTTTGTAGAAAGGGAGCTGGGGATGAGGCTCAGTGGTTGAGCACTTGCCTAGCAACTGTGAGGCCCTGAGTTCCCTGGTACCACAAAAAAAAATTTAAGTAAGATGGGTGAATTTAAAAAATTTACACCAGAGTCAAACTCTCTGTAAAGCTAAATAAAGTGAATTTCATGGATGTTCTTTCATGCATGGGTTACACAGGAAACCCTGAGTAGGTTTATAATTTGAAGTATATGAGTAGTCCTTCCCTTCTAAAAGAGTCCAGTCATGCCTCTTGATTGAACTAATGCAGAGTAAAGATGGAAAAGAACTTCAGGGAATATTATGCTTACCCACCTCCAAGACTCCTCTTTGTCTTTACTTCTAAAATAAGTGCAAATGGGGAACATTTGAGTCCTACAGAGTTTTAAGGAGCACTTTTGCCCTATTCTCACCAAGGCATTTCTTTACTGTCAGGGTACCTCCATCAGAGTAATCTTCTGATTTAAGGAGAAGGAAGAGAAGAAAACTGTCAGTGGAGATTGAGAAATTCCAGCTGAGAAAGACTAGGAGCTTGCATAAAGTACCTACCCCATCCTAGTGTATTAGAGACTTATTTTCTATCAGATATAAGTTTCTTATATGTACATACATGAAGCATAGCTACATGGCTGCCCTGAATCCTCAAAGAAAATGATAACCATATCTCTCCTCTCATTTCCTATATGGAAAACTAACAGATGGGGGAGATTTTGCATATTAAATTAACAATTTCTAGAAATAAGCCATATAAGACCTTGCTTTTTATGACTCAATGACAACTTTTCATTTTTCACAGAAGAAATTCCACATTGTTCCATAAATGTAACAAATTACTATTTTTGAATTTCAAATAGTTTGCAAATATTTTCTGCATACTGAGAAACACGTGTGTGAACAAACACACACACACACACAAACACACACACACACATAAAGAGGGAGAAAAATGTTATATGTAAAATTTTAAAATTAAAAAGAGCAAAAAAATGACAGCCATGAAATATAATTTAATGACAAGTCTCTACTTAAATGTTTACTGAATGCTTGCCATGGATGATGTTCCATACAAGTCATCACTGGAATTTTATGAAAGGCATAAATAAGGTGATGTAGTTAAGTGGGATGATGTACTAAGATACATAAAAAATAGGTCGCCAGGGACTGTGGTTGTGGCTCAATAGTAGAGGGCTTGCATAGCCTGTTTGAGGCTCTGGGTTCAAGTGTCAGGACCACATTTAGAAAACTAAGATTAAAAAAAAGATAAAATATAGGCCTACAAATGGGAAGCTTTAATAACAAAATATTAACTTAGATGATGAAAACAGTTTGCAGTAAACAATAACAAAATGAGTCTTACATTAGTTTGGTTTTTAGGTGTTGAGTATTTGAGTTCTTTATATATCCTGGAGATTAAAGCTCTACCCGATGTGCGTGTGGCAAAAACTTGATCCCAAAATGTAGGCTCTCTGTTCACCTCATTGATTGTTTCTTTTGCTGAGCCCATTCCTAGTTTTTTGAGAAATCTCCATATGACCTTCCAGAGTAGTTGCATTGATTTTCAGTCCTACCAACAATGTATAAATGTACCTTTTCCCCACATCCTTGTCAACACTTATTATTATTTGTACTCTTGATAATTGCTATTCTGACTAGGGTGAGATAAAATCTCAATGCAGTCTTGGTTTGCATTTCCCTTTCTGCTAGAGATATTGAACATTTTTTACATGTTTGTTGTCCAATTGTATTTCTTCTTTTGAGAAGTGTCTTTAGTTATTTTGCTCATTTTTAATTGAGCTATTTGAGGAGGTTTGGGTGTCAAGATTTTTGAGTTCTTTATATATTATGGATATTGATGCCCTGTCTGAATAACAGGTGGCAAAAATCTTATGCAAGATTTCTCTTCACTCACTTTTTTTCTTTGCTATACAAAAATTTCTTCATTTTTATGCCATCACATTTATTGATTTTTTGGTTTTATGTCTTTTGCTTAAGGAGACTTGTTAAGGAAGTCAGTTCCTGTGCTAACACGTTGAACTGTTGGGCCTAGATTTTCTAGGAGTTGCAGAGTTTCCAATCTAATTCCTATATCCTTGATCCACTTTGAGTTGACCTTTTCATGGTCAGAGATAGAAGTCAACTTTCATTTTTCTACATATGGATTTCCAGTAACTCCAAAACCATTTGTTAAAAAGGCTATCTTTTCTCCAATTAATGTTTTTGGTACCTGCATCTAGTATCAGATAATTGTATTAATGTGGATTTCCTCTCTATCTTCTATTCTATTTCATTGTTCTTCAGTCTGTTTTGGTGCCAGTGTCGTGCTGTTTTGTTATTATACCTCTGTAGCATATTTTGAGGTCTGGTATTGTGATGCCTCCAGCATCTATTTTTTTTTTTTTTGATCAGGATTGCTTTGGCTATTTTGGGTCTCTTATTTTCCCAAATGAATTTTAGAATTGCCTTTTCTAGATCTGTTAAGAATGTCATTGGTATTTTGATGGAAATTGGATTGAATCTCTATTACGGTTTTGGTGATATTGTCATCTTAATAATATTAATTCTGCCTATCCATGGGACATCTTTCCATCTTCTAATGTCTTCTTCAATCTCTTTCTTTAGCATTCTATAGTTTTCATTGCAAAGGTCCCTGACATCCTTCATGATATTTAGTCCCACTTTTTTCAGGTTATTGTTTCTTTTACAGTGGTTCCTTATTGAACTATAGGAAAGTGATTGATTTATATTGAAGTATAGGAAAGTGATTGATTTGTATATGTTAACTTTGGATGCTGATACTTTACTAAAATTTTATCAGCTCCAGAGGTCTTGTGTTGGAGTTTTGGGGGGTCTTCTAAATATATGATCATGTCAATAGCTAGCAGAGATCATTTGAGCTCCTTTTTCTTCTTGTATTTCTTTAATTTCATTTTCTTGCCTGATTGCTCTGGCTAGAGTTTTAACAACTGTGTTGAATAGGAATGGTGATAGTGGACATCTTTGTCTTATTCCTGTTTTCAGAGGAAATGCTTTCTGTTTTTCTCCCTTCAGTGTGATATTGCCTTTGGATTTGTCATGTATAGCCTTTACAATGTTGAGGTAAGTTCCTTCTATCCCTAATTTCTCTAATGTTTTAAACATTGATATGTGTTGTACTTTGTCAAATGATTATTCTGCATTTATTGAGATAATCATGTGATTCTTATCCTTAAGTTTATTATGTGGTAAATTACATCTATTGATTTGCATATATTGAACCAACCTCTCAGCCCTAGAATGAAACTGCCTTCATTGTAGTGTACTATCTTTGTAATATGTTTTTGTATCCAGTTTTCCAAAATATTTTGGGGGGCAGGAGGGACTGGGGCTTGAACTCAGGGTCACTTGGCCACTGAGCCACATGTTTAGCCCTATTTTGTATTTTATTTACAGACAGGGTCTCACTGAGCTGCTAAGCACCTCATTGTTACTGAAGCTGGTTTTGAAGTCACTATTCCCCTGTCTCCAGAGCTGCTGGGATTACAGGCCTGCATCACCACACTCAGATTCCCAATATTTTCTTAAGAATTTTTTGCATCAAGGATATCAGCCTGAAGTTTTCTTTCCTTGATGTGTGTTTGTCTAGTCAGGGTGATACTGGTCTCATAGAATGAATTTGGCAGTGATTCCCTCCTTTTCAATTTCATGGAATAATTTGAGGAGGTCTGGTACTAATTCTTCTTTAAAGGTTTGATAGAACTCAGCTATTACTCCATCTGGTCCTAGATTTCTCTTTGTTGAAGGGCTTTTGATAGCTATTTAAATTTCATTACTTGATATTAATCTGTTTATGTTTTCTAGATCCTCATAGTTCATTTGATTTGGTCATATGTCTCTAAGAATTTTTAGATTTCTTCAACAAGTTCTAGCTTATTGGAGTATAAATTTTCAAAATAATTTCAGATGATCCTCTGGCTTTCAGTGGTATCTAGTGATATTTCCTTTTACATCACTAATTGTATTTATTTGAGTCTTTTCTCTCTTCATTTTGATTAACTTGACTAGGGGGGTTATCATTTTTGCTTATCTTTTCAAAAAACTAACTCTTTGTTTTATTGATCCTCTGTATTTTTTAATCTCAATCTCATTGGTTTTTGGCTCTGATTTTAATTCCTGTTTTCTACTGACTTTGGTGTTGGTTTGTTTTTCTTTTTTCTAGAACCTTGAGGTATAATGTTAGTTATTTATGTGTTATCTAATTTTTTAATATATGGACTCAGGGCTAAAATTTTTTCTTACATCTGCGTTTATACTGGCTCAGATATTTTGATATGTTGTGTACCTATTCTCATTTGTTTATATGAATATTTTATATCTCCTCCAATTTCTTCTGCTGTCCATTTGTCATTCAAAGATGTATTATTTAGTCTCCAGGTGTTAGAGTGGTTTCTATTTTTTATCTGGTCATTGATTTCTAATTTCACTCCATTATGTTCCATTAGGATGCAAAGTATTATCTATATTTTTTTCATATTTGCTAAGATTTGCTTCATGATCTAAAATGTCACATATTTTAGAAAATGTCCCATGCACTGCTGAGAGGAAGTTAAATTCAGTAATTGATGGATGAAATATTCTACATATGCCTATTAGGTCCATTTGGTTAATAGTATTTTTTAGGTCTGAGGAATCTTTACTTAGATTATGTCTGGATGACCTATCTAATAGTGAGAGAGGTGTGTTGAAGTAATTGGAGTCCTGAAAGAGTAGAGACAGGAGGCACAGAAAAAAAAATCTGAAAAAATAATACTATTATCCAGCTTGACCTAGGTAAAACTTACCAAACACTCCACTCTAAAAAAACAGAAAATATTTTTATATGTATGTGGAAAAATTTATCAACATAAGCTATAGTCTAAGCCATAATAAAAAGAGCAATAAATTTAAACTTTAAGTCTTCAAAGTATATTCTCAGGCCAGTACAAAATTAAAAATCAATAATAGAAATATCTCCTAAAACTCCAAATATTGAGAGACTTCTAAATTATCCATAGGTCAAAAAAGAAATAAAAAGGAAAATAAAAAACAAAAATGTTTTGTTTTGTACATTAAGACCACTTTGCTGGACTGGAATTGTAGCTCAGTGGTAGAGCACTTGCCTAGCATGTGTGAGGAACTGGGATCAATTCTTGGTACTGCATATAAATAAAATAAAGGTTCATTGAAAAAAAATAATAAATAAAATGGATTATCTGTGGGAGGCCATCCTCGCACGTGATTTGAGTTACCTCCCTGGCTGGATGAGAGGCCCTTAGACACAGCTATGTTAGAGCTTTTCCCCACCCTTCTCCAGGTCCTTGCAGAGGCATGCCTGGCCACTGCCTGAAGACCCAATTATTGTCCCTGACCTTGGGATGCTGCCCCCCCCGCCTTAATGTTGGATGGGATTTTCCCTTGAATTTTTTGTTCTGTAATAAAAGTCCACTCCCTGGCCTTCTCTCCCTCTCTCCCTCTCCCTCCCCCCCCCCCTCTCTCTCTCTCTCTCTCTCTCTCTCTCTCTCTCTCTCTCTCTCTCCTCTTCAGTGAACCTCAATACCGCATTACGTGGGTGGAGGTGGGAGCTAGGAGAAGCCGACCCAGGGCTGATATTAAAGGTAATTAGAGTCTTATCTCTTTAATTTAGAACTCCCTAGCATTTACTCATGAATTGAACTTTCTTTCATGAAGCCAGTGCTGGTCGTGTGGTGGAATTATCTTAAAACAAACACAAAAACAAAACAAAACAAACAAAACAAAGAAACAAAAAAAAACCCAGTTTACTGGTATTTGATCCCTAGCACTACATAAAAATAAATAAACAAAATAAAGATATTGTGACCATATACAACTAAAAATATTGAAGATAATAATAAATAAATAAAACCACTTTACTGAGGAAGGAGTAACATACAAAACATTGGACATATTTAATATATAAAAGTTGATGAGTTCAGAGATAAATATACTCATGAAGTCACTATAAACTACACTATAAACATATCCATCACCTCCAAACTTTATTCTCATTCTCTTTATTTATCATTATAATTTCTGCATGTAAAAAAACACAATATAAGTTCTACTGTCTTACAAATTCTTAAGTATACAAAGTATAATAGAAAACTATAGGCTATATCTCGCCAGCCACCTGCACTGACGAGATGAACTGGCTTCAACATTAAACTAAGAAAATTGTGAGAAAGCACAGGACACAAAAGAAATTTTCACATTGAAGGTGGACTGCTCTGTGACCTTAAAGGTCAGCTTCCATGCTGGAAAGAGCACTAGAAAAGAGAGCATGCACCCAGAATCTCTTTATGTTTATACGGGAGACACACAGGAGTTTCAATAGAATGTTCTTCACCAAATAAAGAAGGAGATACAGTTTCAAAGGGAGTTGTCTAATCCCACTTGGTAATAACCAAGTCCAGGGCTAGAGGAAACTTCTTTGAAGAGTGAAGGTGGGGGCCACTTCATTGCATAGAATAAGGTGTGTGATACTAGACCAGCACCCCCTTACTCAAAGCTGAGAGAGGATGCTCAGATTATGGGCAGGCAGCCTTCCACAGATCTATACACTGTATAGTAGAGATCACTATGACATATTCATCTTGTATAAAGGCTGAAAGTAAAGGAAGAAAAAGATATTTTATGCAAACAGTACCTGAAAGAAAACATGGTGAAGTTATACTTGTATAAGGCAAATAGGCAAGTCAAAACTGGTACTAGAGACAAAAAAGTCATTATATAATGATTAAAAGGTCAATTCAATAGGAAAATGTAATGATTAAAAATAGGTATGCAAATTGGTTGCAGTGGGACACGCCTGTAATCCCAGCCACTTGGGAGGCTGAGACAGGAGGATCTCCAGTTTAAAGCCAGCCTCAGCAATGGAAAGGACCCACCCGTCAGTGAGACCCTGTCTCTAAATAAAATACAAAATATGGATGGGGATGTGACTCAGTGGTCAAGTGTCCCTGAGTTCAATCCCCAGTACCCAAAGGAAAAAAAAAGCTATGCAACCAACATCACTCTACCTAATTTAAGGAAACACTGACAGATCTAAAGGAAGATATCATCAGCAACACATTAACAGTAGGAGCCATTAATTCATAACAGATTAATCATGTAGACAGAAAATCCATATGGAAACAGAATACTTGAACACAATACACCAAATGGACCTAACACAATGGAAATACAATTGGAAGGACACGGGAGCTAATATGTAGGATTCCTAATGAACAAAGCTGAGATAATTTGACCAAAAGATAAGTAATGTGTCTGTCTGCCTCACGTCAAGATGCCCCTCTGCCCTCTTTGGCACCTGGTAGAGAGCACCTTCTGGTGGAGGAGGATACACATGACCTGAGAGGGCCAGGGTGGTGCAGTCTGGCTCTCAATGTGGACCTGAGGAGTTGAGATCCTAGAAGGTCCACGTGGGGCTCAGAAAGTGGAGGATAAGTAAGAATGGCCAAACCACCTTCTAGGAAGTTCCAATAACTGTGCCAAGAACAATGGCTTCTGTGATGAATGATGCTAAATTGCTGCCAACACTCCTAATGAGTCATATCACACATTAACATAGAGAGACATGGCAGAAGTCTCTAAGTAAAATTGAAAATCTACCATGAAAGTTTTTTCTCAATAATGTTTTGTATGTCAAAAACATCAAAGAGGTTCAGTGTTTCAGTTTGTTGTTTTGTTATTATTATATTATTATTTATTTGTTTTGTTATTTGAATCTCATCCATACCTAATGAGCAGATAGGGTCAACATCAAGACCCACAACAAAAGAGGAAAAGGACTGAATAATATGAGGTGAGGATATGAATGTGGTTTTTTTTTTCCCTCTCAAGTGAAAATTTAATTTCTTCCCATTTGTAGAGGAAAAGTTTGGAACTGTTGCCACCAGTGATTTAAAAGGAAGCCAAGGGATGAAAAAACAAAATTTGTTTATTGGCTCCATTTGATATCAGAATAATGATTTGTAGACGAATCAATCAATCTTGCAACAGCCCACAGGAAGAATAGGAAAAAGTATTGATGAGTTTCCCAATGATAAGAAATTAGCAATGTGGGTACTGGAAAAAGTCCTGATAGGAAAGTGTAATCATTTCTTAGAACTTCCAAAACAAAGCTTAGGGAAATCTTTAACCAAGTCCACTGTCCCTGTGTTCTCAGCTCCAATATAGCTGCTAACATCAGAAATGGTAAAAATGTTTTTAAAAGCTCTTTTTAATATTCAAAATATTCATATTTAAATATAATTAATATAAAATATTTTAAATATTTGAATATGACTTAGATGCACCTTGGAAAATTTCCTGTCCTAGCTCCACTGGCCCCAATTCCTTAAATGAGACTGCATCTTCTGAAGCACATTGAGAGTAAATATTAAATAGTTCAATTAGGAGAGGAAAAAGAAGTGTTTGGGTGGCCACTAGAAAAGTGACTAATGGAGGCTACCATATTTGTTTGTGTGCATCTTATGCAGAAGCTGAAAGAAACATGAAATTGGAATCTGAATGGATAGTACTGATGGACTACCCATAACAGAAATGAAGGGGGAAAAGGGAGCCAAGGAATGTGTGTCTATAAGCCAGAGTTCAAGGAGGGAATTTTCATTCAAAAGAAGAATAGCTTTATTTCCCATGAGTCATTAATGGCCTAACTAAAGATGTTAGGGAACTCTGAAAAAGAATACAGCCAGAGGTGTGAGACAAAAGGAGAAGAAAAAAAGTGTCAGGTGTACTCTGTCCACAGCGCTACAGTAAAATACCTCATGAGCTAGGCAAACCCCACCCGGTAAAGAGTTGTATCTCTCTCTGGAGGGATGACAGGGAGATTTGCTAGAGACTGATGGCCAGCTGAATTCCAATGATTATCCTAGATTTCCACATGAGGAGGTAGATATTTTTTAACCTCTAACATACTCCCACAGTAATCTTCAAGCTTTCTTTGCTCTCCAATTATCAGTAATGTTACTCTGAAGTAAAAAATGTCTTTTTTTCCCCAGAATACATGGTTAGTGTTGAAATCTGTTTATGGTATTCTGAGGATTCCTTTATCCAGACAATAGCATGAAGATTGAGATGGGGGTAGGTGGAATAGCAACATAATATTACATATTTCTTAGTTGTGAAGTTGTATAATATCATTTGATGGTAGACTGATAAAGGTATTGTTAGACCAGGATGCAAAGAAAAGACCATCAACTCCAATTAAAATCAAATTAAAGCAAACTTATTATTTCAACCAGCTGGGCTGCCTCTCCCAACAAAAACCACAGGAACAAAAGACAGCCTCAAAACTTTCTAGAAGAGCAGATTTATAGCCCAGAAAATTACACAAAGGGGGGGGGAGGGCTGAGAACTTACAGATAACAAAACTCTTGATGAGCATAACACAAAGGCTAGTTTATAATTTTGTTGGCCCTGACATCAGAATTCATAAAGGTCATTAGAGCCACAGAGAGGGTTGTTATCTGGTTAGGGAAAGACAGGCATGAGTCAGTTCAAGACACGGGCAGGCATTCCAAGAAAATTTAGAATTCACAGTAATTTATAGTAAAGCTGAAATTAGCTTTTCATGTTTGTGGCGAGATGGCTCCCAATTTTAAGAGGGAATCAGGCTGGGTTTATCAGTATATGCTGTGACCCTTAAAGCAACACTAAAATAAAACCAGTGTAAATAATAAATCAACAAAATAAAGTGGAATGAGTTTAAAATCTTGATTTATCAAAAAGAAGGTGGGAAAAGAAAGAAATACAACAAAATGCAAATAGCCAGATAATAGACACCAATCTCACTGTATAATGATCACATTAACTATAAATATCTGTTACCCTAAACTAAAGGCAGAGATTTTGGTTGTATCATCTTAAAAAGCAAGACTCGACTATGATCATTTTATATCAAGACCCATATATGTTTAAAGTAAAAGAATTAAAATGATATAAGATGTGAATACTAAAGAAATCTAGAGTGACTATATTATATCAACAGATTTAAGAGCAAAGAATAGTACCAGAGATAAAGTTCATTTCCTAGTAATAAAGGAGTCAATTTTTGTCATGCATTTCACCTTTAAATACATTACAAACTCCACAGTATGCTGGTTTTGTTTTTTAAAATAGTCAATTAGTTTCCTGTTGTGGTTCTCCAAAGAAACAGAATCAATAGGATGTCTGTGTGTATTCACGTATGCATAAATGTGTGGGTGTGTGAGATTCATTATAAGGAATTAACTCACATGATTATATAGCTGGCAATTGAAATCCGGTTGGGAACCAAAGGATGTATGGGCCTAACAGAGGTGTTGATGAGTCGTAGATCCTGAACTAGGTGATAGGACCTGCTGGGCTTTTCTACCACTAGTATGGGAGTATGGTAAGGGGAATGAGCAGGACACAGGTACCCCTTTGCTCAGAAGGTCCTGAATAATAGGTTGTAGGCCCATAAGAGTTTTTGTGGACAGGGGGTATTGAGCCTGATTGGGGAAGGTGTTAGGATCTTTACTGGTGGGCAGGAAACGGTGGAGGGGGTGTGAGTATCCCATACAATCAGGTCAACCAGGTTGGTAGGTAAGGGGTCCTTTTTAGTATGGTGTTTCATATCAGCCTCTCAAGTGGAGCAGAATGGCCAGTCTTCTGCCAAAAGGGCCAGAAAAGATGAACAGGCTGATTCTGGGGCCTGACAGATGCCAGGAGCCCAGGTGTTGATTGTTGTATTGAATTTAGAGAGAATATCTCAGCCAAGCAAAGGAACTGGTCATTGGGGCATAACTAGGAATGCCTCAGAGAATGGGAAGTTGTCTATGGAACAGAGTAATAGGGGATTCTTTTTTGGATAGATGGTCTTTCATTCTACCCCGACAATAGGAGAGGTGGACAGCACTGTTTGCCCCCAGAATTCTGTCAGGACTGAGAAGGTAGCCCCAGTGTATAGGAGAAAGTCAATCTTGCACCTATCCACCTGAATCTGCACCCTGGGTTCCTGTCTATTGACAGGACAAGTACCAGGACAAGGGACAAGGACCCAAGGTTCCATCAATCTTCCATTGCCATACCCAGAAGGTCGAATGGTAACCTGGCCATAGGCCTCCTATGGGATCTAGGACAGTCACAGCCCCAATGACCTTGTTGTTGACATTTAGGGCATGGGGTATGCACAGTGCGTGGTGCAGGGCATGCCCTGGCCCAATGTTCCTCCTTGCCACCCTTGAAGCAGGTACCCAGGGGGGATTTTGGTGATGGGCAGCAACCCAAGGAAGCACCCTGCAGGGCCTGGGTGAGCATCTGAAATTTCTCAGTCTGGGTGGTGGCAGGGCTTTGTTTGAGCTGTTTTGGTTTGGCCCAGATGTCGAGGTAGCTCTGCAAGAGGAAATATGTCATAAGAACATGATGGCCATCTGGGGTTTCAGGATCTAGGTTACTGCTGAAGGGCTTTCATAAGCTGATCCAGAAATTTCGATGGGATCTCCTATAATTGTTGGAAATTGGTAGCCTTACATGCCACTTTTTTGATCCCAGCAATAATACATGCAGAGAATTGGTCCCTACTCTGTATGCCAGCTTGTGTATTATCTGGGGCAGCAAATGGCCCTGGAGGGTGATTGGGATTAACTCAGTGAGTTTCATCAACATGGGCTCTGGCAAGTTCCCAGACTCTGGTACATTCTTTAAGAAGGAGAGTATTAATCAATAACATATAAGTGAGGCTATAAGCCTGGAGGACCCATTGACCTCTCTTCTGTGATGAATGAGCCCAACCTTCGCTCTAGTTGCATGAAGTCATTCATAGAGAATGGGACATGTACTCAGATAATGCCCTCAGGTCCAGCAAAATCTCTTAAGGGGGCCATGGTTTGTGGGACTAGGGAGAGGGACCTAGGTTGGGGTAATAAAGTTGTCAGCCAAGTCAGGGGGAGCACCCGAGTGGCTGGATGGAGCTGATGGGGAAGGTCAGTAGGGAGGGGTTTCATCTGCTGGATAGGTCGGGGTGAGAATGAAGAAGAGAAAAAGCCTCAACATGAGGGATCTCCTTCCACTTTTTTGAGCGCTCGCAGAAGTTAAACAGATCTCTGAGAATTGCCGGATCTAGGAATCCTCCTGGGGCCATTGACTTTGATTGTCTAATTGATAGTAAGGCCAATCTTGTCTGCAGAATTTAATAAGGAGGAGTCTTCAGGGAGGGAAGAAGAAGCCCCTATAGATCAGGAGAGGGACAAGGTGGGGGAGAGAGAGAGAGAGAGAGAGAGAGAGAGAGAGAGAGAGAAAGAGAGAGAGAGAGAGAGAGAAGAGTGAGAGGAGTGCCTGTTTTTTCACCCCTCAGGACCTCTCACTCATGAACCGGGACCCAGAGAGTCCACCATAAATGTGAAGGTTGTGGTGGGGTGCATTCTCTCCTCCAGATTGGGCATCAGAGGTTTGCTGGACATTCATGGTAAAAGCCCCTGTGTATAGCCAATCTGAAAATGGATACCCAATAGAAGAACTCACCTACTGAAGAGCCAGTGTTTTGTGAGTAGTAGCAGCACCCAAAAGAGAGGACAAGGATGGCAAGCCTTGAGAGAGGGGGCCCTCAAGCAGCAAGGCATTCTCCCTCCCAGGTTTTGGCTCTGATGAAAGAACAAAAAAGGCACATTGTTGGATAAAATGCCCGTTTATTGAGGAAAAGTTCTGTATATTTATAGAACCAGGGGTGGTTTGACAGTTATGACAGTTTAATAGTTTAATGGTTTGCAGTTGGCATGGGGTGCTTTCTGATTGATGGGTAAGGATTATGTGAGTCAGCAGGCCTATTCTGATTGGGTGCATAAGAATCATGTGAGCCAGCAGGGCTAGTCTAATTGGTGGGTAAGGATCATGTGAGCCAGCAGGGCTCATTATTGGACAGCTCTTCTCGGGAGATGGGGAAGTTAGAGGGAGAACTTGTGAGAGGGCAGATTGGCAAGTGTGGCTGAATCAATGAGAAAAACGTACCTTTGTTGGCATTTTATGTAATTTTTTGACTCACAAATCTACCCAGGACACAGATATGGTTGCTTTGTTTTGTGTCAACACAGCACTCATGCATTTTTTAAAAAAATTTTGCTCAATATTCAAATAAAGACAACATAAAATATTCTTCTACCTAATCTATTCTATGAATAACCTAAGACGTCCTCAACTTTTCCCAAGAAGAGTATATAAAATATACAACCCTTTCCTCATTAAGGGGAAAAATCCGTTGGTTTTTTTTTTATTTTGTGTGAAATTTATTCTGTTTCTACTGATTCATACTCCTTCATCTATATCTAGTTATTTAAATACTAAGATATGATTTTAGGTATTATTCACACCTCATGTTTGATAAGAGGATGACAATGAAATAAACACTTAATTTGTATAATATAAATAAACAAATTCTTATCAGCATTAAGAAGAAATGCAAAAGTATGGCAGTCTGTGTTCCTGAGGGTTGTCCACATGGTCATTACTGGTGTTTATAACTATCCTATTTCACTCTGCAGTCCATACTGCCTTGGTTCACAGCTGGTCATTGTTCCTAGTCAGATGGGTGACCCAAACCTTCATCTCTGAAGGATCTGAGCCTTTATCAGTGTGACCTGACTTGGGATTTAGTTTCCTGTTGCCCTCCATCACAGGACCTGGGAGTTCGAAGAGGCACTAGGAAAATGTCCTATGTCACACTTGCTCTTGCTCTCTGTATTGTGTAGTAGCAACTCAGTTTCCCATTCCTAGTCAGAATCAATCACTATATGCCACAGAATGATTCTTTTTCACCTGTTTATTCAGCTATAATGAGAATCCTAAAGTGGCAGTAGAGCAATCTCAACTCTCAGCAAATGGAATCACTTTGTGTCTGGGTGGAAGAATCTCTCTCTTTGTCACTAAAATTTTTCTTAAACAACAGAACTGAAAAGTGCAGGAACACATAATGTTGGTGTGTCATAGACATCAATGTTATAGGGGGAGAACACATTCTCATTTGTATTCATTGAATGCTTGGGGTCTGATCCTATGAATCCTTGTTGTGGGAGAAGCAGTACCATAAATTAAATGTAGACGTGGAGCACGTACACACCCTGGAGGACATTTCCCAACCAATGAGAGATGTTTCCAGCTATGTGTAGCTTGAGGGAGAGTCTTACAAGTATATTTCACCATTCCATCAGGTTGTGTGTTTCAGGAAGTTGGAAGACCTATGTTAAGTATAACAAATCCCATGATCACAGGCCACATTGCACACTTGTTTGCTGTGAATCAAGCTCCTTGATCAAGAGCAATGCTGCATTGAATACTCTTATGGCAAATAAAGCATTCTGTGAGTCCAGAGATGTTAGTTCTGGCATCAGCACTTCAGGAGAAGAAGCAAAATCCGTACCTAGAGTGAATGTCCAGTCCAAAAAAAAAAAAAGAGTCTCCCTTTCATGTTGAACGTGGTCCAATGTCATCAATGTGCTATGTAGGGGCTGGATTATCACCCCAGGGAATGGTGCTATGTTGGGAACTCAGGTTGGTCTTTGCTATAGCCATGAGTATTCAGCAGGGGCTTCAGACAGATTGGCCTTGGTGAGTGTACCTTCATCTTGCTGAATCCAGGAATAATCTTTACCCCTGATGCCATGTCCAGTTTGTTCATGGATCTATTGGGAAGATGCCAGGACTGAGTGAGGAAACAGGGGTTGATATCCAAAGTACTGGTTAACTCTTTTGTTGGATTAGAAGATCTATCCCGTGATGGGTAGTAATGAGTATTTGTTGTTTCTGAAAGAACGACCGGACAAGGCTTGTCATCGGAGAAGTACCTGTTTATTGAGGAACAGCTTTCCACATTTATAGAGTCAGGAACCATTAAACAGAGCAAGGTATTGGCACAGGGCACTTTCTTATTGGTGGGTAAGGATCATGGGGGTCAGCAGGGCTCACCATTGGGCAGCTCTTCCCGCCACTGTCTCTGGGCATGGGGAAGTTAGTACCAGAAGAGAAGTGTGGTCGATGCCATCTTTGGAGCCAGGGCGACTCCCAACATTTTTTGTATGAATCTTTCTCATATAAATCATCCAGAAAATTTTGAAGTTCCAGGATATTAAAGGGGACACATGTATCAGAGGAATGAATGTCTCCTCTAGGCAAAATAAAGAACTTTGGATTTTCTTCTGGAGAAAGTGTTAACATGTTTGCCTTCATGCTGCATGTATTGTATTTAGTTACACAAGTATCATTTTTGTATTTGGAGGATAACCTGACAGATGGAGGTGTGCATGTGTACCAAAAGGGGAAAAGATGGACTGCAGTGACTTTGCGATGTGTGACATTTTCTAGGATGAACTACATCTCACCAAATTCCCTCTAATCCATCATTTCTAGTTAAGGTGGGTCTTAGAGGAGCTTCCTGGGAGATTATAGGGCAGAAGGGAAGCAGTCATCCTGTAGTATTAATACGTTGCTGGAGATCTGCTGGCTCATTCCTCACTGATATGGAGCAGTGGCTAGGGCTGCAGTTGCTCTATCTTCCACAGGATTCTCCTTTAGGCTCTTTGAATTCTGGGCGAGGCCTGGGCATTCAGCTTACTAAAAATATGACTTAAAGTTCCCATGTACCTATATGAACATACCATATGGATCTCATCTGGATGTATATCCACAAGTAACTAATAAAAAGCTATAAATAATAGCAGATCAGCAGAGTAGATGGAAGCAATCAGAGAAAGGGAGGAGAGGAGGAAAAAGGGAAGTATGGGGACTGAATTGAGGCCTATTTTAACCTTTTTAATTATGTTAAAAGAAACCCAAAAGGTTTGTAGAATTCAAAAGAGCCAATACAAAAAAGAACCCCAGTGCCTAATTCCATAGGCAAGCAGAACTGACTCTTTTTTGTTTGTTTGTGTTCTCTTGTGGGGTCACAGCTCATGCTTTTGGATTTCGTCTGTCTCTTGTCTGCCCTGCTTTGTACTATCTTCCCTTTCTACTGCTTGTCCTGTAGACTTAAAGTTTCCACATCAAACTTAAACATGACAGCAGTGCACCAACTCCTTAACCAGCTTCCACAAAGAAATAAGGCCAAAGTTCTGTAATGCAAACCTTAACCATTACATTTATTAATAGAAATGTCTTAGTGGTTCAGCTGCTCTTGTTATAAGCTGCCTGTAAAATCAGAAACATAATCCAACAACCATACAAACATAGACACACACTAATACAAATCACACATATGATTACATACACATATGCCTACATTTAGTATAAAGAGTCATAAATTTGGGCCCTTAATAGAGTCTTGGAATTCCAAATGACAATGATCGTGATGACAAATTTTAGGTTTCTCTTGTTTTGAAAAACTGAATTTCAATAATTTCAACTGCAGATTAATTACAAATAAAGAAAAAAATCTCTTCACAAATGTTTTATTGGATCAAGAGAGCTTATCACCATGTACACAGGATCCCATATTTCTGACATCACAATCTGTCTCCACTCCCTGTTTCCCTAGGGACTGAGAAGTAAGCATGTGGCTGAGGAATCAGACGTCTCTGGCAGACTTCATCTTTGAAGGGCTCCTTGATGACTCCCCAACCCACCTTTTCCTTTTTTGCCTGACCATGGTGGTCTACCTTGTTGCACTGAGTGGCAACACCCTTACCATCCTCCTCATCTGTGTGGATCATGGGCTTCACACACACTTCCTGCTCAGCCAGCTGTCCCTCATGGACCTGATGCACGTCTGCACAACCATCCCCAAGATGGCTACCAACTACCTGTCTGGCACCAAGTCCGTCTTTTTCTTGGGATGTGCCACCCAGCACTTCCTCTATTTGTCTCTGGGTGGTGCTGAGTGTCTTCTGCTAGCTCTCATGTCCTATGACAGGTATGTTGCTATCTGTCAGCCTCTGCATTACACTGTGCTCATGAGAAGGAAGTTGGCACTGATGATGGCCCTCACCTCATGGTTGGGGGCATCTCTGAACTCCCTAATTTACACAGTCATCTTGATGCACTTTCCCTTCTGTGGGACTCAGAAAATGTACCACTTCTACTGTGAGTATCCAGCTGTCGTGAAGTTGGTATGTGTTAACGTCACTGTCTATGTGTCCACAGTGTTCATCAGCACCATCGTGCTTCTCCTCCTCCCCATCATCCTGGTTTCTACATCCTATGGCTTCATCCTGCACAGTGTCATTGAGATGCATTCATCTGGGAGTAAGAGAAATATCTTTGCCATTTGCAGCTCCCACCTCATTGTGTTGTCTCTCTGGTTTGGTGCCTGCATCTTCTCATACGTGAAGCCCAGGTCCCAGCACGCTCCACTGCAAGACAAAGTTGGTTCTGTGTTCTATAGGATCATTACTCCCACTCTGAATCCTCTGATTTATACTCTCTGGAATACAAATGTAGCTAAGGCTCTGAGGAGAGTGTTAGGGATACAGATCACCCAGCGATTGTACTCGCAGTTGTCCCAAACAGAGATTGGAATAGGATAAGCTCCTTATGTTGATCTGAATAAACCTTTCAAAAATCCATGTCTCTGAATCTCTTTGTAAAAATAGGTGTCTTATGTAGAACTTCACTGTTTTAACTTGGTCTCAGGCATCCAAGCGTCTTGGGGCACATTTCACACTCCCTAGAGAACTAGGGAAAAAGATGAAAAATCTCTCTATAGAAGACTTGCAAAGTTCAGTGACACTCCAAAATATTAAATAAGTATATAATGGCTTTTCTCATTATATTTTCATCCACAAAATATATATAAATGATGCCACTCAAGAGTATTTATGAAATATCAAAGGAGAAGTTCTTGGCTAATATCAGAAGCATGGGACATAAAGTGAAGTGTTTCTTGAAAGGAAGGGTGAGAGATAAGTTATGTTGTTAGACTTGTAGAGTTTCCTGTATCAGTTTTTAGAAGGGAAGTATTATTACATACAATGTAATAGTACCTGTACATACTTTTTGTAAAATATTTATATAATTTTTAATTTGTTTTAATTAGTTCTACTTGACAGTAGACTGCATTTATGCACTTTGACATGTCATCCATAGATGTGATATAATTTCTCATTTTTCTGAGTGTACCTGTTGTGGAATCATATTTGTCATGTAGTCACATATATACATAAAGTAATAAGTCTGTTTTTTCTAATGTCTTTTGTATCACTACAACCTCTTTCCTCCCATCCCATCACTTCCCTCTACCTAATCTAAGGTAATGCTATTCTTCCCTAGTCTCCTCTGCCTTATTGTGAATTAGCATCTGCATATTAGAGAGAACATTTAGCCTTTGGTTTTGTGAGATTGGTTTATTTCACTTAGTATCATTTTCTCCAACTTCAACCATTTACTAATAAATGGTATAATTTCACTCTTCTTTAAAGCTGACTAATAGTCCATTGAGTATATATACCACATTTTCTTAATCCATTCATCTATTGTGGGACACCTAGGTTGGTTCCACAGTTTAGCTACTGTGAATTAAGCTACTATACATATTGATGTGGCTGCATCACTATAGTATGCTGATTTTAAGTCCTTTGGGTATAAAGCAGGGAGTGGAATAGCTGGGTGAAATGGTGGTAAAATACATATATTTGACAAATAGTTACTGAGTCCTTTTTAGTGCTATGATCTAAGTACTGAGTCATATATTTGGAATTTGCGTCTATGAAATTTTTCATTCTTTTTTAATATATATTTTTAGTTGTTGATGGACCTTTATTTTATTCATTTATTTATATGCAGTTCTGAGAATCAAACTCATTGCCTCACACATGCTAGGTAAGTGCTCTACCACTGAGCCACATTCCTATCTCCAAAAATTTAACATTCTTTAAACATAAATTTATGATTTATTTTGTCTACATTGGTCCTGCCATATCAATTAGTGGTATTATTTTTTTTAATTTCAAAAGTTGAAAATACTTTTCCGTTTTCTGAGTTTCTAGTCTCATTATTTGGAATCATAATCTGTGGAATGGAGTCTGTCACTTGCTACCACTGTGATATATGGTAAGTTAGTCTCTCTAGTCAAATTAATCTCAGGTTTTTATCTAGAATACTTGAGATAATGAGTTGAGAATATTAGTTCTGAGCAGATAAATGGATTCAGAAAAAAAGTTCTGAGGAGATAGATGGATTCAGAAAAAAAAGTTCTGAGCAGATAGATCGATTCAGAAAAAAAACTGTTTTGAAGTGATGTTGCAATGATGAGAAAATAGTGGGAGAACCCATCTTGAAGTCTATGTCCCCATATTCACCTACTATAAATTGTGGGGAGCCACAATGAATGACCACACCTTCCAGTCATGATGCCTCAGATTATGATCAATTACTGCATTCACTGTGGCTTGGGCGGGGTCTAGCTCAAAGCAAGTGTTCTTCTTTGTAGGATGTTCCCCTAGGGTTGAGTTTCAATCACCTTTCCCTTGTATTCCTGTTCCTTCTGAAGGTTTTTGGATAGAACTTTCTAAACAAGAGTCCCCCCAATGAAAGCTTACCTCTGAACCTGTCCCTCTCTCTCCTCAGCCTCTCCTGACTTTGTCTTGCTCTCCCTTGTGGAAAGCCTGAGACTGAGGGCTGGGGAAGCCATCATGAAGATTGTGTAAAAGTAAATTGTATCTATGTTTTATTTGGTGCTCCTGCAAATTCACATCAGTGATCGTAAGTTCAGCTGCCCACACTGATGGGGGCTGCAGGTGGCGCCCAGAACCAGGAACCCCTCAGAGTGAATTTCCAGGTAGACTAAGTGAATGTACCTTAGAAATTTATTGAACTGTGTTTTGGTGTTGTAGAAGAAGAAAGCATTCTGAGAGTCAGAGATGTTAAAGAAATAATGGGCAGTTCCATGTCTTCAGAAAAAGAAATTTACTTAATGATCCTGGAGATTCTAATCAACTGAAGAGGAATACAAGTCAGGAGGGCCCAGCTGGATCAATTCCTGAAACAGTTAATGACTAATACCTTTAGCTTAGTGATGAAGAGTCACCAGATTTGTGTACTTGGGAAAGGATAGGTAGAAAAGGTGTAAAGGCTGCCTCTCTGCCAAGCTATCTAAAAGTACAATAGAAAATATTCAAAAGGTCTGAACTGCTTTAGGAATGTTTCATTTTGAATATTGAGAGGAGGAGCAGTGGTCTTCAGAAGACTTGTTAAAGGGGCTCCAGAAGGCAATTAGAAGTTTGGAATCAGAGAAGTGGCCCATGGCTGCTACCAGGCGGTTTTCTCTATCTGTAGTGGGACTGTGGGCCGAGTCAATTCTCACCCAGTCTGTAGCTCACAAACCATAGACAGGTGACCTTAGGGCAAGACCTAAAACCAAACATTCAGTCACAGCTGAACCAGACAGAACCAGTTATTTAGAAGTGTGCCAACTAAACTGGATGGTAGGAGTGTGTGCTAGAGAGAAAACTAGCCCTGATGGAGTCTCTGTGAGGCTGACTCTCTGCTGTGGGGAAGAAAATGGACAGAAAGATACTGGTGAAGCTGAGCCACAATATGAGGAAACTCAGTCAGAGGGTGAGAATGATCTAGAGGAGGGTTTGGCAGATTATGTCTGACTGTCTCCACGCCCGCCATTTGGATCTGGCCACTCTCCTCTGGAGAACAAAGTTTAATAACTACTCTGAATTGGCAGTAGCCATGCTTACACCCCTTCAACATGTCCTTAGAACAGCACAGGAAGCAGGGGAGGACATTACAGGTTTTAAGTTTTTTTCCAGTCTTTGAGCAGATTAACAAGCAAAATCAGTGTGTCCATATGCACACTGCAGTTTCTTTTAAGACTCTAAAGGAGCTCAAAAATGCTTGCTGTCCAAATTCACCTTTGTTCAAAGTTGGCTTGATTCCTTATGCAAAGAGCCTTTACCCCCACATTACTGGATTTCTATGGCCAAATTTTTTTTACGGGGGAGGTGGCAACTACCTCTGTTGGTGGTCTCACTGGACTGATTATTGCACTGAACAGACTGAGAGAAATGAGAAACAAGGCTTTGATGCCACTTTGGAGATGTTAACTGGAACTGGAGAATTTAAAAATCTGGAAAGGCAATTAAATTATGATCTGGCCATATATTATCAAATTACTGCATGTGCCAAAAGGGCATGGAGAGTGCTACCTAATCAGGGTGAATCAACTTTGGATTTTAGTCAGATCTAACAGAAATCAGCGGAGCCATTTTCAGATTTGGAGGAATATCTATACCAGGCAGCAAATAGATCAATAGGAGACTTGGATACCTCTGAGTTTCTAGTCAACTGCTAGCATTTGAGAATGCTAACAAAGTTTGTCAGGAAATCCTTCAACCCCATTGAAAAAGGGGGATGGTCTCAAAGTTCATTGGCCTTTGTCTGGATGTGGGTCCCACACAGCTACAGGGTGTAACGCTCCCTGCGGCTTTGAAGCGGGTATTATAACCTAAGTCTCAGAGGTGGCATTCTCATGGGTGCTGTTCCAATTTTGGTAGAACTGGGCAAATGGCTTGGGACTACGAAACTCTGCACAATAGGGCAGAGACCTCTCCCAGTTTGCACAGATGGCACTACCAGGGAGATGACTGCATGGCATGGGAAGATTTGGATAGATATGGTGGTGGTGGTTCACAGCCAATTCGGCCTTCACCTCTCCCTGGGGCCAGGAAACTGGGAGCTGGGCCTGTCCTGGGCCCACCAAACAGTAGGGGCACTGCAATATACACTGGAAGAGGAGTCACAGACTCTGACATCAGGATTGGCCATGCCAGCTCCTAACTATTACCAGCCAACTCCACCAAGACTGTACACTTATGGCCAACCTTGGTAATTATTTTAATGCCTGAAATGTGGCCAACTGAGTCCCTACTGGGGTTCATGGGCCAGTACCCGCAAATACCATAGACTGATGTTTTGGATAAAACAACTTAAAAAAGGGAAGTCAGGTGCTGCCAGGAATGATTGATTCAAATTTTAGAGATAAAATTGAAATTATTATGCAGTCAGAGCCCGCTATGTAGCTCTCTTTAAGAGATTATTGGCACAGCTAATACTCCTGCCTTGTCATTTCATGGAAGGCCCAGAGTAGACCTGAACTTCTGGGTCCCTAGACCAAGTGTACTGGGCTCAATTAGTTCAGCAAGAATGCCCTCTACTGGATCTTAAAATTAATCATAAAAAAATTTAGGTATCATAGATAACGGGCTGATAGATCTGTTCTATTTGGTAGATTATGGCCTAGGGGCTGGCCTTTACATATTGCACCTGCCAACATGGAGGGGATAGGTCAGATCTCTCAGTCTACACAAAGAGATCAATATTTCACTGGGGCGATAAAGATGGTAACTCTGGAATTTTCAAGGCTTATGTTTTAGACATCTTGCCAGTAAATTTGTGGGGCCATGATATTCTAAGCAGTTTAGGTTTGTCATTAGTAACTTCAAATTTTATCATGTTTTTTGAGGGACTTAATAAAAAAATTTTCCTAGGGAAATAGAGAAAAATTTACAAGGGTAATTACCTACAACTCAGTCTTCTCAAGAGAGACTAATTAATGTACCCAGCCAAAACTATTGATAGACCTCTAACTTGATCCTCAACCCAGAGAACAGCAGAAACAAATCATTGGCTCATAAAAGAGCCAATCTGGGTTAGTCAGTGGCCCTTAACAGGGGAAAAACTTAAAATAGCCCACATGTTAGTTCAGGAACAACTTCAGGCTGGCCACTTACAACCTATGCTCAGTCCTTGGAACATCTTTGTAATTAAGAAAAAAATCTGGCAACTGGAGATTATTACAAGATCTCAGGGCAATTAATTGTGTTATCAAGCCCACAGAGCCTTACAACCAGGGCTTCTTTCTCTTACAGCTATCCCTTTGGATTTCTTTTAATAGTAGTAGATTTAAAAGATTGTTTCTTTTGTATACCATTATGCCCAGATGACTGTGACAGGTTTGTCTTTAGTGTCCAAGCAATAAATTTTCAAACACCAATTAAAAGATATGGCTGGAAAGTGTTGCCTCAGGGAATGTGTAACAGTCATACCCTTTGTCAAAACTTTGTAGCATACACCATCATGCCTGTGAGGGAGAAATTTCCTGATGTTTATATTATTTATTTTATAGATTATATACTTTGAGATCATGTTAATTCAAATGTACTCCTAAATTTCTTTGCCCAATTAGAGACCTCACTCACAGCAATGGGTTTGTGCACTGCACCTCAAAATGTACAGAGGATATCTCCTTTTCAATATCTAGGTCATGTGATTGAAGGGAGTACATTCTGTCCTCAAAACATACAAATTAGAGACAAGGAGTTGACATTCTTAAGGATTTTCAAAAATTATTAGGTGATATAAAATGGCTGAGGCCATCTTTAAAGCTAATTCCTTCAGATTTAAGTCCTTTATTCCAGATATTACAGGGAGCACCTTCTCCAGCTTTTCATCAGGTCAGAGCAGAAGCAAGAATGGCTTTGAGGAAAGTTGAAATTGCTATTAAAAATGCTCACCTTATTAGAATTAACCCACAAGGGTCTTCATATTTATTGATATCACCACTACTTAATCTCCTACAGGAGGAATATGGGAGTTATTGAGTGGATTTATTTTAGCTTACTCTTCTCAAAGGTCTTTAACTCCTTTTCATGATTTGATTGCTCAATTAGTAATCAAAAGCAGAGTTTTATAGCTGGTTGGATCAGAACTTAATATTATAGTCATTCCATTTTCTGCTCAACAGAATGATTGGCTTTTCCGAACTTGTAATAATTGGCAAGTAGCTTTTGCTAATTTTCATGGTCAGACAGAAAGTCATTATTCTTTTGATAAAATTATTCAATTTGCCTTTGTAAATACACTTATTTTTCCAAAGATTGTGTATGCAAATCCAATAGATGGAGCACTAATGGTATTCACTGATGGCTCAAGCTTAGGTGAAGCAGGTTTTATAGTCATGCTCATACAGAGGTGATACAAACTTTATCTTCTTCTGCCCAATGATCAGAACTTTAAGCTCTCATTTGTGCTTTATGTCTTTTTGGCAAATGAGTCCATCAATATTTATCCTGACAGTTTATATGCAGTTTGAATTGCAAAAACATTGAAACTTCAACTATTGGGTATACGCCATCATGACTTGGAGAGACTCAGTGGTGAAGCTACTACCCTCAAGGAAAGAGCTAAAGAATCTGACAATGCAGGCTAAGCAAATGATTCAGCAGCAAGGAAAAACTAAGTCTCCAACAATGATGCTTGCCACAATACCAGCTCTATTGAGCTAGATTTCGAAGAACTGTTGAGGTTTTAACATTTATATAAATGGCATCAAGTTGCATGCATCTACTGTCAATTGCTTTCTTTTGTGAACACTACAGCTTAGAGATTAATACATTTTAACATTTTGAAATCCAATTCATGCTTTTTAATGGTTGGGATATGTAGTACCTCCCATGATATGAATGAACTGCAAAAAACTAAAAATTTTGTGTTTCAAAGGACACTATCAAGAAAGTGAAAAGATATCTATAGAACACAACAAATATGTTACAAAGAATAATCTGATAAGAAACTGTGTAAAGAATATAGAATAATTATTTTTCACTTAAATTATTTAAAATTTTTGTTCTTTTATTTTTAATTTGTTCCAATTAGTTATACATGACAATAGAATGCATTTTGACACATTGTACACAAATGGAGCACAATATTTTCTTCCTCTGGTTGTACATGGTTGAGACTCACACCAGTAAAATTCTTAAGCCTTAAAACGAAAAGACAAATGCTTCAGGTAATTGTGGGCAAAAGACATGGATAGATATTTCTTCAAAATAGTGAATCTGAATTATCTTTCTTATAGACATAGATGAGTACCTCATAGTGAATCTCCATATCACATACACCCACAAGCCTGGGATCCTAATTAGAATAAGATATACTTTATGTTTCTATAAACATATCTTGAATAACTAAATAAATAAATAAATAAGTGATTAACATTGCTTAGTATCAGTAACCAACAGGAAAATGCAAATAAAAACTGCATAAGATGCCATCTCACATCCACTATAATGTCTAAAATAAGAGATGGAAACATGAAGTGTTAGAAAATAAATGAAGTAATTGGAACTTTTATACATTTTTGGAAAGAATATTAAAAGATACAGCTATTATGTAAAACACTGACAGAAGTACTTTGTAAGGCAGGAATTTCAGTCCTGAGTATACACTCAGATAAAATTGAAAACGAGGAAAAAAATTTTAAAAAAATTGAAAACTAGAGTTCACAAACAAGTTTCACACTAATGTTCATAATGGCATCAATCACAATAGACAAAAAGTGTAAATAACACAAATGTTCATCAACTGATGAAAGGATAACTAAATTCCATTATATAGATATATCTATACATTGGAATATTATTTGGCCATAAACATGAAGTACTGATATATATTTCACTTGAAAATAAAATGCTAAATGATATCACTTTGCATCATAAAAGACCACATATTACATGTCTCCATTTTTATAATGTATATATCATGTGCAAAGCTAAAGAGATAGAGTAGTGTTTGTTTAGGTAAATGATTTTGGAAGCCTACAGTTAAAAGATAATGAGTTTTCTGAGTTTTGACAATGGTGATGGCTGCATGCATCATTTAACATGCTAAAAATTATGGAATTTTACATTTTAAGGAATCAAAAATATGTAAATAATGTCTTAATGTAGTTTTTATTTAAAAAAAAGAAATGGTAATCCACATACTAATTATAAGAAAAAAATGTTTGGAGGACATGTGAACAAAGGATGTTCTTGTCTTTTTTCAAACATGGATCTTGTTGATTGTTGAGGGAACTGACATTAACTCCAAAGAATGTGTTAACGATCACATCCATGTTGTAGCTCCCCAAAATTCTGAGTAGAGAAAGAAATGTAAAATTTTAGTCTTTATTGCTTTACTCTCCTACTATACATGCTGGAAGAAGTGCGACCAGCACATTCACACACTGTCAGAAATATCTGTTGATCCAATGACTAGTCCATGCTCCTATGAAATGCCATGAGGCAGCTGCCCCTGTGCCAGGGGAGTTAGGGACACTAGGGTAGTGAGCTCAAGGAGTTCAGTCACAGAGAGACAGACACCCATAATCAGATAAATTACCTCAGTGGGTGGAGTGTAGATGATAAAAGATGATTAAGTATGGAGCTTCAGCAGGACCAGGGTGTTATAATTGACTCCTGGTAGGGGATCCAAGATAGGTGACCTTGACCTAGGTCCTGCCTAAGCACAGTCTGTGCCCAGAGCTAATTCCTTTCCAACACATTACATAACAGCAACACCCTGTTCTGAGAGGCAGAAATATTGTCCCCCTTTCTCTGCACCCACTGCTACTGCTCCTGAGAAGTTCTGCACTCTGGGATCTGAAGGGGCCCAAAGGCAGAATCTTGCAAAAGGAAATGAGTAAGAATATCCTCAGTTAAAATATTGAAAATCTCCTCAGAACATACTTGCATGATCTCACAACTTGGTGAAACTATTTTCTTCAGATTTTCCATTACAGTATCAGAGGTTGTGCATGGGTCAAAATAACCCATTTTATACAACAAATGATATGGTAGTTGTAATTCATATCCTTTCAGGACCCTATCTATTTTGATATTGGAGGAAGAAGTGGTAGGAATATTTCATATTTTTCATTTTTCTGATATTCTCAGTGCAACCATGAAGATATTTGTTGTTCCATAACCTGTATTGTATCTTTCTATCCCTGCTCAATAGGTACCAGAAACTTCCCCCAACCAACATTCCCTATGCTCTACCCCAAACTTCTGAGTGATCACATTTTTCATTGTAAAACATGTTTTGTCTTACATAATATTCACATTGATGATGAAACAGATAAACTAATTCTGTTTTCTGTACACAGATGTCCCAGCTGCCCCGCCTTCTCCTGGGAGCCTCTCCTTCTTGGGTGGCCCATTGTGGTTGTGACTCCACACACTTGCTTTTATCTGGTCAGGGAGTAGCTCAACAGTGGTAATTTCAGTTCCCTGGCAGGCTACTGGAAGGTCTTAAAACAGCTCAGAACCCCTTAGCTGGCCTGCTACTTACTCCTTCACAGTGACAGGCTCACCTTTCTTCACTTCCTGGCTCAGGTACTTCACCAATGCATCTCCATATTGGTTAATGATAGGGAACATCTAAGCATAAACACAACTCCACCCACAGTTAGAAGAAAATCCAGTCCATGAGGCAGTGGTTTTCCCTGGATTATAAAGTATGAGATACTTATAATGAATCAAATAATATCTCTTCTAGAAATAAAGACAAATGGTAATTTGAAATTTTTCATTAGTTCTTTTTATATATCCACAACAATAAATTTCATTTTGACATAATTATAAAATTATGGGAAATAATTTTGCACTTCTCTAATTGCTTGACTGGTTGTACATTTTTTCATATATTCATTGATCATTTGTATTTCTTCTTTTGAGAAGGGTCTGGTCAGTACTTTTGCCCATTTATTGACTGGGTTATTTGATTTTTTGGTGTTAAGCTCTTTGAGTTCTTAGTATATTGTGAATATTAACACCGTAAATGCAGGGGCAAAGGTTTTATCCAGTTCTGACGGTTCTCTCTTCATGCTCTCAATTATTTCTTCTGATGTGAAAGGATATTAGATTAGAGAAAAATAGACAACAATTTAATTATTGTTGTCTATTAAATTAAATTACTAAGTTCTTACAAGTGCTTAAGATGCAAGAGACAGTATCAGTGGAGACTCAGAGAGTGTGCTCTTTCCACTCAACAACATGGCCTTTATGAGCCACGCCAGTTAGGCAGGATAATGTGGCCAGCTCTGCAGTTTTGAGAACTTGATGAGAGAAGATGAAGAGGGAGGACGAGGTAAAGTCTTCTCTCACTTATTTGTAGCACACAAGAACTACAATAATACTTCTGGAACTGCTTCCATCAAGCATTATTAAGAACATGGATGCTGAAATTAACTGATTTCACCCTAGCAGATTATGAAGTACACAAGGTCATGGGAACACAGTGGTTTAAAATGTACTGGAAGTCCATTCTTGAAAGTCAATTGAATGAGGTAGGCAGAGAAATCCCTGTGTACACTTCTACTGAAAACTCCTAATTGACAAGGAAAAACAAATGAAATCCCCAAGACTTCACACTTGTAGACAAAGTTAAAATTTAAAAAAAGCAGAGGTCAAATCATTTCCCAATCTGTTCAGCTCTGTCTCCTCTTTTCTTTCAAATGTAGATAATAACCACCAAATTTATAAAAATGTTGCTTTTACTAAAGCGACAATCTTGAAAGGAGATTAAGCCATGTTTGGTGTACATTTTAGAAAGGTCTGACTTAATGTCTCCTATTCAATATTAAAGACTCCTAATTAAAAAAAATGGAAAAGGGAGTAGAGGCTGGGCACTGAAGAGAAGGTGAGGCCAAGAGTGTTTGTGTCATCAGATACTGAGAAAAGTCCTAAATGTGACGTTCTTGGACATAAACCTTGACACCTGGTGAAATATGGGACTCTTGGAAGGAGGAGGAACCTCTAAAAGCTTTATGATAATTAATTCCCAGTAATAGCTCTGGGCTGGCATTGTCCTCTTGCCCTGGAGTGCCTCATCCAACAAGTCTACCCAAGGGAATTTTCCAAAATACTCACTCTCACATTTTCCCATACTTTTCATGACATTGGTGGTCATATTGCCAAAAACCTTGGAGAAGAAACAAGGGAATTTATAATGTTATTTTGAAAATATTGAACCCTGCTTCTAGTTGAGAAACCAATGATTCCAATCCCTTGAAATCAGACTGGAATATGGTCCATCACTGTCAGTTAGAGGCAAGTTCTTATTCTAAGACATACAAAGGCAAAGAAGAGGAATATAAATGAGATATTTGAAAAGGGAATTTAGAGTCCATCTTAAATTATCTTTAAATATTGTACATATTGAAGAAATTATCCTTCTTTTTTTGAGACAAGATACTGCCATGTTTCCTTGCTCAATTTGACCTTGAATTTGTGATTCGCATGCCTCAGCCTCCAGAGTGGTTGGGACTACAGGTGGGAGCCACTGTTTGGCCAGTTGTCCTTGAGTATGAATATGAAGCAAGACTGGCTTTCTGTATCATTTTCTCATGTGCATGGAGTGTTTGTGAAATCCTGACAACTTTTAATCATACCATCCGCATGGATGTGAAAAAACCAAAGCTGAGACAAAGTGAGTGAGTTTCCCAGGGACATTCATAAGGATCTTCACTCATTTTTTCCCCAGATCTTTTTCATTTCTGTCATGAATCTCCCTAGAATACTGGGGAAATTAGGATGTTCAAGGTACCACTCACCTCTAAGTTGACCATGTTGATGTGTTTAGTTTAGCTAGCTTTTTCACTACTGTGATCCTGACAAGAACCATGTAGAAAAACTAAGATTTACTGGGCTCACAGTTTCAGAGGTCTCAGTTCATACATGGCTTCCTCTGTTGCCATGGTCTGAGGTGAGGCAGAATAACATGGCAGAAGAATGTGACAGAATAAAGCAGCCCAGGATGTGGCACCAAGAAGCAGATGGAAACTCCACTAACCAGGGACAAAATGTATGCCCTGAAGCCAGGCTCCCAGTGACCCACCTCTTCCACCAACACCCTACCTGCTTACAGTTTCCCCCAGTTAATACCTACTAGGAAATAGTGTACCGATTAGATTAAGGCTTTCACAATCCAATCACTTTCTTTCTGAACTTTCTTGCATTGCCACACACATGAGCTTCTGGGGGCACCACAATCATAACAGTGATTCTCATGCATGGTGTGGAGTGAGAAAGAATAAGTGAGGATTGACAAAATGGAGTCACCTTCCAGTATTCCAGATCAAAGTGGAGAAGATTGGGAGATGCAACCCCTACCCATGGGAGTCAATAAATTAAATCCTTGCTCTAAGTTTTTGCTTCTAACACTTAAAAAGAATTTTTTCTATTGCTGTGTTTCAGAGGTGATATTTTCATGATGCACAGGGAGACCCCAATTATATGGACCTTACATCTTGTCTAGTAAACAGTTTATCTGGGAAGTGTGAAAATTAAATGATTGTTTTTCCAAAGAGAACATCAGTATGAAATTCTCAGGTGGTCATTAGGTCTCCAAATTGTAGAAATAGAACCTAATTAAGAAGCCTCAGTCTTTGGGAAAGATAATCTAAGCAGAGAGCAGCATATCCTCTGATAATCTGGATTAGAGCTCATGAATTTCTATCCAGTATTTAGACCCTTAGTCAAATGCCTCACCATGTTAATCACAAATGCAAGCCACATATTCACATTTCTTTTGGAACACTCCATTCAATTGACTTAAATTTTAATAATTTTTAAAATCATCTAATTTATATTCATTTTATATCACTAAATCTGACCTTTTTAAAAAACAATACTCATCTTGTGGTTAATTATGAAGTCCATAGATAAGAGCTGTCTTATCTCTTTTGTATTTTCTCCTTTCTAAGACTCACAGATAGAGTCTTATCTTTGAAGGATAATAAAAATATGAAGAATGCTTTTGTTTCATCTCTCAAATCCTCTACATGTACCTTCAGAAGTAAAACTTGGGTAGTGCCATGGAAATAACCATAGATTTAGACATTAAGAAATTATATATGTGCAAATTATCAAACTATGAATACTTGCATTGTTCAAGAAACTGTAGTTTCAAATATATCCATGAACACTTTTTTAAATAAAGCTACTCATAAAATCTTTTTATGAATAGGAATGTTTGAATATCCTTGACATCTTCTCTTTCACAGATTTTTGCTCAAATGTGCAAAATCAAATTATGCATCCTCTTTATGATATGTACAAGTCTGAACAACATCATGAGCATCAAATGCAGGTGTAATAGGGATCTGAGTATTTCCATTGAGGCTCTTGAAGAGTTGACAACACAGCCCCAGGGAAAACCTGGCTGTGCTCAGGGTGGAGCTTTCAGACTGTTTCAAAAAGGATGAGAGCTGGGAACTTTTTCCCAAGGACGTGCATTTTTACCAATGACATTAGACTAGCATTTTTTTTTTGCCAAAGAAAAAGAAGGAACTCAACTATACTCAACTTACAGAAGCATTCCAACGAAATGCAAAGATGTTGGCCCAGAAATTCCCAGCATCTCACATAGCACATGTGAATAGGTTCTATATCTATAAAATGAGAGAGAAAGCCAGGTCACCATAATTGTCATTCTATAAATAAGGTCCTGACCAGTCTCTGACTCCGAAACTGAACCAGGCAATGAGGGAGGTAACATGTAGTTGATATATAACAACAAAAACTCCAACAGCACATTCGCTGCTTCCCAACTCCGTTTAGAGAGCCCCTCTCACCCCAAAGTCACAATGAATAGCTAAGAGAAGTTGAGACTTCATGCCCCAATTCTTAGGTTCATACTCAATACACATTCCCAGGCTTGAGTTCTCCTGCAAGGTCCAGCCTGGCATTCTGCCAGGGCATTTTATTTGCATGTTTCTTTGATATGTTGACCCTTTCCTTAATGTAGTATTTTAAGGTTAAAAAGGGTGTGTGTGTGTGATATTTTGATGTTACTGTGCTGAAGAGATTTTTGGTTAACATAATCCACTCAATCACAGAGGATCCACTGAGAGCCTCTGGTGACATTTTTTTCTTACAACTTGGTTACAAAGCTTTTGGGTTTTTCCTTCTTTCCATGGCATGCTGCTGGTTCAGCATTCAGCCCTTCCTTAAAATTGACTTTATATGGATCCTTGGAAGCAGTAATAATATTCTTCAGTTGAATGGCAAATGTAGCATTGTGAAACAATGAGACTTCTCTCTACCTCACACAAATGTGAGCTATGTTAAGTGTCACCTAAGTCTGTTGTCAGAAAATGTGGTTGACTTGAGCCAGAGGGAAGGCTGAGTTCCCTATGTCCTCTGAGTGCTACAGAAATGAATGAATGACTGAGGAATCATCTCCAGGCCATGCTCCTTCTCGTTGAGTCTGTTCCTCCAACTGGAGATGCTCAGATGGTAGCGCAGAGCCAGGCATGCGCATGTCCACCAAGGTGGCCAGCCACAACACAGTTTGTTTATTGCCTCCATGCATCAACTCCTTTTGTAATAAAACCCACAAGGGCTGGTGCTCTTTTGGCCTGGGTGGTCAGCAACTCAGATGTGTCATACCCACAGCCCCATGCCAGAGTGTTCTATGTCATACAACCCCTGCCCCACCATCCCAAGATATGAGAGAAATATGGAAAGAAGAAATGGTGAACAAGAGAGTCCTGGACAATTTTAACCATGAAACCGCTAATTCTGCAAAAGTGGCCCATAGTGGCAGAGGAGAAAATGGTGGCATGGATAAATAGCCAGTATGCCCTGTAATTCCTTTTATCTACATGGAGGGGGACTATCCAAAGATCAGGAACTGTCAGTTTAACTTGAAGAAAACATGCAATATAAAATAAGAACCCATAATGTGTTCCAGACAGTTTCAATAAGGACTTGCTGCTGCTTTTTAGAGGAGAATGTTTAAGGCAGTGTAGTTTTCATATATTCTGTACAAATCCTGACGTTAAATACTGTGATAGTAAAAGCAAATGTGACTCCATTTTGTTTTGTGCCTCCATTCTATAAAACAACCATGCCAATTAGAAGGGTCATGACTGGGTCCAGATGTTCTTTTTCTTTTGCTATCACAACCTTTTAGGACACGAAACTACCTAATGGGGCATTGTTTCTATAACTAGGGTAATGGGGCTCTGTTTCTGTAACTTGGGTGACTGAGCCAACTGTGATTGGTTAGGCTTCCCTACACTTGACTGAACTCTCCTGCTTCTGTAACCTGGCTTGCTTGCATTGGCTAGACCCCCAAACACCCTTTTGTGATTTTCAGGGTTATAAGGAGCACCCTTACAATTGTTCAGGGGTTGATCAGGGGGTTGATCAGGGGAAGAGCTTTATATTTAGTTCAGTGGCCACTAGTGTGCTTCAATAAAGGCTTGATTTGTTTACACAAGAGTGGTCTGAAAGTCAGTTTATGAAACCCTGGAATGAAGCTTTAACTATAACATCTGGGGCTCATCCAGGGTCCATTTTTTTCTTACCCTCACACCAAATTTGCCTCCAAACATGGACCTTTGAACCTTGGCCCCATCCTAGGATCCTCTGAAAAGCCTCCTGCCAGCCTGTCAGATATGGTGATTCAACTCCCTGGGGAAAATTTCATATTGGATGCTGTTGCTTACACCTTTCCCAGGACAGGATGAGATGTTATCACTGTCTCCCTGGAGGCCTCTCAGTGGGCCCTTACCTGTACCTGGGGGCAAGACAAGTCATGTCTCTGCCCCATTGGAAGTCTCTCTGTGTGACCTCAACTGTCTGTACCTGGGGGCAGAACGAGATGTTGTCTCTATCCCACTGGAGGTCTCCTTGTGTTGCCTCATATGTGTCTGGGGACAGGACGAGATGTTTTCTCTGTCCCACTGGAGGCCTCCCTATGGCCTCATCTGTTCCTGGGGGCAGGATGAGATGTGATCTCTGCCTCATTAAAGTTCTCCCTGTGTGACCTTACTGATTGTTGCTTGTCTTGCATCTGTTCTGTTTGTCATTTCTCCAGCTTCTGCCTTGCTATGTGTCATTTGCCCAGTGTCTGTTTGCTGGCCGTCTGTCTTGTGTTTATCTGTCTGTGTGTTGTGCATGGACCTTTTCTTGTTCTCATAACTGCTCTTCTTTCATCAGGATTCCTTCCCTCCATCGACATCATGGGATAAGGAAGCTCTATATAGAGATATCTCTATCTGTACCTCTTTAACTTATTTTCTTAACAATTTTTAGAACTTTTGTTTGTTGGTTTGTTTTTGTTTGTTCCCTTTGTGTTCTGTGCTAATTTCTACCTCAATTTTTTTCTAAAGGGAAAAAATGGTTTTAACTGTGCTCACTACAGCTTTCATGAAAATGTAAAGTGCTGCCAACAGGACTAAAAGAATTGTCCAAAGTAAAAGCTAAAATTAAAAAAAAAAGCATTGTGGAGATTGCCTTCATTTAGGAACTGGGCCAGGTGGTCAACTGGGTAAATCATGTCAATTCCTATAGGGGACAGATAAAGTGTTTTATAAAATTATTATTCCTAAATTATATAACAAAAAGCATAATTTTGTCTAGGAAATTTGGATTTTGTCTCTCAGTATTTGCAAGCATGAATAACTCCTAACTATTAAAAAAAGTGGAACAAAGATTTTTCAATATCAGGCTAAAAATGGTGGCCACTATCCAAGAAACCAGAAAAAAACAGTTTAGAATGGGACCCCAACCTGGAGGACTCTCCCAAGGAGACCAAATAATCATGAATGTGTTTGTTAGAGACATCTAATTGTTTTACAAAGTTAAAATGCTAACTGTTAGATATAATATCAAATACTCTTAAATTCTTAAAATCCATAAGACAAAATACTCAAACAATGATGGCGTTTTCATAAATTGGTAAATTAAAAAACAATTATTTTGTGGCTGGCTGGGGATGTGGCTCAAGAAATAATATGCTCCCCTGGCATGTGCAGGGTACTGGAATTGATCCTCAGCACCACATAAAAATAAAATAACGATGTTGTAATCACCAAAACTACAAAATAAATATTAAAAAAATTCTCTCTCTCTCTCTCTCTTTTTAAAAAAATATTTTGTGTTATTATAAAAATAAAGTTACTATAAATTAAAAGTCCCAACAGGTATAATTCTACATACAAGGAGTCAAGAGGTTTCAACTACATTTCAATTAAAGTACCATAAATAACAGAATATTTCATCTTATTAAAATGGATTAATTTATCTAAAAAAGTACCATAAATAACAAAATATTTCATCTTATTAAAATGGATTAATTTATCTAAATTCAGAAATGTATAAGGGTTATTTCAAGGTACAAACAGAAAGAAGGATCAATGGATTAAAAATTATTAAAAGGTTCTAATATAAAACTATATTTAGTAAAAAGTGTTTCCAGATAAAAAGTCTTTATGTGGTAAAGTATAATTATAATATATCTAAGTAAACAACAAAAGGGCCTAATTAATTAATATATATGTCTACATATAAAAGATCAATATTAAAATGTTTATATGTAAATAAGTTGGTTATGTATGTAACACAAATAGTTAAAACTTTTCAAGGTCATTCTCTACAGATAAATATTAATGTACTGATATATTTATATGCTAAAATGACAAAAACTTCTAAAAGTATTAATTACATTGTGACTGTTAATTTTATCCCCTAGAACAAGTAATCTTGGTTAAACAGCAAAGTTTATTTTAAAGTATTGTCCTACATTACAGAGTCTAGATTTTTCTTTAAAAGCTAACCATGGTTAATATAAAAACATTGATAAAATTGTGGTACATTACTCTTCTTTACAGATTAAATGTGTTCATATCTTTCAGGTGTGCAAGTCTTTAAGGTAAGAGGTTTAAAAGAACATTTTATCAAGTTGGTATTCTCCAAACTAAAATTGTCTGTAATGATAATTTAAACTTATAAGGATAATAGATTTTATTGGTGATTTATTTATATTATTTGATGTTTTGTAATCAAACATTATGTTACCTTTTACACTGGGATATAAAAATTTAAAGGTATTTTAAAAGATAATGAGAGCCTGATCTGTTTAAAGATTAATATTATAAAAAATTTTCCACTTTTCCACACAAAAAGAGTGGTCAGTCTTTTCTTAATTAATGTTTCAGATGTATGTCATATTGTGCTAGCTAACATTCATACGGAGTCAGAAAACAATATATGTAAACTTTATAAAATAATATCTAAAAGAGAGACAACGGTCAGCTTTAGAACTAAAACACTCTACCTAAGATTTCTGAAGAGCCCTGCCTTACCTGAGATAAGGCTCTGCCTCTCACCTTACAGCATGTCAAAATAACTTCAAAGTAGGCCAGATTTCAGTTAATTTAAAGTTATATTCAAAGATTGATTTTATTAAAAAGATTAATTTAAAGTTATATTCAAATATTGATTTTATTAAAAAAAATTACTATGATCTCAAATAAAAAATATAATATATAAGTCAGCCAGGTTTCAAAATTATATACAAGCTACATATGTTTTTACTATTGTTGATTTCACTTTGTATTTTATTTTTTTAAGAGAGAGAGAGAGAGAGAGAGAGAGAGATTGATTTCTAATACTTATTTTTTAGTTTTCTCGGCAGAGACAACATCTTTTGTTTGTATGTGGTGCTGAGGGTCGAACCCATGCCCCATGGATACCAGGCGAGCATGCTACAGCTTGAGTCACATCCCCAGCCCTGTATTTTCATCATGACTAAAAAAGTAACCATGACACTCAGAACAACCAACAGACCTTTATAGTGGTAGTGTCTGATTAATAGGAAAGGAGAGAGAGAGAGAGAGAGAGAGAGAGAGAGAGAGAGAGAGAGAGAGAGAGAGGAAAGTACAAGAGGTGGTGGGTATGAGAGAGAGAAAGAAAAAAGAGAAAGAGAATGAGAGTGAGAATGAAAAAGAGCAAAAGTGAGATAAGAAAGAGAGAACAAGAGAGGGGGACCTGGCAAGAGAGAGATTTTGTAGGCAAAATCTAATGGGATCTCTGGGTCTACAAGCTGCCTTGTTGGCATACAATGATTCTATCACTTCCTCCCAGGACAGGAGGAAGAGCTTTGCAACTCTAGGCCAATAACCTCCTGATAAGAGAGATTAATGAGACCATTGAGAACAGAAAGCCAATGAGTGTGCCTGCTGCAAAAGAGGAGGGTCATTCAAAAGGGGAGACATGCCTGATGCTTCCAAGGGGAGCCACGTGGTCAGAAAGACCTTGACTCATCCTAATGCAGATGGCACTAGCAGAGCTGAAATGTGTCTCAAAAGTTCCCCAAGAGTGTCCTCCATAAAAACTCAGCTGACTCTTACCAATAGATAGGAAAAAGGTCAGTTTGATCAGCTTGGTCTTAAACACGTAGCAAAAACAGTTAAAAACCAAAGCACAGCCATTCCCGGGCATTTAAAATAAGCAACAGTTATTTTAATGTAACATAAAATGTACACTTGTGTTAATAGCCCCCAAAAAAATAAGTAAGACTGGAGGCAACAAAAGAAAAATTCTTAGGCAAAAATGCCTGATGATAAAAATTGCCAGAATCAGAAGTTTTTTGACAAGTTAAGGCCTACATATGTTTCTAAACCCATACACAAGTAGACTTAATCAATTTTTGCTAGTATAATTACCTAGCCCTTAGTAACAAAGAAATCTCTACTGAATGTAGAGGTCATGGCAATAAAGATATTTTACAAAAATCAGATGACATTAACTAACTTAACTAAATGTTGTGTCTACATTCCTGATAATTCTGACAATGTTAAAGATGTATGTCCCTAAAAAAAGGGCCTTATTAGGCCTCGTTAGGCCTTGTTATGGGGATAATTTCTCAGGTCTTCCACCTCCTGGTAAACAATTATTAATTTCTATCATATTCATAATATTCAGGAAAAGATTTCAGATGCTACAACTGCTATTTTGCTATCTTATTTCAGTACTCATGTATTTTTGTTTCTCTCATAGAAGTGCACACCCCCAGGTGAATTTTCAATGTGTTCTTCCTGAAACAGATTTTTACCATGGATTCCTTGACCTTCTCAATTTCTACAAAGGGACTCCAAACTGCTTGCCCACTGCACATTGCCCCCTCTCACCTCTAAGAAGCAAGAACAGTCATCGCCCTTTTCCCTTACAACAGTAGTAGGTCCCTAATATTAGAGAAAAAATTATGATCTGTATAGATGTTCCCCAATATGTCTAGCTCAGTAAGATGTACCTGGGGAATTACCCCCAATATCACCTTGGGTGATCTCCCAGAGAGAGACACTTGCTTCCACAACCCAAATTATAAGTGGGACAACTCCCTATTTACCAAAAATTGTGCTTCCAAGGTCCCACTTCAAACTTCTTGCCTAAATCTCAAAACTGTCAATAACTCGGAACTATGTAACCTACTATTATGATGGAGAAAAAGGAAAAGAACCTGGACTTATTAAAAGGCTACAGCCCACTTATTTATCAACATAGACAGGCTGCCCCCATTTTAGTTCCCCTCCTGGCTGATATGGGAATAGGTGGATCAGTATACTGCTTTGGGAACTTCAGCTCTTATCACAGGCTCTAAAAAGTTTAAGTCTCTCAGCATAAAATAGACATAGATTTAGGAGAATTAAAAATGTCAATATCCAAACTAGAGTTTTCACTAGACTCTCTGACAGAAATAGTATTACAAACAGATGGGGGTCTAAATCATTTCTTTATATAACAAGAAGGACTTTGTATGGCCCTAGAAAAAACGTGTTTTTTTTATGCAAACCATGTTGGGAAAATAAAAAAGAGTTTGGTGCTAGTGATAAAGAAAAAAAATACATAAGACGTTTCAGATAATTAGTTGCAAAATCTATTATCATGGTTTCCTTGGCTGACTACCATCATCTCAGCCATAGTTGGGCCCCTAGTCCTTTTCCTGATTGGGACCACTACATGGCCCAGTGGCCAGTGACCCAAGGAAGCACCCTGCAGGGCCTGGGTGAGCCTCTGAAATTTCTCAGTCTGGGGGTTGGCAGGGCCTTGTTCAAGCATTTTTAGTTTGGCCCAGATGTTGGAGAGCTCTGCGAGAGGAAACATGTCCTAAGGACATGATGGCCTTCTGGGGTTTCGGGATCTAGGTTACTGCTGAAGGGCTTTCATAAGCTGATCCAGAAATTCTGATGGGGTCTTTTGTAATTTTTGGAAATTGACAGCCTTACAGGCGGCATTTTAGAGCCCAGCAATAATACATGCGGAGAATCGGTCCCTACTCTGTATGCCAGCTTGTGTATTATCTGGGGCAGCAAGTGGCTCTGGAGAGTGATTGGGATTAACTCTGTGAGTTTCATCCGCATGGGCTCTGGCAAGTTCCCAGACTCCGGTACATTCCTAAAGGAGGAGAGTATTAGCCAATAACATATAAGTGACTCTATAAGCCAGGAGGACCCATTGAAACTCTTCTGTTGTTAATGAGCCCAACCTTTGCTTGAGTTGCGTGAAGTCATTCATAGAGAACAGGACATGTACCTGAAAAATGCCCTCAGGTCCAGCAATCTCTCTTAAGGGGGCCATGGTTTGTGGGACTAGGGAGTGGGATCTAGTTTGGGGGGAATAAAGGTGTCGGCTGAGTCACGGGGAGCACCTGAGGGGCTCGACGGAGCTGATGGGGGAGGTAGGTAGGGAGGGAGTTCATCTGCCAGATAGGTCAGGGTGAGAATGAAGAAGAGAAAAAGCCTCAACATAGAGGATATTCTTCCACTTTTTTGAGCACTCGCAAAAGTTAAATAGAGATCTCTGAGAATTGTGGGATCCAGGGATCCTCCTGGGGGCCATTGACTTTGATTGTCTAATTGATAGTAAGGCCAGTCTTGTGAGCAGAATTTAATAAGGGGGAGTCTTCATGGAGAGAAGAAGAGTCCCCTATAGTTCAGGAGAGGGTCAAGGGTGGTTAAGAGAAAGATAGAGATAGAGATAGAGATAGAGATAGAGATAGAGATAGAGATAGAGATAGAGATAGATAGATAGAGAGAGAGAGAGAGAGAGAGAGAGAGAGAGAGAGAGAGAGGAGTGCCTGTTCTTCCACCCCTCAGTACCTCCTGCTCATGAACTGGGCTCCAGAGAGTTCACCGTGACAGTGAAGGTGGTGGAGTGTATTCTCTTCTCCAGATTGGGTGTCAGAGATTTGCCAGACAATCATGGTCAAAGCCCCTGTGTATATCCCATCTGAAGTTGGATACCTGATAGAGAAACTCACCAATTTAAGAGCCAGTGTTGTGTGAGTAGTAGCAGCACTCAAAAAGAGTGGACAAGGATGGCAACCCTTGAGAGAGGGGGCCTTCAAGCAGCGAGGCATTCCCCCTCCTAGGTTTTGGCACCAATGAAGGAATGAACAAGGCACGTCATCAGAGAAAATGCACGTTTATTGAGGAACAGCTCTGCATATTTATAGAACCAGGGGTGATTTGACAGTTATGACAGTTTAACAGTTTAATGGTTTGACAGTTGGCATGGGGTGCTTTCTGATTGTGGTTAAGGATCATGTGAGTCAGCTGGGCTAGTCTGATTGGAGGGTAAGGATCATGTTGGCCAGCAGGGCTAGTCTGATTAGTGGGTAAGGATCATGTGAGCCACCAGGGCTAGTCTGATTGGTGGGTAAGGATCTTGTGAGCCAGCAGGGCTCACCCTTGGACAGCTCTTCTTAGGGGATGGGGAACTTAGTCTTTGGAGCTAGGGCCACTCCCAACAGGAGTAATCAGGGGAACCAGAGTTGAAATTGTTCTCTTAGTTCACAGAAGCGGAACAGGAAGTAACAGTGTGACACGACTGTCATAATCCTAGAGCTACCCTAAGACAGAAGAAAAATAAATGTGAACTCTTTTTACTGGTAGAGTTGAAATTTTATCAGAATGCATTAAGTCCTGTGTTTTTTGCTTTTATTTTTGAAGTTTATTTTTTATATTCACATCATTATTTTTAATTGCTGGTATTCACTCTTATAATTGTCATGATCACTTATTTCAAAGGTGGTGGTTCTTTCCTGTTAATGTACATCAGTGATTCAGAGTCTGTAAAAGTATAGGAAGATATTTAGGAGGTAAGACATAAGAAGTTATAGAAGGCTCTATTAGTTTATGACTTTTTTGAGTCTAATTTCCCTATGGAGATCAACTTCGCATTCTAACTAGTATTTGTGAGAGAACTGGAGAGAGGACAGATTGGTGAGTGTGGATGAATCAATGTGAAAAACCTAGTTTTGTCTGCATTTTATGTAATCTGTTAACTCACAAATCTACCCAGGAACACAGGTATGGTTGGTTTGTTTTGTGTCAACACAGCACTCATGCATTTTTTAAAAATTTTGGTCAATTTTCAAATAAAGACAACATAAAATATCCTTCTACCTAATTGGATATGACTATTCTATGTATAACCTAAGACATTGTCAACTTTTCCCAAGAAGAGTATATAAAATATACAACCCTTTCCTCATTAAGAAAAAAAAATCCTTTTTTTGTATTTTGTGTGAAATTTATTCTGTTTCTACTGATTCATACTCCTTCATTTATATCTAGTTATTTAAATACTGAGATATGATTTTAGGTATTATTTACACCTCATGTTTGATGAGACGATGACAATGAAATAAACAATTTGTGTAATATAAATATACAAATTCTTATCATCATTAAGAATAAATGCACAAAGTATGGCAGTTTGTGTTCCTGGGGGTTGTCCACATGGTAATTACTGGTCTTTATAACTATCCTATTTCACTCCACAGTCTATACTTCCTTGGTTCACATTTGGTCATTATTCCTGGTCAGGTGGGTGACCCAAACCTTCATCTCTGAAGGATCTGAGTCCTTATCAGTGTGACCTGACTTGGGATTTAGTTTCTGATTACCCTCCATGACAGGACCTGGGATTTCCAAGAGGCGCCAAGAAAATGTCCTATGTCACACTTGCTGTTCCTCTTTGTATTGTGTAGTAGCAACTGAGTTTCCTCTTCCTAGTAGGAATCAATCACTCCATGCCACAGAGTGACCCTCTTCTTCACCTGTTGATTCAGCTATAGTGAGCTTCCTAAAGTGGCAGCAGGGAAATCTCAACTCTCAGAAAATGGAATCATTTTGTGTCTGGGTAGAAGAATCTCTCTCTTTGTCGCTAAGAATTTTCTAAAGCAGCAGAACTGAAAACTACAGGAACAAATAATGTTGGTGGGTCATAGACATCAATCTTATAGGGAGAGAACACGCTATCATTTCTATCCATCGAATGCTTGGGGTCTGATCCTATGAATCCTTGCTGTGAGCGAAGCAGTACCATAAATTGGATGCAGACAAGGAGCATGTACCACACCCTGGAGGACATTGCCCCAGCAATGAGAGATGTTTCCAACTAGGTGTTGCTTGAGGCAGAGTCTGAACAGGGTATTTCACCATTCTATCAGGTTCTATGTTTCAGGAAGATGGATGACTTATGTTAAGCATAACAAATCCCATGAACACAGGCCATATTGCACAATTGTTTGCTGTGAATCAAGCTCCTTGATCAGGAGCAATGCGGCATGTAATACTCTTATGGTGAATAAAGCATTCTGTGAGTCCAGAGATGTTAGTTCTGGCAGCAGCACTTCAGGTGAGGAAGCAAAATCCATACCCAGAGTGAGTGTCCAGTCCAGGAAAAAAAGGAGTGTCCCTTTCATGTTAAATGTGGTCCAATGTCATCAATGTGGTATTGTGGGGCTGGCTGATCACTCCAGGGAATGGTGCCATGTTGGGAACTCAGGTTGGTCTTTGCTATTAGCAGTAAATATTCAGCAGTGCTTCAGACAAATTGGCCTTGGTGAATGCAAGTCCATTTTGCTGAATCCAGGAAAAATCTTTACCCCTGATGCCAGTTTGTTCATGGATCTATTGGGCAGATGCCACGACTGAGTGAGGAAACAGGAGTTGATATCCAAAGTACAGATTAACCCTTTTTTGGATAAGAAAATCTATCCTCTGGGGGGTAGTAATAATGTTGTTTCTGAAAGAATTATTGGACAAGGCTCATCATCATCGGAGAAGTACCTGTTTATTGAGGAACAGCATTCCACATTTATAGAGCCAGGGCCCTTCAACAGAGCAGGGTATTGGCACAGGGCACTTTCTGTTTGGTGGGTAAGAATCATGAGGTTCAGCATGGCTCACCATTGGGAAGCTCTTCCCGCTGCTATTTTGGGGCATGAGGAAGTTAGTACCGGAAGAGAAGCATGGTTGGTGCCATCTTTGGAGCCGGGGCAACTCCCAACAGTTTCCAAAAGAATCTTTTTCATATATATCATCCAGAAAAGTTTGAAGTTCCAGGATATTAAAGGGAACACATGTATCAGAGGAATGAATATCTCCCCTAGGCGAAATAAAGAACTTTGCATTTTCTCCTGGAGAAAATGTGAATTTGTTGCCTTCATTTTATTTAGTTGCACATGTATCATTTTTGTATTTGGAGATTAACCTGACTGAAGGAGATGCATATGTGTGTCAAAATGGCAGAAGATGGACTGTAGTGACTTTGTGATGTGTGAGATTGGCTAGGATGAACTACATCTCACCAAATTTTCTCTAATCTATCATTTCTAGTTAAGGTGGGTATTAGAGGAGTTTCCTGGGAGATTAGAGGGCAGAAGGGAAGCAGTTATCCTATAGTATTAATATGATGTTGCTGGTCTGCTGGCTCACACTTCACTGGTATGAAGCAATGGCTGGGCTTGCAGTTGCTCTACCTTCCCCAGGTTACTCCTTTAGGCTCTTGGAATTCTGGGCTAGGGGTGTGCATTTAGCTTCATTAGAAATCTGACCTAAATTTCCCATGTGCCTATATGAACATACCATATGGATTTCATCTGGATGTATATCCTCAAGTAACTAATAAAAAACGCTAAATAAATAGCAGATCAGCAGAGTAGAGGGAAGGGATCAGAGGAAGGGTGGAGGGGAGGGAAAAGAGAAGTATGGGGACTGAATTGAAGCCTATTTTATGCTTTTTAATCATGTTAAAAGAAATCCAAATATTGTGTAGAATTCAAAGGAGCCAATACAAAAAAAAAAAAAAAAAAGAACCCCAGTGCCTAATTCTGTAGGCAAGCAGAACTGACTCTTTTTTGTTTGTTTGTGTTCTCTTGTGGGGTCACAGCTTATGCTTTTGTACTTTGTCTGTCTCTTGTCTGCCTTGCTTTGTACTATCTTCCCTTTATACTGCTTGTCCTGTGGACTTAAAGTTTCCACATCAGACTTAAACATGACAGCAGTACACCAACTCCTTAACCAGCTTCCACAAAGAAATAAGGGCAAAGTTCTGTATCACCACCCTTAACAATTACATGTATTAATAGAAATGTCTTAGTGGTTCAGATGCTCTTGATAGAACCTGCCTGGTAAAATAAGAAACATAATCCACCAACCATACAAACACAGACACACACTAACACAAATCACACATATGATTACACACACATATACCTATATTTAGTAAGAAGAGTCATGAATTTGGGCCATTAATAGAGTCATGGAATTTCAAATGACCATGATTGTGATAACAAATTTTAGGTTTCTCTTGCTTTGAAAAAACCAAATTTCAATAATTTCAGTTGCTAGATAATTACAAATAGAAAAAAATCTCTTCAAAAATGTTTTATTGGATCAAAGTGCTTATTGCTTGTACACAGGATCCCATATTTCTGGCATCACACTTTGTCTCCACTCTTTGTTTCCTAGAGACTGAGAAGGGAGCATGTGGCTGAGGAATCAGACGTCTCTTGCAGACTTCATCCTTAAAGGTCTCTTTGATGACTTCCTGACCCACCTTTTTTTTCTGCCTGACCATGGTTGTGTTTCTTGTTGCATTGAGTGGCAACATCCTCACCATCCTCCTCATCTGTGTGGATCACACACCCATGTACTTCCTGCTCAGCCAGCTCTCCCTCATGGACATGATGCAAGTCTGCACAACCATCCCCAAGATTGCCACCAACTACCTGTCTGGCAGGAATTCCATCTCCTTCCTGGGCTGTGCCACCCAGCACTTCTTCTATTTGTCTCTGGGTGGCCCTGAGTGTCTTCTGCTAGCTCTCATGTCCTATGACAGGTATGTTGCCATCTGTCATCCTCTGCATTACACTGTGCTCATGAGCAGGAAGATGGCATTGATGATGGCCCTCACCTCATAGTTAGGGCATCTCTGAATTTTCTAATTCACACTTTCATCTTGATGTACTTTCCTTTCTGTGAGATTCTGAAAATACGCCACTTGTACTGTGAGTATCAAGCTGTCGTGAAGTTGGTATGTGTTGACGTCAGTGTCTATGAGTCCACAGTGTACATAAGCACCATCATGCTTCTTCTCCTCCCCATCATCCTGGTTTCTACATCCTATGGCTTCATCCTGCACAGTGTCATTGAGATGCATTCAGCTGGGAGTAAAAGAAATGCCTTTGCCACTTGCAGCTCCCACCTCACTGTGGTCTCTCTCTGGTTTGGTTCCTGCATCTTCTCATACATGAGGACCAGATCCCAGTGCACTCTACTGCAAGACAAAGTTGGTTCTGTGTTCTATAGGATCATTACTCCCACTCTGAATCCTCTGATTTATACTCTCTGGAATACAAATGTAGCTAAGGCTCTGAGGAGAGTGTTGAGGAGAGATTTTATCTCCCAATGACTATACCCATGTTTGTCCCAAATGTAGATGTTATTCTGGGTAAATCTCTAAGAATTTTCAAGAATCCAGATACCTGATGTTCTCTGACTCCTCCAAGAATAATGTAGTTTACATGTAACTTCACTATTTTAACTTACTTGCAGGAATTCAAGCAGCATTGTATATATGTCTACAGTCATTCAGAGTATTAGAGAAATATCTTTAGAAATCCCATTAAAAGAAGACATATAATGGTCAGTGACACTCTAAACATATTAAAATAAATATATAAGGAACATTCTTTATTATTTATCAACAAGATATATGTAAATCATGCCACTAGAGGGTATTTATTGAGTGTAAAATTAGAATTTTTTGCTTAACATCAGAGTCATGGGAAGTAAAGGGTATTTTGAAAGAAAGAGTAGATGATACAAAATTTATACTCATAGACCTTTATAGTTCTTGATTCAGTGTTTATAAATTTGTAAGGGAAGGAATAAAGAGGTGAGGGTATGGAGAGGGGTGGAGAGAGTCCCAAGAGAACTAGAGAGGGTGAGTCTTCATGTTTGGCAATGAGGTGATCACCTCATTTCCGTTACACAACACAGAGTACTGTGTAGAGATACTGACCAAGCCCAGAGAAGGTCTAGCATCACTAGTAACTAAAGAGCAGCATAAATTTTTCTCCAATTAATTTTTTTTTTATTCACAGAGCAAATAATTTTACACTCCAGAGATACCCTTTTGTTCTGACATACATCCTTCTTTAAGAACAGAGCATAAATCTTTAGGGAGATTCAGATTCTACTTTATAGACTTTTCTCTTTTTTTAAAGAGAGAGTGAGAGTGTGTGTGTGTGTGTGTGTGTATGTGTGTGTGAAAGAGAGAGAGAGAGAGAGAGAGAGAGAGAGAGAGAATTTTTAATATTTATTTTTTAATTTTCGGCGGACACAACATCTTTGTTTGTATGTGGTGCTGAGGATCGAACCCTGGCCGCACACATGCAAAGCGAGCATGCTACTGCTTGAGTCATATCCCCAGCCCACAGATTTTTCTCTTGACACAATATTTAGAACATTAGTTTTTATGGCTGAAGTAATTATTCCCTGCTGACTTTAAGAGGAATCTGAAAACTTGCATACTTAAAAGTAGTAAATGAAGCACCAAAACAAAAAGAATTAGAAAAGGTAAATTTCAGATAATAAAGCTTTACCAACATATGAAAACTACTTTTAGCCTTGTATGTCAAGAATTCCTTCCATTTATTTTATAAGCTATGTCAAGATTGGATAGTGAAATTATATATTCATCTGTCCATTCAAGAAAATCTTTCATGAGCGTCTATTCACTGTCATGCCTGGGATAAAATAATGTTGGCTTGTGTGTGTGTGTGTGTGTGTGTGTGTGTGTGTTTTAATTTTAATTTGTAGCAAGAGAGCTGGGGATGAGGCTCAGTGGTTAAGCACTTGCCTAGCAACTGTGAGGCCCTGAGTTCCCTGGTACCACAAGAAAAAAATTTAAATAAAATGGGTGAATTTAAAAAATTTACACCAGAGTCAAACTCTCTGTAAAGCTAAATAAAGTGAACTTCATGGATGTTCTTTCATGCATGGGTTACACAGGAAACCCTGAGTAGGTTCATAATTTGAAGTATATGAGTAGTCCTTCCCTTCTAAAAGAGTCCAGTAATGCCTCTTGATTGAAGTAATGCAGTGTAAAGATGGAAAATACCTTCAGGGAATATTATGCTTACCCGCCTCCAAGGCTCCTCTTTGTCTTTACTTGCAAGAGAAGTGCAAATGGGGAACATTTGAGTCCTACAGAGTTTTGAGGAGCACTTTTGCCCTATTCTCACCAAGGCCTTTCTTTACTGTCTGGGTACCTCCATCAGAGTAATCTTCTGATTTCAGGAGAAGCAAGAGAAGAAAACTGTCAGTGGAGATTGAGAAATTCCAGCTGAGAAAGACTAGGAGCTTGCATAAAGTATCTACCCCATCCTAGTGTATTAGAGACTTATTTTCTATCAGATCTAAGTTTCCTATATGTACATACATGAAGCATAACTACATGGCTGCCCTGAATCCTTAAAGAAAATTATAGCCATATCTCTCCTCTCATCTCCTGTATAGAAAACTAACAGATGGGGGAGGTTTTGCATATTAAATGAACAATTTCTCGAAATAAGCCATATAAGACCTTGCTTTTTATGACTCAATGACAACTTTTTATTTTTCACAGAAGAAATTCCACATTGTTCCATAAATGTAACAAATTACTATTTTTAAATTTCAAATAGTTTGCAAATATTTTCTGCATACTGAGAAACGTGTGTGAACGAACACACACACACACACACACACACACACACACACAAAGAGGGAGAGAAGTGTTATATGTAAAATTTTAAAATTAAAAAAGCAAAAAAATGAGAGCCATGAAATATAATTCAATGACAAGTCTCTACTTAAATGTTTACTGAATGCTTGCCATGGGTGAGGTTCCCTACAAGTCACCACTGGAATTTTATTAAAGGCATAAATAAGGTGATGTGGTTAAGTGGGATGATGTACTAAGATACATAAAAAATAGGTATCCAGGGGCTGTGGTTGTGGCTCAATGGTAGAGGGCTTGCATAGCCTGTTTGAGGCTCTGGATTCAAGTATCAGCACCACATTTAGAAAATTAAGATTTAAAAAGATAAAATATAGGCCTACAAATGGGAAGCTTTAATAACAAAATATTAACTTAGATGATGAAAACAGTTTGCAGTAACCAATAACAAAATGAGTCTTGCATTAGATGGGGTGGACACTTTGGAAGAGTTTGTATATTGAGCTAGAATTTGAAGGATGAGAAGAAGGGGGGAAATAAGAGTCAGAAAGAGTTATTATTGAAATATAAAAGAAGTAGTTTTTCTATAACAGGATTCCTGGGGGTCAGTCAGGATTACCCTGGACTGTATAAATCCTTCATAATGTTAAGAAATTATTGACATCAATGATTCTCAATTTTGTCTGAAAATGATAACTGAAAGATACAAGCTAGGTATACAAAAACAAACTGTGTGTCTATACACTGTGATAAACAGTCCAAAATGGAAATTAAGAAATGAAGAAAATAATTCAATTTATGATATCATTGAAAAGAAAAAGTACTTAGGAATCAAATTGACAAAAGTGCAAAAAATGTCTGAGGCTGTAGCTCAGTTAGTAGAGTGCTAGCCTAGCATGTGTAAAATACTGGGTTTGATCATCAGCACTACATAAAAATAAAATATATTGTGTCCCTCTGTTATAAAAATATTTTAAAGAACCAAAAAGTGAAAAACAGGAACAATAATAACTATAAAACACTGTTGAAATAAAATTAAAGAGGATCTACATGACTATCACAAAACACGCTAGGTTCATGGATCAGAAAACTTAATATCAGCAAAATGGCAGTACTCTTGAAATCAATTTGCAGGTTAGAATGACCTTTGTAAGAGAATCTTAGCTGACTTCTTTGTAGAAATTGACAAAAAGATTTAAAATTTAAATTGAATTTAAAGGAACCACAAATAGCCAAAATTATTTGAAAAACAAGAATAAAGTGTAGGATTCACATTTCAAAACTTAACACGAAGCAAAAATACAATTTTGGTGATAAAGAAAAATGGTAGATCTATTATAGAAAAAAGTTTTGGTGGTTCTTTATTAAGTGAAACACAGAATTATTGGGCCTGGCAAATGGGTAACATATAGATAAGTGGAATATGATTTGAAGTTCAGAAAGAAACCCACCTGTCTATGACTTGTGGAATTTTGAGAAAGGTGCCATTGCCATTGAATGGGGTAGACACTCTTCAAAAAAAAAACTGGAACAACTGAATAACTACATGCAAAACAATAAAGTGTTGTCCTTATCTGACCCTGTATGTAGAACTTAACTCAAAATGGTTGAAACACATAGCATAAGGGTTAAATCTATGCAGTTATTGACAGAGAATTACAACTGTGTAAGTCCATATGGTCTCAATGAACTCTGATGTTTGATACTTAAAGCACAAACAATAAAAGTAAAACACATGAATCAGACATCATTTAAATGTAAGTTTCTGTGACATGTTGAGTTTTTAACATTTTTATAAGTAGCATCATATTGCATGCATCTTCTATCAATTGCTTTTCTTTTATGAACTTTACAGCTTTGAGATTAATACATTTAAGATTTTGAAATCTAGTTCATTCATTTAAATGGTTGAGGTATATAGTAGCTTCCATGAAAGAAATAAATTGCAAAAAACTAAAAACTTTGTGCTTCAAAGGACAATATCAAGAAAGTAAAAAGAGATCTATAGAATAGGAGAAACCTGTTGCAAATCATAATCTAATAAGGCTCTTTGTGAAGAATATACAAAGATTCTTTAAACCTCAAAGTGAAAAGACAAATGCTTGGGGTATACATGGGCAAAAGACGTGGATATATTTTTTTAAAACATATTTATTAGTTATGGATGGACTTTCATATATTTGCTTCTATGTGGTGAGGAGAATTGAACCCAGTGCCTCACACATGCCAGGCAAGTGCTCTACCACTGAGCCACAATCCCAGCCCATGGATAGATTTTTCTTTAAAATAGTGGATCTGTCTTAACTTTCCTATGTACATAGATGAATACACCACAGTGAATTTCCACATCATGTTCATCCACAAGACTGGGATTCTATTTAGAATAAAATGTACTCCATTTTGTATAAATATGTCAAAATATACTCTCCTGCCATGTATACCTAAAAATAACAAATAAAAAAGTAACTAATATTTCTCAGTACTAGTAACCAATAGGAAGAAACAAATCAAAATCACATGAGGTGCCATCTTACGTCCAATATAATGTCTAAAATTAGAGGTGGAAACATAAAGTCTTAGAAAAGATGTGAAGTAATTGGAACTCTCATACATTTTTGGTGAGAAAGCAAAATGGTATAACTATTATAGAAAACATTTTTGGTGGTTCTTTGGTTGTTCTAGGTGTACTAGAGACTTATTTTCTATCAGATCTAAGTTCCCTATATGTACATACATGAAGCATAGCTACATGGCTGCCCTGAATCCTCAAAGAAAATGATAACATATCTCTCCTCTCATTTCCCAAATGGAAAACTAACAGATGGGGAGGATTTGCATATTAAATTAACAATCCCTAGAAATAAGCCATATAAGACATTAATTTTTATGACTCAGTGACAACTTTACATTTTTCATAGTAGTGACTCCACATTGATCCATAAATGTAAGAAATTACTATTTTTAAATTTCAAATAGTTTGCAAATATTTTCTTCATTCTGAGAAACACGTGTGTGCATGTGCACACACACAAACACACACACACACACAAAGAGGGAGAGAAATATCATTTGTAAAATTTTAAAATTAAAAAGAGCAAAAAATGACAGCAATGAAATCTATATCTAATTCAAGTCACTTCTTAAATATTTACTGAATGGTTTGCATGGGTGAGGTCCACTTACAAGTCACCACTGGGAGTTTATGAAAGGCAAAAATAAGGTGATGTAGTTAAGGGGGATGATGTACAGAAAAAAAATAGGCCTCCAGGAGCTTTGGTTGTGGCTCGGTGGTAAAGTGCTTGCATAGCCTGTTTGAGGCACTGGGTTCAAGTCTCAGCACCACATTTAGAAAACTAAATTTAAACCAGAATCAAACTGGATTAAATATAGTCCTATGAATGGGATGCTATAATAACAAAATATTAACATAGATGATGAAAACAGTTTGCAGTAACCAATAACAAAATGGAGGAATGAATGAGTCTTGCATTAGATGGGGTGGACTCCTTGGAAGAGTTTGTATATTGCACTAGAATTTGAAGGATGAGAAGAAGTGGTAAATAAGAGTCAGAAATAGTTATTACTGAAATGTAAAAGAAGTAGTTTTTCTGTAACAGGAATACTGGGGTCAACCAAGATTACTCTGGACTGTATAAATCCTTCATAATGTTAAGAAATTATTGATATCAGTGATTCTCAATTTTGTCTGAGAATGAGAACTGAAGGATAGAAGATCAGTATACAAAAAGAAACTGTGTTTGTATACACTGTGATAAAAGGAAAATTAAAAAATGAAGAAAATTCAATTTATGATATCAATGAAAAGAACAAATACTTAGGAATCAAACTGACAAAGTACAAAACAGGTCTGGGGCTGTAGCTCATTTAGTAGAGTGCTAGCCTAGCACGTGTATAGTACTGGGTTTGATCCTCAGCACTACATAAAAATAAAATATATTGTGTCCATCTATTATAAAAATATTTTTAAAAACCCAAAAAAGTGAAAAACAGGTACAATACTAACAAAAAGCACTGTTTAAATAAATTAAAGAGGATCTACATGAGTAACAAAAAACATGCCAGGTTCATTGATCAGAAAACTTAATATCAGCAAAATGGCAGTACTCTTGAAATCAATTTGCAGGTTAGAATGACCTTTGTAAGAGAATCTTAGCTGACTTTTTTGTAGAAATTGACAAATTGATTTAAAATTTAAATTGAATTTAAAGGGACCCCCAAATAGCCATAATGATCTTGAAAATCAAGAATAAAGTGAAGGATTCACATTTCTTGATTTAAAAACTTAACACAAAGCAAAAATATATTTTGGTGATAAAGAAAAAATGGTATAACTATTATAGAAAAGAGTTTTGGTGGTTCTTTATTAAGTAAAACACGGAATTATTGGTCATGACAGATGGGTAACATGTAGATTAATGGAATATGATTTGGAGTTCAGAAAGAAACCCACCTGTCTATGACCTGTGGAATTTTGAGAAAGATACCATTGCCACTGAATGGGGCAGACACTCTTCAAAAAAAAAAAAACTGGAACAACTGAATAGCTACATGCAAAACAATAAAGTGTTGTCCTTACCTGACTCTGTATGTAGAATTTAACTCAAAATGGTTGAAATACCTAAGTATAAGAGTTAAAGCTATGCAATTCTTGACAGGAAATTACAACAACTGTGTAAGTCCATATGACCTCAATGGAGTCTGAGATTTGATACTTAAAGCACAAACAAAAAAAGGAAAACACATAAATCACACATCATTCAAATGTAAGTTTCCATGACATAATGAGTTTTTAACATTTTTATAAATAGCATCATATTACATGAATTTTATGTCAATTGCTTTTCTTTTATGAACTTTACAGCTTTGAGATTAGTACATTTAAGATTTTGAAATCTAGTTCATTCATTTGAATGGTTGAAGTATATAATAGCTTCCATGAAAGGAATAAATTGCAAAAAACTAAAAACTTTATGCTTCAAAGGAAAATATCAAGAAAGTGAAAATACATCTATAGAATAGGACAAACCTGTTGTAAATCATAATCTAACATGGATTTCTGTGAAGACTATACAAAGACTCTTAAGCCTCAAAATGAAAAGACAAATGCTTTGGGTATACATGGGCAAAAAGGTGAATAGATATTTTTTAAAAATATTTTTATTAGTTATGGATGGATATTTATTTATTTGCTTATATGTGGTGCTGAGAATTGAATCCAGTTCCTCACACATGCCAGGCAAGTGCTCTACCACTGAGCCACAATCCCAGCCCATGGATAGATATTTCTTTAAAGTAGTAGACTGTCTTAACTTTCTTATTTACACAGATAAATACACCACATTGAATTTCCACATCCTGTTCATTCTCAAGACTGGGATTCTTATTAGAATAAGATGTTCTCTATTTTTGTATAAATATGTCAAAATATACTCTCCTGTCATGTACACCTAAACAGAACAAATAAAAAAGTAACTAACATTGCTCAGTACTAGAAACCAATAGGAAGATACAAATGAAAACCACAGGAGACGCCATCTTACATTCACTACAATGTCTAAAATTAGAGGTGGAAACAAAGTCTTAGAAAAGATGTGAAGTAATTTGAACTCTCATACATTTTTGGTGAGAAAGCAAAATGGTACAACTATTATAGAAAATATTTTTGGTGGTTCTGTAATAAGTGAAACAGAGATTTATTGCATAAGCCAGAAATTTGACTCCTGAGAATACACCAGAAGAAATTGAAAACTAGAGTTCACAAACAAGTTTCACAATATTATTCATAATAGCACTATTCACAATGACCAAAATGTGGAAATCACTCAAATGTCCATCAATGATGAATGGATAACGAAATTTAGATATATAAATACAATAAAATATTATTTGGTCATAAAATCTGAGGTACTTATATATATTTCATTTGAAAACAAAATGCCAAATGAAAGGCATTTATATCACAAAAGACTACATATTATATGACTCTATTTTTATAATGTTAACGATATCTTAACAAAGTTGTTATTTAAAAGAGAAAAAGAAATACTAGTCCACATAGTAATTATAAGAAAAAGTGGATGAAAGACATCTAAATCTCTGATGCACTTCACTTTATTTTCACAAAGAAATCTTGTGAATTGTTGAGGGAATCAACATTAACTGTCTCTGGCTGTAGCTGGCCCTGTGGTCATGCCCCTGCCAGCCTCTCTTTCACTCAGTGTGAATGAAGATAGTGTGGCATCCTTCCTCTGTGTACCAGAGTGTGCTAGTGATTATGCCTGTGCTGTAGGCACCAAAGTTTCTGAGTAGAGAAAACACAGAATATTTAAATCTGTGCCATTTTACCCACTTTCTGATACACATGCAGCAAGAAGTAGGACCAGCACAGATCCACACATTGTCAGAATTATCTGTTGAACAATGGCTAGTTCTTGCTCCCATCACATGCCATGAGGCAGTTGTCCTTGTGCCAAGGGAGTCAGAGACACTAAGGTGAGTGAGAATCATCTCTCAGATCAAAGAGGAGAGAGAGAGAGAGAGAGAGAGAGAGAGAGAGAGAGAGAGAGAGCCATAAGTGAACAAATTACAGCAGCAAGTGAAGTGTGGATGATTAAGGGGGGTTCCAAGATGGCAGGCCAGAGGAAGGCAGAATTCTGCATTGCTCAGTGACCTGGGGTTCAAGTTGTGAGAATATGGCTTCTCTGCCAGCAATATTCCTGCCCCATGCAGGAAGCACCTTGCCTGTCCAGGGCTCCAGGACTGAGCATCAGAGTAGGTCTCTCAAATACTAGCCCAGGCAAGACTACTGGATACCTGAGTGAGACCATCCATGGCAGTGGCAGCAGCACCCATAAAGAACTTTTGGCCACCAACTCGAGCAGAAATCACAGATGCTGCTTCCATGGAGGATACCTGGATCTTCCCATGAGTAAGAACTCAGTCTGCCACCCCTGTGTGAACCCTCATCTACCAATGTGGGAAATCCCCTGGTCACTGCTATCTTGGGACTCTGCAGCAGCTGACATAATCACCTACAAACAGTGCCTGCCGCCAGCACCTAGGAAATTTACACAGGCTCTGAAATCAGCTGACACTGCCATCCACAGAGCTTGCTGCTGAACTCATCATCCAACACCATCGCCAGGCTTCCTCCACCACAACAGACACCCCACTGCTGAAAGCAGGAGCCTCTATCTTGGGTCACCTTTATCACCATCTTCCTGGTACTCAGTTTCTAACTCCCCACTCTCCCCAGCAGCTGCTAACTCTGCACAATGACACCCTGGTTACTTTCACCATCCTGAGGGCAGAGATACCAGCTAACAACAGAGGACCCCACCTATTGGATGAGAACGGAAGCAGGAAAGATATTGATAAACAACCATAGCAAGCCCTGTGTCTCTCTTCAATCTCTCTCTCTCTCTCTCTCTCTCTCTCTCTCTCTCTCTCTCTCTCTCTCTCTCTCTCTCTCTTCTCACTCCTTCTCCTTTCCCCTGCAGTCACATCCCCAACATATGTGAAAACAAATACTTTGCATGAATTAGGATTTTGAGGTCTTGGATGTCTGAATAATACATTACATTATATTGTATATTCTTTTAATACTGTTTTATTTAAAAATTTTAAATCTTTTTTTTTCTTTTTTCCCACCAGTTTCAGCTATTTTAACATTTTTTTACTTTTCTTGATATATCTGTGTGTTTTTTTATTTACTCTACTGTCTTCCCACTTAATTGTCTACCCAAAGGTACTTCCTATCCTTCTCATGGTAAGAAACCATAAGAAGAACATATAAGAAATATGAGATAGCATAAAAAGACCAAATTTAAGAGATATTGGGATAGAGGAAGGAGTGGAGTTCCAAGCCAAAGGTATGAGCTATCTGTTCAATGAAATAATATCAGAAAAATTTCCAAACATGAAGAATGAATTGGAAAACCAAATACAAGAAGTTTACAGGGTTCCAAATGTACAAAATTATAACAGATACACACCAAGACACATTGTAATGAAAATGCCTGATATAAAGAATAAGGAGAGAATATTAAAAGTCATGAGAGAAAGGAATCAGATTACATATACGTGGAAACCGATTAGAATATGTGCAGAGTTTTCAACCCAGACCCTGAAAGCTATAAGGTCCTGTAACAACATATAACAAGCTCTGAAAGAAAATGGATGTCAACCAAGATTCTTATATCCAGAAAAACTAATCTTTAGATTTGATGATGAAAGTAAAATCTTCCATGATAAACACAAGTTAAAAGATTTTACAACTCAAAAGTCTTTACTACAGAACATCCTTGGTAAGATATTCCATGAAGAGGAATTGAAAAACAACAATAAAAATCAGAAAATGGAGGTATTATACTAAAGGAAAAACTAATCAAAGGAGAAACCAAGACAAGTTAAATACTAAAATAAACAAAATGGCTAGAAATACAAATGATGTCTCAATAATTATCCTGAATGTTAATGGCCTAAACTCACCAATCAAAAGACATAGACTGGCAGATTGGATTTTAAAAAAGACTCAATAATATGCTGCCTCTAAGAGATTCATCTCATTGGAAAAGCCATCCATAGACTGAAGGGGGAAAGTTGGAGAAAATCATACCACTCACATGGTCTGTGGGAGCAAGCAGAGGTTTCCATCCTCATACAAATAAAGTAGACTTCAAGCCAAAGTTAATCAAAAGGGATAAAGATGGACATTACATACTGCTCAAGGGAACCATACACCAAAAACATAACAATCATAAATACATATGCCCCAAACAATGGTGCAGCTATATTCATCAAATTTTTCTCAAGTTCTAGAGTCAAATAGGCCACAGCATAATAATTTTGGGTGACTTTAACACACTTCTTTTATCACTAGATAGATTTCCAAACAAAAGATGAACAAACAAACTCTAGAACTCAATAATACAATCAATTACTTAGACTTAACTGATATATATATATATATAGAATATTTTAATATATAACAAGACAGTATACTTTCTTCTCAAGAGCACATGGATCTTTCTCTAAAATATATCATATAATATGCCACAAAGCAACTCTTAGAAAACATAAAAAGTGGAGATACTACCCTGAATTTATCAGATTATACTGGAATGAAATTAGAAATCAATGATAAAATAAGAAATAAAATTCACTCCAACACCTGGAAACTAAACAATATGCTATTGAATGAACAATGTGTTACAGAAAACATCAGGAGGAGATTAAAAAGTTTTTAGAGGTGAATGAGAACACAGATACAACATATCAAAATCTCTGGGACACTATGAAAGCAGTTCTAAGATGAAAGCTCATTGCATGGAGTTTATTCCTTAAGAAAAGAAAAAGTCAACAAATAAGTGAATTAACACACATCTCAAAGCCCTAGAACAAGAAGAACAAATCAACACCAAAAGCATCAGAAGACAGGATATAATGAAAATCAGAGCTGAAATAAATAAAATTGAATCAAAAGAAACAATTGAAAAAATTGACAGAATAAAAAGTTTGTTCTTTGAAAAAACAAATAAAATTGACAGAGACATAGACATTATAATGAAGAGAAGGAGAGAGAAAACTCAAATCACTAACATACATTATGAAAAGGGAAATATCACAACAGACGCTGCAGAAATACAGACGAAAATTAGAAATTATTTTTAAAATATATACCCTAATAAAGTAGAAAATATGAAAGACACCAATAAATTTCTAGAGTCATATAATTTGTCTAAATTGAATCAGAATGATATACAGAATTTAAACCAATCAATTTCAAGTGATAAAATAGCAGACACCACAAAAGTCTACCAACCAAAAAAAGCCCAGGAATGGATGGATGCACATCCAAGTTCTACAAGACCTTTAAAGAAGATCAATACTCTACAACTCATTTCAAGAAATAGAGAAAGAAGCAGCACTTCCAAACCCATTCTATGAAGCCAATATCACTCTGATTCCAAAACCAGGCAAAGACACATCAAAAAAAGAACACTTCAGACCAATATCTCTAATGAATATAGATGCAAAAATTCTCAATAAAATTCTGGCATCGAATACAAAAACATATCAAAAAGATACTGTGCCACGATCAAGTGGGGTTCCTCCCAGGGATGCAAGGTTGGTTCAACATACAGAAATCAATAAATGTATTTCATCATACCAAAAGACTTAAAGATAAAAACCATATGATCATATAAACAGATGAAGAAAAAGCATTTGATAAAATACAGCACTGCTTCATGTTCAAAATTCTAGAAACAATAGGGATAACAAAAACATATCTCAACGTTGTAAAAGCTATCTATGCTAAGCCCCAGGCCAACAAGATTCTAAATAGAGAAAAATTGAAAGAATTCCCTCTAAAAACTGGAACAAGACAGGGATGCCCAATTTCACCACTTCTATTTTACATAGTTCTTGAAACACTGGCCAGAGCAATTAGGCAGATGAAAGAGATTAAAGGGTTTAATTTCATTTTGCTGCATATGGATTTCCAGTTTTCCCAGCACCATTTGTTGAAGAGGCTATCTTTTCTTCAATGCATGTTTTTGGCACCTTTGTCTAATGTAAGATAATTGTAATTTTGTGGGTTAGTCTCTGTGTCATCTATTCTGTACCATTGGTCTACCAGTTTGTTTTGGTGCCAATACCATGGTGTTTTTGTTCCTATTGCTCTGTAGTATACGTTAAGGTCTGGTATAGTGATGCCACCTGCTTAACTCTTCCTGCTAAGGATTCCTTTAGCACTTCTGAGTCTCTTATTTTTCCAGATGAATTCCATGGCTGCCTTTTTTATTTATATGTGGAATGCCATTGGGATTTTGATTGAAATTGTATGAAATCTGTATAGTGCTTTTGGTGGTATGGTCATTTTGATAATATTAATTCTGCCTATCCAAGAGCAAGGTAGATATTTCTATCTTCTAAGGTTTTCTGTGATTTTCTTTCTTTAGGGTTCTGTAGTTTTTATTTGTGTAGATCTTTTACCTCTTTTTTTAAGTTGATTCCCATGTATCTTATTTTCTTAAATTATTGTAAATGGGTAGTTTTCTTTCTCAGAGGAATTGTCACTGACTACAGAAATGCCTCTGATATATGGGTGTTAATTTTATATCCTGCTACTTTCCTGAATTCATTTACTAGTTCTAGGAGCTTTCTGGTGGAGATTTTTGGGTCTTCTAGGTATAGAATCATATCATCAGCAGATAATGCTAATTAAGTCTTTTTTCCCTATATGTATTCCTTTAATTTCTTTGTCTGTCCAATTGCTCTGGCCAGTGTTTTAAGAACTATGTTGAACAGAAGTGGTGAAAGAGGATATCCCTGTCTTGTTCTAGTTTTTACAGGGAATGCCTGTAATTTTTCTCCATTTGGGATGATGTTGGCCTGAGGCTTAACATAGATAGTCTTTATGATGTTGAGATATGTTCTTGTAATCCCTAGTTTTTCTAGTGTTTTGAACATGAAGCGATGCTGTATTTTGTCAAATGCTTTTTCTGCACATATTGAGATGATCATATGATTTTAATCCTTGAGTCTATTGATGTGATGATTACATTTATTTATTTCCATATGTTGAATGAACCTTGCATCCCTGGGATGAATCCCACTTGATCATGGTGCACGATATTTCTGACATGTTTTTGTATTCAATTTGCCAGTATTTTATTGAGAATTTTTGCATCTATGTTCATTAGAGATATTGGTGTCTTTGTCTGGTTTTGAGATCAGTGTGATATTGGCTTCAGATAATGAGCTTGGAAGTGCTGCAAGGACAGTCTTTCTAAAGATGGCGCTGGAGAAACTGGACAGACACAGGTCAACAAAATGAGACAACAAAACCAAACCTCATCTTGTTTAACAATGAATGTGACATAGATCATAGATTCAAATGCAAAACATGAAATTACGACTTTTAGAAGAGAAACAAGAAAAACAGAAGTCAGAAGTAAAGAATTTTCAGATATTATGCCTAAATGACAAAGAAATATTAATATATTAGTCTCCTCCAAATAAAACCATATTTGCTTTTATGAAGACCCTGTTAAGAGGAAAAGACAAGATACACATAAGGACTCTAAAAGACTAGTAAGACAGAGCCTTGGGAAACACTTTGTCTAAACTAAGATGATAGTTACATGAATCTATCCATAGTAGCAAATTTGCAGACATACATAGGCACACATGCATGAGGCATGCAAAAAAATAAAATCTGGTGAAATCTAAATACAATGACAATTTCTCATTACTATAATAAGAGGACTAGACTATATTCATAGATAAGCAATGTGCTCATAGAATATAACTGCTAGAATTCAGGAGAATAGTATATGAAACCTCCCTGTATTTTTTTAGCAATTCTCTATGAAAGTATAATCATTTTAAGACAGAAACTTAATAAAAAAATCTCATTTTAAAAAATGAATGCTTACAGCTGATTTATGAAAACAAACCATCACTGTTTTGATCATCTCTGGATCTGCAATAACCAACACAGACTGTGGATCATCACACAACCTGTAATGAGAAAGAAGAGCTGATTAAAACTAAAAAGCCAATTCTGCAGTGAGAGCCACCCCCAGGAATCCAGACTGATGTTTCATAACCCATATCCCTAACTGTATAATGCACAGTGACACTAGATACAAAGTCAAATTAGGGTATGATACACAGCGAGATTCTGGCCATAGAAACCACTCTGATTTTCATAAAATGAAGGTCATATAGCTGAAGTAGGAAGGAGATATTTAAAGGCAAAAAAATTCTTCATAAGGAGAGGCTGGTCAGATAAGTCTAAATGGTGCATATGTATTTTCTCTTCCATTTGTAACAATTTTTGTATTTTAAAATATTTCATTATCAGTGGAGTTTTAAGTTTGCATTTCTCTAATTGCTAGAGATGTTGAACATTTTTTCATACACTCATTGATCATTTGTATTTCTTCTTTTGAGAAAATCTGTTGAGTTCCTTTAACAAGTTTGGATTGAGTTATTTGTTTTCTTTCTTGGTTTGTTTTTTTTTTTTTTTTTTTGGTGTTAAGCTTATTGAGTTTTTTGTATATCTTACAAATTAATACCATAAATAAGATACAGGTGGCAAAGATTTTCTCCTCTTCTGTACATTCTTGGTTCATGTTCTTGATTGACCTTTTGCTGTGAAAGAGTAGTGGATTAGTGAAAATTTGAAGGCAAGTAATTATTAAGTCCTCACAAGGGATTCAGATACTGGGGTTGTATCAGTGGAGATTCAGCCCTGTGTGCTCTTTCCCTTTGACCACATGCCCTTTATGGTCCATGCAAGTTAGGCAGGATGCTGTGGCCCGCCCTGCAGTTCCTGAGGACTTGATGAGAGAAGATAAAGAGGTAGGAAGAGGCAAAGCCTTCTCCCAGTTGCTTATAGCACACAAGAACTACAATTATACCTCTGGAGTTTCTTTCACCAAACAGCATTAAGGAAACAGCTGCTAAAATTAGCTGTATTCACTCTACCAGATCCTGAAGTACATAAGCTCATGGGGAACACAGTGATTTAAATGTACTGGACATCCATTCTTCATAGTGAATAGAATGATTTTGGCAAACAAATCCCTGTATATACTTCTGCTGAAAACACTTGACAATTAAAAACAAATTAACCACCCCAAGATTTTACACTTGTAGATAAAGTTAAAATAAAATAGAGGACAAATCGTTTCCCAATCTGTTTATCTATGCCTCTCATCTTTTCTTTCAAATGCATATGATAAACCCAAAATTGATATAAAGGTGTTTGACTTTCAATCAAAGTGACTTTCTTGAAAGGAGATAAAGCCATGCATAGTGCATATATTATAAGGGTTTGAAGTAAGGTCTCCTATGTATTATTAAATGTTTTGTAAGGAAGAAAAATTGGAAAAGGGAGGATTGACTGGGCACTAGATAAAAGGTGAGACCAGGAGTTTCTGGGTCTTCATAGACTGAGAAAAGTCAGGAGTGTGGCGTTCTTGGCTTTGAGTCCTGACACCAGGTGACATACGGGACCCTTGGCAGGAGTAGGCGCCTCCAAAAGCTTTATGATAATTAGCCACCAGAAATACATCTGGACTTGCATTGTCCTCATGCAGTGGGGTGCCTCATGCCAACAAGTCTATGTAAGAAACCTTTCCAGAATACTCACTCCCAAATTTTCCCATATTTTCATGACATTGGGTTTATATTTCCAAAAATCCTGGGAAGAGGGAAAAAAGAAATTATATTGTAATTTTTAACATATTGAATTTTGATTCTAGTTAGTTCCAATCCCTTGGCATCAGACTTATTGTCTGTCCAATGCTAGAAGCTGGAGAGAAGCTCCTATTCTAAAACATCTGAAGGCAAAGGAGAGAAAATTGAGGAGATATTTGAAAAGGGAGTTTAGAGTATATCTTGAATTTTCCTGAAGTATTGCACATACTGAGGGAATATATATCTATATCTATCTATATATATATATATATATATATATATATATATATATATATAGAGAGAGAGAGAGAGAGAGAGAGAGAGAGAAGGTCTTGTCATATTTTCTATGTCGCTCAGGCTGTCCTTGAATTTGTTATTCTCCTGTCTCATCCTTGAGAGTATTTGGGACTCAGGTGTTTGCCACTGTTTGGATAGTTGCCTTGGAGTATGAATATGAAGTAACTCTGGGTTTCTGTAGCGTTATTGTGTGAGTTTTTTGCTTCTGGAATCCTGCCAACATTTGAAGTTTTTCCTCCACATGAATGTGAGAAAACTAAAACTGAGAGAAAGTGAGTGAGTTTTCCAGGGATATTCACAATGACACTTCACTTGTTTTTTATTCCAGATTTTTTTTATTTACTTTATCAATCTCCTAGAATACTGGTAAAATTAGGAAGTTAAAGCACCAGTGAATTTAATCTTACAAAGTTTATGTGATTGTTTTAGTTCATCTTTTCATGCTATGACCAAAAGACCTGAAAAGAACAATGTAGAGAAGGTATAATTTATTTGGCTCACTGTTTCAGCGATCTCATTTTGAAGATGTTTGATTCTTTTGTTCTGTTCTAACGTGTGGCAGATCAACATGGCAGAAGAGTATGATGGAAGAAAGTAGCTCAGGGCACAGCACTAGGAAGCAGACTGAGAACCCCACTCACCAAGGACAAAATATAAGCTCCAAAGGCAGGGCCTAGTGACCCACCTCCTCCAGCCACACCCTACCTGCTTACAGTTATAACAGTTAATGCACTGATCACATTAAGGCTCCCATAAGACAATCACTTCATTTCTGAGTTTTCTTGCATTGTCTCATACATGAGCTTTTGGGGACACCTCATATTTAAAACATAACAGTTGTCCTCAAACATGTTGTTGAGTGAGAAAAATGAGTGATGAATGACAAAATGGAGTCATCTTCAAGTTTCCTAGCTCAGTGTAGAAAAGAAGGGGAAATGGCACCAATACACACAGGAGGCAGCAAATTAAATACTTGCTCTAAGTTTTTGCTTTCACATTTAAAAATAAATCTTCCTATTGCTAAGTTTCAGAGGTGATATTTTCATGCTGCAAAGAGAGTCTCCAATAATGTGGATCTTAGCTCCTGTCTAGTAAGTAGTTGACTGGGGAAGTATGAAAAGGAAATGATTTCTTTTACAGAGGGAACAGCAGTATAGAATTCTCAGGTGGACATTAGGTTTAGAATTATAGAACTAGAATGTGATTTTTAAAAGTCTCAGATTTTTGGGAGAGGAAATATGAGGATAGAGAAGTTTTCTTCTGATCTTATGAAATATATAGTAGATCAACAAATATATGAAAAAATGTTCAACATCTTTCATAATCAGAGAAATGCAAATCAAAACTTCTCAAGATTTCATCACATGACAGTCAATATGGCAGTCATCAAGAATACAGACAACAATAAATGTTGGCAAGGATATAAGAGAAAATGCACAGTCATACATTGCTGGTGGGACTGCAAATTGGTGCAACCAATCAAGTAAGCAGTATGGAGATTCCTTAGAAAACTTGGAATGGAACCACCACTGGACTCAGATATCCTACTCCTCAACCTCTACCCAAAGGACTTAAAATCAGCATACTATAGTAATGCAGCCACATCAGTGTTCAAAGTAGCTCAATTCACAATAGTTAAATTTTGGAAGCAACCTAGATGCCTTTAAATAGATGAATGGATACAGAAACTGTGGTATATATACAAATGGAATATTACTTAGCCTTAAAAGAATAAAGTCATGGCATTTGCAGGCAATTGGATGGAGTTAGAGAATATCATGCTAAGTAAAGTAAGCCAATGCCCTAATCAAAATGTTAAATATTCTCTCTGATAAGTGGATGCTGATCCAAGACAGGGAGGGGGGAGACATCGGAAAAATTGAAGAACTTTGATTGGGCAAAGGATAGGCAGAGTGAGCAGGGTGTGGGAGGGCAGGAAAGATGGTGGAAAGAGATGGACATCAATACCCTAGATACCCTAGATACAACAATCACCTTGTAGTAGTGCAGAAAGTTCCAAAGGGAGACAGAGGTGCTGGCCCAGAAATTCTCATCTTCTTAAATAGCCCATGTGAAGAATTTCTGTATCTATAAAGTGAAAGAGAAACCCAGATCACCATGACTGTCATTTTGTAGATATGGGACTGGCCAGTTTGTGACTCAGAAACTGGACCAGGCAGAGAGGGAGGTAACATGTAGATGACACATAATAATGAAAACCCCGTCAGCCCATTCTCTTCTTTCCAATTCCAGTTAGAGAACACCCCCTCCCAACCCCAAAAGCACAATAAATAGCTAAAAATATTTAGTCTTCATGGCCCAAATTCTGGGGTTTGTACTTGCTAAACATAACCATAAGTGAGTGCTCCTGAGAGGTCCAGGCTGGTGTTCTGCCAGGGCATTTTATTTGCTATGTCTTTTTGGTATGTTGACCCTTCCTTAATGTAAAGATTTCTAGACTAGGTAAAAAAAGGTGGGGGTCTGATGTTTTGACATTATTTTGATGGTGAGATTTTGGGTAACCAAGCCCATTCAATTTTAGGGAATCCACTGAGAGAATATGGTGACATTTTTTTCCTTGCAATTTGTTCACAAAACTTTTATGCTTTTTATTCTCTCTGTCATGTCCCTGGTTCAGCATCCAGCACTACTTTAAATCTGACTTCACATAAGCACTTGGAAGCACTCATAGTATTCTTAATTCTATTGAATGAAAAATATGTCATTTTTTTAAAAATGAGACTTCCATTGGCCTAACACAAATATGAGATCTATTTAGTGACACCCAAGTCTGGTGTCAGACAATCAGGTTGACTTGAGCCATAAAAAAGGCTGATTTTCCTTACATCCTTTAGGTGCTACTTTGAAGAATGAATGACTGAAAAATCATCTCCAGACTATTCCTCTTCTTGTTGAGTGTGTTCCTCCAACTGGTGATGGTCAAATGGCAGCACAGAGCCAGAAATGCTCATGTTCACCAAAGTGATCAATCACAAAGAAATTTGTTTATTGTCTCGATACATAAACTCTTTTTGTAAGAAAATCCACAAAGGCTGGTGCCCCCTTGGGTTGAATAGTGAGCAACTCTGATGTGTCATGTTGACCAGGCCCCATCCCTGAGTATTCTGGATCCTAAAATCCCTGCCCTACCCCAGCATTACTCAAAGATTAGAGACCAGGGGAAGAAGAAAAGGTGAAGAAGAGATTTCTGCCAGATGTTTTAATCATGAAACATCTAATTCTGTATAGGTGGCCCCATAGTGGCAGAGAAGGAAATTGTGACAAGTATAAATGGCTCAATAGCCCTGCAATTCCATTCAGCTACATGGAAGTACCTTCCAAAGTTCAGGTACAGTCCTGTTGACACAGCAGAAAATATGCAACATAAAATAAGAATCCATGATGAGTTCCAAACAGTTGCAATAAAAACTTGATGCTACATTTTTAAAGGAGAATGTTGAAGGCAGTATGTTTCATATACTTCTGTACAAATCATGTAACTAAATACAAGAAAATTAAGCTACATCAATTTATTAGAAAATCTCATTAGAAAGATGTTTATGTCACTATAACACCCCGAATTAATACCTTTACTTTGAGAGAATTGAAACTAGATCTACATTTTCCTTTTTCATGCTATTGTGATTCCCTACTTTTCAGAATGAATATAACCTGCATGGAATCTCTCCTACACACACATCAAAGTAATCTCTCTCCCTCAACTTCAAGATATCATGATCTCATTATTAAGCACAATTTTCTACTAGATGATATTTATTTATGTTTTTATGCTGGAGTATAGAGAAAAAACTGTAAGATCAAATTGGCTTTGGGGTGTTATTCAGGTTGCTTACAGATTTCATATTGGGGGAAATACATCTCTTTACTTATGCTAATCAATACAAAGCAAAAGAATAAGACTTCTTAAAACTTCTGTCAGGTATACTCTGCTCTAAATACTCATCATATAGAAAGAAACAGTATTTTGTATTTCAGAGTGGAAGAATTGAGTTTTAGGAGGGAGGGGAGTGCCAGGAGATGTTCACAGAAAACAGGAAATTGTGCAGTTAGCCTCCTGAGGGAGTCTCAGGTGTAATTGGTTCATTGTATAAATAGTGCTGGGGGCAGGAGGAGTCAGGAATCCCCACATGCATGAGAGATATTCCTTTTACATTTGTTTTGCAGAAGACAGAAAACCCAGAGGATAAAGGCAAAACCCAAGCAAAATGGTTGTCCCCGAAATTGCCAAAGCTCAAAAGGGTGAAGTTTACACTGTACATGGTAATAACTTATTCATTAGCTGTATATGTTTATTTCTGGTTCATTACACTAGGTGCAAACTCAGAGCTAATCAGATCATCCCCAGGAACAAACCTCACCACCAATCCCTCTACCCACAGGAATATGGATTTAGAGGTGGGGAGGAGCTCAAGAAGTCTGCCTAATATGAAGAGGAACTTCTTAAGTGTTCATAGCAATTTCAATTGCATCATTTCTTTGATCTTCCAAAAATAAGGGAAACAGGAACCTGATTAGGCCTCCAACTCCAGGGTTCCAGAGGAGAGGAGGCTAGACAGCAATTAAGAGTGAAATTCAGACAGAAGTCTGATATAACCTGTGTGGCCTTCTGTCTGAATTTCACTCTTAATTGCTACTAGCCTCCTGTCCTCTGAAGTTGGGGGCCTAATCAGGTTTGTGCCCCTAATGATGCTCCTTATAGATAGAGGAGCACCAGGCTGATAGATAGGAGGACTCAGGTCTCTATGGAACAATTTGGGATCAGATCCATCATCACTTTTCTTCAACACTTCTGTCTTCTGAATTTTTCTTTCAGCTCTGGGGGATGCTGTTTGGAGAACTGTGCCTACAGAGCATTCCTTCTGTGCAAAGTGGTGCAAGGCCAGTTTATGTGCTGGGAAATGAGGTGAGACAAGAGCTACAGCCAGAAGAAAGGCCACTCTCTCCATTTCCTGAAATTGGAGGGTGAGGTGTCCTCTTTGCAGTTGGCAAAGAATCATGCACTGTCTTGCATTGTCCTTTTATAATAGGAACTTCAAGAAGCTACCCTTGGTAAATGCAGTGACTCTGAGGTCCACTGTTCAATGGGTAACTAAAAGCAGGATAAAGCTTGGTGTTCTGCCTTTATTTGGTATCATTTACTAACTTAATATTTTTGACTGCTCAGCTTTGCACATAGACATGTTAATCTTTTAAGGGGTGCTCATCTAAAAACTGGAAATACCACATTTATTAACCCAAATTTACCTAATATATTTGATACCCCCTTGAAAACTGAGGCAAGATGGAGGGCACATTCGATCATCAGCTTTTACAGTACCTTGATTCAGAGACCTGGTGTGGTGCCTAGAAGTTTTCAGTCATTGTTCAACCCCTTCCAGAAATGACACAGCATTATAGACAGATCACCATGAGGAGATTGTTCCCTCAACAGGAGCAATCATTTAACGGGACCTACACTTCCCCTTCTAGCATTCCAGGTCTGGTAGATAAACAGACTGTGCAGTAAGTTAAATGTTCCCACTTTAAGTGATAAAAACTTCTCAGAGTGCTAGAATTGAGATAATGATCCATCACACTCCAGTTTGGCCAAGACTACTTAAAAATGCATACCTCTTCCCCACTTCCCCAGTTCTTCTATTTAAAACTTCAGGTCATGTCAGCATGCTGAATATATGCCTAAAACATGTATCTCATTGTGGCTGGTATTAAAGTTTTTTTCTTGCTTTTCACAATTAGCATTTGGGTTTGTTTTTTGGGGTGAGTGGCCAGACCTGGCTTTTGTACCTGGCCTGGAACTCCTGTAATACTTTCAGTTCATATATTGTGGGAAATCAATAAATCATTGTGTAATGGTAATTCCATAGGTTATTTGGTATCATGAGAAACCAAAGCAAAGCCACTAGCATTAAATCTCCTTATGTGTCTCTGCAACATAGCTGCTGATGTTAAAAACAGACTTTCATTAAAACAAATTTTTTCATCAAAACATTCTTAAATCTTTGCCCACACAGTTTCATCTGCCTAGTATGATTTTGTGCCTCATAAAACATTCCTTCTCAGCCTCCAAAACACATCTCCTATAGCAATTATTTGGTAGAGTCTTTCCTTATTCATCTCAAACAGAAGGACAATTTATATTCTGCCTGTAATACCCAAGACTCTGGAGGCTGAGGCAGGAGGATTGCAAGTTCAAAACCAGCCTCAGAAACTCAGTGAGGTCCTAAGAAACTTAGATCGACCTTTTCTCAAAATAAAACATAGAAAGAGAAGAATAATAGAATGAATCACACATTATTACTCTATGCAAATGATTACACAAACCTCGTATCTCTACATAGTGTACAACCAATAGATTCATTCTACTATCCTTCATATCTCCTATCCCCTCTCCTCCCTTCACTCCCTTCTGTGTAATCCCAAGTAATTCTATTCTTCCCTAACTCCCAACCTTTATTGTGAATTAGCATCTGCATATCAGAGAAAACATTTGGCCTTTGGTTTTTCTGGGATTGGCTTAGCACAATATTTTCCAACTCCCTTCATATACTAAAAAATTTCATAATTTCATTCCTTTAGGCTGATAATATTCTGTTGTGTATATAGAACACATTTTTTTATCCATTCACCTGTTTAAGGCCACCAAGTTTGGTTCACTGTTCATCTATAAATCTCTGCTCTAAGTACTTGGTTACATAGAAACTCAGCCCCAGATATTTTGATGATTTGAGAGAGGCACACATAACAGGTAATTGCAGGATGCCAAATAAAGTAATCGTAGTGGAATTAGAAACAGCATCCTATCAATCCTGAATGGTGGAGCTTCTTTCTTGCCTCGGGATGGTCTGTCCCCTTGTTCTTGGTCAGCACATGTGACATCTCTTTGAGAAGCCTGTTCTGACGTCCAGGGTAAAGTAAATTGCTCAAGGTGGAATAGTCCCCACATTTCTCCAGTTCATGCAGGAACCAAGAGATCCTATGATCAGGATGCATAAAAGGTGTAATAAACTGGTTTATGCTTTACATTCAAAACGCAAAGGTCATAATCTTAAAAATGCAAAAAGTAAAAAAAAAGAAATGAATAAAAGAAAAGAGAAATATTATCTGTGTACCTCAGTTCTCAAATGCCCTTTTTTAAAAGTAGGGACTACCTTCATCTTGCCAGTTTTGAGGGGCAGGTATCTAAGCTTTGTGGCTGGGAGAGGGAATGGCCAAATCTTCTGGCATTTTTGTTTGTGTTGGTGAGGAGAGGTTCAGATCTAGGGACATTCCCTCTTGGCACTGGAGGAAGTATATACCTCACCCCAGTATCACTGAAGGGTGACTGGTCTGGCATGCCTGCTGTGTTTAGGATCTGAGCCATGCATTACACATAAACCAGGCAGAACCTTGGCCTTCATGAAGTTTAACCTTTCCTGAGGGAAAGAGACACTAAACAGCAACAACAAAAATTCCACTCATACAGATTTTGAATTACAGATTGGGATAAATTCTGTGAAGTAAAAGAATCCTTTACTGAATCCTTGCAGCAGGATTTGACACATTCATCCTTTCTTTTCTTCAAATCACTCATTCTTTGAAAAATATAAGAACAACAGGATCAATGGAACTGGAGGCATGGAAAGTGTGAGGTATTGGGTATGCCTGGACCTCTTTCCTCATGTGGGAGAAGTTGACCTAAGAGGTCCAAAAGCCTTGTTATCTCAATCAGAAGACCCACTCAGCATTGCCTGCCTATCTCAGGTTTGGCATGAAACACATCCCTTCCTTATTATTTTAATTATCTTGTATATTATAGTCCCCAAATTTCTCCAATTCATGCAGAAATCAAGAGATCCTATGATCAGGATGCATAAAAGGATAAAAGGTGGAATTAACTGGAACTGAAAGATGACACACCTGCCACAGATGTCCTGAGCTGTAAAATCTACAGAGGTCTGTCAATTCAGAGTGCAAAAAAAAAAAAAAGCCCCGCACACAGAAAACAATAACTCAGGAAAGAATAGCTAGAATTAATTTACTTATCTATATTTTTTATTTGATCTTTTTAGATATACATGACAGTAGAGTGTGTTTTGACATTATACATACATAGAGTATAACTTATTTTAATAAGAATAACATTCTTATGGTTGTACATGTTGTGGAGTTTCATTGGTCTTGTATTCATACATGAACATAGGAAGGTGACATTCAATTAATTCCATTGTCTTTCCTAGTGTACATTTTTTTTGTTTGTTTTAAGAACTTCTTCTTTATTATCTGGCACAATCCATCCAACAACTTTATGATTTTTGTGTGGTTATAGTCATTATTTTATAAATGAGTAAACTAAGTCCCACAAAGTTTAACTCACCCACCCATGGTTACCTAGATATTACTACCAGAGCCACTGTTCTAATTTAAATCATCTAACTCTAGAGCCCAGGGTCTTAATCTTGCAACATAGGATCAGCCTCACCTACTGCAACATATGTTGAGATAAGGGACTGGAATGTGGCCCAGATCTTCTGAAAGTGTTGTGCCCAGAGCTCTGTCTCCTACAAAGGCACAAGTTGAAGATACCATTTTAGCTCCATGGGGGATATCCTATCTCCCCTCCTCACTCTGGAAGAGGAAAACTTCTGAAGATTTTGAGTTTAAGAGTAAGAAGATTTCGTCATGGCTGCTCACATCCTGTTCCATCCCTAAGCCTTTCTTCTTTTGAAAATAACCAATAAGGGAACAGAGTACCTCATAGTTTAGAAAGCTCACTTACATCTCTCTTAATGATAGATCCTATTTCTACTCTTTGAGACAACAAGAGTTGGGTTGTTTTAATTCCCCTATTATAGCCATGAAACCAACACTGATTAAGAAAATTACTGAGGCAATTTAATCCTGAAGTGGGCCCTGGAGCCAGAACTTGTGATTCCAAATTGTGCTGAAGGTGCAAGGGATTCTCTCAAAAGCTTGGTTGATGTGTCAGCCTCACATGGGTTAAATATTTCTTTTCCCACCTCCCAGAATTCTCCCAAAATAGTTATGAAATGGTGCAGAACTGCTTGTGAAGACAAATCCACAGACAACCTTTAGTTTATTACTAAATGTGAATTCACTGAATTTCTTGAGTCAGCAGACAGTCAGAGGTAGAAAGAGTTCAGTCATTTTATAATCTGAATCATTTTGTTAGTCAGGAAAGCAGGAAGTAAATGAGGACAAAGCCAATAAATCAAAGAGAAATCAGAATTCATGAAAGAGAAAGTGAGTAAGGAGAAGATGAGCATCATGGGGTCATGTTGAAAAGCACTGCAAAACCTGCACACTCTCCCCTCCACATGGGACAGTGAATTTATAACTTGCTTGATGGGACTGCAGGCTGGTCTTATCCAGGGACTGCCCTGCTCAGCACCAGGCAGAGCCTTGTAAAATGTGCCTTTTAATATTTATTTATTGATTTTGGTACTCAGACTTTTTACTTTTTTCTTTGAATCCGGGTCTTGCTAAGTATGCTATGACCTCACTAAGTTGCTAAGGCTGCCTTTAGACTTGTGATTTTCCTGCCTCAGCCTCCCGAGTCACTTGGATTACAGAAGTGTACCATGATGCCCAGCTGACATTTCTCTTGAACTAAAATCCCTCCAAATGCTACTAACACCCACAGAATAAAACTGAATTGCCTTCAGCAACACCTGATTCTTCTTTACTAAGACATGCTGGCCTCTTCAGTCTTGTCTCACTCTATACCTCCATAAGATGTTTTAAGGGATTGTTATCATTTATCACATCGCAAGCTCCCTAAATGTGACAAGCTCTCCTGGAGTGACCCAACCTGTTTTTCATCAAGTGAATTCCTAACCAACTTTCAGGAGTCACATAGAAGTCACATCATGTACCCCAACTAACCCCTTCCACTGACTCACCAGAGAGGTGGTGAAGAGCTCCATTCTGCTCTCTCATAATTCCTATAAAGAATTACCCAGTGGCTGTAAACACAGGATCACAAAATATGTTGTTTTATTAATTCTGGACTTAGAACACAGTCTGAGTAAGAGAAAAAAAACATAATTAACTTTTCATTTTTTTTTTAGTTTTATATTTAGAGGGTGGTTGAGGTCTCTTAGTCTGTCCAATCTTTTGCAGGAGATATTTTTTTTGTCTTGACTCAGGTGAGATAAATCCACCCCGTGAGTTCATTTATCTTCATGGCCATTGGGATAGACAGGATGAGTGAATAAGTTCCCATCCAACTAGATGTTAATACTTTGTAAAACCATTTGACATAGACAAAGTCATGGAGTTTGTTTTACTTAATAATGAAATTAACAAGACTAAAAATATGCTTAGTTTGTGTAATAGCTATCTTGAAGTTGGGCTATCTTATAAATTATATTCCTCATTGAGATCAAAGGAATCTTTAAAAAATGTATCATTCTTCTAAACATAACTTTATTTATATGAAGTCCAGCTCATTTTGGAGACATTTTAACATGAAGTAGGTGGAAGGCAGAGTTTTGTCTCAGGTAAGGTGGGACTTGACAAATTTTAGGTAATGTGTTTTAGGTTTGAGATTGATTTTGCCTTTTTAAATGTCATTTTATAAAGTTGGCATATATTATTTCCTGAGTCTATATAAATATTAGTTAACACGATATAACATTACATTTAAAACCTGGATCAAAGAAAGTCTAAGGGGGCTGTTAACTTTCCTTTTGTGTGGGTAGGTGGCAAAATGTTTTCATATTTTACAAGTTTACCTTAAACAGATAAGGCTCTCATTATTTGTAAAAGTGAATTGAAATTTCAATTTTAATGTGAAGAGTAACACAAAATTTTATATATAACTTATTGACAACAGATTACTTTATCTGGTTGTAAAACATTAAATGACATTAATAAATATCAACCCAATTTGTTATTCCTATACATATCTGAGACTTTTGTTACAGATAATGTTAGTTTGGAGAACATCAACATGGCAAAGTACTCTCTTAAGCTTTACATTTTACTATTTTTAACTTTTACAGTACAGCTTAGTATCCAGAGTACAGTACAAAAATTATACGTCTACATGGGTTTACAAAAATCAAAATATATCCTTAAATTTCTTATACATTTATAAAACAGTGTTAACAATCAGAAACTGCCTTGGTGAAAGTGAAGAGATACAGGAGAGATCTCCTGGGACAAAATGTGGAAGAAGTAGAACAGACCAACCTGGCCCCACACATGAAGGAGGTGGACCAGAGAGATCTAAGCCCCAGAGCAGAGGAAGAGCAGACTACCACAGCCAGACACACAGAGGAGGAGGAAACTGACCCCATCCAAATGTGGAGAGGAGGAGGAGACTGACCTCAGCCAGACACATGGAGAAGGAAAAGGAGATTGACCACAGCTGCGTGTGGGGAAGAGGAGACCAACCACGCACATGTGGAGGAAAAGACCAAACCACATCTACCAATGCATGGCTCTTCTGGCTCAATTCCATCTAGAGACAACATCCAGGACCTGCAAGACCATCACCAAGGTTCTGTCCTGGTTACACCAGAAGTATCCTTGCTAGCCCACTTCGCTTCATACCCCTTTCACTCTCCCTAGGACCTAATATCTCTATATTCTCACCTTCTACCTAACAAATCCCACATCCTATAGCCTCCGTTTTGTTCATCATTCAAAACTGTATACCCTTATGCAAACCTATTTTTAATGTGGACACTAATTGAATAAATTATTTCTGTTTATTGTGACAAGACTATAATTGTCTAAGTAGGAATTATGTACTTTAAGCCTACATATTGTTTTCTTTTGATGCTGTAAATATTAATATACCCCTTATTGTTGAGGTATTGGTAACCTGCAGGGACATTACAAGATTATAGAGTAGACACCTCAGGTCTATACTGCTATAGAGGAAGACCCATAAACAACATTAAAAAGACAAGGGAAGAAAGTGAGCCCAAACAAACCAAGGTGGTACAATAATAGAATACTTTGACAGCTCAGTAGAAGAAATGTCAGAGAAGGACATCAAAACATACACAATTAAAGTGATTTTTCAAGGCACAGAATAATATAAGACAGCAAATACAGGAGACAGTACATCACTCCAATAATGAGATAAGAGACAAAATTCAGGTAGCAAAAGATTACTTCAAGAAACACATAGAGATTCTGGGGAAAAAAACCACAATCCTCAAAATGAAGGAATTAATAAACCAAATTATAAATTCATTAGAAAGCATCACCAACAGACTAGACCACTTGGAAAACAGAACCTCAGGTGATGAAGACAAAATATATTATCTTGAAGATAGAGTTGACTCTGCAGAGAAGATAGTCAAAAACCATAAATAGAACATCCAAGATTTATGAGATAACATGAAAAGACAAAAATTTAATAATTATAAGAATAGATGAAGACACAGAGATACAAAGCAAAGGAATGCAGCAATAATTTAATGATATAATATCAGACAATTTACCAAACCCAAAGAATGGAATGGAAGATCAAATATGAGAGGCTTACAGGACCCCTGAAGTAAAAAATTACAGCAGACCCACACCAAGATATATTAGAATGAGAATGACTAACAGAGAAAATAAAGTTAAAATCTTAAAGGCTGTGAGAAAAAAATCAAATTACATATGGGGAAAACCAATTTTGATCTCAACTGCTTTCTCAACCCAGACTCTCAAAGGTAGGAGTTCCTGGAATAAAATATTTCAAGATGTAAAAGAAAATGGCTGCCAACCAAGAATCTTACATCCAGCAGAATTAAGTTTCAGGTTTAAAGATGAAATTAAAACTTTCCATGATCAAAAACAATGAAAGGATTCACAACTAGAAAGCCTGAGCTACAGAACATTCTCAACAAAATATTTCATTAGGATGAAGTTAAAAAAAAAAGTGAAAACCAGCAAAGAAAGAAACTATACTAAAGTAATATTCAACCAAAGGAGAAACGAAATCAAATTGAAAACCAGAAGCAAAATGACAAGGAATACAAATCATATCTCAATAATAACCTTGAGTGTTAATGGCCTAAACTTATTAATCAAAAGACCTAGACTGGGAGATTGAATTAAAAAGCAAGACCCGACAATATGCTCACCTCCTCCAGGGGCATGCTTTCCTCTTACCTCATGAGCTCTCTCCTCGAGTTCTCATAAAGTTAGGAATCTGAAAACACCAGTGGTCTGCTTAGACCAACAGACTTATGTACATCCCAGGCATAGTGTGGAGTAGAAAGTGAGTAAGTGAGCAAATATCAGAAAACTTGCCTCCTGAGTTCCCACTCAGCATGGAGAGAGGGAGAACTGCCATCTCTACACAAGGACAAGGCAAGTTCAACACTTGCTCTGAGTTTTCACTTCTGAAAGTTAAGAATAAATCTTTCCATTGTTAAAATTCAAAAGTAGGACACAGAAATGAGGATTTTGGGATAAATCTACTAAAAAGTTCATTTGGTATAAATGGAGAGGAAATTATTGCTTTTTCAGAGAGAAAATGCATGGAGTCCTTCACGGGAACAAACAAAATCCTCTTAATGAGCCAGAGATTTGAGCTGTGCACCTGAGGCAAACACTAGATTCCAAAGAAATGAGGTTAGAGACCCAGGGAAATCCTGGCTATACTCTGTGGAGCCCACACACAGTCTCTGAAACCTCAGCACTTCTTCCCAAAAAGCAGCATCTAAATGGAACTAAGTGGATCTTTGCAACCAGGAGAAGCAAAACGGGAACTCAAGCAAGACATACCTTGCAGCAAGCCAGAATAGTTCCCCCAAACAACAGAGGTTTTGGTCCCAGAATCTCCAGCTTTTTTAAAAGTCCACATAAGGAGGTCCCATAGCTATACAGTAAAAGACAAAGCCAGGTCACAGGAATTGTGAAAGTATGTGGGGCTTGCTTGTCACAGACTCAGAAACCAGAGCAGTCAAGCCAGGGAGGTGACATGTAGGTGATATAATGACAGCAAAATCCCCAAAGCAATAATTGCATTCACTCACCTTCTCCCCCTCCACCTCCAGTGAGGGACCTCCTAAAACTCATGATTAACTGAAAGAACCTGAATTCTTTATGCTCCCATCCTAAAATGAATAGTTGATAAGCATCCCCAAACTACAGTGTTCCTGAGAGCTTCAGACTGAAATTCTGCCAGGACATTTGATATGCCTATGTCAGTTGGTGAAATTGATTATTCCTTGAAATTATGATTCTCATTCATGGAATCATAAATGCGCTAGAAATAGAAAGATTTTTTTTCTTTTTCTCGAATGATAAGATTTTTCTTAAATGCATCTTCTCAACATCACAAAATCATGACACACCTGTGGTAATATCGTTCTTACAATTTGTTCTGAGGGTTTTATAATTTTCCTTCTCTCTGAAGCATGCTCCTATTTTAGGATCTAGCAGTTAGATCTGTCTTCCCAGAAAGATCTGGGAGTGCTCACAGTGCTCTTATTTATATAGAATGACAACTGGGTCCAAGGCTTCCCATGACATCAGAGAAATCTGAACACCTTCAGAGATACCCAAATTGCTGTCGTCAGACACTCCATATGATTTGACATGTAGGGAAGGCTGATTTTCCACATTTCACCTCTGTGGCACTGGGCACAAAAATGGGTTACCAAGGAGCCAATGTTGAGGCCATTCCTCTCCTCATGAAATCTACAACCAGTGATGCTTGCATGGTCAGCACAGTGCCAGCCATGCTCACACTTATAAAGAGGGTCAGTTACAAAGCCATTCATTTGCTGCCTCTGTCCACCAACTACATCTGTATGAAACCCATTAGGGCTGATGCTCCCTAGGGCAGGCCTGCCTGCAACTCATCTTTGATATGTCATGTCCTGAAACCCACAGCTGTGGGTTCTGGATCCTGCAAACCTCTTTACTCCAAAATGTGGCTGACGTGGGGCAAACTTAAGAAAGAATAGAGAAAGAGGAAAGAGGCTGCCAGCAACCACTGAAGCCTCTAACTGTTATTCCCAGAAAGTTGGTCCCATAGTGACAAGTGGGGAAGGTATGAAAAGTTCTATGTGTATGAAAGGAATGTTCCCCAAGAGACCTTTCAGTTACAATAGAGGTGCCCTTTGAAGTTCAAGTTTTTTCCTGTTAATAGCAAGAGATGCACTGTGCAATATCAAAAGAGAAACTGTGATGTATTCCAGATGGTTGAATTAACATCTTCTTCTCCAGAGAAAAGCCTTTAAAGCAGAGAGTGTGTCAAATATTCTGTAAAAATCCAGTAACTCTTGTAAAATATAATAAAATGTATTTCAGGAAAAACTTGTGTTTAAAGGATTCACAGGCATTTCTCAGCAAGGCCAGCTGGGCTCTGGGATTCCTCCTCTGTATTTCCAACAACTTTCTCTGCTCTAAAAGTTCAACACTCAGAGGTAAATGGTTCTGCACATTGCATGATGTAGAAATTGAGTTATAGGAGGGGATGGAGGTTCCAGGGGAAGATCACAGAAAAGAAGGAAGGTGGAGTGTGACCCTCCCACTAGGTAGGGGGTGCACTGTGGAGCTTTTTGTAAATGATGCTGGAGAATAGAAGGGAGGAGAACAGGAATCCCTGACATCCACAAGACAGCCACACATATCCTCCAGCAGAGAAAATGGAGAAGGTAAAGATAATAAAACAAATCTCCAAATAACCCAGATGCCTCCAGAATTCCCAAAGTGAATAGAGAAAGGGGCGAGGTTCCTACTGCACATGGCGGTCAGTTTTTTAAAATTTTTAATTTTGTATAATTTGCCTCCATTGTTTTCTGGATCATTGGTCTGGGTCTAAAATTCAGTTAATCAGATCATCCCAGGAAATAATTTTGTCAATAACCCCCGTAGACACAGGAATAGAAAGTTGGGGGAAGGGGTAGTAACTCAAGCAGATATTAAGCATCTAGTTAAGATTAATAGAAACTTATGCATTTTGAGCATTATCTGTTTTGACCTTCCCAACACTTTAAAAAAATAAGGCCCTGAAAACCACCTCAATTCCAGGGTTACAGAGGAGAAGGGCCTGGACAGCTACTCACAGACAGAGAAACACCAGGCTGATTGTGAAGAGAATCCAGATCTCCATGGAGAAGTTGGGGATCAGGTCTATCACAGCTTTCCATGGACAATTGTCTACACTGAATTTTCTCGTCAGCTGAAGATGAAAACCTTTAGGGCTTTCATCAAGTGATGAAATCACAGCCTCTGGGAAAGGAGTCCCCTGTGCTTCTCATTCCTCAGTAGAACAATAAAACTTTCTCTTTTTCTCAAAACTGTTCTTTTTATTGAATTTACATTAGGAACAAGATTGAGCTTTCAGTAACACTATTGTTGCTTGAGGTACATTATGTGTGTGTGTGTTGGGTACACTGATGCACATCTGTAATCCTAGGGGATCTGGAGGAGGATCATGTGTTTGAAGGTTTGAAGGCAGATTCAGCAAGGCTGAAAGCAACACAGTGAGACCCTGTCTCAAAATAAAAAAAAAATAAAGTGAGCTGGGGATGTGGCTGGATGTATAAGCAACCTTAGGTTCAATTACTACTACTAAAAAAGAACCCCAAATTGTGTGTGTGTGTGTGTGTGTGTGTGTGTGTGTGTGTTTGAGGGCAAATATGTGTTTCTGTACATGTGAATGATGCCCTTTACTCTGTACTCCTAGTTGAGAAACCACTTTAGAATTTTAAAGCTAGGAACTCCTTGGCAGATGTCTTCTTCAAGGTCCAGTCTATTCCACTGTCTTTGTGCTTCATCCTGTCCTCAAGAGTTCTTTGTTTCTAGCTGAACTGGAGGGCCTGGGGGTCTCTCATGATATGCAAGATAAAGAGAATAATGTGGAGGTGGCATTTTTTTAAATACAAGAGAATCATTGAGGTAGAGAGAGAGGCAGGTGATCCTTGAAGTCCTGTGATTTGAAGGATATTTACTGAGCCCCTTCTACAGTCAAATGAGGAATTAGAGCTAAGCATACCCAAGTTATCACACAACCAACCACACAAGTCCTTTGGATTCTGCTTTCATAAGTTACTAAGTAGGAGAGAGTTAAGGGGCAAACAAAAAATCATGATATGGTTTGACTCTGAAATGTTCCCAAAGGCTCAAGGGATAACAGCTTGGTTCCCAGTGCAGCAATGTGCGGAGGTGGAGATTTGGGGGAGGTGATTTGATCATGAGCTTCCCTAATCTCATCTGTGAATGATCCATAAATGGATTCACATTTGTATGGCATTATCAGAATGTGGTAGAGAGGACGGAGCCTAGGGCCTAGTTGGAGTTAGGTCACCAGGTGCAGATCCTAGAAGAGCTTATCAAATCCCTAGCCCCTACCTTGCCCTCCTTAATCTTCCCAATCACCATGAGGGGAGGAACTTTGCTCCATGGTGCACTTCTGTCATGGCAATCTGCCTCACCACAGCCAAGAATCAATGGATCCAAGTGATTATGGGCTGAAATCTCTTAAACTGTGAGTCCAAATATATATTTTCTTTTTTATTTAATATGTTTCAGTTATTTTTTCTCTTATGGTTTTAAAATTTTTATTTGTGCATTATGACTCGACAGATGAGTGATTTTCATTGTGATATATTCATATATGCACATAGCATACACTGTCTATTTCCTTCTCAGATCCCTCCCTTTGCTCACCCTTTTCCCTCCACTGATTCCATTTCTCTACTGGTCCCTTTCATTCATTTATATCTCTCTAGCTTCCACATATGATAAAAAACAAAGAACCCTTGACTTTCTAAATTTGGCTTATATTACTTAGTATGATGTTCTCTGTTATGATTTGGGTGTGTAGTGTTCCCCAAAGGTTGAGGTATGAAACAATGCAGGAAGGTATAGAGGAGAAATGATTGGGTTATATAGCATAGTCTTAACTTAATCAGTGAATTAGTCCCTGATTGGATTAACTGAATGGGAACTGTAGGCAGGTGGAGTGGGACTGGAGGAAGTGATTCATTGGGGGCATGGCTTTGGGGTATATATTTGTATCTGGCAAGTGAAGATCTCTCTCTCTCTCTCTCTCTCTCTCTCTCTCTCTCTCTCTCTCTCTCTCTCTCTCTCTCTCTCTTCTGATCATCATATGAGCTGCTTCCCTCTGCCATAATTTTTACACCATGATGTTCTGCCTCACCTTGAGCCCCCATGGAATGGAGCTGGCCTTCTATGAAATAAGACATCTAAAATGATAAGCCTTTTGATAAACTTTTCCTCCCCATACAATTGGGCTAGCTGTGTTCTTTAGTCACAGAAGAAAAAAGCTGACCAAATCAGTCTCTGTTTTTATTAATTTTCTTGCAAATGGCATAACACTATTTGTGTTTATGGCTGAGTAAATCTCCATTGAGTACATATACCATATTTTCTTTATCCAGTTGATGGACACCTAGATTGCTTTTATAACTTAGTTATTGTGAAGTATGCTACCAAAAACATGGAAACATGGATATGCATAGTATGCTGATTAATTATGTTGGATAAATATGGGGGATGATATAGCTGGGTCATATATTGATTTAATTTCTCATCTCTTGTCACATCAACCACCTATGTCAAACACTGCTGGGAAGTTCAACAAGTTTACTTTTATTTTGTAAGAAAATTTGTAATTTAATATTATTTGTGTATTTATTTGATTAGCATTGCTCTACCTTAAGGTTAAATTTCACAAGGGCAAGGATTCTGACTGGCTTAAAGGTAGAATTTGGCACAAGTCCTGAACACAGTAGCCAAACAGTCTTGTCAATCTACAGTGATACTGATGTTAGGCACACATTGGAAGAGTCCAATAACAAGAGGAACTGTCTCTTTCACCTGACATGCTCCTCAACCTTCCCATCCATTAGCCCAGAAAAGTTGGTTATTTCCTCTTCTAGCCACCAAAGCTTAGATACCACCTGATTCCCCAAATTAGCAAGATCAAGTTTTACCTGACTGAGAAGAATGGGCACTTAACTAAGTTAGATAAATAATTTTGCTTGCATTTTTTTCATAATTGTAATTATAAATTGTGGTATTTGAACCTTATACACAAATCATTCCAGAGCACTTCTGTGTCTCTCTACACCAAGAGAAATTTAGTCAGACAATTCCAGTCAAGACAGGCTTTCCATGAAAATAACAACTTGGGCTACCATTATGAAAGGATGGAAATATCATAATGATTGGGACCCTTACATCACTAAGTTTGTGGATCACCTGTTCATTTACACTTATATCAGCCTGATGTTTTCCTGAATGTAATTTGAGATTGTACTTTTATCTGTTGCATATGAAAACAAGAAAGAAGATAAACCATTCATATTGATAAGGACTGTATGTGTCTCATACTTGTAGAATTAATTTTATGTGGCTGAACTATCCTTATTTATGCTATGTCCTTATTTTTTGCTATCACTATCTGCAACCAGAATAATACCTGGGAATTAAATATCTGAATACTTAAATATATAGAACATATCTTTAAAGTATGTGGTGAGTGCTTCACTAAATATGTAGAGGAGATGCCAGAGTCATGAGGGCAGTCTTCTGGCACATAATGCTTTCCTGGACATGAAGAGCAAAAATTTAGTATGCAAATATCTTTGTGTTTGATGATATTACCTTCTATGGAATTAAGTTCATGAGGAACATGCCTCTCTCTCTCTCTCTCTCTCTCTCTCTCTCTCTCTCTCTCTCTCTCTCTCTCTGTATGTGTGTGTGTGATGACTTCTCCCTGTGTTATCTGACCTTGAACTCCTGGGCTCAAGTGATTCTCTAGCCTCATCCTCTTGAACAACTAGGACTACAGATGTTTGCCACCCTGCCTGGCTAGAGCTTGGCTTCTTTGATTGCCCTTTGCAGAAAAAAAACTTTTGCATAGATTGGGGTCCAGCACTGGATGCGTTTTTCATCTCAAGGAATGTCTAACCCATCCTTGTTGGTACAAATTCCAACCAGTCCAACCAGGTTCAGAGCTATGAAAGACGGGGAAAATAATAATAGCCCTGGATATTTCATTATAGTAGTCAAATACATGATTTGAAGAAAGATAAAATTATATTAGTTCTATAGAGGTTTTTTATACAGAAAGTATAAAAAAGATTTTGGGTTATGGTAAGATTGTTACTGACAACCTAACCCTGGGACCTGCCTTGATCCTGGCTGGCTGGATTTGGCTGCCTATCCACATAATAAATAGACAAAATATGGTAAAATGAGTATTGAACTTGATGCAGTTCGATCAGCCCAGGAGGAAGTGGTTAGATACTTCTCCTTACCTATCCCACAGACACAATTATAATTTACAGAAACAAAAGCCAGGTGATATACATGTGTATATTTGGTTGATTCTACCACGTGTCCTGCGCAATGGTTTCATTAATGAGGTTCTAGGCATAAAGTTAGTTATTAGAGATCGAAATAAAACACAAGACTCAGTTACCTTATTTCTATTGCTAGGACCGAGATGGCTCCCCTCTCTGGTTCCCTCCTCCAACCGCCGAGCAGGGCAGCGAGGATTACTCCGGGCTAGCAGGAGAGAGAGAGCGAACACGCTGGGGACTAGCCTTTTATTGGGGAACAAGAGATTCAGGGGAGAATTCCATCCAATGAAGGTTGAGGGGGGGCTGCACTCCAAGGTCAGGGTCAGTGATTGGGTCTCCGGGGTCAGTGGTCAGGCACACCCTCACACGGATGGGCTCTCTCATCAGGAAAGGGTTGGGAAAACTTTGACACTGCCAAAGTGCCTCAGGTCCTTAACAGGAGTCACCCAATCACGTGTTAGAATGGCTTCCCACAGTTGATCTGAAGAGGGAGCAATCTGGAAAAAAAGGCAGGAAATACACAGATGCAGATTTAGTCTGTGTTGTCCCAGATGGAATGAAAGCCCCATTTCCATCCTCTTTGGTGCCTGTCAGGGTGGGAGGTGGAAGTCCCATGGCTCCCAGCTTCTACTCTCAACATAAGGAAGTCATTCACAATTTCAGATGGGGTGCCTGTGAATTCAGTCTGTTTCAAGATTGTTAATTGTCAGTAGTTATCAAATGACACCATAATCTCTCCTTGTTTGAATGCATACCAGAGATGTAGGAAAGGTTGGTGAAGGGTGAGTATCAGTTGGCACAAAGTCAGAAGAAAGAGAGAAGAAAGCACACAAGCACAGCTTGAATGTCTTCTCATTCTGTTATGTTTTGAAAACTTGGAGGCTTTGTTACCTAAACCTCTCTTTCTCAGGCTAATCAGACAAAGAATTTGACTCAGACTTGAGATAATGAACTGGTATAATTTCCAAACACTCAGACATGGCATCACTCGCATCAGGAATCTGTTGAGAGTCTCACAAGTGACAATTGTTCTAACAAGACTCCTCCTAAACCAATCCCAGGGTCTGCTCTCCATCGACATTTACCAAAAAGCAGGGAGCTACCTGCTCAGATACCTCTTGGCCTAATGAAAAATCTGGGATCATTTTTGGGGGGTTCTGGTGCTGGATATGCTCTCTGTGGTGATATCTGCCATGAGATAGGTGGGTAGAAATTTGTGGTTCACCTGGCCGTGCAGGATACTGTTCTGCTCTTTTGTCCTTTCACACCCATTGGTCATAGACATGCATTATTTTCAGAGACAGAGGTTATTCTTTGCTCAAAAATCTGTCTAACTTGCTGGCTACTGCATGGATCTCTTAATGGTGGCACAGGAAGTAGCTTGGATTGACATTACTCAGTGCATCCATCAGTGTCATCTTCTTCATCCCCATTTTTTTAGGAAACTTCTGGCCATCAGGTACTGGCACAAAGCCTGAATGCAATGGGAAGGTGGCTGTAGCTCAAACAAGACAAATCATCTTTCTGTATTAATAAACCAGGAAGATGAAGTGGTCACCAAAGACACACAGGCAAAGAATCTGCAGAGGCCCAGCAATCTCACCTGACTCGAGGACCAAACGTCCCAGATACCAGCTCTTTGTAAAGAACTCTGCTAGGGACTAGGGGCGTAATAGTGGATAGTAAAGAGACACTGCTCCAGAAAAGTTCACATTATGGAAAGTTAAACAAAGGTGGAATCCAACAATGTTGTAGGACATAAAGACAACAACAAAAAGAGAAATATGTTCCAGGGAAAATAGAGGTTGTCCAGGGGAGGAAGTGGCTCCATGTGAAGAGGTGGTGTTGAAAGCCTTTACTAGATGAAGTTTTTTATGAGCTGGGTTTTAAAACATAATTAAGAGTCTTCTGGGCTGGGGCTGTGACTCAGTGGTAGAGTGCTTGCCTAGAATGTAAGGCCCTGGGTTTGATTCTCAGCACTGCATAGAAATAAATAAGGAAAGAAAGAAAGAAGGAAAAAAGGTCCATCAACAACTAAATAAATATTTTAAAAAAGTCTTCTCTGAGCAAGAGGGAATTGTAAGCAGAGGAAATTGCATGAGTAGATATTTAGATATAACTTTTGGGGGTGGAATTCAAGGATTTTGTAATAAGAAAACCAAGGAGACAAAAACTGATTAGAAGACATTTCATTCCAATGTTTCACTTTAGTTTCTGATAAGAAGCAATAACCTTTGTGCGTAATGATAACTCTGATCGAATTTTTTATTAATAATTTTTACAAACCTGAGCTCAAAGATAAAAATGGGCATGTCTCATGACTCACTGCCAACTGCCAAGGTGGAGGGGGCACCTGGCTTCTGCAATAGGGGGTGGGGCACAGGTGGTTTTTTCTACTGGCTGTACACCCAACCCCACCTCCTTTCCAAGCATATAAATATGCCAGACTGACTTTATTGACTCAAAGCTGCTCACAGAAGGCAAGCTTGGCACCTTCGCCAGTGAAAAGATAGCTCACATAGCTGGAAGTCAAACTCAGAGGAGAAAATTTTGGAAAAAAAGTAGTGATGGATCTGATACCAAACTTTTCCATGGAAACCTGGGTTCTCCTGGGAATCAGCCTGGTGCTCCTCTACCTGTGAGTAACTGTCCCAGTTCCTCTCCTCTTGAAACTTCCCATTTCTGTGACTAGGAGTTTTAGTGATATCATTTAATTTGGAGGATGAACTTCTGATTGAGTCTAAGTTTGAACCTAGATTAATCAACCAGAAGAGTTCAGTAGATGCAGATTACAAACAACTGGACACCTTCTGAAAAGTGATGCATGTTCGCAAATTTTCAGAATTCTGGGAGTAAAGAGGAGTCTTCACAAGTTTCTGTGTCATTGTTTATCTTTTGTGTTCTATGGGCCGTACAAGAGATGTATAGGAGGCTTGTCTCCTGTGGAACAGGTGGTTCCTGCTTCTCCTCCCACGTCCCAGCACCATTTGTAAAATGCACCAACTGCACCACAGGTGCTAACACAGGCTCAGACTCAGTTTTTCCCTCTGTTCTCTTCCCTTTCACAGGAATGGCCCTCCCTCCAAAAACTCAATTCCTTTGCCCTGAAATATGCAACTACTGCTGAATGATGAAACTATTGAGCAAAGACTTGGGAGAAATTTTGAACTTTTATTCTTTAAGTTATAATCAGTGTAGAGATTTGTTTCTTTCTTGATTTGAAATATAATGGCAGCTTCAAGAGACAGAAGTTAACAAGCCAATTTTGTATTTTAAACATTTTCCCATGATATTCCAGTACAGGAGCATGAATAAAATAATCTAGTAGAAGAATTCCTTTAAATAGTGGAATTCCTGGGCTGGGGTTGTGGCTCAGTGGGAGAGAGCTCATCTGGCATGTGTGAGGCACTGGGTTTAATCTTCAGCACTACATAAAAATAAATAAATAAAATAAAGGTATTGTGTCTGCCAACAACTAAAACAAATATTTAAAAAATAGTGGGATTCCTGGTTTCATGGATCAGGTAAAAAGAGCAGTTATTTCTGACCGAAGGTAGAAGACATTGCCCCAAGGAGACCTTTGACTTCTACCTTAAATCCACTTTTATGAGAGTTGGCATTCATAATGATGTGAAAATAGAAAATATAAACCTGGATGTAACAATTGAAGTAAAGGGTGGTATTCAGGCTTTTGTTGCATCTATTTTCCCTCCAGTGGCATTTTAAAATTAATGGAAATGTTCTAATTTTATTCTGTTCAATAGTACAATTTTTTTGAGGTAAGTTCCTCACGTTCCTTCTGAAGGTCAAAATAGGACCCTAGGATTCTGTATTTGTGAAAGCCAACCTGTTTAAAAATGACCCATCTTTTTTGAACAATTGAAGGAATATTAATCTAATACATACATCCATGACATAGATTGCACATGTCTTTAAATATACCTTACCAGCTGGTTATTCTTATTCAACAGTTTCCCCATATGCCAGTGTTCTTAATCTCTTACAGCAGATGAGTAAAAGAGAACATGGACGAAGGATGCAATAAAAGGCATCCAGATAGGAGTTATGAAAAAGTGGGAGAATATTCCTCTCTGCTGAGGGAAGAAGGCCCAGAGTGGGGACAGCCCCTACTGGAGGCCACTAGAGAGGCCAACATGATGGTATCAAGTCATCTTCCTGAACTGACACCAGTGAGTGAAATGACCTAGGAGAAATTTAAGCTGAATTGCTCAGGAATTTTTAAATTCATGTTTTGGGACTTATATCAGATATTCACTGTAGCATTGGGAGCCTAATGATGGAATTAGCTGCTCTGAGCTAAGTATTGTGACTTTTGGAGTCTCTCAGGGAATGTGAGAGAGGAGATGATGAGCAGATGTGATTAGGGCCATTGGAGTTTTTGTTGTTATTTATGGCCTACATGTTACCTGCCTGGCTTCATGGCTCCCATTCTTGATCAGTGACTCATGAGCCACTATATACACACAGTCACAATCCCTTGATATGGATTTCTCTTCCACTTTATAGATATGGGACCTATTCACATGGATATTTTAAGAAGCTGGGAATTCCTGAGCCAACACCTCTGCCTTTTTGGGGAACTATTCTTAATTATCGCCAGGTGAGTGTTATTTGAGCTCCCTGTTTTGCCTCTTATGGTTGCAAACATCTGCTTAGTTACATAAGTAGAAATTCAGCTCCATGAGAGAAGTTTCAAGATTTCTAAGCTTCAGAAACTGTGTGAGGGCCCCATCCAAAGCACAGTCAGGTTTACCCTGGGGCTCTGTTTACAACTCCTCCTGGCCTCAGGTTCACTTCTGTTGATGAGCTCAGGACTCTGGCACATCCACATTGTAAGCTGTGGATTTTATGTTCAGCAAACTGTGAGCATTCTCAGAGGATTTTCATTTTTCTCAGTGCAGATTCTAGGAAGACACTCTCAAACCTCTGGGATGCTTTATTTGTACACTTGAAATATTACAAATAAAACTTAGCATGAGGAAGATTAATTGCTTAGTTTCTATGATGAAAACTCAGAGCCAGTGTCTAACTATATGTGTCCTATGGGAAGAGAGGTAGCAACTTCCCTTTTCCAAGTTGAGCTACAACATAGGAAGGCAAGTCCGCTTTTTATTTGCTCACTATGTCACTTACTTACTCAACAACAGGATTGTGATAACATAAATCTCTTAGGCTAGAAGAGGTTGCTGGTGTCCTTAAGTCCTTCTAGTTAAAACCTGAAATAAATTAAAATGATCCTCAAAGAGGAGATAAAAGTTCATGCGTGGCCCTGGGAAACACTCACTTTTCCTCACCCTGGGTTTCCTTATGTGCCCATGGAGGTGATAATTCAGAAGGTCCCAGTATTTATGAGATAACATAAGTAGAAGAAGAAATATTGCAGAAGAGCAGCATGTTGTATTCATAGACAAGGGGAAATGGCTGATTATGTATAATAGAGAAAATTCAAGTGACTTTACATATTTTATTTCAAACATTGCATATTTTCTCTTTTCTCCTCAGAAGCCTCTGAATAAGAGCTTCTGTCTAACCACCTGTTAGGAACAAGAAGCCTGATTTCATGGGATTTGGGTCATTTAATGCAATGTCAGTACATTTGCAACAATAATGTAATTTCATTTTGTTCTTCTTCCTAGGGTTTGTCTAATTTTGACACAGAATGTTATAAAAAGTATGTAAAAACATGGGGGTGAGTATTCTGGAAATTTCTCTTTGGTAGACTTGTTATGATGTGGCGCCCCAAAGCATGAGGACAACCTCAGCCCCAAGCTTTTGGATGCAACCCTCTGTGCTGCAAAGTCCTTGGAGGCTTGTCCTGCCAAAGGTTCTGCATGTCACCAGGAGTCTGGGTCTACAGTCTGACTTAGGTTGATAATGTTGCATGTTTTGGCTTTTCTCCTGCTTTTGATGACCCAGAGTCTCCAGCCTTACTTTGTGTCCAATGCCTGGCTATTCTTATCTTCCACATTTTTCTTTCTTTTTGTCCCCTTTAGATGAATAAAATGTATTATTTGAGAATTGTTTTTTTTAAATCATGGGCTTATAAATTTATGGCATCATCTCTTTCCTCCATTGATTTCCTTTTAATTTAAAGACAAATTCTCTTATTTAAATTTTACATTTAATGTATGCTTTTGAACAACAGGCTGGGAGGTACTGGGAAGCAGATGGGAAACCATTTCTGCTCAGATTTTTTCATTTCCTTTACTTTCTTTCTTCTTTTTTATTGTCATCATTATTTTTGCTCATATGCCACTTTTAAGTTTTCAGTGTTGACTTTTCAATGAAGCATTTCTTTCTCTTCTGCATCCTTTTGATGTTAAGACCAGACATAGGATATAGTTCCACCAGTGAGTTTCCTGGTGAATTGATAGGGTTTATATTGGAGGGTTGCCTCAGCTAACTATAGCAACTATTCCCTTTTAGAGCTGGTGGGGGGTTGGTGGGAGCCAAAGAAGAGGTGTAATCATTTTGCTCGCCACTAAAAATAGTGGTAGAAGACATTGACTCTTCTTCTCCATCTTTTCTCATCAATCCCCAGAAAGCCACAGGGCAGGCCAGAGTGTTCTGCTCAGTTGACATGGCCCAAGGACACAACATGTGATCCAAGGATACAACATGCTCCACTGGGTCTCCAAATCCCCCATTTTAGCTACCTCTTGAAAAACTTAGTAATTGTGAGAAGTTATTCAATTGTCTGCCTTCAATTTTTTTCACAAACCTATATTTGGCTATGTAAAAAGTTATGGAGACTATGGGCTGAGGCTGTAGCTCAGTGGCAGAGCACATGCCTAGCACGTGTGAGGCACTGGGTTTGATCCTTTGCATATGAAAATAAACAAATAAAGGCATTCTGTCCACCAATAATTACAATAAATAATAAATAAATAAGTTATGGAAAGTAGTGTAGGCAATACTATTTTATTCACTATCTAGATTTAACAAGTGTTCCAATGCTATTTTTAATTATGATCTCTTAGGTGGTGTATTTTGTCTCTTTCTACCTACTTTATCTACATTACCCTTTATGCTATGAAGACTGCAGTGGCTTCTGAGGTCAGAATCCCCAACTAGAACTTCATGTTGCTATGTATTGTAGGACTAGGCAGGTAGAATAGGTAACATCAGGATCGAAGTCTGGATTTCTGCTGCAGAATCTGGCCTGTTAGATTTAATAAACCCTATTTTTCTAACACAGCATATATGATGGTCGACAGCCTGTTTTTTTTTTACAACTTATTATTTTATTTTCTCCACTTAAATAAGAAAAAGAAAAATTCACTCTCAGTCTGAAACACAAAGGAGAGCTGTTTCTGACTGTTCTACATCAGCTCAGAAGTGCTATTTTGTTTTGTTTTCATATACTTTTTAATTGTTCTAATTAGTTATACATGACAATGGAATGTGTTTTGACACATCATACATACATGGATATAACTTCTCATTTGTCTGGTTGTACATGATATAGAGTTACACAGGTCTTGTAATCACATATGCACAGAAGGTAATAATGTCCCATTAATTCTACTATCATTCCTAGTCCCAGTCCTCCTCCCCTCCCTTCACTCCCCTCTGTCTAGTCCATAACACCTCTATTCCCCCCAACCCCTTATTGTGAATTAGCGTCTGTATATCAGAGAAAACATTTGGCCTTTGGTTCTTTGGGATTAGCTTATTTCGCTTAGCATAATATTCTCCAGTTCCACCCATTTACCAGCAAATGCCATCATTTCATTCTTCAGAAGTGCTATCTGCACCACAATTTTTACCAATGGCAACTGTTTCAAAAGATTCCTCTTATTTTTTTTATTGGTTGTTCACAACATTACAAAGCTCTTGACATCTCATATTTCATACATTAGAATCAAGTGGGTTATGAACTTCCATTTTTACCCCAAATACAAGTTGCAGAATCACATCGGTTACACATCCACATTTTTACATACTGCCATATTAGTGACTGTTGTATTCTGCTACCTTTCCTATCCTCTACTATCCCCCCTCCCCTCCCCTCCCATCTTCTCTCTCTACCCCATCTACTGTAATTCATTTTCCTCCATGTTTTTTATCCCATTCCCCTCACAACCTCTTATATGTAATTTTGTATAACAATGAGGGTCTCCCTCCATTTCCATGCAATTTCCCTTTTTTTCTCCCTTTCCCTCCCACCTCATGTCTCTGTTTATTGTTAATCTTTTCTTCCTGCTCTTCCTCCCTGCCCTGTTCTTAGTTGCTCTCATTATATCAAAGAAGACATTTGATACTTGTTTTTTAGGGATTGGCTAGCTTCACTAAGCATAATCTGCTCTAGTTCCATCCATTTCCCTGCAAATTCCTTGATTTTGTCATTTTTTAGTGCTACATAATACTCCATGGTGTATAAATGCCACATTTTTTTATCCATTCATCTATTGAAGGGCATCTGGGTTGATTCCACAGTCTAGCAATTGTGAATTGTGCTGCTATGAATATCGATGTGGCAGTATCCCTGTAGTGTGCTCTTTTAAGGTCTTCAGGGAATAGTCCGAGAAGGGCAATAGCTGGGTTGAATGGTGGTTCCATTCCCAGCTTTCCCAGGAATCTCCATACTGCTTTCCACATTGGCTGCACCCGTTTGCAGTCCCACCAGCAATGTACAAGAGTACCTTTTTCCCCACATCCTCGCCAGCACTTGTTGTTGTTTGACTTCATCATGGCTGTCAATCTTACTGGGGTGAGGTGGTATCTTAGGGTGGTTTTGATTTGCATTTCCTTGACTGCTAGAGATGGTGAGCATTTTTTCATATACTTGTTGATTGATTGTATGTCCTCCTCTGAGAAGTGTCTGTTCATGTCCTTGACCCATTTGTTGATTGGGTTATTTGTTTTCTTATTGTCTAATTTTTTGAGTTCTTTGTATGCTCTGGATATTAGGGCTCTATCTGAAGTGTGAGGAGTAAAAATTTGGTCTCAGGATGTAGGCTCCCTATTTACCTCTCTTTTTGTTTCTCTTGCTGAGAAAAAACTTTTCAGTTTAAGAAAGTCGCATTTGTTGATTCTTTTTATTAACTCTTGTGCTATGGGTATCCTATTAAGGAATTTGGAGCCCAACCCCACAATTTGCAGATTGGAGCCAACTTTTTCTTCTATCAGACGGAGAGTTTCTGATTTGATATCTAGCTCCTTGATCCACTTTGAGTTGACTTTTGTGCATGGCGAGAGGAGGGGATTCAGTTTCATTTTGTTGCATATGGATTTCCAGTTTTCCCAACACCATTTGTTGAAGATGCTATCCTTCCTCCATTGCATGTTCTTAGCTCCTTTATCAAATATAAGATAGTTGTAGCTTTGTGGATTAGTCTCTGTGTCCTCTATTCTGTACCATTGGTCCACCCGCCTGTTTTGGTACCAGTACCATGCTGTTTTTATTACTATTGCTCTGTAATATAGTTTGAAATCTGGTATCGCTATACCACCTGATTCACACTTCCTGCTTAGAATTGTTTTTGCTATTCTGGGTCTTTTATTTTTCCATATGAATTTCATGATTGCTTTATCTATTTCTACAAGAAATGCCATTGGGATTTTGATTGGCATTGCATTAAACATATAGAGAAGTTTTGGTAATATCGCCATTTTGATAATGTTAGTTCTGCCTATCCATGAACAAGGTATATTTTTCCATCTTCTAAGATCCTCTTCTATTTCTCTCTTTAGAGTTCTGTAGTTTTCATTGTATAGGTCTTTCACCTCTTTTGTTAGGTTGATTCCCAAGTATTTTATTTTTTTTGGAGGATATTGTGTATGGAGTGTTTTTCCTCATTTCCGTTGCAGAAGTTTTGTCACTGATATACAGAAATGCCTTTGATTTATGTGTGTTGATTTTATATCCTGCCACTTTGCTGAATTAATTTATTAGTTCTAGTAGTTTTTTTGTAGACCCTTTTGGGTCTTCTAGGTATGACAGCCTGTTTTATTTATTATGGAGCCAAGCACTATCAAAACAGTGCTCATCAAAGAATTTTATCCTGTCTTCAGTTACCGGTGGGTAAGCATTCACTTTTCAACATTTTCACATTTAATTAGTTATATTTAAGTTTTAGTTTATTCTTTTCAGTTATACATGACACTAGAATGTCTTTTGACATATTATACATACATGATGTACAACTTCCCAAGCCTGTGTTTGGACATAATGTGGAGTTTCTCTAGTTGTGTATTCATATATGAAGATAGGAAAGTTGTTTGTGATTCATTCTACAGTCTTTCCTATTCTCATCCCCTCACCCTTCCATTTGTTCCCCTTTGACTAATTCAAAGTAACATTTATTTATTTATTAACTCAATTTTTATCCTGAGATATTTATAGGTTCAGAGGTCATTCCTTGCCAAAAAAATTATCAGGCAGTTGCATGTATAATTTATTCTGTTTTACCCAATGATAATTTTTTACATGACTATAAATTTATTAAGTTCCTATTTCTATAGTAACAGGAAATTGATACAATCTAGGTTTTTTATTTTTATTTTTCCTATTTTGTGTGCATATATGTATGAGTGTGCAGCTCTGTGCAAATGTATCACATGCCTACATTTGTGCAGATTTAGATTGTGTTTTTAATGTGTTTTCACCAATTCTTCATTAACCTTAGAAATGTGCCTGGTTTCTTGTGTGTTGACCACATTGGTCAACGTTTGCACCTGTAGGGAAAATCCTATCTGTATGCTTTTTATTTGTTTGTTTTTCTTTTCCTCTGACATTAGCTGGGAATTCCAGTGTGAGATTGTATAAGAGCTATGAGAGTGAACATTTCTTTTGAAGGATATAGGCTTTAATATTCCAAAGTTTACCCCAATTTTAGATGAGGCTGATGTGTGTGTGTGGATTCCCGTACAATCTCTATCTTCACTTTTTAAAAACTTTGGGGGCTGGGTTTAGCTCAGTTGGTAGAGGGATTGCCTCAAAGACACAAAGTCTGGAGTTCAATTCTCAGCATCACAAAAAATTTTTTAAAAACTTTGATTAGTGTATGATAATTGTGGAAGATAATAGGATTTGCTGCTATGTTCAATAATATATATATTCCACACTGCCCAAATCTAGCCTCTATTTACTTCCCAACATGTCCAAATCACTAATCTACACTCAGATGAATATTTTTACTTGTCTTTCTGTATGTGACTGAGCATACATTGTAGAATTATTCCTGATGCTTGGGAGAAAGCATTCAGTTTGCCACCAGTAAGTGTATGGTTAGCTGAAAATGGATTTTTTGTAGAATCTCTTTGTCAAGTTGAAGAAAGTTCCCTCTGTTTCTAATCTTCTAAATTTTTACAGTGAATGAGTGTTGGAAGCATATATTTATTTTTGGGTGGGGTGGGACTGAAGATTGAACTCAGGGGCACTCAACCACTGAGCCACATCCCTGGTCCTATGTTGCACTTTACTTAGAGACAGAGTCTCACTGAATTGCTTAGCACCTCACTGTTGCCGAGGCTGGCTTTGAACTTGTGATCATCCTGTCCCAGACTCCCGAGCTGCTGGGATTACAGGCATGACCACTGTGCCTGGCTGGAAGCATACATTTTAATACAAAAATATATTATATATGCTGGAACTAAATTTCAGGGGTTTTGCTTTGTGGGCTAGCACCCAGGTGAAAAATAGAATTATCTTTCTTTCCCCCTCTGCCCTTGTAGAAAATATTGGGAGAAATTCCATTAATAACTTGTGTTTTTTTTCTGTATGTCTTTTATTTATTTGTTTTTCTTTTCCTCTGACATTAGCTGGGAGTTTTATGTAGACAAAATCTTTTAAGTTTCAAATATTATTATTTTTAAAATTATCATATCTAAGCACTCCTTTATCAAGATGCTTATGTTGTAAATGCATGTAAAGACAGAACTGATCTTAGGTAACATATAGTTGACCAAGAACATCTGGTATCTGTCACCAACCCATTTCTCCTCTGCAATAGCCCTGGGGGTTGTTCTAGGTCTTCTTAGGTCTTCTTCCTGTCTATTCCTCTGGAAAAAGCTTTCAACCAATGGAAATTTTACATCTAAACAAGGGTTGGAATATAAAGTCCAAAAATGATGTGAGGTACCTGGGTGTCTCTTCCAAACTCTCAGGTGGTTAGGCATTTGGAATAAATACTATTGAATGTCTGACATAGTAGGCAGTCGATGTTATAGTTAAAGCTTTGTCCCAGGGTTTCATAAACTGACTTCCAGAGCACTCATGTATAATCAAATCAAGCCTTTATTCAGGCACACTGGTGGAAGCTAACCAGAACATAAAACTGTTCCCCTGATCAGCCCCAAACAATTGCAAGGGCACTCCTTGTAAGCCTGTTTAAGGCATCTAGTCAGTGCAAGCAAGCCAGGTTACAGAAGTGGGACAGTGCAGTCAAGCAGAGGTAAGCCTAACCAATCAGAGTTAGCCCAGTCACCCCTGTTACAGAAACAGCCCAGTTACTCTAGTTACAGAAAAAATACCCCATTAGGTAGTTCTGTGTTCTTAAAGGTTTCTATAGCAAAAGGAAAAGAACATCTTGCCCCAGTCATGACTCTTCTACTTGGCATGGTTGTTTTACAGGATGAAGTCATAAAACAAAATGGAGTCACATTTGCTCCTACTATCACATTCCCCACTGGTTTTAGTAGGTTTGATGTCAATCTTGCACATCATTAGGCTTAAGTCCAGGTGTTCTTTTTCTACTATCACACACTAAACATTTTTTAAATAAAGCCTGTTTAACAAACTTTTGCAACTGTGGAGACCTCCACATTTATGTAGACAAAATATCTTTTCCTTTGACTCCAGAGTTTTGGTCCAGTGGGATTTAAGAAAAAAACCATCACCGTGTCTGAGGACGAACAGTGGAAGAGAATAAGAACACTGCTGTCTCCAACCTTCACTAGTGGAAAACTCAAGGAGGTAATAAAATAGGAAGGCTTTTCATTGGAAACTTAAAGGATTAATCTGGGTATGGGTAGAAAGGGAGAGAGATAGTAGTCCCTTTCAAAGGGATAGTCCTCTGAATTTGAACTTCCTAAAAATGTTCTTTTGTCTTTATGTTTTAGAAGAGATATAATGAGAATCATTATAAATGTCTCATATTTCTTCATTCTGGGAAAGCCATAGCCTTGGGGACTGAGTCTCCTCACTTAACTATGGGTGATCTTGTGTTTTGTGCATAGATGTTCCCCATCATTAACCAGTATGGAGATGTGTTGGTGAAAAACATGAGACTGGAATCAGAGAAGGGCAAGTTTATCAACTTGAAAGAGTAAGTAGCAGGGCAGCTCTGGCATTCCAAGCTCCACCAGGAGCCCCATCCAACTGCCTGCTGAATTCCAAATGTTGAGCTAGTGCAATGAGCAGACAAAAGCAAGTTTGGAGTCACAACTCCAACTATTCATCCAAGAAGGAGCTTCTCCCAGGTGGAGACAGGGAAGCTGGGTAGAAAGGATCTCTCCTGTATCCACCAAGGTTTGTTTGGCTGCTATTTGTGACTTTGGATATACTAGAAGACAAAATACTGTCAAGGTCAAGGTCACCTTTTTTGAGCCCTCTAGGAAGACTCAGTTATTCCACCCTTGTCCTGCTGAAGCTCAGTTTGTACACAACTATCATCATTCACATTCTATTTGTGCTACTGTAGTATGTCTGATTATGGATCTTATCCCTGTTTGGGTAAGCTTCTTGAGTTCAGAAGTGAGTCTAACTCACCTCACTGTCCCCATCACTCCTAGAACAAGGGCAGTACTCATTTGCAACTCATAAAGGCCTCATAGTAAGTGTGAAGGGGTCATGGAGTCATCTGATAGTCCAGCAGATAACTGTGAGTGTGTGGCTCACTGCTTGTCTTGCCTGGGCATGTGAACTTACTCCTACTTCTTGCTGCATGTGTAGTGGAAGGATTGGGAAGAGGCACTGGTTTTAACTTTCCATGTCTTTCTCTATTCAGCATCTTTGGAGCCTATAGTATGGATGTGATCACAGCAACATCATTTGGAATGAACATTGATTCCCTCAACAACCCACAAGATCCCTTTGTGGAGAAAGTCAAGAAGCTGTTAAAATTTCATTTCTTTGACCCTTTGCTTCTCTCAGTAAGTATGTGGACTACTATGTTATTCGTTCCCTCTCTCTATTTAAATAAGATCATTATTGATACATAATTAACAATCTTTTAATTACCCCACTTAATTATACAATTAAATTGTTCAGTACAAAGATATACTCAACCATCACTAGTGACCATTTGTCAACTCAGAACCAGACTACAATTTCATTATAAACTCTGTATTCCCCAAGCCTAAGCAACCATAGATCTATTTTCTGACTATAGATTTGCTGATACTGTAAATTTTCTATTAACAAATCCTACAATATGTGGCTTTGCATGTCTGACTTCTTTCATTTATCATTGTATTTTCAAATTCTTCCATCCTGAAGCATGTGTGAGTACTTCATTTCTTTTTTTAAAAAAGTTATTTATTTATTTGTTCTAATGAATTATACATGACGGTAGAATTCATTCCACTACATAAAACACAAATGGAGCACAAATTTTAACTTCTGTACTTGTACATAAAGTAGATTCACACCATTTGTGTCATCATACGTGTTCCTAGGGTAATGATGTCCATCTCATTCCACCATCACTCCTACACCCATCACCCCTCCGTTTCCCTTGCCCTATCCAAAGTTTCTCCATTCTTTGGATGACCCCCCCCATTATGGATCAGCATCCACTTATGAGAGAAAACATTTGGCTTTTTGTGTTTTGGGATTGGCTTACTTCACTTAGCATGATATTCTCCAACTGTATTCATTTTTGTGAAAATTCCATGATTTTATTCTCTTTTAATGCTGAATAATATTCCATTGTGTATATGTATTACACTTTCCTTATCCATTCATCTGTTGATGGGCATCTAGGTTGGTTCTACAGTTTAGCTATTGTGAATTGAGCTGATATAAACATTAATGTGGCTGCATCACTCTAGTATGCTGATTTTTAATCCTTTGGGTATAAACCAAGAAGTGGGATAGCTGGGTCAAATTGTGGTTCCATTCCAACTTCTCTGAGGAATCTCCATACTGCTTTCCGAAGTGGTTGCACCAATTTGCAGTCCCACCAGCAATGTAAATGCCTTTCCCCTCACATTCACACCAACATATATTTCTGCTTGTATTCTTCATAACTGCCATTATGACTGGAGTGAGATGAAATCTTAGAGTAGTATTGATTTGCATTTCTCTAATTACTAGAGATATTGAACATTTTTTTAATATATTTGTTGATCACTTGTGTTTCTTCTTCTGAGAAATGTCTGTTCAATTTCTTAGCCCTTTTTTGATAGGGTTATTTGCTTTTTTTGTGTTAAGTTTTTTTGAGTTCTCTATATATCCTGGAGATTAGTGCTCTATATGATGTGCATGTTGTCAAAATTTGCTCCCGTTTTTTAGGCTCTCTCTTCACCTTATTGATTGTTTCTTTTATTGATAAGAAGCTTTTCAGTTTGAATCCATCCCATTTGTTGTTTATTGATTTTATTTCTTGCACTTTAGGAGTCTTGTTAAGGAAGTCAGAATCTAATCTGACATAATGAAAGTTTGGGCCTACTTTTTCTTCTATTAGGTGCAGGGTCTCTGGCCTAATTACTAGGTCCTTGATTCACTGTGAGTTAAGTTTTGTGCATGGTGAGAGGTAGGGACTTAATTTCACATTGCTACATATGGATTTTCAGTTTTCCCAGAATCATTTGTTGAAGAGGCTTTTTTTCCCCCAGTGAATGTTTTTGGTACCTTTGTCTAGTATGATATAACCATATTCATGTGGGTTTGTCTCTGTGTCTTCTATTCTGTACCATTGGTCAACAAGTCTATTTTGGTGCAGATACCATGCTGGTTTTGTTTCTATAGTTCTGTAGTATAGTTTAAGGTCTGGGATAGTGATGCTTCCTGCTTCACTTTCTTGTTAAGGATTGCTAGCTATTCTGGGTCTCTTATTTTTCCAAATAAATTTTATAATTGCCTTTTTTATTTCTATGAAGAATGTCGTTGGAATTTTAATGGGGATTACATTAAATCTGTATAACACTTTTGGTAGTATGGATTTGCCAGAATTTAATTGAGACTTTTTGCATCTATGTTCATTAAAGATATTGGTCTGAAATTTTCTCTTGTTGATGTGTCTTTGGCTTGTTTTGGAATCAGAGTGATTGAGTTTGGAAATGTTCCCTCTTTTGCCATTTCATGGAATAATTTAAGGAGTATTAGTTTTTGGTCTTCTTTGAAGGTCTTGTGAGAATCTGGTAGAGCTCTTCTTTGTATGTAGGCTTTTGATGGTGTCTTCTATTTCCTTGCTTGAAATTGATCTGCTTAACTTGTGTATATTACCTTGATTCAGTTTGGATAGATCATGACTCTAGAAATTTGTTGATGTCTTTGATATTTTCTATTTAACTGGAGTATAAATTTTTTAAATAGTTTTTAATTATCTTCTTATTTCAGATGTGTCCATCATGATATTTCCTTTTTATCACAGATTTTAGTAATTTAAGTTTTCTTTATTTTTATTAGTGTGGCTAAGGGTTTATGAATTTTATTTATTTTTTCAAAGAACAAACTTTGTGTTTTGCCAATTTTTTCAATTGTTTCTTTTGTTTCAATTTCATTGATTTCAGCTCTGATTTTAATTATTTCCTGTCTTCTACTACTTTTAGTGTTGATTGTTATTTTTGGGGGGGCTTTGAGATGTAATTTTAGGTCCTTTATTTATTGGCTTTTTCTTATTTAAAGAAATGAACTCCATGCAATGAACTTTCCTCTTAGTACGACCTTCATAGTATCCCTGAGATTTTAATATGTTGTATCAGTGGTCTCATTTACCTCTAAGAATTTTTTTATCTTCTCTCTGATGTTTTCTGCTATCCCTTGATCATTCAGTAGCATATTATTTAGTCTCCAGGTTTGGAGTAGCTTCTGTTTTTCATTTTATCATTAATTTCTAATTTCATTCAATTATAATCTGATGGCATGCAGGGTAGTATCTCTATTTGTATTTGCTAAGAGTTGTTTTGTGGCATAATATATGGTCAATTTTAGAGAAGGATCCATGTGCTGCTGAGAAGAAAGTGTATTCACTCATTGATGAATGATATATTCTCTATATGTCTGTTAAATCTAAGTTATTGATTGTATTATTTAATTGTATAGTTTCTTTGTTTAGCTTTTGTTTGGAAGATCTACCCAGTGGTGAATGTGTTGTGTTAAAGTCACCCAGTATTATTGTGTTGTGGTCTATTTTACTCTTGAATTTGAGAAGAGATTGATGAATGTAGATGGCCATTACATTTGGCCTTTTCTTGTTATCCCATAATTCATTGTTTGGGGCATAAGTATTTATAATTGTTATTTCTTGTTGATGAATTGTTTTCTTAAGCAGTATAAAATGTCCTTCTTTATTCCTTATAATTAACTTTGTCTTGATGTCTACTTTATTTGATATGAGGATAGAAACCTGTGCTTGTTTACACAGTACATGTGTGTAGTATATTTATTCCCAACCTTTCACCTTCAATTTGTGGATGTCTTTTCCTATGAAATAAGTCTCTTGAAGGTAGCATATTGTTGGTTTTTAAAAAAATCCAATCTGCCAGTCTATGTCTTTTGATTGATGAGTTTAGGCCATTAACATTCAGGGTTATTATTGAAGTGTGGTTTATATTTCCAGTCATTTTGCTTTATTTTTGGTTTTTAATTTGACTTGGTTTCTCCTTTGATTGGCTTTTCCTTTAGTGTACTTCCTCTCTTTGCTGATTTTCATTGTTATTTTTCATTTTTTCTTCATGGAATATTTTCCTAAGGATGTTCTGTAGTCCAGGCTTTCTAGTTGTAAATTCTTTTAATTTTTGTTTATTATGGAAGGTTTTCACTTCATCATGAAATCTAAAGCTTAATTTTGCTGGATATAAGATTCTTGATTGGCATCCATCTTCTTTTAGAGTTTGGTATATATTGTTCCTGGACCCTCTAGCTTTGAAGGTCTGGGTTTAGAAATCTGCAGAGATCCTAATTCATTTTCTCCTATAAGTAATCTGATTCCTTTCTCTTGTAGCTTTTAAATTTCTTTCTTTATTCTGTATGATAGGCATTTTAATTGTTATGTGCCTTGGTGTAGAATCTGTTGTGATTTTGTACACTTGGTGTCTTGTAAGCCTTTTGTATTTGATTTTCCAATTCATTATTCAGGTTTGGAAAAGTTACTGATATTTTTTCATTGAATAAATTGTTGATTCCTTTGTTTTGAAACTGTATGCCTTCCTCTACCCCAATAAGTCTTACATTTGGCCTTTTAATAATTAATGAATGTTTTGCTCATGGTTTCTTACCATCTTCACTGTGTGGTCAACTTTACTTTCAAGATTATATATTTAGTCTTCATTGTCGGAGGTCCTATCTTTCAAGTGATCTAGTCTGATGGTGATGATTTCTATGGAGTTTTTAATTTGCTTTATTGTTTTCTTTATTTCAATGATTTCTTTTCCTTTTTTTGGTAGAATCTCTATCTCCTTATTGAAGTAAATTTTTGCTTCCCATATTTGGCTATGTAGCTCTTTATTGAAATGACCTTTCATTGCCTGTGTTTGCTTTCTTATATCATCCTTTAATTCACAGAACAGTTTAATTACATACATCCTAAACTCTTTTTGGACATCTCTTCTGCTGTGCTGGCCATTGGTTCTAGTAATGTATCTCGGTTTGTTTGGGGCACTTTCTTCCCTTGTTTTTTCACATTGTTTGCATGTCTTTCCCTTTAGCAGTGCAGATCTAAGGTATTACAGTTTTTACCAATAGACTTATAGTATCCCTGAAGAATTCCATGACCTCTCCTTTAAAGAGGAGATCAATATTAACATATCCCCATGCAAACATTATGCAGGCTTAATTAAACCAAATAGCTTCTATTGCAATGTTTACAGTTTTGTCACAATGGACAGAAATGGTGAGTTTGATTATTATTAACAATGTAAACAGTAGGTTGCAAAAAGGTCTACAGTTCATAATGGTGGACAAAGAGAGAAAGGGGGACTGATTTAGGATGAGATGTTAAGGAGGTAGGAAATGAGGATATAGAGTTATTAGATCCTAAGAAGCATAAAAGGGGAATCAAAAGATGTTGGCTAGTAGCAGGAGAAAAGAGAGAAAGAGACTTTGAGGAGATAGATAAGTGGGAAAGGGAGAAAGAGAGAGAGAGAGAGAGAGGAGAGAGAGAAGAGAAGAGAGAACAACAAATAATTTCATTTGCTAATATTCTGTTGAGATTTTGCATCCATAATTATAAGATATATCAGTTTGTAGTTCTCCTGTGTTATCTTTGTGTTAAGTCTTAGGATTAGGTTAACATGGGCATTTTAGGATCTTTTACAAGTGTTCACTGTATTCTATATTTAGAAAATAATAGATATTTCTATGAATGTTTGTAAAGAGGTAAAGAATTGGTATTAGTTCTTTTAATGTTTGGTAGAATTGTCCTTGGAACATCTGGACCTGAGCTTCACTTTGTAGAAAAGTTCCTAATTTTCATCACATGATGTATGTCAATATATATTTTGCATTACTTTTTGTGTCAGTTTCTGTTGTTTGTGTCTTTTTAGGAATTTTTCTATTTCATTTATGTAAATTGTATAATTGTTGTGTAATCTGATTGTTACAATATCTTTATAATTCTTTCTATGTTTATAATGTCAGTATTTCCCCAGTTTTCATTTTGAATGCTACTAACTGTAGCCTTTCTATTTCTTGGTCAGTATAGCTATTATTTTGTGAATTTTGTTGTTTTTTTTTTCAAAGAATTGCATTTGTTTTCATTAATTTATTCTATTGATTTTATTTTTTATTTGATTAGTTTTCACTTTGGTCCTTAATATTTTCTTCATTCTGTTTCCTTTAAGTTTAATTTGCTTTTATTTTTTTCATGATTTATTATGTAAAGTTTTATCATTCATTTGCAATCTTTGGTTTTATTTAATAGATGAGAATTTACCTCTGAGCAATGATGGCTTTTTCTCCATTCCATAAGTTTGATATATTATACCTTCTTTTTTCCTTTCAATACTTTATCTATTTCACTTTATATTTCTTCTTTCATCCAGTGTTTATTTAGGTGTATATTGATCAATTTGCCCATACTCTGAGTTTTCCAATTTTTTTTTCTAATAATGTCTTCTGGATTCCTTCTGTGGTGATTGAGGAATACATGCTCTGTTGGTCCATCCTGACTGCTACTTCTTGAAGAGCATGATTGACTGCAGCCTCAGATTGAAGCCTAGTTTTATCTAAAGCCACTCTATTCCAGTACATGAAGGGGAAAGGGGTCAGGGTTTTCATCTTGCTCCTTTGGCCACTCCACAGAGGCAGAAGGGGCCACTGATCTCACTGGTATAGTGGTGGCCCTATATATGACATCCTCTGCTCAGCCAGTGGCCTGGAGCCCAATCAGTGGTCCCAACAGAAATAGTTCCTCTTTAGGAACTCCTGTGATTTCCACTTTTCCGATTGGTAGAAAAGATGTAATTGCTCCAGGTAAATTTTACATTTTTCACCGAAGTGTCGTTTGTTTTTTCTTTCCCCTGCAGTAATATTTCCATTCCTTACTCCAATTTATGAGGCAATGAATATCTCTCTGTTTCCAAAGGATGTCACAAATTTTTTAAAGAAAGCTATAAAGAGAATGAAAGAATGTCGCCTTCAAGAGAAACAACAGGTAAAATCCGGTTGTGGTTACAGAGGTTCATTTTTGATAATTTATTTGCCTATGGGTGTATGACTTCCATACTTCTTTGTATATTTTTAAAAGGTAGATGAAGAACTCTTGGTTGGGAGTAGTAGAGGGTTTTCATTTGGGGAGAATAAAGAATTTAGCATCTGGGAATTGAGAAACAAGAATGAATTAGAGAGGGAACTGAAATAGAGTAAGATATATTCCATGCTTTTATAATTATGTCAAAATGGACTCTACTCTCATATAACTAAAAAGAACTAATAAAAAGACTTAAATAAATAAAATTATATATTCCAAATACTGAAAAAATAATGAATCAGAGAGAAAGCATTTACAATTAAATAATGGGCATGGAATTTAGTTTGTCAAGGCATAAATATTGCTGATAGAAAAAGTCCCAAATGCTCTAAAAATGAGTCCTTGTATATTGTTGACTAGAATGCAAATTAGGACAGCCTTTATGGAAAACTATGAGGAGGGCCCTCAGAAATCAAATACAGACCCACCGTATGATCTAACAATCTCACTACTAGGTGTATAACCACAGGAAATGAAATCAGTATGTCAAAGAGAGATATGCATTCCCATGTTTATTGCAACACTATGTTAAAATTGTTCTTATTATTTGAGCCAAATAGATTTTGAAATCATCCACCATTAGGAAATGATAAATGCAATTAAAATGTGTCTGAACTGACATAAACATCAAACAGCATATACATATATCAAAGTAATCAGGTACCTGTTGATATGTATAGTTTAATGTTTTTATATATCAGTTGAAATGATTTTTTTTAAATAGAGGAAAAATATTTTATCATATCCCTTCTCTTCAATAGGTAAAATTTCAACATAAAAATTATTTTTCTGGTGCTTTAATTTCATCAGATTTTATATGGTCAAGAATCATTGCATTTCCAAACCTCTCACTTTACAAATTCTCCACACAAGGCATCCTCAGGATAGCTGGAACTGTCTGGCCCCTCATGGAGCAGGCATGGGGTTCTTTAGGTGAAGATTTTGTTTCCTGTATGAAGCCCAGCACAAGGATATGTGCAGGCCAGGGAGCCAGGATGGGCCCTCTAGGTGTCAGTACAAAGTTCTTAGCTTCAAACGTGGTGGGACCTTTCAAGAAGCTTGCCCAAAATCTGATGATGAGCTCTAACAATGGTAGGAGATTAATCTGTGGCATCTTTGGTGAAGAATTAAGGTAGTAAAACAAAATATTGAAGTCCAGGACTTCTCCCTAAGCAAAAAAAATGCAACAGGAGACAAAGCCAGCCACTCTCTGGCCAGGAGGCTGTGTTCAGAATCCACAGGAGCTCACAAGTAGGGAGAGCAAAGGCCAGTAGCTATAGGACACCACAGCCAGTTTTCACTCAGGGAAATGTCCTACTCTTCAAAGTTTGTAGATGGATGCTTTTCTTCACTGATGACTTTGGAAACTCCAGCTGGACTTCTGTACTTACAGAATTTATAGTATCAGAAGGGAAGATAAATTCTGCACTCTTAATGCCCTGCTATCTTTGAAATCTCTCTGTTTCTAGCATCGGGTGGATTTTCTTCAGCTTATGATAAATTCGCAGAATTCCAAAGATGTGGAGTCTCATAAAGGTAAACAAGGTTGCTATCTCATCTACTGATGGGGAAACTCAGAGCGAAAGATTGTTCTGGAAATGTGCAGGAGATTTTCCAGGAAGAAGAGTATTTCTACCTAGTTGCAGAAAGACCATGCTTGGATATCATATACAGTAGCCTGAGGAACTTTCTAGGGAAGCACACCTAGAGCCATGTTCAAATGTTGAAGCTGATAAAAACAAGTATTTCTTTCACTAGCATGGTATTTTTATTCAACTTATTTTCTTACTATTTTTATTTTGATGCTCAATTCTCCCATATTTGTCCACTGGAATCCCTTTCATGTAGGCTCCTGAGTCCTCTATTATTCTTGTCATCTTTTTTATGAATGTTTTAAAAGTAGCTTCTGTTTATTCTGGCCATAGCAATATTGAACTGAAAACATAGATGTTCTCCATGTAGTCTTCACTCCTCATATCTACCACCAGAGAGTTATATTTATCACAGTTCAGGAACCTGTATTGACACACTTCTAGCATTCACAGTCCACAGATTTCCTTAGGGTTTGCTCTTGGTCTTGCACATTCTATGACATGTAACCACATTATAGTAGCATATAGTGTATTCTGTGTCCTTTTCATTTATTTTCTAAGTATTTTCTTGCTTTCTGATTTTAGATATTCTAGGTTTCTGCTCTGTTTCTCATGATAGCTTTATTTTTTGTTTTTGTTTTTGCAATTAATGGAATTTAGAAATCAAAATTTGTGATCATCTTGTGGATTTTTGCTTTTAGATACTCTCAGTAGGCAAAATTATTAACATGAAATACTTCTACATGCAACAGAGGAAATAAATATTTCTGTATCTACTCACATCCAGTGATATAAACTATTTTTCTCTCTCCTTCAATTTTTTTCTAATTTATTGCTTTTTTCTGTAATACACAAATACTCCCATTGCAGTTCTAATTCATGGTACCCAGTACCGTGACAACTAACTGAATAAAGTCCTGAATGTTGAGCAATTAATTCTAGAGAAGAGGACTGGGCTTACTATAACCTGCCAGTATACATATTTTTTTAACTTCTAAATAAGCATCATTTTAATTCATTTAAAAATCTGCAATCTGCATTTGGGGTAAAATTTGGGAGTTCATAACCCACTTCAATCTTATGTACGAAATATGATATGTCAAGAGCTCTGCAATACTGTGAACAACAAATAAAAAAATAAAAATCATTTAGCAAATAAATGATTTCTTTTTTTTATTTTTGGTCGTTCAAAACATTACATAGTTCTTAATACATCATATTTCACAGTTTGATTTAAGTGGGTTATGAACTCCCAACTTTACCCCGTATACAGATTGCTGTATCACATCAGTTACCCTTCCATTGATTGACATATTGCCTTTCTAGTGTCTGATGTATTCTGCTGTCTGTCCTATTCTCTACTATCCCCCCTCCCCTCCCCTCCCCTCCCCTTTTCTCTCTCTACCCCTTCTACTGTAAATCATTTCTTCCATTTATATTATCTTGTCTTACCCCTCCTTTCCTCTTATATATCATTTTGTATAACCCTGAGGATCGCCTTCCATTTCCATGCGATTTCCCTTCTCACTCCCTTTCCCTCCCACCTCTCATCCCTGTTTAATGTAAATCTTCTTCTCAAGCTCTTCGTCCCTACCCTGTCCTTGTTTACTGCCCTTATATCAAAGGGGTCATTTGGTATTTGTTTTTTAAAGATTGACTAGCTTCACTTAGCATAATCTGCTCTAATGCCATCCATTTTCCTCCAAATTCTATGATTTTGTCATTTTTTAATGCAGAGTAATACTCCATTGTGTATAAATGCCACATTTTTTTATCCATTCATCTATTGAAGGGCATCTAGGCTGATTCCATAATCTTGCTATAGTGAATTGTGCTGCTATGAACATCGATGTAGCAGTGTCCCTGTAGCATGCTCTTTTTAGGTCTTTAGGGAATAGACCGAGAAGGGGAATAGCTGGGTCAAATGGTGGTTCCATTCCCAGCTTTCCAAGAAATCTCCATACTGCTTTCCAAATTGGCTGCACCAATTTGCCAGCAATGAACAAGAGTGCCCTTTTCCCCGCATCCTCTCCAGCACTTATTGTTGTTTGACTTCGTAATGGCTGCCAATCTTACTGGAGTGAGATGGTATCTTAGGGTAGTTTTGATTTGCATTTCTCTGACTGCTAGCGATAGTGAGCATTTTTTCATGTACTTATTGATTGATTGTATGTCCTCCTCTGAGAAGTGTCTGTTCAGGTCCTTGGCCCATTTATTGATTGGGTTATTTGTTATCTTATTGTCTAATTTTTTGAGTTCTTTGTATATTCTGGTTATTAGGGCTCTATCTGAAGTGTGTGGATTAAAGATTTGTTCCCAGGATTTAGGCTCCCTGTTTATCTCTCTTATTGTTTCTTTTGCTGAGAAAAAACTTTTTAGTTTGAGTAAGTCCCATTTGTTCATTCTAGTTGTTAACTCTTGCACTATGGGTGTCCTATTGAGGAATTTGGGGCCCGATCCCACAGTATGTAGATCATAACCAACTTTTTCTTCTATCAGATGCCGTGTCTCTGATTTAATATTAAGCTCCTTGATCCATTTTGAGTTAACTTTTGTTCATGGCGAGAGATAGGGATTCAGATTCATTTTGATGAAAATGGATTTCCAGTTTTCCCAGCACCATTTGTTGAAGATGCTATCCTTCCTCCATTGCATGCTTTTAGCCCCTTTATCAAATATAAGATAGTTGTAGTTTTGTGGATTGGTTACTGTATCCTCTATTCTGTACCATTGGTCCACCCGCCTGTTTTGGTACCAGTACCATGCTGTTTTTGTTACTATTGCTCTGTAGTATAGTTTGAAGTCTGATATCGCTATACCGCCTGATTCACACTTCCTGCTTAGCATTGTTTTTGCTATTCTGGGTCTTTTATTATTCCATATGAATTTCATGATTCTTTTGTCTATTTCTACAAGAAATGCTGTTGGGATTTTGATTGGCATGGCATTGAACTTATAGAGAACTTTTGGTAATATGGCCATTTTGATGATGTTAGTTCTGCCTATCCATGAGCAGGGTATATTTTTCCATTTTCTAAGGTCTTCTTCAATTTCTCTCTTTAGGATTCTGTAGTTTTCATTGTATAAGTCTTTCATCTCTTTTGTTAGGTTGATTCCCAAGTATTTTATTCTTTTTAAGGATATTGTGAACGGAGTGGTTGTCCTCGTTTCCATTTCAGAGGATTTGTCGCTGATATACAGGAATGCCTTTGATTTATGCGTGTTGATTTTATAACCTGCCACTTTGCTGAATTCATTTATTAGCTCTAATAGTTTCTTTGTAGACCCTTTTGGGTCTGCTAGGTATAGGATCATATCATCTGCAAATAGTGATAAAATTTAAGTTCTTCTTTTCCTATTTTTATGCCTTTAATTTCTTTCGTCTGTCTAATTGCTCTGGCCAGTGTTTCGAGGACTATGTTGAACAGAAGTGGTGAGAGAGGGCATCCCTGTCTTGTACTAGATCTTAGAGGGAATGCCTTCAATTTTTCTCCATTCAGAATGATGCTGGCCTGTGGCTTATCGTAGATTGCTTTTACAATTTTGAGGTATGATCCAGTTATCCCTAATTTTTCTAGAGTTTTGAACATAAAGGGATGCTGTACTTTGTCGAATGCTTTTTCTGCATCTATTGAGATGATCATATGGTTCTTATTTTTAAGTCTATTGATGTGGTGAATAACATTTATTGATTTCCGTATATTGAACCAGCCTTGCATCCCAGGGATGAATCCTACTTGATCATGGTGTATAATTTTTTTGATATGTATTTCAATACGATTCGCCAGAATTTTATTGAGGATTTTTGCATCAAGGTTCATTAGAGATATTGGTCTGTAGTTTTCTTTCTTTGAAGTGTCTTTGTCTGGTTTCGGAATCAGGGTGATGTTGGCCTCGTAGAATGAATTTGGAAGTTCTCCCTCTTTTTCTATTTCCTGAAATAGCTTGAAAAGTATTGGTGTTAGTTCTTCTTTAAAGGTTTTGTAGAACTCTGCTGTATACCCATCCGGTCCTGGGCTTTTCTTAGTTGGTAATCTTTTGATGGTTTCTTCTATTTCCTCTATTGTTATTGGTCTGTTTAGGTTGTCTATATCCTCCTGACTCAATCTGGGCAGATCATAAGACTTAAGGAATTTATCTATGCCTTCACTATCTTCTATTTTATTGGAGTATAAGGATTCAAAATAATTTCTGATTATCTTTTGTATTTCTGAAGTGTCTGTTGTGATATTACCTTTTTCATCCCATATGTTAGTAATTTGAGTTCTCTCTCTTCTTCTCTTCGTTAGCATGGCTAAGGGTCTGTCAATTTTATTTATTTTTTCAAAGAACCAACTTTTAGTCTTGTCAATTTTTTCAATTGTTTCTTTTGTTTCAATTTCATTTATTTCAGCTCTGATTTTAATTATTTCTTGCCTTCTACTTCTTTTGCTGTTGTTTTGCTCTTCTTTTTCTAGGATTTTGAGATGAAGTATGAGATCATTTATTTGTTGGTTTTTTCTTTTTTTGAGGAATGAACTCCAAGCAATGAATTTTCCTCTTAGAACTGCTTTCAATGTGTCCAATAGATTCTGATATGTTGTGTCTGTGTTTTCATTTAACTCTAGGAAGTTTTTAATTTCCTCCTTGATGTCTTCTAAAACCCATTGATCATTCAGCAACCTATTGTTCATTCTCCAAGTGATGCTTGATTTTTCCTTCCTTCTTTTATCATTGATTTTCAGTTTTATTCCATTATGATCAGATAAGATGCATGGTATTATCTCTACCCCTTTATATTGTCTAAGAGTTGCCCTGTGACATAATATATGGTCTATTTTTTGAGAAGTTTCCATGTGCTGCTGAGAAAAAAGTTTAACTACTTGATTTTGGGTGGTATAGTCTATATATGTCAATTAAGTCTAGGTTGTTAATTGTGTTATTGAGTTCTATAGTTTCCTTATTTAACTTTTGTTTGTAAGATCTGTCCAGTGGTGAGAGAGGTGTGTTGAAGTCTCCCATGATTATTGTATGGTGGTCTATTAGACTCTTGAACTTGAGAAGAGTTTGCTTGATGAACACAGCTGCACCGTTATTTGGGGCATATATATTTATGATTGTTATGTCTTGTTGGTGTATGGTTCCCTTGAGCAGTATGAAGTGTCCTTCTTTATCCCTTTTGATTAACTTTGGCTTGAAATCTATTTTATTAGATATGAGTATGGACACTCCTGCTTGTTTCCGCATTCCATATGAGTGGTATGATTTTTCTCAACCTTTCACCTTCAATCTATGAATATCTTTTTCTATCAGATGCATCTCCTGTAGGCAGCATATTGTTGGGTCTTGTTTTGTGATCCATTCTACTAGCCTGTGTCTCTTAATTGGTGAATTTAAGCCATTAACATTTAGGGTTATTATTGAGATATGATTTGTTCTTCTAGCCATATTTGTTTATTGATGTTACTAAACCTGATTTGTTATCCTCTTTGACTACTTTCCCCCCTTTAGTGTCCTACCTCCCATTGTTGGTTTTCAATGTTGTTTTCCATTTCCTCTTCCTGTAATGTTTTGCCAAGGATTTTTTGAAGAGATGGTTTTCTAGCTGCGAATTCTTTTAACTTTTGTTTATCGTGGAAGGTTTTAATTTCATCTTCTATCCTGAAGCTTAATTTCGCCGGATACACGATTCTTGGTTGGAACCCATTTTCTTTCAGTGTTTGAAATATGTTATTCCAGGATCTTCTAGCTTTCAGTCTGTGTTGAGAGATCAGCTGTTATCCTGATTGGTTTGCCCCTAAATGTAATCTGCTTTCTTTCTCTTGCAGCTTTTAAAATTCTCTCCTTATTCTGTATGTTGGACATCTTCATTATAATGTGTCTAGGTGTGGATCTCTTATGATTTTGCACATTCGGCGTCCTGTAGGCTTCTAGGATTTGGGATTCTGTCTCATTCTTCAAGTCTGGGAAGTTTTCTCGTATAATTTCACTGAATAGTCTGTTTATTCCTTTGGTTTGGAGCTCTGTGCCTTCCTGTATCCCAATGACTCTTAAATTTGGTCTTTTGATATTGTCCCATAATTCTTGGATGTTTTGCTCATGGTTTCTTAGCAGACTTGCTGAGCTGTCTATGTTCTTTTCCAGTTGAAATACTTTGTCTTCATTGTCTGATGTTCTCTCTTCTAAGTGATCTACTCTGCTGGTAGTATTCTCAATTGAGTTTTTAAGTTGGTTTATTGTTTCCTGCATTTCTAGGATTTCTATTTGTTTGTTTTTTATTACCTCTATCTCCCTATGAAATTGATCTTTTACTTCCTGGATTTGTTTGTCAATGTGATCTTTCATTGTCTGATTTTGCTGTCTCATGTCTTCCTTGAGACTCCAGATCATCTGAAGCATATATATCCTGTACTCTTTATCTGACATTCCATCTGTTGCAGCTATTACCTCTTCTAAAGTTGAGTTGACCTGCATTGCTTGTGGTCCTTTCTTTCCTTGTCTTTTCATACTGCTCGCATTTCTTTCTGCTTGGTGCAACTGTTGTGTTTTTGAAATTTACCCTCTATTTATTTATATTGCTCTTGTATAGTTGGGAAGTCTCCCTTGCAGGGCAGGTAGTGGCTGTGCTCTAATTAGGGTGGTCTGTCTACCATGCTGATCGGTCGCAGGTCAGCCCCCACTGTGGGCATGGCTGGCTGTTATGCTCTGACCCCACTCCAATTGTGGTAACGTAGCTACCACACCCTGGGGTCGTTGGTCCTGATCTGGATGTGGGTGGCGGCTCTGCTGGGTCCCCACTCCAATTGGTGTGACGTGTCTACCACGCTGGCAGGCCTCTAGGCCGGTGGGTCGCAATTCTGCACAGCCCCCACTCCCAATGGGGGTACCTGACTACCTCTCCAACGGGTCGCTGAGCCCCCTCTGGACCCGGGCGGTGACCCTGCTCCACCCCCACTCCAACCAGTGTGACGCGACTGCCTCAGTGTTACGTGTCCACCACGTTGGCAAGCTATTTGGCCTGTCTTGCCAGTGGGCCGCAGATCTGCCTGCCCTGCTTGCTCAGATGGCAGCTCTGCACAGCTCCTACTCCAAATGAGGTTACTTGGCTACCGTGCCGCGGGGTCGCTGGTCCTATTCTAGGCGTGGGCGGCTTCTCTCTTCAGCCCCAGCTGCATTTGAGGTGTCATGATACCATGCCGGAGGGTCACTTGGCCTGCTCTGGGCGCAGGTGGAAGCTCCACTCTGCCCTCACAGCACCCAGAAGGACCCTGGCTGAGAAGCAGTCACCGCCGGTTCCCTAGCCTTGGGCCAAAGCAGCTTAGGTAGCAAGAACCCCGCCTTTCTGATCCCGATACACTCTCCGCTGGGAGCTGGCTCCAGCGAGCGACCCCCACGGGTTCCCCAGCCCCAGGCCAAAACTGTTCCAGGAGTCAGAACCCAGTCGCCCCAAGCTCAGCGCACGCTCCACTTGGAGCTGGCCTCCACTGGCAGTCTCCGCAGATTCCTCAGACCTGGGCCAGGTTAGCCCTGGGAACCCGAGTCCCGCTGCTCAGTGCCCAGCGCACGCCTTGCCAGGCACGAGCCTCTAAGAGTATTCTCCACAAGATCCCCAGTCCCGATCCTGAGCAAGAAATCTGTCTGCTAGACGCAGGCAAATACCAGCCTGAAATCACCTGTTCCGTAGTTGAATGAGCTGAGATCAGTAGAACAATGGGATGATTACATCATCTCTCCGAAATGGCAGCTGCTGTCCTCCTCTGTGGTCCGACCGGTGACTGGAACCACCGCTTCTCTCCTCTGTCTCAAAGCCGGAACTCAGCACTAAGTGCTGCCAATGTACCACTGGCAGGAGCCCCCTGAATCCGTGTCGCTGTTCCCCGGCTCCGGCACCTTGCCGATCCCTAGCGCGCGCCACAGATTCCAGCTGCGGGGCAATCGCCTATCAGGCTATGCGACCCTCAGTGTGAAGAAATGGAGCTCCCACAGCCGAACCTTGCATGATGGAAATCTGTCCACTAGATTCTGGAGCACCTCAATTTCACTGGAAATTCCCAACAAGATAGCCTTCAGCCGTTTCTCATCGTCTATCTCCCGCTGAGTGACGCGGCGCACTGGGGTGATGCACTCCCTTCGCCGCCATCTTCCTGGACCTCCAGTATACATATTTTTTTAAAAGATATTTTTATTTTTTAGTTATAGATGCACACAATACTTTTATTTTATTTTTATGTGGTGCTGAGGACCAAACCCAGTACCTCACATGTGCTAGGTGAATGGTCTACCACTAAGCCACAACCCCAGCCCCAGTGTACAGATTTTTAGGTTTACATGTACATATTATCTATCTATCTATCTATCTATCTATCTATCTATCTATCTATCTATCTACTTATCTATCAATCCATCCATTCATCCATCTATCCTGTATGTATCTACCCAATTCTATTCAGCTTTCTGTGATGAAGGAAACAGTCTGTAGTTTAACTCTTCAATAAAATAACCACCAAACACATGTGCCTTCAATAAAATAACACCAAACACATAGCACTTGACATGTGGCTAGTAGCTACGAATGCAAAAAGCCGAGCTCCAATCCTTGACTTTTTTTGGTGCAGGGGAGAGGGTTACCTGGAATTGAACTCAGGGGCACTCAAACACTGAGCCTCATCCCCAGCCCTACTTTGTAGTTTATTTAGAGACAGGGGTCTCACTGAGTTGCTTAGCACCTCCCTGTTGCTGAGGTTGGCTTTGAACTCATGATCCTTTTGCCTCAGCCTCCCGCTGGGATTACCAGTGTGTACCACTGCACCTGGCCTGAACCTTGACTTTATAGTCCTATTTCATGGGGTTCATACTCACTGGGATAAAGATTTCATAATTAAATGTTCTCATGACATAATCATAGAAAACCATCATCAATAAATCTGAACTCTGTAGACCTTTCAAACACTTGTTTTGTGTATTTTTTTTTATCTTGAATTGCTTGTTTGGCACAGAGACCATGTTTATTTCAGGGCCCAGGAATCTAAAAGTCCATGTTGATCATACGGTGTATCTTAGATAGAAATGGTATCTCTTGAAATTACCTATGTTTGGTGGTGCTAAGAATGGCAAAGTTAGTAGCCAAGTCCAAGAGTTGTATAGACCTCAGGAAAACTGGATTTTAAAAAGTTTTCCTTTGTCTCCCCTATCAGAAAGACATGAAAGTGAAAACCACTCTGCGAATGACTCTGAATTGCTTTTCCATGGTCCTGCCTAGTGATCTGTGGGTTTTAATGGGATTTCTCTTCATCTAAACACTGATGTTGGGATTTGCTGGATTTACCTAAATTGTGTTTCCTCTTCCATTAGCCCTATCTGATCTGGAGCTTGTGGCCCAATCAATTATCTTCATTTTTGCTGACTATGAGACCACTAGCAGTGCTCTTTCCTTCATTTTGTATGAACTGGCCACCCATCCTGATGTCCAGACCAAACTGCAGCAGGAGATTGATTCGGCTTTGCCCAATAAGGTGAGAAGATGGTATCTGGAGAGGGAGGAGAGAGGTTGAGCCTCAACAAGACTGCCGCCTTTTCACTTCCTAGGAGGCTTTGTCCAAAATATAGTCACTGATTCTTTTCACCACCTCTATTTTTAAAGAATTTGAAGAGACAAATGAAGGAGAAAACAGTATTTTGGGGAAAATGCTATTCCCAAAACTACAAGGAATTTTTAAAAGAGTGTAGTTTCAGTTGTATCCATTACCAGTTACCATGATGACACCCAGGAAGTGTAAGCATGTGTCACTCAAGTGTCCAGATCATTGGCTCTGCTGAGTTGTGGCATGAGCTCCTGCCTGGCTATCTGCTGAGTGAGTCTGGGCTTGATAAGCAGGACAACTCTGCTCTGCTCCACACATCTTCACACTCTAGTCATGTATTTGAGAGAAGCAGTCAGGGGATGAGTCAGGTTTTCTGGCTCCTGAGCCAAATTCTTTACTTCTACCTTGTATCCTCTCCAATGACACACCAGGCATTAGTCACAAGTTGTACCTACTATCCTTACACCTCTGCCTAAGCAGGGAGTCTATTGGATATGAAGACACCTGGTCTCTGGGGCTGGCATGGCTGGTTTGGACTGAAGTGGGCACAAAGCCTCTTCTTCAGAGCTCACAATGAATCCCTGAAGAACAACCAGGAGACTGGTCCAGCAACAGAGGGTGGGGCTGAGAGTGGCTTCCTGTCCTCCTTAGAATGTTCTCTGGAACTGAAATTGTGTGACATGGTGCCATCCAAACTTAGACTTCTTTTGGTGGTACTGGAATGGAAGTTACCAGTTTCTCCTAATATTTTTTCCATGATGTAGTGTTATCTTTAAGTTTTACAGACACACACACACACACACACACACACACACACACACACATATATATATATATACTCAAAGCAGGATTATTCAAGAAAAATTGATATATAATTGGTTATTTCCTCTTTTCTATTTTCTTGAAATAGACATGTGACTTTTCTAGAGAAAGGTAACAGTGATTTTCACATATTTTGCCTGAGTGTAATTGTCATATTCTATTAGTTACTTTTCCTTGCATGAGGAAAAGTAGTACATGATGATACTGAGGATATTATACACTGAATTTGGGATTGTCCCAAAGGTCTCTTATGTACATAACTACTCTGCACTTCTCAATGGGCCATGGACATGGTTGCCAAATGGACATGATTTTTATTACAATGCTTAGTCAATTGTAAGCACTACTCTCCTTCTCCATTGTGTTATTCTTGGGACTTCCTAACACTTTAATAAAACTACATAGATTGTGTTTAAAGTTAGTTCTAAACATAAATTTCCAAAAGTCTCTTTTTTTCTCTTCAGGCACCTGCTATCTATGATACTGTGTTACAGAAGGAGTACCTGGACATGGTGGTGAATGAAACTCTCAGGTTGTACGCAATTGCTTGCAGAATTGAGAGGATCTGTAAGAAAGATGTTGAAATCAATGGAGTGCCCATTAGGAAGGGGACAGTGGTGATGATATCAAGCTATGTTCTTCATCGAGACCCACTGCACTGGCCAGAGCCTGAGGAGTTCTGCCCTGAAAGGTACAGGAACTCTGGGAAAGGGAACCACCCTGGGCTAGGGTTGTCCAAGCATGTCCTTGTATTTCTTATCATAGATGACATACAGGTAGCTATGTAATTATTTTCATATATGTCTTTGTACTTTAAGCAGTTTTCCTGTTATAAATATAACACTTTCTTGCAAAATGATATAAATTTGTGACAAGGAACAAAACAAATGCTATGTCCATTCACTATCCTAAATTCTTTTTAAAAATTTTTTAAATTGATTTTTAAAAAAATAAATGACAACGAAATGCATTACAATTCTTAGTACACATATATAAAAACAAGTTCTCATATCTCTGTTTGTATATAAAGTATGTTGACATCAATTCATGTCTTCATGCCTGTACTTTGGATAATAATGTTCATCACATTCCATCATCCTTGCTAATCTCCTGCCCCTCCATTTCCCTTCCACCCCTCTGCTCTATCTAGAGTTTATCTATTCTTCCCATGCTCCCCCTCCCTACCCCACTACAAATCAGCCTCCTTATATCAGAGAAAACATTCAGCATTTGTTTTTCTTGGAACTGGCTAACTTAACTTAGCATTATCTTCTCCAACACCATCCATTTACCAGCAAATGCCATGATTTTATTCTCTTTTAATGTTGAGTAAAATTCCATTGTGTATATATGCCACATTTTTTAATCCATTCATCAACCAAAGGGCATCTAGGTTGGCTCCACAGTTTAGCTATTGTGAATTGTGCTGCTATAAACATCGATGTGGCTATGTCTCTGTAGCATGCTGTTTTTAAGTCTTTTAGGTATAAACCAAGAAGAGGGATAGCTTGGTCAAATGGTGGTTCCATTCCCAGATTTCCAAGGAATCTCCATACTGCTTTCCAAATTGGCTGCACCAATTTACAGTCCCACCAGCAATGTATGAGTGTACTTTTCCCCCCACATCCTTGCCAACACTTATTGTTGTCATCATAATAGCTGCCATTCTGACTGGAGTGAGATGATATCTTACAATAGTTTTGATTTGCATTTCTCTAATTGCTAGAGATGATGAGCATTTTTTCATATATTTGTTGATTGATTGTATGTCATCTTCTGAGAAGTGTCTGTTAAGGTTCTTGGCCAATTTATTGATTGGGTTATTTGTTTTTTTGGTGCTTTGCTTTTGAGTTCTTTATATACTCTAGAGACTGATGTTCTATCTAATGCGGGAGGGGTAAAAATTTGCTCCCAAGCTGTAGGCTCTTTATTCACCTCACAAAATGTTTCTTTTGCTGAGAAGAAACTTTTTAGTTTGTTAAAGTCTTTAAATAACCATGAATTAATAATATGATCATGTTCTCATAAACATATTTCTATGTATAGATAGATATTTTTGCTAAAGTAGATTGTATCATATTTTATTTTTGCTTGAACCTGATAATATATACATTCAACCTCTGCATGTATGATTTTTTTTGAATGGTACCAGGAATTGAACTCATGGGTGTTTGAGCACCGAGCCACATCAGTAGCCCTATTTTGTATTTTATTATAGACAGGGTTTCACTGAGTTGTTTAGGGCCTCACTAAATTGCTGAAGCTGGCTTTGAACTTGGGATTTTGCTGTCTCCCAAGTTGCTGGGATTACAGGCATGTGCTGTGCTCAGCCTTATGTATGGTTTTTCCATCTATAATTTCAACTAACGTATAAACTTTTCTTGTCAGTTTCCCCTAAACAGTCTAAAACAATAAGTATTTATATAGTATTTAAATATTAGTACTTATTATAAGCAATCCAGAGATGACTTAAAATATATTTCAGGATGTGCATAGGCTATACACATATTTCCCCATTATTTTTATAAGAGCCTTCAACACCCAGGACTTTGTTTATTCCGATGCTAAAACTAATTTTCCTCAGATATGGCACATTATTCTGTGTGTATGCATGTGTGTGTGTGTGTGTGTGTGTTTTCAAATTTTAAAGCATGTGCCATAACTGACATAACCACTATCTCATTTCATTTTATGTATTCACTCTTATACTCCTTGAATTTTATGTGTGTTTTGTTTTCTTTACTGTCTTAATTTACCATGATTTCCTTTGAAACAGCATTCATCTCATCTCAAAAAGACTGAAAGATCCTATAGGCTAAGGGGGAGAAAGGTGAAAAAACTTCTATAGGCTAAGGAATAGAAAGGTGGAAAAACTCCATAGCTTAACAATTCTCATAGCAAAACTACAGCTGGATTTCAATGACCAGCCCAGAAATCATCTTTTACACCATTGCTTGGAGGTGTCTAAGGCACAAACTGAAATAAGTAACTGTTTAGGTTTTAATATTTTGTTGATTTTTCATCTATTGTGGGACAAGGTTCAGTAAGAATAACAAGGACAGCATCAATCTTTATGTGTACATGCCCTTTGGAAATGGACCCCGAAACTGCATTGGCATGAGGTTTGCTCTCATGAACACAAAACTTGCTCTTGTCAAAGTAATACAGACCTTCTCCTTCCAAACTTGTAAGGAAACACAGGTCAGTAGCTTTTCATATATACAATGTTTTATTTGAAGATGTTTTTCCAAACAAAGGGGGCCAAGTCACAGAAAACTATATGCTCATTCATCATTTAATTCTTACATCTATAGTCCAGTGAGTCTCTTTTGTACCATCTTTGAGATTTAGAGTTCTTCACCATGGGGGCTCTAAATCTATGGCTTTATGAAGACCAAAGTGTATAAAAAACATACGGACTCAATGCAGAATAGTGTGCCATGTGTACGTGTGGACTGTGAACTTGAGCACAGTGTAAATTCAGCTCCAAGTCTCCTGGAGAGACCCTGTGCACAGTCATGAGGTGTGGTGACCACATGGTTCTGATATTTGAGTGAAGCTCTCCTCACTAGAACTTACAGAACTTCCTTTTCTCAGGCCTTATACAGGATAAATGTTTAAGAAATAATTTTTCAGATAAATGAATAATTTTACTATCCAATCATGACACACCTTAGGGAATGAGTAGGACGAATTCAAAGAACATGATACTAAAAGTAGTTTTTTTTTTGTTGTTTGTGGAGCATTACTGGGCTTAATGTATCTTCTTGACTTTGATGCTTTGGTTCCTGGTGTTTCATTCATTGCTTCACCATGTGCTTGTCTATACATTACAGATTCCCCTGAAGTTAGCCGATCAAGGACTTCTTCAATCTGAAAAACCCATTATTCTGAAGGCTGTGTGCAGAGATGGGATAATAAGTGGAGCCTGAATTTCCCTAAGGATTTGTGCATTGTTGTCCTCAGAGCCTGGGACCCAGGACATCATAGAACAAAAATGTATTTTGTGAAGAAAACTCAAAATGAAGATAGACTCTATATTCCTCAATTGATGAATGATAAGAGATGCTGGACCTTTGCTGACCTTGCTCAGGGTCTGTGCAACGTATTATGTATTTTCTGATGGAAAGGAGGTGCCCACTTCAGTGCCACACACGAAGACTCACCCTTTCTGGGTCTAATGGGCTCTCTTCTCTCACTTCCAGTTAATACTGGCAGCTCCTCCTGAGCTCTAATTAGAGAATCAACAATTATCACCAAATTTTTCAATAATTTTTAATGAAAATGAAGGTGATTGTGGTGGCTTCTGTAGTGACATTGATATATGATGTGTTCTTTGAAATATATTATGATAAGTTTTATAATGAGAAAGTCAATAAACATATCCTTATAGAAGTTTATCTGAAGCCTCTATGCCCATTTAAGGGGATATATAGTACTGAATCAGTGAAAGTCAAAATTCAATCTTTTGATCATCACAATCAGTGAATACATGGAGCTTTTTCAGAAATTCAAATTAAATAGTAAGATAGAGTTAATCCACTGTGAGTTTCCCCATTGCTGGAAAAGAATATTCATAGTGGCCTTCTGTCATTTTTGAAGCACAAAATTTGTAACACTTTACTGAGATAGTTATTACTATATCTCTAGCTTAGATTTCATACTTCCATCCTATCTCCCTTGTTGATTCTGGAAAGCAAGAAACATATTTGTAGTCCATCTCCAACTCCTAAGTTGATAACAAGCAGAAGGAGCATTGAATTAGAAAGTGGTTGATAGTCAATTGTTTCTATAGCACTGCTCCTCAGATTCAACTGGTATCAGGAGCTACACAGGATTTTTCCATCTTCTGTCTTGTCCCTTCTCTTCCTTCCCTCTACATCCCCTTCCCTTCTTGAATAATTCACTCCTAATGCCATTAGATGTGGTCCAGCATTGTGAGGGCACACTTTGTGGTGGAGGAGGGAATAATGGTGGCTTCAAGTCAGATATGAGATACAATTGGGAAGGTGTTCTCAGAAGGGACAGCCTGCCTGAGTATGGGAGCCCAAGCAACCTGAGATGGGCTCCAAGCAGAGGGATGCCCCATCATAAACACTCATTTGCGGGGGAACTCAAGGTAGCGGGAACCCAAGGTAGCGGGAACTGCTTTATTGTTGAACAGCAGAGGTATATATACCTAACTGATTACACACAGCTTGACTCAATTAGCATCATCTAGATACAGCAATCCGCCAATAAGGAATCCCCACCATCTTAATGGATTGGTGGCGTTGCCTCACAAACCACTCCTTCTGGCAAACTGCCAGGCGCCATCTTAACTTGATTGCAGCCCCCAACACTCATTGATTAAATAGGGTAAAGAACACTCAGGTGAGCTAAGGAGGGCTTGTGGGGTTAGAATAGGATCAATGGAATTTAGTTGTATAAAGAGAGATTGTTTAAATAAGTAAATACATGAAGGACAATGAAATCCAGTTTTCATAGGAAATGTTGGTGAAATGACTCTCTGGTTCAGGAAAGAAAATCGGGATGAGACCTGTAAAGTAGGACTGAAATAAAGTGTATCACTGTGAATTCATGCTTTTCCAGATAGAAAAACAGAGAAAAGTGTGTGTGTGTGTGTGTGTGTGTGTGTGTGTGTGTATGTGTGTGTGTGTGTGTGTGTGTGTGTGTAAGAGAGAGAAAGAGAGAGAGAGAGAGAGAGAGAGAGAGAGAGAGAGAGAGAGTGTGTGTGTGTGTGTTTGAATGTAGAAAACTAAATTCATACTTGTCTGCACAAATGGGACTGGGTAACAGTGACATTTTAATAGCAAAGACCAGCGGATCAGTCTTGGTGATCAGATCCTAGAATAAAAAAAACATATTTCACTATAGGAAGCAGGGCTGGTTAGACAAAAGGCTGATTCAAGGTTAAAATTCAGGAAAAGCCCAAGGTGAGCCTTTACCACCTTTTTGTGCAAAATGCAAGAAAACATTCAAAAAAGGGTAGAAGAAATCCCAGGTCCACCCAGCTGACTGGCAGACCTACAACAGAACTCAGGCCTACCCCATATCCATCTTGAGCCCCTATAAGCATTGCCATATCCCTCCCCATGCTGTAGTCTCCACCTTAGGAGAACAGGTAGGGCTTGGAGGGAGCTGCATCTCAGAACAGGCAGCCCAAAGCCACTGTTAGGCCCACTTTTTAGCCCCATCTCTGAAAGTAGTTGCATCCATCTTGACTCAGTCCCACAGCTATCTTGAGTTATCTCCACTATTGCCACCACCACATTTAGTTGCAGTAGCATTATCATGGGTCATTGGCTGGGGGCCAGAAGTCCAAAACAAAGGTGAGGTACAAGTAATCTTCAGGGAAACTATAAGATTATAGGGTAGAAACTGTAATAACTCAGATTTGCACTTCAAGAAAGGAAGAAACATAGCCAACATGAAAAAACAAGGGAGAAAATTGCTCCAAACACACCAAGATACTACAATAATAGAATTCATGGACAGTGCAGTTGAAGAAATGTCAGAGAAGGAATTAAGAATATATATAATTAAAATGACCTACAAAGTAAAGGATGATCTAATTGAAAAAATACAGAAAACCATTGATCACACCAACAAAGAGATAAGGGGGCTAATACAGGTAGCAAAAGAGTACTTCAAGAAAGAGGGATTCTGGAAATAAAGTCAGAAATCAAGGAAACAATCAACAAACAAACAGAAACCTAAGAGAAAGCATAAACATCAGATTAGATCACTTGGAAGATAGAATGTCAGATAATGAAGAGAAAATATACAATCTTGAAAGTAAAGTTGAGCACACAGTGAAGATGGTAAGAATCCATAAACAGAACACCCAATAATTATGGGATAACATCAAAAGATAAAATCTAAGATTTATTGGGATAGAGGAAGGCACAAAGATTCAAATCAAAGGAATGCACAATCTCTTCAATGAAATAATATCAGAAAATTTCCCAAGTATGAAGAATAAATTGAAAAATCAAATACAAGAGGCCTAGAGGAAACCAAATGTACAAAATTACAACAAATCTACACCAAGATGCATTATAATGAAAAGGTCAAGCATACAGAGTTAGGAAAAAAACTTAAAAGCCACAGAGAAAGGAATGAGATCACATATAGGGAAAACAAATTACGATCTCTGCAGATTTTTCAATCTAGACCCTGAAAGCTAGAAGATCCTGGAAAAATATATGCCAAGCTATGAAAGAAATGGATGCCAACCAAGAATCATATTCAGCAAAATTAAGCTTTATATTTGATGATGAAATAAAAACCTTCCATGAGAAACATAAGTTAAAAGAATTTAAAACTAGAAAGAGTGCACTACAGAACATCCTTGGCAAAATAGTCCATGAGAAGAAAATGAAAAACAGCAATGAAAATCAGCAAAGGGAGTTATTACACTAAAGGAAAAATCAGCCAAAAGAGAAACCAAGTCAATTTAAATACCAAAAATATACAAAAATGACTGGGAATACAAATCATGTCTGAATAGTAACCCTCAATATTAATGTCCTGAACTCACCAATCAAAAGACATAGAGTGGAAGGTTGAATTTTAAAAAAAGACCCAACAATATGCTGCATTCAAGAGGCTCATCTCATAGGAAAAAGCATCCACAGACCAAAGGTGAAAGGTTGGGAAAAAACACACTCACATGGACTGTGGAAACTAGTAGGGGTTTCTACCCTCATATCAAATAGACTTCAAGCCAAAGTTAATCAAAAGGGATAAAAAAGAAAATTTCATACTACTTAAGGAAACCATACATCAACAAGACATAAAAATTATAAATATGTATGCCCCAAGCAGTAGAGCATCTATGTTCATCAATCAAACTCTTCTCAAATTCAAGAGTCAAATAGACCACAATACAGTAATTTTTATGACTTTAACATGCCTCTTTGCCACTGGATTGACCTTCCAAACAAAAACTAAACAAACAAATTATAGAACTCAAAAATACAATCAATAAAGACTTAACAGACATATAGAGAATATTTCATCCACCAATGAGTGAATACACTTTCTTCTTAGCAGAACATAGATCCTTCCCTGAAATATTATGCCACAAAGCAACTCTTAGCAAATATAAAGTAGTAGAGATACTACCCTGCATTCTATGAGATTATAATGAAATAAAATTAGAAATCAATGATAAGATAAAAAATATAAGATACTTTAAAACCTAGAGAGTAAATATTATGCTATTGAGTGAACAATGGGTTGTGAAAGACATCAAAGAGGAGATTAAAAATTATTAGAGTTTGTGGCTCAGTGGCAGAGTGCTTGCCTAGCGTGTGTGAGGCTCTGGGCTTGATCCTTAGAACTGCTTATGAAAATAAGTAAAATAAAGACATGATGTTCATGTACAACTACAAAAATAATCTAAAAATCTAAAATAATTTAAAAAATTCTTAGAGGTAAATGGAAACACTGACACAACCTATCGAAATCTCTGGGACACTATGAAGGCAATACTAAGAGGAAAGTTCATTGCATGGAGTTCATTCCTTAAAAGAAGAAAAAGTCTACAAATAAGTGCCCTAAAATTACATCTGAAAGCCTCCCCCTCAAAAAAAGAACAACAAGTCAAGACCAAAAGCAGTAGAAGAGAGGAAATAATTAAAATCAGAGATGAAATCAATAAAACTGAAACAAAAGAAACAATTGAAAAAATTGACAAAATAAAAAATTGGTTCTTTGAAAAAACAAATAAAATCAATAAACCCTTAGCCATGATTACAAGGAAGAGAGTAAACTCAAGTTACTAACATCTGTGATGAAAAAGGAAATATCATGATGAACATTACAGAAATTCACAAGATAATTAGAAACTATTTTGAAAATTTGTACTCCAGTAAAATAGAAAATATCGAAGGTATTGACAAATTTCTAGGGTCATATGATTTCCTCAGACTGAATTAGTATAATATTCATGAGTTAAATAGATAAATTTCAAGGAATGATATAGAAGATAGCATCAGAAGCCTCCCAACCAAGAAAAGCCCAGGACCAGACAGATACACAGCTGAGTTCTACAAGACCTTCAAAGAACTAATGCAAATACTCCTCAAACTAGTTCATGAAATAGAAAAAGAGGGAGCACTTGAAAACTCATTCTATCATGCCAATATTACCCTGATTCCAAAATCACACAAAGACACATCAAAGAAAGAAAACTTCAGGTCACTATCTCTAATAAACATAGATGCAAAAATTCTCAATAAAATTCTGGCAAATAAAATACAAAAACATATTAGAAAGATAGTGAACTACTATGAATTAGGATTCATCCCAGGGATGTAAGGTTGGTTCAACATAAATATAAATGTAATTCATTACATCAATAGACTTTATTAATTATAAAACGTAATTCATTACATAAATAAACTTAAAGAATCATATGATCATCTCAATAGATGCAGAAAAGACAAAATACATCACTCCTCTATGTTCAAAACACTAGAAAAACTAGGGATAACAGGAACTTTCAATACTGTAAAAGTTATCTATGCTAAGCCACAGGCTAACATCATTCTAAATGGAGAAAAATTGAAAGCATTCCCTCTAAAAACTGGAAGAAGACAGGGAAGCCTTCTTTTGCCACTTCTCTTTAACATAGTTCTTGAAAATTTAGCCAGAGCAATTAGACAGATGAAATAAATTAAATGGATATGGATAAGAAAAGAAGAACTCAAACTATCATTGTTTTCCCACAACATGATTGTATGCCTAGAAGATCCAAAAAATCCCACTGGAAAACTTCTAGAACTAATAAATGAATTCAGCAAAGTAGCAGGATGTAAAATCAACACCCATAAATCAAAGGCATTTCTTTACATTGGTGACAAATCCTCTGAAAGAGAAACTAGAAAAATTATCCCATTAAAATAGCCTCAAAATAAATAAATAAAATAAAATACTTGGGAATCAACTTAATGAAAGAGGTGAAAGACCTCTAAAATAAAACTACAGAACACTAAAGAAAGAAATTGAAGAAAACCTCAGAAGATGGAAGATCCTCCCATACTCCTGAACAGGCAGAATTAATATTTTCAAAATGATCATACTGCCAAAAGCACTATACATATTTCATGCAATCCCAATCAAAATCCCAATGGCATTCTTCATAGAAATAGAAAAAGCAATCATGAAACTCATCTGGAAAAATAAGAGACCCAGAATACATAAAACAAACTTTACCAAGAAGAGTAAAGAAAGGTGGCATCATTATACCAGAACTTAAACTAAACTACAGAGCAATAGTAACAAAAACAGCATGGTATTGTCACCAATGGTACAGAATAGAGGACACAGAGACAAACCCACATAAATACAGTTATCTCATACTAGACAAAGGAGCCAAAAAATTATGTTGCAGAAAAGATAGCGTTTTCAAAAAATGGGGCAGGGGAAACTGGAAACCTACATGCAACAAAGTGAAATTAAACCCCTGTCTCTCACCATGCACAAAACTCAACTCAAAGTGGATCAAGGACCTAGGAATTAAACCAGAGACACTGCACCTAATAGACAAAAAAGTAGGTCCAAATCTTTATCCTGTTGGATCAGGCCTTGAATTCCTTAATAAGACTTTTATAGTGCAAGAATAAAAATAACAAATCAATAAATGGGATGAATTCAAATTGAAAAGCTTCTTATCAATGAGGTGAATAGAGAGCCTATAGATTGAGAACAAATTTTTAACCAGATACACATTGATAGAGCATTAATATCTAGGATAAATAAAGAACTCAGAAAATTTTGACATAAAAAAACACATAATTCAATCAATGAATGGTCCAATGCATTGGTTCAGACCTGGTACATATTACATTTCAGTCCTAAGCACAGATTAGCCTATTGATATTGATGATTCTATTTGTGTGTTCTATATAATATTGGGGTTTGTTTTGATGTAATCATACAAGCATAAAATATAGTTTGCTTCACTTTTGTCCCCAGTACATCTCCTATCCCTCCTCTCCTCCTTCCCCCTGTTCCACTTCATTTAATCTATTGGTGTTCTATTTATTTATAGCTTTTAAATTAGTGTTTGTAGATGTATATAAAGGTGAAATTCAATGTATGTAATACATTCATTTATAGATATAGCATAATTTGGTAAATTTAATTTTATTTTTTCTCTTTTTTTCCCATTCCTCCTCCCTTCCCCTCAATCCCCTTTCTCTGCCCAACTGGTCTCCCTTTCACTTTCATGGGATTTCACTCCCCTATTTATTTCTTAGTTCGGTATAGCTTCTGCATATGACAGAAAACATTCAACACTTGACTGTTTGAATCTGTTTTATTTCACTTATCCTGATGTTATATGGTTCCACGCATTTCCTATCAGATGACATAATTTCATTATTCTTTATGGCTGAGTAAAACTCCATTATGTCCATTTTAATGTGTGAGCTGTTCCTCATGTAAGTAGAGCAGGTGGAAAGTCCTATTGGATTTAGTCATAACATCATCTCAGAAAAACACATGTTTTTATAACATAGAAACATATAGATTCCATAGGAATGTGTTTCCAAAAGAAAATAAAAATGTTTTGGGGTTTGGGTGGACTAATTAAATTGTTTATAGTTATAAAATGATACAACAAACTTTCCTTGTTGAATGAGTGTTGTTTTACATGCATTCAAATCTTATCATATTTTGCCAGTGAGAAGTTCACATTTTCAGGCTAGTGTCAGGAATCCCTGGGGATTTACAGACCAGAGAGATGGGAAGAGTTGTCTGGGGTGGTTATAAGTTTATACAGAAGGTTGACACTAAGAACAGATAAAAGAAGAATGACCTACTTCTGCTGCTTAAATTTCTACTCTTTCTGTTGATTTTTAAGAACTTTGAAGATTTATCACTTAATCCTTAATGCCTCAGACCAAGTAGACACAGAATATTAGATAATGTTCCAATTAGATACATAGTTCATCATATGGTGACATTAGATAAAAAACTGGTGTTATTTCCAAACAATCAGGGGATGTCTTTCATTACTAAAGTGATGGGGGCTCACAGGTAGTAATGACACCTGTTACAGAGCTGTTCCTCTCTTAGCTGCCCAGACTCGATGTCCACCCATTTAATTAATCCTCTATTCACCAAAAATCAGGAGGCCATATATTCTGACTTATCATCCCAAAGGAGAATCTCAAATCATATTTTGGTGTTCCTGGACCTTGTATCTGCTCTGGCATTGCACCAAGGGGTTTGGAAGTCTATGTGTCCATGCAGGCCACTGTTTTCTTTTTCTTTCCTTTCACATCCATTGGTTTGGGACATGCAGACTTTCCAGAAAGCATGAACCTCTCTTTTGTCAAGAATTTGGGTAACTTCTGTCTACTGCAATATTCTTGTAGGGACTGCACAGCAACATGAAAACACACTGGTGGGACCATCAGCTCCATCTTGTCTATGTCCCGTCTCTCCTTGAGAGGCCATCTTCCCAACAGAATTAATACAGATCGGACTGAAAGTACAGTGAAGGTGACTGACACAGAGACAACTTTTCTTGGTATATTAACAAGGCAGGAAGATGAAGTGGTCACCAAAGACTCCCTATAAAGGATCATGCACAACCACAAAAATCTCACCCAATTCAACTCAGGTAACTTTTCTTGATGCCAGGAGTAAAACCTTCTGCTGGATATCAGGCTACAATAGTGGATAATACCCAGACTGGGCCCTTGAGAAGCTCAATGTCTGGTTCAGGGAAACACTGGTGGAAACAAGCAATGTGCTATAAGAGTAGAGAAGACAACAATGGAAGTGTGTGCAGAGCACAGAAGTTGCTTTAGAGGAATAAGTGCTGTTGCTGGTGGTGATGGTGGTGGTTTGTTCATTTCTTGGTTTGTGAAAATTTTTTTTGTTTTGTTTTGAACTGGGAATTAAACCAGACGTGATTCTCCACTGAGATGCAGCCTTTATTCATTTATTTTTATTTATTTGTTTATTTATTTTGGTACTGGGGATTGAATCCAGGGGTGCTTAATCAATGAGCCATATCCCTAACACTTCACTATTTGTTCTAATTAGTTATACATGTCAGTAGAATGCATTTTGAGACATTATACAAAAATGGAGTATAACTTCTTATTCTTCTGGTTTTACATGATTCAGACATACACCAGTCATGTAACCATATATGCACACAGGGTAATGACCAGTTCTTTCTACTATCATTAATATATATATATATATATATATATATATATATATATATATATATATATATATATATATATATATGATGCTTAGGGGTTCACTGCATTTCTGAAGCTGGTTTTGAACTCATGATCTTCCTGCCTCAGCCTATAGAGTCCTGAGGAGAACAGACAAGGAATAAGTTGTCCTATTCTTTGAGATTAGTAAGGAAAGACTCTACCAAAATAGGTGCTATAAGAGCTGGCTTTTGGAGGCTCAGCAGGGGTCTTTTATGAGGCACAAAAATATTCTAGGCAGAGGAACCTGTGTGGGCAAAGATATATGGATGGAGCTTGTGTTGACAAAGATCTCATGATTTGTACATACAGCAGCTATGGGACTGGGGCTGTGTTCAGAGGTAGAACGCTCATCTACCATGTGTGAGACACTGGGTCTGATCCTCAGCATCACAGGAAAATAAAATAATGATATTGTGTCCACTTATAACAATAACAACAACAACAACAATAACAACAACAACAACAGCAAAAAGAAAAACAGCTAGGTTCCAGGAACATATAAGGAGATTAATCCCAGTGGCTTCAGTTGGATTTCTCATAATATCACATAACCTTTGGCATTATTGATTACACAGTGGTTTATTGATTTTACACAAAATAAGAATTGAAAGAATTATGGAGTCCCATTCCAGGTACAAAATCCAGGTCTGGCCACTCGCCCAGCCCCCTAAATCCAAAAAGTAATTGCAAAAATCAAGAAAAGAACTTTAGTCAGTGCAGCCACACCAGAAAGACAAGGGGATCCATGTTTTTAGTCATGTTTTCTGGGTGCTGGCATGACCTGAAGGTTTAAATAGAAGCAGAATTGGGACAGTGTGGAAGAGGTATGCATTGTTAAGCAGTCTTGTCCAAACTGAGGTCTAAAGGATCACTACCTCACTTCTAGCACTGTTAGGTGGCTCCTGAGAAGTCCTTATCACTTGAAAGGAATAAATTTTATTTATTGTTCAGGATGTTTTTCTACCAGACTTGGAATCCTAAAAGGGGAAGTGTAGGTCCCATGAGATGATTGCTCCTGTGGAGGGAATAAACTCCTGTGTTTATCTGTCTATAAGGCTCTGCCTTTCCTGGAAGGTAATAAACAATGACTAAAGACTTCTGGGAACCACCCTGGGGTTATGAAACAAGATACTGTAAAAGATGACACTTGAGGGGTTGGGGTTGTGGCTCAGTGGGAGATCACTTGACTGTCATGTGTGAGGCACTGGATTTGACCCTCAGCACTGCATAGAAATAAATGAATTAAACAAAGGTGTTTTGTTCATCTACAACTAAAAATAATATTTTTAAAAAAGATGATAGTTGAATTTTCCTTCAATCTTGATTCAATCTTCAAGGTGTATAAGATAGATTAGATAAATTTGTAATCTATTGCTAGTTTTTATATGAGCACTCCTTAAATTATTAACATGTCTATGTGCAGAGCTGAGCAGTCACAAATATTAAGTTAGTAAAGGATACTGAATGAAGGAAGAATGCCAAGCTTTATCCTGCTTTTAGTTATTCATTGTACAGCTGCAGGCCCCAGAGTCAATGTCTTTACCCAAGGCAGTATCTTTAAGTCCCTGTTTTCAAACAAAGGTCAGAGTAGGAGAGTGCATGATTCTTTGCCAATTGCAAAGAGGACACTTGACCCTTTCAATTCCAGGAGATGCAAAAGTGGCCTTTCCACTGGATTCATCCCTGGCCCCACCTCCTTTACCCAGCACAAAAACTGGCCTCAATGAATCGTAGCTTGTCACAGAAGGGACACTCTGCAGGCATAGTTCTTCAAAGGCAGCCCATATAACTGTAAGAAAAATACAGAATTCAAAACTGATGAAGGAAAGTGGTGAAGAACCTTACCCCAAATTCTTCCATAGAGACCCGGGTCCTCCTGGCTATCAGCCTTATGCTTACTATCTGTGAGTCACTGTCCAGCATTTTGTCCTCCAGAAGCCTGGAGTTGGTGGCCTAATCAGGTTACTGTTTTCCTGAACTATTTGGAAGATCAAAATAGATGATGGAATTGAAATTGCTATGAACACTTAAGAATTTTCTATTGATCTTAGGCAAACTGCTTGAGCTTCTCCCTGTCCTGAAATCTATTTTACTAGGGTTTGGGGATTCATGGTGAAGTGTATTCCCAGGGATTATCTGATTGGCTCTGAGTTTACACGTAGAGTGATGAACCAGAATTCAACAGATACACCTAATGCATAAGTTCTTATCACATGCAGTGGGAACCTCACTCTTTCAAGCTTTGGGAATTCTGGGGAAAACCAGGTTCCTTGGGTTTTGTCTCTTCATCTTCTGGGTTTTCTGCTAAAAATATTCTGGAGGACTGTACCTGTTCATATGGTGATTCCTGTGCCCTCCTGGCTGTAGAACCATTTGTACAATGCACCATAGCCCCTCAGATTCCCTGGGAGGCTGACTGAACAATTCCCTCTTTTCTGTGAACCTCTCCTAGCACATTCTTCCCTCCTAAATCTCAATTCTCCCACCCTGAAATTCACAGAAATGTCTAAATGATGAGCATCTCGAACAGAAAATACCAGACAGAAATTTTAAGAAGTTTTATTCTTTTCTTTTTTTATTATCTTTCCTCTCTCTGGGAGATTAGCATCAGTAAAGAGACTTGTTTACCCCCAACATAAAATCTACTAGCAACCTGACAAACACCCCAAACCCAATTGGGCTTTTCTTTTTAATTTCCCTCCACACTCCAGCATGAATGAATGAATCTATACCATCTAGAAGTGATGTAATTTAGTTTTATTGTACTGTTATAGTTAAAGCTTTGTCCAATGGTTTTATAAACTAACTTTCATACCCGTCACATATAATTGAACCCAGCCTTTATTGAAGTGCACTAGTGGCCACTGACCAGAACTTAAAGCTGTTCCCCCCATCAGCCCTGAACAATTTCAAGGGTGCTTCTTATAAGCCTGAAAACAACAAAAAGGAAGTTTGGGGGTCTAGCCAATGCACACAAGCCAGGTTACAGAAGCAGGAGAGTGCAGTCAAGTGACAGGAAGCCTAACCAATAACAGTGAGTCCAGTCACCCCATTTACATAAACAGAGCCCAGTTACCCTAGTTACAGAAACAATGCCCCACCAGGTAGTTCCATGTTCTTAAAGGTTTAGATAGCAAAAGGAAAAGAACATCTTGACCTAGTCATGATCCTTCTACTTCTCATGGTTGTTTTACAGAATTGAGTCACAAACCAAAATGGAGTCACATTTGCTTTTACTATCACATTCCCACTGGTTTTAGTAGGTTTGATGTAAAACTTGCACATCATTAGGCCTCAGTTTCTTTTTCATCCTTCTGTGTCTAAGGGACCATACTAGGCTTGCAGGACCATAAGTCAAACCTCACCTACACTCTTGTGTAATATGCAGAGCCCTATAGTAGTCCCAATCAGGAGAAGGACTATGGGTCCAACTATGGCTGAGATGATGGTAGTGAGCCAAAGAGACCATGAGAAATAGTTTTGGAACTAATTGTCTGAAGCTTCTTATGTTTTGTGTTTCTTTCTCACTAGCACAAAACTGTTTTTTATTTTCCCAGAATGGTTTGCATAAAACAACACATTTTTCCTAGGGCCATACAAAATCCTACTTGTTTTATAAAGAGATGATCTAGACCCCATCTGTTTGTAATACCATTTCTGTCAGAGAGTCTAGTAAAAATTCTAGTTTGGAGACTGACATTTTTAGTTCTTCTAAATCTATTCGATGGCTGAGGGACTTAAAATTTTAGTTCTCCTAAATCTATTCGATGGCTGAGGGACTTAAAATTTTTAGAGCCTGTGATAAGAGCTGCAGTTCCCAAAGCAGTATACTGATCCAGCTATTCCCATACCAGCCAGGAGAGGAACTAAAATGGGGGCAGCCTGTCTATGTTGATAAATCAGTGGGCCCTGGCCTTTTAATAAGCCCAGGTTCTTTTCCTTTTTCTCCATCAATATAGTAGGTTACATATTTCCGAGTTATTGACAGTTTTGAGATTTAGGCAAGGAGTTTGAAGTGGGACCGGGAAGCACAATTTTTGGTGAACGGGGAGTTGTCCCACTTATAATTTGGGTTGTGGAAGCAAGTGTCTCTTTCTGGGAGATCATACAGGGTGATCATGAGGGTAGTTCCCCAGGTACATCTTCCTGAGCTAGACATATTGGCGAATATCTATACTGACCATAATTTTTTCTCTAATATTAGGGACCTACTGCTGCTATAAAGTAAAAGGGCGATGACTGTTCTTACTGCTTCGAGCTGAGAGGGACCAATGTGCAGTGGGGAAGCAGTTTGGAGTCCCTTTGTAGAAACTGAGAGCGTCAAGGAGCCCATGGTAAAAATCTGGTTCAGGAAGAACAGATTGTAAATTCACCTGGGGGTGTGCACTTCTATGAGAGAAACAAAAGACATAAATACTGTAAATAAAATTAATGCAAAATAGCAGTTGTAGCATCTGAAATCTTTTCATGAATATTATGAAAATGATAGAAATTAATAATTGTTTACCAGGAGGCAGAAGACCTGAGAAATTGTTCCCATAACAAGGCCTAACAAAGCCTAATAAGGCCCTTTTTTTCTGGACATAAATCTTTAACATTGTCAGAATTGTCAGAAATGTAGACACAACATTTATTTAAGTTAGATAATGTCATCTTATTTTTGTAAAATATCTTTATTGGCATGACCTCTACATTCAGTAGTGATTTCTTTGTTACTTAGGGGAAGATAATAATACTAGCAAACACTGATTAAGTCTACTTGTGTATGAGGTTAGGAAAATATGTAGGCCTTAAACTGACAAAAAACTGCTGACTCTGGCAATTTTTATCATCAGGCATTCTTGCCTAAGAATTTTTCTTTTGTTGCCTCCAGTCTTACTTATTTTGGGGAGTGTTAACACAAGTGTACATTTTATGTTACATTAAAATAAGTGTTATTTATTTTAAATGCCCAGGAATGGCTGTGCTTTGGTTTTTAACTGCTTTTGCTAGGTGTTTAAGACCAACCTGGTCAAACTGACCTTTTTCCTATCTATTGGTAAGAGTCAGCTGAGTTTCCTTGGAGGACACTCTTGGGGAACTTGTGAGCAGCATTTCAGCTCTGCTAGTGCTATCTGCATTAGGATGGTTCAAGGTCTTGCTGACCATGTGGCTTTCCTTGGAAGCATCAGGCATGTCTCCCCTTTGTAATGATCTTCCTCTTTTGCAGCATGTACACTCATTGGCTCTCTGTTCTTCAGTGGTCTCATTAATCTCCCTTATCAGGAGGTTATGAGGCCCAGAGTTGCAAAGCTCTTCCCCCTGTCCTGGGTTCAGGCTGACTCAGAGGGCAAGAGCCAAATATTGGTTTTCTTGGCCCCTTTATTTTAACTTTAATTTTTAAGTTTGACTTTTAACATCCAGCAACTCAGTTTTATCAGTCTTATACTGAGAATATTCTGTTTTACCTTTAATGTTTATAACTTTTGAGTTAATTTTTTTTACATAACACAATATCTTTATTTTATTTATTAACTTATTTAATGTTGAGGATTGAACCCAGTGACTCACTCATGCAAGGCAAACACTGTACTGCTGAGCCATAACTTTAGCCCCTTTTCAGTTAGTTTAATCCCTTTTAATTATTATCTGTCTACAGATGATGGCTTAACATCTCAAATTAGCTTAGGTTGTGTGTTCATAAAATTTTACTTCTATAACACATTAACAGGCATCAGTTATTGTTAGTTGCGGAGCAGGCTGAACAAATGTTAGCTTTGCTTGTTTGCCTCAAGTCTAAACACTCAACCCCACTCAAGGTTGAACACTCGACTTTCACCCATCTGGTATAATGGAAACTCACATCTGACCCCTGGCTGGTCTGCCTGAAGGCAGAAGATGACACCCTTAGCAACTACAGTGATACAATCACTGTATGCCAACAAGGCAGGTTGTAGATCCAGAGAGCCCATTAGATTTTGACTATAAAATCTCTCTCTTGCCAGGTACCCCTCTCTTGTTTTCTCATTCTTATCTCACTTTTGCTCTCTTTCATTCTCCCTCTCATTCTCTTTCTCTTTCTTTCCCTCTCTCATACCCTTTGTTCTCTCTCTCTCTCTCTCTCTCTCTCTCTCTCTCCAACTTTTCTTTCTCTCTCTCTCTTTCTCTTTTGTTCCCTATTAATCAGACACTGCCACAATAAAGGTCTCTTGGTTGTTCTCAGTGTCATGGTCACTTTTTTTAGTTATAATGAAAATAGAAATTGAAATTAACAATAGTAAATCATATCTAGCTTGTATATAATTTTGAACCTTGGCTGAATTATATATTTTTATTTGAGATCATAGTAATCTTTTTAATAAAATCAATCTTTGAATATAACTCTAAATTAACTGAAATCTGGCCTACTTTGAAGTTATTTTGACATGCTGTAATGTGGGAGGCAGCGCCTTATCTCAAGTAAGGCAGGGCTCTTCACAAGGGTTAGGTAAAGTGTTTTAGCTCTAAAGCTGATCTTTGTCTCTCCTTTAGATATTATTTTATAAAGTTTACATATATTGCTTTCTGACTCTGTATGAATGTTAGCTAGCACAATATGACATACATCTGAAACATTAATTCAAAAAAGGCTGAGCGCTCTTTCTTTTATGTGGAAATGTGGCAAAAATCTTTTATAATATTAACATTTAAACAGATTAGGCTCTCATTATCTCTTAAAATACCTTTAAATTTTTATATCCCAGTGTAAAAGGTAACATAAGGCTTGGTTACAAAACATCAAATAATATAAATAAAACCCCAATAAAATCTATTATCCTTATAAGTTTAAATTACCATTACAGACAATTCTAGTTTGGAGAATACCAACTTGATAAAATGTTCCTTTAACCTTTTACCTTAAAGCCTTGCATACCTGAAAGACATAAACACATTAAATCTGTAAAGAAGAGTAATGTACCACACTTTTATCAATGTTTTTATATTAACCAAGGTTATCTTTTAAAGAAAAATCTAGACTGTGTAATGTAGAACAATACTTTAAAATAAACGTTGCTGTTTAACCAAGATTATTTTTTGTAGGGGATAAAATTCACAGACACAAAGTAATTAATATTTTTAGAAGGTTTTGTCATTTTAGCATATAAATATATCAGCACATTAATATTTGTCTGTAGGGAAATACGTTGAATAGTTTTAACTATTTGTGTTACATATATCACCAACTTATTAACATATAAACCTTTTAATATTTATCTTTTATTTTTAGACCTTTATATTACTTAATTAACCCTTTTGTTGTTTACTTAGATGTATTAAAATTATACTTTACTACATAAAGACTTTTTACCTGGAACCATTTTTTAAATGGTTCTAAAGCTGATTTTTGTCTCTCTTTTAAGATATTATTTTATAAAGTTTACATATATTGTTTTCTGACTCTGTATGAATGTTAGCTAGCGGAATGTGACATACATATGAAACATTAGCTTATTTTAAAAAACTTATTAGATTTTTACTAAATATATTTTTATATTAGAACATTTTAATAATTTTTAATCCATTGATCCTTCTTTCTGTTTATACCTTGAAATAACTCTTATACATTCCTGAATTTAGGTAAATTAATCTATTTTAATAAGATGAAATATTTGTTATTTATGGTCTTTAATTGAAATGTTGTTGAAACCTCTTGACTCCTTGTATGTAGAATTATACCTGTTGGGACTTTTAATTTATAGTAACCTTGTTTTTATGATAGCACAAATTTTTTTAAGAGAGAGAGAGAGAGAGAGAGAGAGAGAGAGAGAGAGAGAGAGAGAGAATTTTTAAATATTTATTTTGAGGATTTTGGTGGAGACAATATTGTTATTTTATTTTTATGTGGTGCTGAGGATAAAACCCAGCGCTCCGCTTATTCCAGGTGTGCACGTTACCACTTGAGCCACATCCCCTGTTCGACACAAATAATTTAAATTTTTTTTATTGGATGTTCTAAACAATTCAAAGCTCTTGACATATCATATTTCATACATTAGATTCAAGTGGGTTATGAACTCCCATTTTTACCCCAAATACTGATTGCAGAATCACATCGGTTACACATCCACATTTTTACATAATGCCCTATTAGTAATTGTTGTAATCTGCTACCTTTCCTATCTTCTACTCTCCCCCCTCCCTTCCCCTCCCATCTTCTCTCTCTACCCCATCTACTGTAATATATGTGTAGATGTAATTTATGTTTCATTTTTAAAAAACAAGGTATCAGACAAGTGCATTCAATAGTGTTAGTAATCATTTTTTGCTGTTGAAGAAAAATCCTAGACAGAATGGATATCAGACACTTTATAAATATTAATATTTTAACAGCTGTTTAATCATCTAGAAAAAACTGTGCATTAGTAACTGTAAAGACATTTGTACTTTTATTTATTTTTCCAATTTAAATTGAACCTTTTAAATCATATTAACCAAAGGTATTTGGATCTTTTTTTTTTAAATTTTAATTTATGAGCTCAGATGTCAATTTTTTTGTACCAAATATATGTAGACATGGCAATACATGTAGATGGACAGTACACTGGTGCATCCACACAAAGCAAACAGATAAACAAAAGCCTTGTAGTTTATTTTTTAAAACCTATTAGATTGAGAGTTAACCCTTGTAAATTGGCCTTAGAATAAAGCAGAGTGTAATCAGAAAAACATATTAATCTAGGCATATTGGATCAAAATTATCAATTTGACAAATATAGAATTTTAAAAGTTTTTCTGACCTTTTCCTTGAGGAGGTCCTGTTCATCATAGCTAAAAAAGTTAAGGGAATATAGACAAATGAAAGGGTCTTATTTTTTTTCCTGAAGGAACTTCCCAAAGATGCAGCTCCATTGGTCTCCTAGGGAGAGTCCCCCAGGTTGGGGTCCCATTCTAAACTGGTTTTTCTGGTTTCTTGGATTGTGGCCACCAAATTTTAGCCTGAGACTGAAAAAATCTTTGGACCACTTTTTTAATAGTTGGGAGTTATTCATGCTTGCAAATGCCGAGAGACAAAATCCAAACTTCCTAGACAAAATTATGCTTTTTGTTATACAATTTAGGAATAATAATTTTATAAAACACTTTAGTTTTAATTTGTCCTCTATAGGAACTGACATGATTTACCCAATTGGCCACCTGGCCTAGTTCCTAAGTGCAGGCAATCTCCAGAATACTTTTTTTTTTTTTTTACCTTTAGCTTTTACTATTGACAATTCTTTTAGTCCTGTTGGCAGCACTTTACATTTTAATGAAAGCTGTAGTGAGCGCAGTTAAAACCATTTTAATAATTTTTTTCTCATTAGAAACAAATTGAGGTAGAAATTAACACAGAACACAAAGGGAACAAACAAAAACAAACCAACAAACAAAAGTTCTGAAAATTGTTAAGAAAATGTTAAAGGGGTGCAGGTAGAGATCTCTATAGAGCTTCCTTGTCCCATGATGATGGTGAAAGGAAGGAGTCCTGATGAGAGAAGAGCAATTGTGAGAACAAAAAAAGGGCCCATGCACAACACAGGGACAGATAAACACAAGACAGATGGCTGGCAAACAGACACTGGACAAATGACAAACAGAAAGGCAGAAGCTGGAGAAATGACAAACAGCAGAACAGATGCAGGACAATCAACAATCGGTAAGGTCACACAGGGAGACCTCTAATGGGGCAGAGACCATGTCTCATTCTGCCCCCAGGAACAGATGAGGCCCCACAGGGAGGCCTCCAGGGGGACAGAGACAATGTCTCCTCATGCCCCGAGATACAGACAGGTGAGGTCACATAGGGAGTCCTCCAATGGGGCAGAGTCATGACTCATCCTGCCCCAGGCAAAGGTAAGAGCCCACTGGGAGGTCCAGGGAGACAGTGACAACATCTCCTCCTGTCCTGGGAAAGGTGTAAGCAACTGCGTCCAATCTGGCCTTTTCCCCAGAGGAGTCCACTCACCCTATCTGACAGGCCAGCAGGAGAAGCATCCTAAGATGCTACAGCCCCCAGATGTTATAGTTAAAGCTTCATCTCAGGGTTTCATAAACTGACTTCCAGACCACTCTTGTATAATCAAATCAAGCCTTTTTTGCAGCACACTAGTGGCCACTGAACAGAATATAAAGCTGTTTCCCTGATCAGCCCTGAACAACTGCAAGGGTGCTCCTTATAACCCTGAAAACCACAAAAGGGATGTTTGGGGTGCAGGCAATGCAAGAAAGCCAGGTTACAGAAGCGGAAGAGTGCAGTCAAGCAGTAAGAATCCTAATCACAGTTGGCTCAGTCACCCCAGTTACAGAAACAGAGCCCTGTTACCCTAGTTATAGAAACCATGCCCCATTAGGTAGTTCCATGTCCTTAAAGGTGTTGATATCAAAAGAAAAAGAACATCTTGACCCAGTCATGTCCCTTCTACTTGGCATGGTCGTTTTATAGAATGGAGGCACAAAACAAAATGGAGTCACATTTGCTTTTTATTATCACAGTATTTAATGGCAGGATTTGTACAGAATATATGAAACCTATACTGCCTTAAACATTCTTCTCTAAAAAGCAGCAGCAAGTTCTTATTGCAACTGTCTGGAACACATTATGGGTTCTTATTTTATATTGTATATTTTCTTCTCAGTTAACAGGACAGTTCCTGAACTTTGGAGGGTCCCCCTCCATGTAGATGAGAGGAATTATAGAGCATACTGGGCCATTTATCCATGCCACAGTTTTCTCCTCTGCCACTATGGGGCCACTTTTGCAGAACTAGCTGTTTCATGGTTAAAATAGCTGCTAGGACTCTCTTATACACCATTTCTTTTTTTCTGTGTTTCTCTCATCTTTTGGGATGGTGGGGCAGGGATTGTATGACATAGAACACTCTGGTATGGGGTTGTGAGTTGCTGGCCAGCCAGGCCAAAGAAGCACCAGCCTTTGTGGGTTTTCATACAAAGGGAGTTGATGCATGGGGGCAATAAACAAAATGTGCTGTGACTGGCCACCTTGATGAACATGAGCATGCCTGCTCTGTGCTGCCATCTGAGCATCACAGTTGGAGGAACAGACTCAATGAGAGGGAGAATGGCCTGGAGATGATTCCTCAGTCATTCATATCTCACTGTAGCACTCAGAGGATACAGGGAACTCAGTCTTCCCTCTGGCTCAAGGCAACCAGATTGTCTGACAACAGACTTGGGTGACACTCAACATGGCTCACATTTGTGTGAGGTAGAGGGAAGTCTCATTGTTTCAAAATGGTACATTTGCCACTCAACAGAAGGATATTATTACTGCTTCCAAGGATCATACAAAGTCAATTTTAAAGAAGGGCTGGATGCTGAACTGGGAGCATTGCAGAGAAAAAAGGAAACCCCCCCCCAAAAGAAAAACCCCTGAGTCAGAGACTGGTCAGGCTCTTATCTATAGAATGACAATCATAGTGACCTGGCTTTGTCTCTCACTTTATAGATGTGGAACCTATTCACATGTGCTGTTTGAGAAGCTGGGAATTTCTGAGCCAACACCTTTGCCTTTCTTTGAAATGTTTCTGCACTACTGCAAGGTGAGTATGGTTGAGTCCCCTCTTTTTTCTTTGGCAAAAAGAAAATGCCAGTTTAATGTCATTGGTAAAACTGCACTTCTTTTGGAGGAAGTTCCCAGCTCTCATCCTTTTTGAAACAGTGTGCAAGCTCCACCCTGAGCATGGCCAGGTTTTCCCTGGGGCTCTGCTGTCAACTTTTCAAGAGCCTCAGTGGAACAGCTCAGATCTCTAGTTCATCTTCATTGGATGCTCATGATGTTGTTCAGACTTGTACATATCATAAAGGGGATGTTTAATTTGCCTTTGCACAATTCCAGGAAATTTATATTGTATTTAATATTTGATCAAAAATCTGTGAAAGAGAAGACATCAAGCACATTCAAACACTCCTATTCATAACTAGATCTCATGAGTAGCTATTTAAAAAATGTTCATGGATAGATTTGAAACTACAATTTCTTGAGCAATGCAAGTATTCATAGTTTGATAATTTGCTCATATATAATTTCTTAATGTCTAGCTGTGACTCAGCACTAATCCATCCGGCTGAAACAACTGGTCAGCCCTTCTGATCCTACGGAGGTAAATGCCAACTGAGCCTTCATAGATAGTGGCCACAGGTTTGAAATGGGGCTTGGCAGAGACAGTAAGGACCCACCCGTTGCATTGGTCACCCAGCAAAGGGAAACGAACTGTCGTCATTTGCAAGAGATACCACCATGGCAGAGAACTGACGTCACCAGACTGTGGGGGAGGTTATAACTTCATTGAAACCTGAGGCTACAGGTGTGTAATCCCCTAGGCTTCCCTCTCCACACATCGGGGAAACCTTAAGGGCCAATCCCAGCTCTCCCATAAGGGCCCCTCCCAGCTTTCCCGTGAGCTCCATACCAGACCGGGGGAATCAGACGTGGTACGGGACCCGTGGCACAGAACTCCCAGCTACCGCTCCCACCAGTGCTGACACCTAAGGTCTCTTGCACCAGCTACCGGGGGGGCGTGGCTACCAGAGGGCAAGTAAAATTCGCTGAGGATTCTCAGCCCCAAGCTCCACAAACTTAGGGTCTGAGGGAATGCCAGACAGGGAGAGTGTGCCCAGTCATTCTTGAAAACAGAGCAGCAGACCTGGCGTGTAGCCAGTATTGTGGTGAGCGGCACCTGTGAGAGGGGCCTGGCTAGAGACAAAGTGGGGAAGTGACTAGACAAAAGAGGAGGCCCTAAGGCACTCAGGATTGGAGACTCGCCCAGTCTGGTCGGAGGATCTGCTGCACAGTGATTGGTTCCTGTGTATTGACAGGAGAAACTTGGCCTGGTGGGCACAGCGCCACCTACTGGAAGAGAAGTTAATCAAACTCTAAGACTGCATTTATTAGTTTTCTTTTTTTCTCTCTCTTTTTTTTTGATTTGGGTTTTTTCTTTCATTTTCACTTTTCTTTCTTGTTGTTTTAAAATTTTTTTTCAATTTTTTCTTCTAATTTTAATTTTTATTTATTTTTTATTATTATTTTAAAATTTTTTTTCTTTTTTTATTTCCTATTTTTTTCTTCTTTTGTCTTTTCATTTCTTTTCAATTTTCTTATTCCCCCTTCTTACTCTCATTCTCTTTAGTGACTTCTTCCCTTACCTTCTAATACCTTTCCTCCCAAGCATCAAATAAATTTATAGGAGTAAACAGTAACTCAGCAGTCAAACAGAACAAGAAGTAACATGAGCAGCTTGAAAAAGCAAGGAAGAAAAGGAGTACAAACAATGCAAGACAGCCTAAATATTCAGGAGGACCTAGAGTCATCAGAAAAATGGTCATATAAAGAACTCAAGGAACACCTTAGACAGATGGAATGGAACCTTAAAGAGGATACGAGACAGCAAATTCAAGCAGCGAAAGAACACATTGAGAATGAATTACATAAACAGTTGAAAGAAGAAGTTAAGCATCCTTATTAGAAGATAGAGATTATAAAAATAATCAAACAATAATTCTAGAAATGAAGGAAACGATACACCAAATTAAAAACTCAATTGAGAGTATCACTAACAGAGTGGAGCAAGTAGAAACCAGAACGTCAGAAAATGAAGACAAAATATATCATCTTGAAAAGAGTCTAGCCAACTCAGAAAGGCTGGTAAAAAATCACGAGAAAAACATCCAAGGGTTATGGGATAACATAAAAAAACCAAACTTATGAGTCTTTGGGATAGAAGAAGGTACAGAGATTCAAACCAAGGGAATGAGTAACTTGCTAAATGAAATAATTACAGAAAACTTTCCAGAAATAAAAAGGAAACAGATATACAAATTGTCGATGCATACAGGACACCGAGCACACAAAATCACAGTAGACCAATGCCAAGACACATTGTTATGAAGATATCCAATATACAAAACAAAGAGAAAATATTAAAAACTACAAGAGAAAAGAGGCAGACTACATTCAGGGGTAAACCAATAAGGTTAACAATGGTTTTTTATCACAGACGCTGAAAGCAAGAAGGTCATGGAACAATGTATTTCAAATACTAAAAGACAATGGATGCCAACCAAGAATTCTGTATCCAGCAAAATTAAGCTTCAGGTATGACAACGAAATAAAAATCTTTCATGATAAACAAAAGTTAAAAGAATTTGCAGCCAGAAAACCAGCATTGCAAAGAATTTTGAGCAAAACACTACACGAGAAAGAAATGAAAAACAATAACCAAAACCATCAGTGGGAAGTGCCTCGGTAAAGACAGAGGGTGAGGGGAAAGATAATCATGGAGAAACAAACTAAATTTTTTTTTTAAAAAAAGGATAAATAATCAAACATGGCAGGAAGTACAAACCATATATCAATAGTAACTCTAAATGTTAATGGCTTAAACTTTCCAATAAAGCGACATAGGCTGGTATCATGGATTAAAAAAACCAACCCAACAATATGCTGCCTGCAGGAGACACATCTGATTGGAAAAGACATACACAGGCTGAAGGTGAAAGGATGGGAAAAAATATACCACCCACACAGTCCTCGTAAGCAAGCAGGGGTGGCCATCCTTATATCAAATAAAATCGACGTCAAGACTAAGTTAATCAAAAGGGATAAGGAAGGACATTATATACTGTTAAAAGGAACCATTCACCAACAAGACATAACAATTATCAATATTTATGCACCAAATAATGGTGCTGCGACATTCATAAAACAAATTCTCCTCAAGTTCAAGAATCAAATAGACCACAACACAAAAATTATGGGTGACTTCAACACACCTCTCTCACCATTGGACAGATCCTCCAAACAAAAGTTGAATAAAGAAACTATAGAAACTTAATACCACAATCAATAACCTAGACTTAACTGACATATATAGAATATATCAACCATCATCAAATGGATATACTTTTTTTCTCAGCAGCACATGGATCCTTCTCAAAAATAGACCATATATTATGCCATAGGGCAACCCTCAGTAAATATAAAGGGGTGGAGATAATGCCATGCATTTTATCTGATCATAATGGAATGAAACTGGAAATCAATGATAAAAGAAGGACAGAAAAATCCTACATCACATGAAAAATGAACAATATGTTACTGAATGATCAATGGGTTACAGAAGACATAAAGGAGAAAATAAAAAAATTCTTAGAGATAAATGAAAATACAGACACAACATATCGGAATCCATGGGACACAATGAAAGCAGTTTTAAGAGGGAAATTCATCACCTGGAGGTCATTCCTCAAAAAAAGAAAAAACCAACAAATAAATGAGCTCACACTTCATCTCAAAGCCCTAGAAAAGGAAGAGCAAAACAACAGCAAATGTATCAGAAGGCAAGAAATAATTAAAATCAGAGCTGAAATCAATGAAATTGAAACAAAAGAAACTATTGAAAAAACTGACAAAACTAAAAGTTGGTTCTTCGTAAAAATAAATAAGATCGACAGACCCTTAGCCATGCTAATGAAGAGAAGAAGAGAAAGAACTCAAATTGCTAACATACGGGATGAAAAAGGCAATATCACAACAGATGCTACAGAAATACAGAAGACAATTAGAAATTATTTTGAAAACCTATATTCCAATAAAATAGAAGATAGTGAAGACATCGATTAATTTCTTAAGTCATATGATTTGCCCAGACTGAGTCAGGAGGATACACACAATTTGAACAGACCAATATCAATGGATGAAATTGAAGAAGCCATCAAAAGACTACCAACCAAGAAAAGCCCAGGACCGGATGGATATACAGCGGAGTTTTACAAAACCTTTAAAGAAGAATTAATACCAATGCTTTTCAAGTTATTTCAGGAAATAGAAAAAGAGGGAGCTCTTCCAAATTCATTCTATGAGGCCAACATCACCTTGATTCCGAAACCAGACAAAGATACCCCAAAGAAAGAAGACTACAGACCAATATCTCTAATGAACCTAGATGCAAAAATCCTCAATAAAATTCTGACGAATCAGATTCAAAAACATATCGAAAAAATTGTGCACCATGATCAAGTAGGATTCATCCCTGGGATGCAAGGCTGGTTCAATATACGGAAATCAATAAATGTTATTCACCACATCAATAGACTTAAAAATAAGAACCATATGATCATCTCAATAGATGTGGAAAAAGCATTCGACAAAGCACAGCATCCCTTTATGTTCAAAACTCTAGAAAAACTAGGGATAACAGGAACATACCTCAACATTGTAAAAGCAATCTATGCTAAGCCTCAGGCTAGCATCATTCTGAATGGAGAAAAATTGAAGGCATTCCCTCTAAAATCTGGAACAAGACAGGGATGCCCTCTCTCACCACTTCTGTTTAACATAGTTCTTGAAACACTGGCCAGAGCAATTAGACAGACGAAAGAAATTAAAGGCATAAAAATAGGAAAATAAGAACTTAAATTATCACTATTTGCGGATGACATTATTCTATACCTAGAAGACCCAAAGGGGTCTACAAAGAAACTACTAGAACTAATAAATGAATTCAGTAAAGTGGCAGGATATAAAATCAACATGCATAAATCAAAGGCATTTCTGTATATCAGCGACAAAACTTCTGAAACGGAAATGAGGAAAAACACTCCATTCACAATATCCTCCATAAAAATAAAATACTTGGGAATCAACCTAACAAAAGAGGTGAAAGATTTATACAATGAAAACTACAGAACCCTAAAGAGAGAAGTAGAAGAAGATCTTAGAAGATGGAAAAATATACCCTGTTCATGGATAGGCAGAACTAACATTATCAAAATGGCGATATTACCAAAAGTTCTCTATAGGTTTAATGCAATGCCAATCAAAATCCCAACGGCATTTCTTGAAGAAATAGAGAAAGCAATCATGAAATTCATATGGAAAAATAAAAGACCCAGAATAGCAAAAGCAATTTTAAGCAGGAAGTGTGAATCAGGCGGTATAGCGATACCAGATTTCAAACTATATTACAGAGCAATAGTAACAAAAACAGCATGGTACTGGTACCAAAACAGGCACGTGGACCAACGGTATAATAGAGGACACAGAGACTAATCCACAAAGTTACAACTATCTTATATTTGATAAAGGGGCTAAAAACATGCAATGGAGGAAGGATAGCATCTTCAACAAATGGTGTTGGGAAAACTGGAAATCCATATGCAACAAAATGAAACTGAATCCCTTTCTCTCACAATGCACAAAACTTCACTCAAAATGGATCAAGGAGCTTGATATCAAATCAGAGACTCTGCATCTGATAGAAGAAAAAGTAGGCTCCGATCTACATATTGTGGGATCGGGCTCCAAATTCCTTAATAGGACACACATAGCACAAGAGTTAATAAGAAGAATCAATAAATGGGACTTACTTAAACTAAAAAGTTTTTTTTCTCAGCAAGAGAAACAATGAGAGGTAAATAGGGAGCCTACATCCTGAGACCAAATTTTTACTCCTCACACTTCAGATAGAGCCCTAATATCCAGAGTATACAAAGAACTCAAAAAATTAGACAATAAGATAACAAATAACCCAATCAATAAATGGGCCAAGGACCTGACCAGATACTTCTCAGAGGAGGATATACAATCAATCAACAAGTACATGAAAAAATGCTCACCATCTCTAGCAGTCAGAGAAATGCAAATCAAAACCACCCTAAGATACCATCTCACTCCAGTAAGATTGAGAGCCACTATGAAGTCAAACAACAACAAGTGCTGGCGAGGATGTGGAGAAAAGGGTACTCTTGTACATTGCTGGTGGGACTGCAAATTGGTGTGGCCAATTTGGAAAGCAGTTTGGAGATTCCTGGGAAAGCTGGGAATGGAACCACCATTTGACCCTGCGATTGACCTTCTCGGACTATTCCCTGAAGACCTTAAAAGAGCATGCTACAGGGATGCTGCCATATCGATGTTCATAGCAGCACAATTCACAATAGCTAGACTGTGGAACCAACCCAGGTGCCCTTCAATAGATGAATGGATAAAAATAATGTGGCATCATAGTTTGATAATTTGCACATACATCCTTTCTTAATGTCTAAATTTGTGATTATTTCTAAGGAACTACTCAAGTTTTACTACTGAAGTTACATGTAGAGGATTTGAGAGATGAAACAAAAGCATTTTGCATTTTTATTATCCTCCAAAGATAATCCCCTGTCTGTAAGTCTTAAAAGGAAAAAAGTATGAATGAGATCAAACAGTTCTTATCTATGTATTTCACATAATTAAACACAAGATGAGTATTGTTTTTTCAACAAAGGCACATTTAGTGATGTCAAATGAGCAGAAATTGGGTGATTTAAAAACTATTAAAATTTAAGTCAACTGAGTGGAATGTTCCAAAAGAAATGTGAATTTGTGGCTTGCAATTGGGACTAACCTGGTTAGGTATTTGACTCAGGTCCTGATTACTGGACACAAATTCATGAGCTCAAAACCAGAGGCCAGAAAAAAGGCTACACTATGCTCAGATTATCTCTCCCAAACACTGAGGCTTGTTTATCATATTCTAATTCTAAAATTCTGAGACCTAATGACCATGTGAGAATTCCATACTGCTCTTCCTGCCAAAAAGGCATTATTTTCCTATTCACATTTTTCAGTTCAACAGTATACTAGACAGGCTGTAAGATCCACATAATTGGGGTCTCCCTGTGAATCATAAAAATATCACCCCTGAAACATAGCAACAGGAAGATTTATTTTTAAGTGTTAGAAGATAAAACTTAGAGTACTTAATTTGCTGACTCCCATGGGTAGAGTGGCATCTCCCCATCTTTTCCACATTGAGCTGGAAAACTGAAAGGTGACCCCATTTTGTCAATCCTCACTTATTCTTTCTCACTCCAAAACATACATGAAACTCACTGTTATGGTGTTGGTTTCCCTCAGAAGCTCATGTGTGAGGCAATGCAAGAAAGTTCAGAAATAAAGTGATTGGATTGTGAAAGCCATAATCTACTCAGTACACTGTTTCCTCAGTAAGGATTAACTGGGTGCAACTGTAGGCAGGTAGGATATTGATGGAAGAGGTGGGTCTCTGAGGGCCTGGCTTCAGGGCATACATTTTGTCCCTGGTTAGTGGAGTTTCTGTCTGCTTCCTAGTGCCATGTCCTAAACTTCTTTATTCCTTTACACTCTTCTGCCATGTTATTCTGCCTCACTGCAGACCACAGCAACAGAGTAAGCCGTGTATGAATTGAGACCTCTGAAACTGTGAGTCCAGTGGTTCTTGTCAGGGTCACAGTAGTGAAGAAGCCAACTAAACTAATCACATCAACATGGTTAACTAAAGAGGTGATTTGTGCCTTTAATTTCCTACTTTCCCCATGATTCTAGAAGGATTCATGAAAGAAATGAAAAAGATCTGGGGAAAAAATGAGTGAAGTGTCCTTGAGAATGTCCCTGGGAAACTCACTCACTTTCTCTCAGCTTTGATTTTTTCACATACAGGTAGAGGGAATGATTCAAAGTTGGCAGGATTTCAAAAACAGTTCATGCACATGAGAAAATGATACAGAAAACTAGACTTGCTTCATATTTCTACTCAAGGACAACTAGTGAAACTGTGGCACACACCTGTAGTCCCAACCACTCTGGAGGCTGAGGCAGGAGAATTACAAATCCAGGAGTAATTCTGAGGACCTTTAAGAAGATATATCTGCCATTTGTCCCAGATATCCCACTCCTCGGTCTATAACCAACATAGAGAACATGGCAAAATCTTATCTCAAAGAAAAAGAGGATAATGACTTCAATATGTACAATACTTCAAGAAAATTCAAGATTGACTCTAAATTCCCTTTTCTAATCTCTGTTTTATTTTTTCTTTTTTGCTTTTAGATGTCTTAGAATTAGATCTTCCCTTTAATCTTCCCTTTTTAGCAAGAAAATATAGAAGGTGGCATCACTGTACCAGAACTTAAACTATACTACAGAGCAATAGTAACAAAAACAGTATGGAATTGGCACCAAGATAGACTGGTAGACCAATAGTACAGAATGGAGGACACAGAGACTAACCCACATAATTGCAGTCATCTTACATTAGACAAAGGTGCCAAAAACAAACATTGGAGAAAAAAAAGCCTTTTCAACAAATGGTGCTGGAGGAACTGGCAATCCATATGCAACAAAATGAAATTAAAATGCTATTTCTCACCATGGACAAAACTCAACTCAAAGTAAATCAAGGACCTAGGAATTGAATCAGAGTCACCGTGCCTATTATAAGAAAAAGTAGGCCAAAATCTCCATCATGTCAGATTAGGCCCAAACTTCCTTAATAACACTCCTATAGCACAAGAATTAAAATGAAGAATCAATAATTGGGTGGATTCAAACTAAAAGTTTCTTCTCAGTAAGAGAAACAATCAGTGAGATGTATAGAGAACCTACATCTTGGTAGCAACATTTTACACCTCACACAGCAGATACAGCACTAATCTCTAGGGTATATAAAGAAGGCAAAAAGCTAAACACCAAAAAACTAATATCTCAACCAATAAATGGGCCAAGGAACTGAAGAGACACCTCTCAGAAGATGATTTATAATCAAGTAACAAATATATAAAAATGTTCAACATGCCTAGCAATTAGAGAAATACAAATCAAAACTACTCTAAGATTTCATCTCACTCCATTCAGAATGCAGCTATTAAGAATACAAACAACAATAAGTGTTGGTTAGGATGTGAGGAAAAAGGTACACTCATACATTGCTTATAGGAGTGTAAATTGGTGCAGCCAATATAAACAATAGTATGGAAATTCCTTGGAAATCTGGGGATAGGATCACCATTTGACCCAGCTATCCCTCTCCTTGGTCTATACCCAAAGGACTTAAAAACAGCATACTTCAGGGACACAGCCACATCAAAGTGTATAGCAGCACAACTCACAATAGCCAATCTGTGTAAACCAACATAGATGCCTTTTAGTAGATGAATGAATAAACAAAAAAGGATATATATATACAATGGAATATTAGTCAGCAATAAAAGAGAATAAAATCATGATATTTCAGGTAAATGTATAGAGTTTGAGAAGATAATGCTCAGTAAAGTTAGCCAATCCCAGAAAAACAAATGTCAAATGTTTTCTCTGATATAAAGAGGGTGATTCATAATGTGGTTTGGGGGGAGCATGGGAGGATTTATACAAACTCTAGTCAGAATAAAGGGGTGGGAGTACTAAGGAGGGGGCATGGAGGAATAAAAAGATGGTGGAATGAGATGGATATCATTACCTTAAATACATATATGAAGACCTTAAAGGTGTAAATATACTTTCTATAAAACCAGAGATATGAAAAAATGTGCTTTATATGTGTACTATGAATTGTAACTCATTCTTCTGTCATATATAACAAGTTAAAATAAAAATAAATAAAACAGAGGATTCAGAGTGGGAGTAATAAACCAACTTTGTCTTGCAGTAGAGTGCACTGGGACCTGGACTTCATGTATGAGAAGATGCATGCACCAAACCAGAGAGAGACCACAGTGAGGTGGGCACTACAAGTGGCAAAGGAATTTGTCTTACACTGTGCAGGATGAAGCCATAGGATGTAGAAACCAGGATGATATTTTATTTATCATAAGTCCCTGGGGAAATAAGGAGTGGAGACCAAATGTGATGCCAGAAATATGGGATAATGCGTTCATAGTGATAAGGAACTTTTGATCCAAGAAAACAAATTGTAGAAAAATTGTTTTTCTGTCTCTAATGATCTAGCAGCTAAAATTATTGAAATATACTTTTTTCAAAACAAGATAAATCTAAAATCTTCCTTCATGATCATGATCACTCTGAAATTCCAAAATTTCTAGACTTTAAAATTAAGGACCAAAATTTATGTCTCCTCTCATGAAAAAATGTGTATGTATGTGTGTATATGTATACATATTATGTGTGTTTGTGTGTTACTGTGTTTGTGTGTGTGTTTGTGTGTGTGTGTACGCATGTGAGTCTGTATATATGGGGCTGTTATGTGTGTGAGCATATGTGTGATTTATATGGTTTGCTGCTCATTTTATGAGTCAGAGTTTAAGAACAGGAGCTTAGCATCTAATATGTGTGTGTGTGTGTGTGTGTGTGTGTGTGTGTGTGTGTGTGTGTGTGCATGTGTGTGTCTGTGTATGAATGTGCATGTGTGTGTTCTGGATTATGTTACAGAATCTTGGTCTTATACTGCCGCCCACAACCAGTGCAGGCAGCTAAACTTAAGGTCACTCGTGGGAATTTCCTGGGATACCAAATAAAACACAGACACACACACTTTACCTTTGAATCAAGCTTCAGGATGGCTCCTCTGCTCTCGGCCTCAAGTTCCCCAAATGGGAGAGTGAGGAAAGTTACCAGAGGCTGGCAAGAGAGAGAGCTAGCCTGTTCAGAAGTGAGCTTTTATTGGGGGGGGACCCTCATTCTTTAAAAAGTTTCATCCAAAAAAGGTCAAGAGGGGCAGGGTTACAGGTGAGAAATTCAACCCCTGGGGCTGTGGGAAGAAACACCTATGCATGAAGACACATTCGGCTACTTCAAGGATTCAGGCAATATCTAGGTCCCTACAAAAGTAACCGACAGAACCTCTTCCAATCACAAAAAGGAGAATGCCAGTCATTCAGCCCAACAGCCCCCCTAATATTCCCACTTTTTTCTTTGAAAAAGCAGGTGATGGGTCACTTTTTTGAATCCCTGAATCCTTATTTTGAAGGCTCACCATCCTACTATTACAATAGAGAATTAGTAGCAAAGAGAACAACACAAGAATATAACATGCAGAATGTTTAAGAATGTTTCCAGGGTTATTTGATCAGCTAAAAAGTAGGATCCAAAAAATCAATTTTACTCTTTTTTTTACATCTTGACTACAATGATGGAGCTCCAAAATATTCAAGCTGTTATTATTATTTTGCCAAATACCAAAACAAATGGTTTTTAACCTTCTTCCAATCCATTGGGAAGCATTGTATTTGGCTAGCATGACATTTAAGTCTTTCCTTGAATTTCAAAGCTTTTCAAAGTTCATTACTAATATTTAAGGCAGTAGACTCTAAAGCATTTAGATTAGTCTCAATTCTTTCATCAATATTTATTTGATTATGAAGAGCCTTGGAAGTATTCTGAGCGAAATTATTAAGAAAATTTGCATGTTGAATATTTTGAGATATGGCCACTGAAGCTGTGACCATTGAAGCAATAAAAGAAACCAAGGCAACAACTCCCACTATTATGAGCACATTTAGATCTCACTAGCTGGGCATGTATTTGTTGTAAGACTTGAAAACCAGCTTCAGTGTACCATGGCTCTGAAATATTAGCTGGTAATAAGATAAAAGAGGGCTGATGGAGTATTCCTTTTCCTCTATTATATCTGGTGATACAGTTAGTTAAATTACATTTACTACATGTTACAAGATATCTATAATCTTTCCATTTAATTTATACATTCCACTAATTAAGACATAAGGAGATTGAACACAGGCTCATAAGCCATAGCAAAAACTTTCCTTATAGTTCTTGCCTAAAAAGTCTGGTAAAGACTTGTCAGTAAAATGTAAGAATTCTGAGGCAGCAATTAAGTACCAAACATCTTTCTGAACGCCACCTTTGCTGAAAGTCAAGATGTTGCTAACAAATCCTCCAGGAATTTGGCAGTCCTCTTGCATAACTCCCTTTTGTCAATTTTAGGAGACCATTACAAAATATACCCACTATTTTTAGACACTTTATGTTGTAGTGTAAAAGTATTTATACAATCTATCTACTTAGGAAAAGTGCACATTTCTATTGCAGAATGGTTAGGACAATGAAGTATTATTCATGGAAGTTCTGCTGAGATGACTGGGTTTTTATGGGAAAGTCCCATTTAATAACTCATCTAATATAAGGTTTTAAGTTTCCATTAACAGTAGAATTAGTTGGTCTAAGTCTCCTAATTCTGTCTTTCCCTCAAATAACACTTTTAGACAGCCAGCATGTTTATCATGGAACCAACACAACATAGCCAGAATAATTAAATCCAGTCACATCATTGAGAGTAATATGAGTGTCTGTAAGTCCTCCTCTCATATGTGAGTCATTAGTAGATTCTGGGATGGATTCTCCAGTCCACACACCTGGGTGTACTAGAGGAGGATCTGGAAAATATGTACAATAAGTTTCTCTCTGATTCCCTTTTACTCAATAGCTCAATAGAGCTGTTACTGCAGCAAGCATCACCATTGGAGTTTTAGCTTTCCCTTGCTGTCAAATCATTCCTGTAGCCCATATTGTCAATTTCTTCAGGTCCTTCCATGAGATTAGCTTCCTTGTTCAGTTTCTCAGGGTCCCTCTTCTCTCCTTTTGAGTTTTTAAAAGTTGTTTTTAGTTGTACAGGGACAAAATATCATGTTTTCTAACTTTTGAGTGAAGGCTTCTCTGGGTCGATCTTCAGTCATTTGAATCTAGGTTCTAAGTCCTCCATGCCTGATGGTGTGTTAAGGTAACCAAATAGGACAAAAAGCACCTTCTGGAAAAATACAAGCATGACCTCTGCCCCACATAATCACTGGGTCTTGTCCTTTGCATTGATCAGTCTGTAAGTCCTAAAGGGCCTGTTGCTATGGAAGACATGTATCACTCAGTGCAGTGTGACCTTCTGAGTCATAATTTAGAAAATTTAAAACAAATAGAGCATTATTGAGGTTATGTTGGGGAGTCATAGTCCTATATCCCCCTTTTGGTTTTTGTAATTGTAGCTTAATAGATAAATGAGCTCATTCTACAATGGCTTGACCTTGAGGGAATATGGAATATTCCTTATGGAATAACTGCTTTATGGTCAATCCAAAACTCTTGGCAAAATTGTTGAAAAGAAGAGCTTACATAAGCCAGTGGATTATCAGTTTTAATCTGTATCATAGTGCGGTCCTAAGCAACTTAGCAAGACTCTCTTTCAAAATAAAAAATAAAAAGGACTGGGTAACAAAATCAGTAAGAAATGTTAAAAGATCCATTTTACAGGGATCTGCATGGTGGTGAGCAGGTCATTCCCTGGATAAGGTCAGCCTGCAGTCCCACCAGGCAAGTTAGAAGGTCACTGGCCCACATAGAGGGGACAGTGTGCAGGGTTTTCAGGCTTTTTCAACATAACCCCATGATGCACATTTTTGTCCTCACTGATTAATTCTCTCAGTTATCTTTGATTTATTGGTTTTGACCTCTTTTCATTCTTGTTTTCCTGACTATTGGAATGATTCTGATTGCAAAATGGCTGAACTCCTTTTACCTCTGACTGTCTGCTGACTCATAGAATTCAGTGAATTCACATTTAGTAATAAGTAAACAAAAGGTCGTCTGTGGATTTGTGTTTACAAGCAGTTCTGCAGCATTTTGTAACTGAGTTGGAAGTGTTCTGGGAGATGTGGAAATAAATATGTAACCTATGTGAGGTTGAAACATCAACCAGGGTTTTTAGAAGGTCTCTTGAACTTTCAACGGAAAATGGAATCACAAGATTTTGCTCCAGGGCCCTACTTTTTGATGGTAGTAATTAGCTATGTAACTGTATATGGTGAGTTAAAATTTCTGGGGCTTAGTTGCTCTTTCATAAAATGATAATTATAGCCATACATATCTCATAGAATTGTTGGATGGGTTGTGCCAGTTAATGAAGGAGAAGTCCTTACAACAACAACAACAACAACAACAAAATATTAGAAAAGAAAGTAGAAGGAATTGGACATCACTTTCCTATGCTCATATATGAATACATGACCAGTAAAATTCCACATCATGTACAACCACAAAAATGGTATCCTAATTTGAATAAGATATACTCCACGTATGTATAATGTCAAAATACAATCTTCTGTCATATATATCAAAAAATCCCAAATAAAAATTTAAAGAGTTAAAAAATAAACACTATCTAGTTTTTCTTGAGGTAAGGGGTGTGTGGAGGTGTGGTGTACCTCTCTCTCTCTGCACTCCCAGTTGAGAAACCTCTCTAGACTTTAGGGATCAGAGCTTCCATGGCCAGTGTGTCTTCTTTGAGATCCTGCCTATTTTACCTTTGTGCATCATGATATAGGATCTCTTGGTTCCTTACTGGACTGCAGGAACTTATGGACTTTAATATACAAAATAAGTAGAATAATGAGGAAGGGGTGTGTTTTATATCAATCCTGAGAGAGGCAGGCAGTCCTGAGCAAGTCCTGTGATTCAGATAACAAGACCCGTGGACATCTTAGGTCAATTCTAGCCAATATCCATCACCTACATGAGGAAAGAAGTCTAGTTACACCCAATGGCTCACACTTCCCTTCTCTTTAGTTTTGTTGATTCTGCTGTTTTTATATTTTTTGAAAAAGGAGTGAGTTTAAAAAAGGAAAGAATGAGTGAGACAAATTCTTTTATAAGTTTCAGTAAAGTATTCTTTCACTTCACAGAACTCATTCAAATTTATAATTCAAAATCTAAATTTGTGGGTTTTTTCTTCTTTGTTGTTTAGTGTTTCATTCCCCCAACAAAGGTTAAAATTCATGAAAGCCAAGTTTCTGGATAGTTCATGTGTAATGCTTGACACAGGTCCTGAACACAGTGGGCATACATCTCATTCAACCTGCAGTGACTATGGGGTGCGGAACATTCCTCCTTCAGTCCAAGAGGATGTGTTCCTGGACCTGATAGTCTTCACATCACTCCAAACACAAGGCCCAGAATACTTGGCCATTCCCTGTCCCCGCCACAAAGCTTAGATACTGTCGGCCTTCCAAAGTTGGCAAGATGAAAATAGTCCTTACTTAAAAGAAAGAGCATTTGAGAGCTGAGTTTAAAAAATCATCTTTCTTTTTTTTCTTTCATTCCATTCTTTATTTTTTCTTTTTGCATACTTAAGATTATGACCTGTGAGTTTTGAATGTAAAACAAAAGCCAAAACCATGTGCAATTTATTTGTCAGTGGAAGTAATAACAGGCTTCTCAAAAGAGATATTATGTGGACTGACGATGCACAAGAGAATGGACTGTCCCATGCCAAGAAAGAAGCTCCACTTTTAAAATGATAAGAATGTTTTTTCTCATACCTCTATGATTACTTTATTTGACATCCTACAATTTCCTGTTCATGTGTGTCCCTCTCAAATCAGCATGGTATCTGGGGCTGAGTCTCTATATAACCAAATACGTGAGCAGATCTTTATACTTAACCTATGGAACAAATGTAGGTGTCCTTCAAAAGATGAATATATAAAGAAAATGTGATACACACACACACACACACACTGAAATATGACTCAGCCTTAAAGAAGAATAAAATGGCATTTACTGGTAAATGGATGGAGCTGGAGAATATTATGTTAAGCAAAATAAGTCAATCCCCCAAACCAAATTTCAAATGTTTTCTCTGATATCTTGATGCTAATTCACAACAAAGCGGGGTGTAAACATGATTAAGTAGAAGTATGTGAAGGGAATGAAGGGGGTTTATGAGTAGGAAGTATAGTAGAATGAATCTCTTGGTTGTACATGATGTAGATTTACCTGGATTGTGTAATCATATATGCACATAAAGTAATACTGTATGATTCATTCTATTATCTTTCCCTTTTTATATTTTATTTTGAGAGAGGGTCTATCTAAGTGTCATAGGGCCTCAATGAATTTCTGAGACTGGTTTTAAACTTGCAATCCTCCTTCCTCAGCTTCCAGAGTCTTGGAGATCACAACAAGGAATAAGTTGTCCTACTGCACAAGATAAATTAGGAAAGACTATACCAAAATAGGTGCTGTGGGAGCTGGGTTTTGAAGGGTAAGCTGAAGTCTTTTGTGAGGCACAAAAACATTCTAGGTGCAGGAGCCTGTGTAGCCAAAGATTTATGGATGTAGCTTGTTTTGATGAAGGTCTCATGTATTGTCATGTCAGAAGCTATGGTGCCATGAACAGTTAAGGAGATTAAATGCTAGTGGCTTTGCTTGAGTTCAAATATCAAATATTAAATAACATTGACATTATTGATTACACAGTGATATATTGATTTTTCCACCAAATATGAACTAAGCATACTACAGAAGTTTCAGACCAGATACAAAATCTAGGTCTGGCCACTTACCCCCAAAATCAAACCCAAAGGGTAAATGTAAAAAGCAAGTAAAGAAATTTAATCTGTGTATCCACCCCAGGAAGACATATTTTTAGGCATGTCTTCAAGGTGCGGAGTTGACCTGAAGGCTTTTATACAAGAATTAGAGCAGTGGGGAAGAAGTATGCATTTTTAAGCAATCTTGCCCAAACTGTAGTCTCATGGATCACTATCTCAGTTCTAGCACTGTGAGGTAGCTCCTGAGAAGTCCTAATCACTTGAAAGGGGTTAAATTTTTACTTACTGCTCAGGATGTTCATCTACCAGATCTTGGATACTAGAAAGGCAATGTAGATGTCATGATATGATTCCTTTTGTTGCGAGAACACTCTCTTCATAGTGATCTGTCTACAAGGCTCAGCCATTCCTGGAAGGAATTGAAAAATGAATGAGAAATTCTAGGCACCACTCTGGGGCTCTGAAGAAAAGCTACTGTAAAAGCTGAGAATCAGGGCTGGGGCTATAGTTCAGTTGGTAGAGTGCTTGTCTTGCATGCACAAGGCCGTGGGTTCCATCCTCAGCACCAAACAAACAAAACAAAACAAAACAAAACCCCCAAAGCTGACAATAAAATGTCCCTTCAAACTTGCCTCAATCTCCAAGGTGGTATCAGATTAGGCATATTTGGGACTAAACATTCTTATTTTGCTAGTTTTTAGATAAACATTCCTTAAATGATTAACATGTCTTGTGCAAAGCTGTGTAGTCACAAATATTAGGTTAGTAAAGGATACCTAATGAAGGCAGAATACCAAGATTCATTCTTCTTTTAGTTACCCACTGGACAGCTGATGGCCTCAAAGTTAGTGAAATTACCAAAGGAAGTTTGTTTAAGTCAATAGTTTAAAAGATCAAAGGAGGAGAGTGCATGATTCCTTGTCAACTGCAAAGAGGACACCTGACCCCTCCAATTCCAGGAGATGCATAGGTGGCCTTTCCATTGGCTGCATGCCTGGCCCCACCTCCTTTCCTAGCACATAAATTGGCCTCACTGAATTACAGCTTGACACATTTTGGCAAAAAAGCCCACATAGCAGAAAAAAACAATTCAGAAGACAGAACTGCTGAAGAAAAGTGGTGATGGACCTGATCCCCAATTCTTCCATAGAGACCTGGGTCCTCCTGGCTATCTTCCTGGTGCTCCTATATCTGTGAGTAGTTGTCCAGTTTCCTCTCCTCTGTAACCCTGGAGGTGGGGACCTAATCATGTTCCTCTTTCCCTTGTCTATTTGAAAGATCAAAAGAGATCATGGAATTGAAATTTCTATAAACACTTAAAAAGTTCCTATTGAGCATGCCTGGCCCCATGTCCTTTCCTAGCACATAAATTGGCCTCACTGAATTACAAATTGACACATTTTTGGCAAAAAAGCCCACATAGTAGAAAAAAAAATTCAGAAGACAGAACTGCTGAAGAAAAATGGTGAGTTCCTGTGGATAGGGCAATTGGTGTTGAGATTTGTTTCTGGGGGTTATCTGATTGGCTCTGTGTTTTCACCTAGAGGAATAAATCAGAATTCAGCATATACAGATAATTAATAACTATTATCACATGCAGTGGGAACCTCACTCCCTTTCAAACTTAGGGAATTCTGGGGAAAACCAGTTTACTTGGGTTTTGTCTCTTTATCTTCTTAGATTTCTGCCTATTGCAGAAGACATGCAAGAGGACTATCCCCTGTGCATGTGGTGACTCCTGCCCCCTCTTGCCCCCAGCACCCTCTATATAACACACCAATTTCCCCTCAGACTCCCTGGAAGGTTGACTGCACAATTCCCTCTTTTTCTCCTGGCACTTCCCTCCCTTGTAAAACTCAATTATTTCACCCTGAAATTCACAGAACGTTTCCTTCTAAATGATAAGTATCTAGAGCAGAGAGTACCTGACAGAAATTTTAAGAAGTTTTATTGTTTCCTTTTGTATTATTTTTCCTCTCTCTGAGATATTAGCATCAATAAAGAGACTTATTTCCCCTCAATATGAAATAGTCTAGCAGCCTGAACAACATCACAAAGCCAATTTGGCTTTACTTTTTTTCCTTTACACTCCAACATGAACGCATGAATGAATATCATCATCTAGTAGGGAAATTGCTTTTACTAATGGGATCCTGACATCATGAAACAGAGGGAAAGAGGTTATTTTGATTGTAGGTAGGAGAGACTCCACACAGGTCACATCTGACATTTGTCTCAATTTCACTCTTAAAAATAAGGAATCAAAATAGCATGAAAAATGAAAATATAGATCTGGCTTTTATTCTCTGAAAAAAAAAAGGTACTAATTCAGAGGTGTTGTGGCAACATAATTCTCTCTCTGTAGTCTTTTCTAGTGAATCAATGTAGTTTAATTTTACTGTATGTAATGACAGGATTTGTAGAGTATGTGAAAACTCTACTGCCTTAAACATTCTCCTCCAAAGAAGCAGCAAGTTCTTATTCAACTGTCTGGAACACATTATGGGTTCTTATTTTATGTTGCATATTGTCTGCTCTGTCACCAGGACTGTAACTGAAATTTGGTAGGTCACCTTCCATGTAGCTAAAAGGAATTGCTGGGCATGTTGAGCTATTTAAACATGCCAGACTTTTCTCTTCTGTGCTACTATGGGGCAATCTTTGCAAGACTGGCTGTTTCGTGATTGAAGTAGCTGCCAGGAATCTCTTGTTCACCATTTTTCCTTTACCTAGTCTTTCATCTATTATCAATGCTGATAGGGGTGAAGATTTTAGGATCCATAACCCTCAGGCATGGGGCTGAGAACATGACACATCTGTGTTGCAGGTTGGCCAGCCCAAGGAAGCATCAGCCTTTGTGGGTTTTCATACAAGGAGAGTTGATGCATACAGGCAATAAACAAAACTATTTCGTGATTGACTTCCTTGGTAAACATGAACATGCCTGACTCTGTGATGCCATCTGAGCATCACCAGTTGGAGGATCAGAGTCAATGAGAGGAGGAATGGCCTGGAGATGATTCCTCAGTCATTTATTCCTCATAGAAGCACTAAGAGTATAAGGGAACTCAGCCTTCCTTCTTGCTCAAGTCACTTAGATTGTCTGACAATGGACTTGGGTGACACTCAACATGGCTCACATTGGTATGAAGTCAATGGAAGTCCCAGTTTTCTTAAATGTCACATTTGTCATTCAACAGAAATAAGAATACTATGACTGCTTCCAAATATCTATGTGAAGTTAAATTTAAGGAAGGGCTGAATGCTGAACCAGAGACATGGCATAGAAAAAAGGAAAAGTATGAAAGGTTTATGTCCAATTTGCAAGAAACAATGTTACCATAGGTTCTCAGTGGACACTCTGTGCTTGAATGGATTTGGTTACCCAAAATCTCATAATAAAAGTCATGTCAAAGCATTGGCCCTTTTGTACTAGGAATCTCTACTTTAAGGAAAGGTTAACATACCAAATACACATAGCAACTGCGATGCCCTGACAGAATGACAGCCTGAACTTCTCAGGTGCATTCAAGGCTGGTAATTTTTATTAAGAACAAACCCAATTATTGGGTCAATGAAGACTCAAGTTCTTTTACCTAATCATTGTGCCTCTTGTGGCAGGAAGTTATCTCCAAATGGTGTTGGAAAACAGAATGTGCCGTTGGAGTTTTTGTTGTTATGTATCACCTACATGTTACCTATCTCACTGCCTGGTCCAGTTTCTGAATCAGAGACTGGTCAGGCCCTTATCTATAGATGACAATCAGGGTGACCTGGCTTTCTATTTCACTTTATAGATATGGAACCTATTCTCATGGGCTATTTAAGAAGCTGGGAATACCTGGGCCAACACCTCTGCCTTTATTTGGAACTCTTCTGTATTACTGCAAGGTGAGTGTGCTTGAGCTCCCTCTATTTTTTCTCCTGAGTACAAATGCCAGTTTAGTGCCATCAGTAAAAATGTTCATCTTCAGGAGAAATTTAGTAGTTTTTGTCCTTTGAGAAACAATGTCCAGGCCCCTCCTGGAGTATGGCCAGGTTTTCCCTGGAGCTCTGATGTCAACTCTTCAAGAGCCTCAGTGGAACAGCTCGCATCTCTGGTACATCTGCATTTGATCTTCATGATGTTGTTCAGACTTTGAATTCATCATAAAAAAGATGTTTAACTTCCTGGGTGCACATTTCCAGGATGATTATATTGTGCTTATTATTTGAGCAAAAAGTCTGTGAAAGAGGGCATGGTAAACACCTTCAAACATTCCTATTCTTTGCAAGGTCTCATGAGTCCCTTTGTAAATAAAAAATGAAACTACAATTTCTGAAGTACCCCAAACATTCATAAGTTGACAATTTGCACATACTTAATTTTTGAATGTGTAAATACCCTGTGGTTATTTCCATGGCTTCACCCAAGTTTTACTTCCTGTGACATATTTGGAGGATTTAACAGATGAAACGACAGCATTCTGCATTTCCTCTTATCGTTCAAAGATAGCACCCTAGCAGTGAGTCTTAGCAACGAATAAGTATGAATGAGATAAGGTAGCCCTTGTATATGGATTTCTTTTTATTTATTTATTTATTTATTTATTTATTTTTATTTTATTTTATTGGTTGTTCACAACATTACAAAGCTCTTGACATATCATATTTCATACATTAGATTGAAGTGGGTTATGAACTCCCAATTTTACCCCAAATGCAGATTGCAGAATCACGTCAGTTACACATCCACAATTTTACATAATGCCCAATTAGTAATTGTTGTATTCTGCTACCTTTCCTATCTCCTACTATCCCCCATCCCCTCCCCTCCCATCTTCTCTCTCTATCCTATCTACTGTAATTCATTACTCTCCTTGTTTATTTTCCCATTCCCCTCACAACCTCTTATATGTAATTTTGTATAGCAATGAGGGTCTCCCTTCATTTCCATGCAATTTCCCTTTTCCCTCCCCTTCCCTCCCATCTCATGTCTCTGTTTAATGTTAGTCTTTTCTTCCTGCTCTTCCTCCCTGCTCTGTTCATAGTTGCTCTCATTATATCAAAGAAGACATTTGGTATTTGTTTTTTAGGGATTTACTAGCTTCACTAAGCATAATCTGCTCTAGTGCCATCCATTTCCCTGCAAATTCTATGATTTTGTCATTTTTTATTGCTGCATAGTACTCCATTGTGTATAGATGCCACATTTTTTTTTTATCCATTCATCTATTGAAGGGCATCTGGGTTGGTTCCACAGTCTAGCTATTGTGAATTGTGCTGCTATGAACATTGATATGGCAGCATCCCTGTAGCATGCTCTTTTAAGGTCTTCAGGGAATAGTCCGAGAAGGGCAATAGCTGGGTCAAACGGTGGTTCCATTCCCAGCTTTCCCAGGAATCTCCAAACTGCTTTCCAAATTGGCCACACCAATTTGCAGTCCCACCAGCAATGTACAAGAGTACCCTTTTCTCCACATCCTTGCCAGCACTTGTTGTTGTTTGACTTCATAGTGGCTGCCAATCTTACTGGAGTGAGATGGTATCTTAGGGTGGTTTTGATTTGCATTTCTCTGACTGCTAGAGATGGTGAGCATTTTTTTGCCAAGGTCTATGCTTGGCACCAGAATCACGAGCCACCACACACCTTCGTAGGTTCAAACAGCAATTCTTTATTCCTGCTCTCACACCGCCTCCACATAGGTCCAGGGGCAATCGCGTTCTGCCGTCTCCCGCACAATTCACCTACTCCATGAGGGTATCTCCAAATCCCATTTTAATCTCACGAGAACTCAACGGGAACAAGCAGCAGGAACACCCTAATTCCAGCAATAATCTTCAACCTCTAACTTCCCTAAAACCCATTATCTTAAACTGGCAACGCCTTAAACTCAAGGAGCCGGTTACTTCCTCAAACCTGATCAGCTCTAAACCTGGATCCGCCTCGGTCCTACAGCAAGGTCACCTTATTAAAGCATGCATGCAATGTCCCATCGAATGTCCTCTAAGCAGCATGGGGTACGCTTGGCAAGGAAATTTCGATGCGTCATTCCTACTTGGTAATGGCCCTCAGCATCTCCCCCCTTCTGATTAATTAAACAACAAGCAATGTGGCTTAGGACCGTGCCTGGTAGGTTGTCCAATTCAACATATGGTTCTTACCCGTCATGGGAGAACTGACCTTTACACGTCAGTTTCCTGTCTTAGGTTGAATCCACTGCAACCAGATCAACCCGTCACTGACTTCCGGTCCAGCATTCAGCCATGCTTGTGGATAGGCCTAAGCACCAGTGGGGGGGTGAGGTTCTTGCCTCACCTCTGTTGGCCCCCAAATTTAGCCTTGGTGCCAGTGGGGGGGTGAGGTTCTTGCCTCACCTCTGTTGGCCCCCAAATTTTAGACCATCACTAGTAGAAGGGAGGAAGATACAGAAATGCCATGACACCAAGCCAATTGACGGCTCCTTTGGAAAAATTGCGTCACTGGTGACACCATCAGCAAAGATGCCAGCATTACCACAATTAACATGGGGTGCGCTGGCAAGGAAATTGCATCACTGGTGACACCATCAGCAATTTTTATATGCCAGCAGTACCACAATTCGCTGCACCAGACGATAGTTCACAATGCATGCAACTGATATATAGTCCAGGCAAGTTCTGCAGGCAGTTCAAAGTGGAAGAGTCTATCAATATGTCCATTTCCTCCCAAAGTAAATCAAATCCTTGATTGAGCATTACTTGTTGAGTTATATTCATTGATGCATCAGTTTATACAGTTTACTGTGGTAGCTATCATAGAAGCTGTAGTTTGGTTTTCTTAGTCTTCACCGGCACTGGGATGGAGATGGGAATTCTGGCAATGATGTTAAAGAGACATTATCCTGAACAGAATTATTAAATATAATGAAAAGGAAAAGTGAAAGTAAACAAACAGATCTGTTAACCACCTTTAAAAACAATCCTTAACAGCTGTTTACCTAATTTAAATTAATAAGCAAACAGATCTGTTAACCACCTTTGAAAACAATCATTAACAGCTGTTTACCTAATTTAGATTAAACCACTTAAATCACGTGAATAAAAAAAAAATTCGGATCCATTTTTTCATGAGTGCTCCTCATATAAAAATATGGACATACACACATACTGACATGCAACACAAAACAGGGCACACATAACATACAACATATAAGACAATAATAACGGCCTTGTAGCTTTACCTAGGTAAAATCTCCATTGCAATGTTTAAAAACTCCACAGTTAAAAAATAAAACTGATCAGAAAAACATTAACCTAGGTTTGTATGAGCTCAAAAAATAAAATAGAACTTTATGATGTGGGAAAAATGCAATAATAAAATAGATATTGAAAAAAAAAAAGCACCGTGGTTAATCACTGTCGCAGATGTAAGAATAGCCAAGCTGGGGCTCTGGATATCAGCTGTTATGGATTTCAGTCAAATCATCTTCTTTTTCTGTAGAAATTATTTTGGTTAACCTCTCTGGAATCCAAATCGGCTGCTGTTCTCCCTGTGGGAACACACAAACGGAACCCCGACTCCAGACAATAACTGGGTCGGGACCTTTCCATTGTCCTGTTAGAATATCTTTCCAAAGTACCTTAGGCTTATGTACATTTTTCGGATACATATGTCTTTCCGCAGCACTAAGTCCTGATGAATCCAAATTTAGAAAGTTTAGAGTAAAAAGAGTTATTTTAAGTTTATCTTTGGGGGATATATACCCCTTTCCAATTCCCTCTTTTTGCTTTAATAGGTACGTTTTAATAGTTTGATGAGCTCTTTCAACTATGCCTTGTCCCTGTGGATTGTATGGGATTCCTGTTATATGAGTAATACCAAATGATGAGCAAAATTGTTTAAAAGATTTAGAAGTGTAACCAGGACCATTATCAGTTTTTAACTGTTTAGGAACACCCACAGTGGCAAAATTTTGTAAGCAATGAGCTATAACATCTTTAGTTTTTTCTCCGGCATGAAGGGAGCCCATCAAAAATCCAGAAGAAGTATCAACTGTAACATGTAAATATTTTAATTTTCCAAATTCTGGCAAGTGTGTGACGTCCATCTGCCAAATATGGTTAGGTATCAGTCCTCTAGGATTGACTTCAAGATTAACTTGTGGTAAAAAGGTCACACAATTTTGACATTGTTTTATTATATGCCTGGCTTGTTCCTTAGTTATTTTAAAACGCTTTTGTAAAGTATTAGCATTAACATGAAACCTTTTATGAAAATTTGTAGCTTCTTCTACAGTAGAAAAAATATGTATATCATGTGTAGTTTTATCTGCTAAATCATTGCCCAAACTAAGGGCTCCAGGCAATCCTGTATGTGCCCTGATATGTCCTATAAAGAATGGATCTTTTCTATCCCAGATTAGACTTTGTATAGTGGAAAACAAAGAGAAAACAGTAGAGGAAGGGGAAATCCTACCAGCATCTTCAAGGGATATTATAGCATTAACTACATACTGACTATCAGAAAATAAATTAAATACAGAATCTTTGAACATCACAAAAGCTTGTAGAACTGCATTAAGCTCTACCTTTTGAGCTGATTGTTTGGGAACTAAAAATGTAAAAGTTTGATCAGGGGTAACTACTGCAGCTGTACCATTATTAGACCCATCAGTGAATATATTTGGAGCATTCACGATAGGTGTTTTTCTTGTCATTTTAGGAAAAACTACAGGATGCTTAGACCAAAAAGACAACAAAGGATTAGATGGTAAATGATTATCAAATGAAACATTTGATTTACACATGATTATTGCCCAAGTATTTAATTCATTAGCTAACTCATCAATTTGCTCCATAGTATATGGAGTAATAATTTTATTGGGAGAAATTCCAAACACTGCCTTTGCTGCTCTTATACCTTTGAGTATTAATTGTCCTACAGCCTCAGGATACCTAGTAAGAATAGTGTTAGGAGAATAAGATAAATGTATCCACAATAATGGACCTTCCTGCCAAAATACTCCTGTAGGAATATTTCTTGTTGGTAGTACAATAAATAATAAAGGCAAACTTATATCAATTCTGTCTAAATGCATATTTTCCATATATGTCTCAATAATTTTTAATGCCTTTCTAGCTTTAGGAGTTAACATTCGGGGTGAATTCGGATCTGATGGACCTTTTAGAATATCAAATAAAGGTCCCAACTCTCCTGTTGGTATGCCTAGATAAGGCCTTATCCAATTTATATCTCCCAACAACTTTTGAAAGTCATTAAGTGATTTGAGTTGATCTACTCGTATTTGAATTTTAGGTGGACGGACCATGGTTGAGGATAATAGAACTCCTAAATAATTAATTGGAAAATTTAATTGTACTTTGTCTATTCCTATCTCTAGATTATAATTTTTTAACAAGTTTGTAAGTGTGGCATAACATTCCAGCAATGTGTTTTTATCTTTATGTGCCAATAATACATCATCCATATAGTGAAATATTTTTAGTTCAGGATTTTGATTTCTAAGTGGCTGGATTGCTTTATTAACATATATTTGACACATAGTTGGACTGTTAGCCATTCCTTGAGGGAGTAATTTCCATTCATATCTCTCATCAGGACCTTCATGATTTAATGCAGGGATAGTAAATGCAAAACGTGGACTATCCTCGGGATGAATTGGAATTGAAAAAAAGCAATCTTTAATGTCTATAGCTAAAACATGCCACGTTTTTGGTAAAGCAGACAATTGAGGAATCCCTGATTGAGCAGGTCCCATAATAACCATCTCATTATTAATTGCTCTTAAATCTTGCAATAATCTCCATTTACCCGATTTCTTTTTGATGACAAAAATGGGAGTATTATGGGGAGATACGGAAGGTTGTAAATGTCCTTCCGCTAATTGTTGTTTGACCAGATCATGGGCTACTTGTATCTTTTCTTTAGTCAGGGGCCACTGAGGAACCCACACTGGTCTTTCTGATTTCCAAATAATTTTGATTGTCTCAGTGGCCCTTTCTGAAAATCCAACCCATGTCTGTCTGTTCCTTGATCTATTTGAATTGGCGCTGCTATACCTTGTTCTTGTTTTCCTAATCTTTTTTCTTTCCTGATACCTTGTCTAGCCCTAGTAGTGGGCGCATTAGGATTGATGTTATTTGTTAACATCAAACCTAGTTGATCTAGGACATCTCATCCCCATAAATTAATAGGAAGGTGATCCAAAATATATGGCTGTATAGTTCCTTCACATCCTTCAGGATCCTTCCAATCTAATACCATAGCACTTCTATGGGGATTAGTTGCCACTCCTAGGCCTCTAAGCGTTTGAGTGGCTTGTTGTAATGGCCAATGTTTTGGCCATTCTTGAAGAGATATGATGCTAAGGTCAGCACCTGTGTCCAGCAGTCCATTAAATTCGTGACCCTGAATATTTAGTTTTAGCATGGGCGAGAATCTAAATTTAAAGACAACATAGCCCAATCTACACCTGTGGAGCCTAATCCCTTGGAACCTCTTTCTACATTACGACTGGGGAACTTATTATGTAGGCTGGGTATTATTAACAACTGTGCTATTCTATCTCCAGGTGAAATTACTGATATACCTCCTGGAGAACTAGCTATAATTTTTATTTCACCTACATAATCGGGATCAATTACCCCAGGACTTATCATAAGTCCTTTTAATGTAGATGAACTACGTCCCAATAATAAGCCTACTGTTCCTTGGGGAAGAGGTCCTTTTACTCCTGTAGGAATGATTTGAACTCCCATCTCTGGAGTTAATACTGCTCTGGCAGAGGCACAGATGTCCAACCCTGCGCTCCCTCGGGTTTGTCTGATGAGGGATTTAATGGACAATGTGTCCTGGGCACCACCCTGATGGTGTTGCTGGGATCCTCCAATGCCCTGTATATTTGTGGTTGTGGGCCCCGGAGCATTGGGCCCCCCAGTCCGTTTTTTGGCAATGAAGCCTGATGCCTTTCCCCACGATATCGTGGGTAAATACCTGATCCTTGTCCGTTTTTTGATAAGGGAGTACCTTCTATGGTGGTTTGAGAACGGCATTCATTAGCCCAATGTCTCCCTCTACGGCATCGTGGGCAAATACCGGGTATTCTATTCCTTTGATTTCTAGTTTTGTTAAACCCTCCTCTTATGGGACAACTCCTTTTAAAATGTCCTGTTTGTTCACAATTATAGCATGTTTCTGGCCTGGCATCTAAAGCCTGTTGTACTGCAGCCGCCAAGACTTGCCCTTGTTCATTAACATCTCTACATAATTTAATATATGTGTTTAAATCTTCATGTCTCCAATGTCTAATAACCTCTCTGCAACAATTATTTGCTTGGTCATAAGCCAGTTGTTTTATTAATGGCATTGCTTGTTCTGTGTCACCAAAAATTTTGGCAGCAGTTTGAATAAGCCTATCTACAAAGTCAGCGTAAGGTTCATTAGGTCTCTGTATTACCTTAGATAGCTGACCTTGTAAATCTCCATGTCCTTGTAAAGTCTTCCATGCCCTAACTGCATCTGCAGCAATCTGTGCATATACAGCAGGATCATATTCCATTTGTTGCCACTGACCCTCATAAGGTCCCTTTCCTAACAACATATCCAGATTTCTTTGAGGGTAACTGGCTGCTGCATTTCGCCTAGCTGTCTCCATGCAAAATTCCTCATTGGCAACCTTTCATAACAAATATTGTCCTCCATTTAGCACAGATTTACACATGCTAGCCCAATCTGCTGGCGTCATGTCCAAGTTAGTAATGGACTCCACCATGCTTACCGTGAAGGGGGCTTGAGGACCATAGGTTGTTACAGCCTCCTTTAACTGCTTCACTGTTTTAAATTCTAAAGCACGGTGAATTCGCTGCCCTCCTACCTGTTCAAATACAGGGCATGCTAATCTTTGAGGTCCTGTCTCAGGATCCCATCTATCAACTACGGGGTTTGAGGGCCACTCAGCTGTCTCCATCGGTGGGGCTGTTGGTTGAATTACGCCCTCTGGTAATAAAACGGAGTTAGTAACAGCCTCTTGTTGTGGCCTTTTTCCTAATAACCCCTTTTCCTTTAAATTTTCTTCCTTTCTCTGACTAGCTCGAGAGACCTTCTCTTTTGCTTGATCTAAAATGTCTTCCTCCATGGTCTGAATCTCTAACAATTTACTTAACACTTTTTCGGCTTCTTTTTTAATAATTTCTAATCTTCTATAAAGATAACGTAACCCAATAAGATAACACAAAACAAAACCACAACTGAATGAAACAAAAACTGAATAAAAATTCACTGTATCAATTTTCTCTTTCTCGGGGCTAACAAACTTCAAACCTTGAGCCAACCATTTTTCCCAGTTTGCCTGAGAAATTTCTAGGGATAGGCAACTTGAAACAAAAATGAAATAAATCAAAACAAGAACACATTGTTTTTTGAAATGGTCACCCATTTTGCTCTCCTTCGGGAGTGAGCAAATTCACTTACCCCCAAGCTTCAGACATCCCACGTACGGGCCACCAAAACGCCAAGGTCTCGGCTTGGCACCAGAATCACGAGCCACCACACACCTTCGTAGGTTCAAACAGCAATTCTTTATTCCCGCTCTCACACCGCCTCCACACAGGTCCAGGGGCAATCACGTTCTGCCGTCTCCCGCACAATTCACCTACTCCACGTGGCTATCTCCAAATCCCATTTTAATCTCACGAGAACTCAATGGGAACAAGCAGCAGGAACACCCTAATTCCAGCAATAATCTTCAACCTCTAACTTCCCTAAAACCCATTATCTTAAACTGGCAACGCCTTAAACTCAAGGAGCCGGTTACTTCCTCAAACCTGATCAGCTCTAAACCCGGATCCGCCTCGGTCCTAGAGCAAGGTCACTTTTTTAAGCATGCATGCAATGTCCCATCGAATGTCCTCTAAGCAGCATGGGGTACGCTTGGCAAGGAAATTTCAATGCGTCATTCCTACTTGGTAATGGCCCTCAGCATTTTTTCATGTACTTGTTGATTGATTGTATGTCCTCCTCTGAGAAGTGTCTGTTCAGTTCCTTGGCCCATTTGTTGATTGGGTTATTTGTTATCTTATTGTCTAATTTTTTGAGTTCTTTGTATACTCTGGATATTAGGGCTCTATCTGAAGTGTGAGGAGTAAAAATTTTTCCTAGAATGTAGGCTCCCTATTTACCTCTCTTATTGTTTCTCTTGCTGAGAAAAAACTTTTTAGTTTAAGTAAGTCCCATTTATTGATCCTTGTTATTAACTCTTGTGCTATGGGTGTCCTATTAAGGAATTTTATTGCTTGCTTTTTCAAGCTGCTCATGTTACTTCTTGTTCTGTTTGACTGCTGAGTTACTGTTTACTCCTATAAATTTATTTGATGCTTGGGAGGAAAGGTATTAGAAGGGAAGGGAAGAAGTCACTAAAGAGAATGAGAGTAAGCAGGTAGAATTCAAGGAAGAGGGGATAAGATAATTGAAAAGAAATGAAAAGACAAAAGAAGAAAAAAATAGGAAATAAAAAAAGAAAAATAATTTTTTTTAAAAAAATAATAAAAAAATTAAAATAAAAGTTGGAAGAAAAAAAATTTTAAAAAAATTGTAAAAAAATTAAAAAAACAAGAAAGAAAAATGAAAATGAAAGAAAACCCCAAATCAATATTTAAAAAAAAAAAACTAATAAATGCAGTCTTAGAGTTTGATTAACTTCTCTTCCAGTAGGTGGAGCTGTGCCCACCAGGCCAAGTTTCACCTATGAATAGGTGGGAACCAATCACTGTGCAGCAGATCCTCCTCTCAGACTGGGCAAGTCTCCAATCCTGGGTGCCTAGGGCCTCCTCTTGTGTCTAGTCACTTCCCCACTTTTTCTCTAGCTCAGCCCCTCTCACGGGTGCCGCTCACCACAATACTGGGTACATGCCAGGTCTGCTGCTGCCGGGAGCCCTGTTGTCATGAATGACTGGGCACACTCTTCCAGTTTGCCATTCCCTCAGACCCTAAGTTTGTAGAGCTTGGGGCTGAGAATCCTCAGCGAATTTTACTGCCCCTCTGGTAGCCACACCCCTGGTAGCTGGTGCAAGAGACCTCAGCTGTCAGCACTGGTGGGAGCAGTAGTTCCGCGCCACGGGTCCTGCGCCACCTCTAATTCCCTTGGTCTGGCTACCGTGCTCACGGGAGAGCTGGGATTGGCCCTTAAGGTTTCCCCGATGTGTGGAAGGCTAGGGAATTACACACCTGTAGCCGCAGGTTTCAATGAAGTTATCTCCTCCGCTGCAGTCTGATGACGTCAGTTCTCTGCCATGGTGGTATCTCTTGCAAATGGCAACAGTTCGTTTCCCTTTGCTGGGTGACCAATGCAACGGTGGGTGCTTACTGTCTCTGCCAAGTCCCGTTTCAAACCTGTGGCCACTACCTATGAAGGCTCAGTAGGCATTTACCTCCGTGGGATCCGAGGGGCTGACCAGTTGTTTCAGCTGGATGGATTAGTGCTGAGTCACAGCTGTTTGTCTGCGGGAAGCAGGTGAACGGGAGCTTGAATTCAGCTGATCTGGGTTCAGTGTGTGTTCTGAGAGGCCCAGACTGCTCGTCCCAGATCCACGTCAGCTCACCATTGCCTAGTGATCCTGAGCAAACAGATTTAGGCTGTTTACGACTCCCTATGCCTGCACAGCTGAAGAGGTCAGAGACTTGGTCTCTCCGTGCCTGCCGCCATGTTGGAATCGTCCTTGTATATGGATTTCACATAATTAAGCACCAGATGTGTATTGTTTTTTTTTTTAAAGAGTGAGAGAGAGGGGGGACAGAGAGAGAGAGAGAGAGAGAGAGAGAGAGAGAGAGAGAGAGAGAGGGAGAAAAAATTTTAACATTTATTTATTTTTTTCTTAGTTCTTAGCAGACACAACATCTTCGTTTGTATGTGGTGCTGAGGATCCAACCCGGGCCGCACGCATGCTAAGCCAGCGCGCTACTGCTTGAGCCACATCCCCAGCCCTGTGTATTGTTTTTTAACAAAGGCAGTATCACATATGAAATGAGCAGTAATCACATGATTTAAAAAAATTTAAAATTTTTAAACTGAATGGAAGGTAACATGTTCCACAAGAAATGTGAATTTTCATCAAGCCTTTGTCATTAACCCATTTAGATATCTGACTCGAGGCCTGACTATTGACAGAAATTCATGAGCTCAAAATCAGAGGCCAGAAAAAAGGCTACACTCTGCTCAGATTATCTCTTCCAAACACTGAGGCTTATTTATCATACTCTAATTCTATAATTCTTAAAAGAATTATAGACCCCCCTGAGAATTATAGACCCCCTGACCCCCTGAGAATTCCATTCTGCTATTCCTGCTGAAAAGGCACTATTTCCTATTCACGCTTTCCAGATCAACAGTATACTAGATAGCCTGTAAGATCCACATAATTGGGGGTCTCCCTGTGCATCATGAAAACATCATCCCTGAAACATAGCAATAGGAAGATTTCTTTTTAAGTGTTAGAAGAAAAAACTTAGAGAAAGTACTTAATTTGTTGACTCCCATGGGTAGGAGTGGCATCTCTCCATCTTTTCCACGTTGAGCTGGAAAAACAGAAGGTGACTTCATTTTGACAATCCTTACTTATTCTTTCACACTCCACAACATGCATGAGAATCACTGTTATGGTCGTGGTATTCCTCAGAAGCTCCTGTGTGAGGCAATGTAGGAAAGTTCAGAAATAAAGTGATTGAATTGTGAAAGCCTTAATCTACTCTACACTATTTCCTCAGTAAGGATTAACTGGGGGCAACTATAAGCAGGTAGGGTGTTGGTGGAAGAGGTGGGTCACTGGGGGCCTGGCTTCAAGGCATACATTTTGTCCCTGGTTAGTGGAGTTTCTGTCTGCTTCCTGATGCCACGTCCTTGTAAGGGTTCGGCGAAGCATCGGAGAAAGAGACCACCAAGAGACCACTCATGCAATTGGCAGAAGGGGATTTATTGAACCAGCATGCTGGGGCTCTGTGCCCACTCAAGAAAGGAGAGCAGCCCAGAGCCCAGAGCAGTGGTTGAGCAATGCTTAAGTACACTTTTTTGGGGAGGGTGGAAGCTTTGCATACATCAGGGTAAATCATCATGAGGCGCAGGAAAATCAAACAACAACTCTTAGACATGATTAGTACATTCATTGGCGGGAACAGTCTGGGCAGCGGTGATTGGTCACTTCTAAGCGGGGTACACATTCAAACTGATTGGTTTTGGCGCCTGGATGCCTACGTGCCCGGCTACTCAGAGTCCTAAGTTATTAAACAACCAAATGGCCAGTAGGGCATTGTCTTAAGTGCCTCAGGAATTTAACTCAGGCTTTGCAGTTTAGAAGCAGGTTTATAATGCCTGGTCCTTTACATTTTAACTCAGGCTTTGCAGCTTTGAAACTTTACCCTTTCAGTCCTGAGCTGCTTTATTCCTTCACACTCTTCTGCCATGTTATTCTGCCTCACCACAGACCATAGCAACACAGGAAGTGATGTATGAACTGAGACCTCTGAAAATGTGAGCCCAGTAAATCTTAGTTTTCTACATGGTTCTTATCAGGGTCACAGTAGTGAAATAGCCAGCTAAACTACTCACATCAACATGGTCAACTTAGAGGTGACTGGTGCCTTGGACTTCCTCATTTCCCCAGTATTCTAGGGAGATTCATGAGAGAAATGAAAAAGATCTGGGGAAAAATCAGTGAAGTGGCCTTGAGAATGTCCCTGGGAAACTCATTCGCTTTCTCTCAGCTTTGATTTTTTTCACATCCAGGTGGAGGGAATGATTCAAAGTTGGCAGGATTTCAAAACAGTCCATGCACATGAGAAAATGATACAGAAAACTAGACTTGCTTCATATTCATACTCAAGGACAACTAGTGAAACTGTGGCACACACCTGTAGTCCCAACCACTCTGGAGGCTGAGGCAGGAGAATCACAAATTCAAGGTCATTATAGGAAACATGGCAATACCTTGTCTAAAAAAAAAAAGAGGATAATTTCTTCAATATGTACAATACTTCAAGAAAATTCAAGATGGACTCTAAATTCCCTTTTCTAATATGCTGCAGTCTGGCTGGGCACAAATTAACCGAGCCGCCACAAAGCCTTGTAGGTTCAAAAGGCAACTCTTTATTCCGGAACTCTCACAGGCACTCTACACACACTTCTCGGGAACACACCCCTCCACTAGCCTGAACTCCAAAGAAGCCAGTGCCTGAGGCAACAGGATCCGCCATAACCCCAGCAGGAGCCGCCCTAATCCCAAAGCATGGTTACATTTCAACCATTTCCTCTAGCAAAATGCCAGGCGTCATTCCGACTAAACTGTGGCTCTCAACACTAATATCCCATTATTTTCTCTTCTTTGCCTTTGGATGTCTTAGAAGAGACATCTAAGAGCTTCCCTCTAACTGCCAGTGATGGACCATATTCCAGTCTGATTTCAAGGGATTGGAATCATTGGTTCCTGAATTAGAAGCAGGGTTCAATATTTTCAAAATAACAATATAAATTCTCTTGTTTCTCCACTCAGGGTTTTTGGCAGTATGATGTCCAATGTCATGAAAAGTATGGGAAAATGTGGGGGTGAGTATTTTGGAAACTTCCCTTGGGTAGACTTGTTGGATGAGGCACTCCAGGGCAAGAGGACAATGCCTGTCTAGAGCTCTTACTAGGAATTAATTATCATAAGGCTTTTAGAGGCTCCTCCTCCTGTGAAGAGTCCCATATTTCACCAGGTGTCAAGGTTCAAAGTCAAGAATGTCATACTTTGGACTTTTTTCAGTCTCTGATGACCCAAAAACTCTTGGCCTCACCTTCTCTCCAGTGCCCAGCCTCTACCCCCTTTTCCATTTTTCTTCATTAGGAGCCTTTAATACTGCATAGAAGGCATTAAGTCAGACCTTTCTAAAACATGCATGGCTTAATCTCCTCTCAAGATTGCCACATTGAATAAAAGTGACCTTTATTTTTGGGGTTATTATGTACATTTGAAAGAAAAGAGGAGATGGACATGAACAGATTGGGAAATGATTTGACCTCTGCTTTCTTTTATTTTAACTTTCTCTGCAAGTGTAATGTCTTGGGGCTTTCGTTTGTTTTTCCCTGTCAATTAGGAGTTTTCAATAGAAGTGTACACAGGGATTTCTCTGCCTACCTCATTCTACTGACTTTGAAGAATAGATGGCCAGTACATTTTAAACCACTATGTTCCCATGACCTTGTGTACTTCATAATCTGCTAGGGTGACATCAGCTAATTTCAGCAGCCATTTTCTTAATAATGCTTGGTGAAAGCAGCTCCAGAGGTATTATTGTAGTTCTTGTGTTCTATAAGCATGTTGGAGATGGCTTTGCCTCTTCCTCCCTCTTCATCTTCTCTCATCAAGTCCTCAAAACTGCAGAGCTGGCCACATCATCCTGCCTAAATGGTGTGGCCCATAAAGGCCATTTTTTTGAGTGGAAAGAGCATACAGGACTGAGTCCCCACTGATACAACCCCAGCTGTCTCTTACATCTTAAGCACTTGTAAGAACTTAATAATTTACTTGTCTATTTTTCTCTAATTTAATATACTTTCACATCAGAAGAAACAATTAAAGCATAAAAAGAGAACCTTCAGAAATGGATAAAATCTTTGCCTCCTGCACTTAATTTATGGTGTTAATATTAAAATATACAAACAACCCAATAAGCTTAACACCAAAAAATCAAATAACCCAATCAATAAATGGGCAAAAGAGCTGGTCAGACCCTTCTCAAAAGAAGAAATACAAACGATCAATTAATATATGAAAAATGTTCAACATATCTAGCAATTAGAGAAGTGCAGATTAAAACTTCACTGATTATGAAATATTTTTAAACACAAAAATTATTGGAGAATGAGATAGAAAACATGTACACACCATTTAGACATCTTCAATCAGGCTCTTCTTATAAAGAATTTTTTTCATTTTTAAATATCTCTTCCCTGCTTCAGTTACATGATCTTCATTTTATATGGCCAGAATCTTATTGTGTGTCATCACCTACCTTGAACTTGTATCTAGTGTCACTGTACATTCTACAGTCAGGCATATGGATTATGGAATATCATTTTGGATTCCTGGGTGTTGCTCCAACTGAAAAATATGGCTTAGTAGGTTTAATGAGCTCTTCTTTCCCAACACAGATTGTATCATGGTCAACAGCCTGTGTTGGTTATTACGGATCCAGAGATGATCAAAACAGTGCTGGTGAAAGAACATTATTCTGTTTTTACAAATCGGCCGGTAAGCATTTATTTTTGTAAATTTCTTTTTTCTTTTTTTTATTGATTTTTTTTAAAAAAACATGACAGCAGAATGCGTTACAATTCTTATTACACATATGTAACACAATTTTTCATATCTATGGTTGTATATAAAGTATGTTGACACCAATTCATGTCTTCATGCATGTACTTTGGATAATGATGTGTATCACATTGCATCATTTTTGCTAACCCCGCACCTTTCCTTTCCCTGCAACCCATTTGCCCTATCTAGAATTCATCCATTTCTCCCATGCTCACCATCCCTAACCCACTATGAATCAGCTTCCTTATATCAGAGAAAACATTCGAGCATTTGTTTTTTTGGGGATTGGTTAACTTCACTTAGCATTATCTTCTCCAATGCTATCCATTTACCTACAGATGCCATGATTTCATTCTCTTTTATTGTGGAGTAAAATTCCATTGTGCATATATTCCCACCCCTTTTTTTATCCTTTCATCCACTGAAGAGCATCTAGGTTGGTTCTACAGTTTAGCTATTGTGAATTGTGCTTTTATAAACACTGATGTGGCTGTGTCCCTGTAGCATGCTGATTTTAAGTCCGTTGGGTATAGACCAAGGAGAGGGATAGCTGGGTCAAATGATGGTTCCATTTCCAGATTTCCAAGAAATATCCATACTACTTTCCATATTGGCTACACAAATTTGCAATCCCACCAACAATGGATGACTGCGCCTTATTCTCCCCATGCTTGCAAACATTCATTGTTGTTTATCTTCATATTAATAGCCATTCTGACTGGAGTGACATGATAGTGGTTTTGATTTGCATTTCTCTGATTGCTAGAGATGATGAATAGTTTTTCATATATTTGTTGATTGAGTGTATGTAATTCTCTGTGAAGTGTATGCTCAGGTTATTTTAAAAAATACAAATATTTGTTGATTAAATTTGTGTCTTGGAGTAATCACAGCTTCACAGAAATTTGCTCCAAAACTGTTCAGGGAGGTTTCATATAACTTTTCTTCTGTTTTTCCCAATTGACATGCTTTGAATATCATATTACTTATCTCTGAATGTAGTCTATTCCTGTTACTAGAGTAACCAGAAATTGACATCGATACAATCCACAGAACTTATTTAGATTTTACCAGTTTTATGTGCCCACGTACATGTGTGCCTATGTACATTTGGGCAAAATTGCTACTGTGGATAAATCCATATAATCATCAGCTTTCTTGGGATATAGTGATTCCTAAGGCTCCTTCTTGCTAGTCTTTTCAAGTCCTGATGGGTCACTTGTCTTTTCCTCTTAACAGGGTCTCCATAAGAGCAAATATTGTCTTTTATGGGGGAGGCTAATACATGAAAAGCTTTGCCTCTGACTTCTATGTTGTTCTTGTTTCTCTCCTAAAAGTTATAGACTTTACAATTTACATAAAACCTATGATCTATGTTATGCTCATTGTAAAACATGGTGAGGGTTCATTTGTTGTTGTTGTCTTGTTTTGTTGGCCTGTGGCTCTCCAGTTGTTTCAGTACCATCTTTAGAAAGACTGTCCTCCCTCTGATCATTCTGTTTTCACCATTGTCAAGCATCCATTTGGGCTGATAGGGTGTGTCTATTTCTCACTCTGATTTATTTTAGTTGTGCCTGTGCTCTTCTCTCCATCGTGATTTTTCTTGCAATGAGTCTCATTACCATCTTAAGTACCTACCTTGGAGGATGGTGACTATGTTAATAAAGCAAAGGAAAAAATATGGTATAATCCTGGAACCAGGGTTGTATGGCTCAGTGGTAGAGTGCTTGCCTAATATGTGTAAATTCCTGGGTTCAGTCCCCTGCACCACATTAAAAAAAAAAACAAATAAAATGAAGGTATTGTGTCCATCTACAACTATATATATATTTTAACCAAGAAGTTACTATCTTAACTTTTCTATGCATGCATTTTCCCCTTAGTTCAAAAAGATGTGACACCTCATCTGGGGGAATCCCTAGTGTTATTATCAGAACAGGTCAGACTAGTGGCCTCTCTTAGTGGGTTTTTTTGTAAGGACCTGGCCTTTGCCTCTGGCTTGTTGGTTTTTCTGATGACTTCATAGCCTCACAATGCTGAGCTGACTTCTTAAACTACTGTCTCCTGGTGTGTTAAGTTAGCATTAGAGAATATCATACTGTTTAACTCCTAATTTCCTGTTATGTTTGTTAACCTGCTAAGACTGACTCAATTTGTCTGTTTCACTCACACTTTATTTATTTATTTATTTATTGAGAGAGAGAGACAGACAGAGAGAGAGACACACACACACACAGAGACAGAGAGAGAGAGAGAGAGAGAGAGAGAGAGAGAGAGAGAGAGAGAGAGAGATTTTTAATATTTATTTTTTAGTTTTCGGCACACAGTATCTTTGTTTGTATGTGGTGCTGAGGATCGAACCTGGGCCGCACACATGCCAGGCGAGCGCGCTACCACTTGAGCCACATCCCCAGCCCTCCCACTTTATTTATATTGGTCCTTTAATTTTTCATACAAATTCAGAATAAGCTTGTCTGCAAAAACCCACTTGGTGAGATTTTGATAAGAATTCAATCAAATCTATAGATTAATTTGGAGAAAATCTCTATCTTTTCTGGGTTGAATCTTTCAATCCATGTTATGCTTCTCCATTTCTTGAGGTTTTCTTTAATATCTTTGATCAACATTTTATAGTTTTCAACATAGTAATTCTGTATTTGTTTTTATATATGTTCCTAATGTGTTTCATTTTCTTTGGAGTGACAGTGAATAGTTTTGTGTTTTTAATGTTTTTTTTTTACATTTCCCTTGTTGTTATGTAGAAATGTAGCTTGTTTTTGCATGTTAATACTGTATCTTACAACCTTGGTGAACCTATTTATTAGTTCTAGAAGTTTTAAAATATTCTTTGAGATTTTCCACATTGATAATTTTGTCCCCTGAATACAGGGTCACTTCAGGTTCTTTCATTTCCAATTTTCATGCCTTTTAAAAAACATTGTCTTATTGCTCCAGTAAGGATTTATAGTATGGTAATATTGGATAAGAATGATAAAAGTAGAAAACTTTAATTTGTTACTGATCTTAGGAGAATAGATTCACCATTACACCAGTAAATGTTATGTTAGCTGAAGGTCTTTGTTGTTGGTGTTGGGTTTTTTAGTATATACAGTCTCTTTCAGATTGAAGAAGTTTTTTTTTTCTTCCTAGTGTTTTGAGCTTTCATCATGAATGAGCACTGGATGTATACCTTTATAAACAAAACACAGTGTTGGGAGCTGAATGACAGCTTCCAGCAGGTTGGATTGACAGGCCAGTATCAAGCTGGGAAACATGATTATCTTTCCTTTTCCTTCTGTACCCCCATGTTTGTGTAGTGGGGGATGATTCAAAAAAAGTACTTCCATATAATTGCATTATTTTTTCAGAATTGAGAAGAAGTTCCTAATCTTTTATGTTATTAGCTACTATTTTTAAGTGGCTATATCCTGGCATCCCTTGCAAGATATTCATGCTGTACATATATGGAAAAGCATAACTGGTCTGGCAACCTAGTTTTCCAAGGTTATCTGGATGACTGTTATCAATCAGTTTTTTCTTGTGCTGCCTATATAGGATGCCCTAAGTCATAATGCTCTCTGTCCCCTGGGAGAACAGTTTACCTACCATGAGGGGCCTTTGTACTTACACAGCAGCTGTAATAGAAATACTAAACACGCATCTGGTGGTTGGGTACCACCTCTACCCTCACAAGAGAAGAGGAATTTGGGATAAAATTTATGGAGCATCTAGCACAGGGCCTGCCCCCTATTAGACACTCAGTAAATAACTGAGTAAAAAAACTGATGCCTGTTTAACAAGTTCTCTACAATGTGGAGACTTCCAAAACATACCTCTTACAAAATGTCTTTTTCTTTGTGAACTTCAGGTAGTTTTGCCATTGGGATTTGTGCAAAAATCTCTCTTTGCAGCAAGGGATGAAGAGTGGAAGAGACTTCGAGTCTTGCTGTCGCCAGTGTTCTCCAGTGGGAAACTCAAGGAGGTAATAAACTAAGAGGACTTTAGTTAGAAACTTAAATAAAAATTTGGGGATGGGACATACGTGAGAACATCATCGTTTTCCAAAGAATATTCCACTAAGTTTGAAATTCCTAATTAAAAAAAAACTAACAGTAAATATCAGAAAGATCAATAGAGTAGAAGGAAGGGAACAGAGGGAAAGAAGAGAGGAGAGAAAGGGAAAGTATTGGGACTGAGTTAGAACAAATTATTTTTCCATGCTTTTATAATTATTTCAAAAGGAAACATTGTTATGTATAAATAAAAAGAACTAATTAAAAGTTTCAAATCACCTTTTGCCTTTATGTTCTAGAAGAGATATTATTTGATTCATTATAAATATCTCATACTTTATAATCCTGGGAAAACCAGAGCCTCGGGGACTCGATTCTCCTCTAACTGTGGGTGGAGTTGTGTTTTGTGCTTAGATGATCCCCATCATTAACCAATATGGAGACGCATTGGTGAAGTACCTGAGCCAGGAAGTGAAGAAAGGGGAGCCTGTCACTGTGAAAGAGTAAGTAGCAGGCAGCTCTGGGGTTCTGAGCTGTTTTAAGACCTTCCAGCAGCCTGCCAGGGAACTGAAATTACCACTCTTGAGCTACCCCTGACCAGACAAAAGTAAGTGTGTGGTGTCACAACCACAATGGGCCACCCAAGGAGGAGAGGCTCCTAGGATGAGGCAGGGTGCTGGGACATCTGTGTACAAAAACAGAATTAGTTTATCTGCTTGATCGTCAATGTGGATATTATGTAAGTCAAAACACATGTTTTACAGTGAAGAACATGATCACTCAGAAGTTGAGGGTAGAGCCTAGGGAATGTTGGATGGGGGGAAGTTTCTGGTACCTACTGAGCAGGGATAGAAAGATATAACACAGGGCTAGGGTTGTAGTTCAGTGGCAGAACACTTGCCTAGCATGTATAAGGCACTGAGTTTGATCCTCAGCACCACATATAAATAAACTGATAAAATAAAGGCATGCTGTCCTCTACAACTAAAAAAAATTATTTAAAATTTTAAAAAAGAAAGATACATTGCAGGCTATGGAACAACAAATCTCTTCATGGTTGCGCTGAGAATATCAGCAAAATACAAAATATGAAATATTCTCACCACTTCTTCCTCCAGTCTCAACAGAGATAAGATCCTGAAAGGATATGGATTACAACTACCATATCATTTGTTGTATAAAATGGGTTATTTTGACCCATGAACAACCTCTGATACTGTCTTGGGAAATCTGAGAGAACATGTTTCCCAAGTTGTGAGCTCATCCAAGTACATTTTGAGGAAATTTTCAATGTTTTAACTAAGGATATTCTTACTCATTCCCTTTTGCGAGATTCTGCCCTTGGGGCCACTTTGGGTCCTGGAGTTCAGGACCTCTCAGGAGCTGTAGCAGTGGGTGCAGAGAAAGGGGGACAATGTTTCTGCCTCTCAGAACAGGGTGTTGCTTTTATGTGATGTGCTAGAGAGGAATCAGCTCTGGGCACAGACTGTGCTTAGGCAGGACCTAGGTCAAGGTCACCTATCTTGGATCCCCTACCAGGAGTCAATTATAACACCCTGGTCCTGCTGAAGCTCCATACTTAATCATCTTTTATCATCTACACTCCACTCACTGATGTAATTTATCTGATTATGGGTGTCTGTCTCTCTGTGACTGAACTCCTTGAGCTCACTACCCTAGTGTCCCTAACTCCCCTGGCACAGGGGCAGCTGCCTCATGGCATTTCATAGGAGCATGGACTAGTCATTGGATCAACAGATATTTCTGACAGTGTGTGAATGTGCTCATATCACTTCTTCCAGCATGTGGAGTAGGAGAGTAAAGCAGTGCAGATTAAAATTTTACATTTCTTTCTCTACTCAGAATTTTGGGGAGCTACAGCATGGACGTGATCGTTAGCACATCTTTTGGAGTTAATGTCAATTCACTCAACAATCCACAAGATCCATTTGTGAAAAAAGCCAAGAAGGCCCTTGGTTCAGATGACTTCCATCCAATTTTTCTTATAATTAGTATGTGGATCACCGTTTCTTTTTTTCTTTTAAAATAACAATTTCATTAAGATATTATTTACATATTATATGATTCCTTAAAATGTAAAATTCCATAATTTTTAGCATGATAAATGATATGTGCAGCCCTCACCATTGTCAAAACTCAGAAAACTCATTATCTTTTAACTGTCAGCGTTCAAAATCATTTACCCAAAACAAACACTACTGAATTTTCTATTTCTTTAGCTTTGCATATGATGTATACATTATAAAAATAAAGACATGGAATATGTGGTCCTTTGTGATGCAAAGTAATATCATTTAGCATTTGTTTCCAAGTGAAATATATATAAGTACTTCATGTTTATGGCCAAATAATATTCCATTGTATAGATATACTACAATTTAGTTTTCCTTTCATCAGTTGATAGACATTTATGTTATTTCGACCTTTTGGCTATTATGAATGGTGCCGTTATGAACATTAGTGTGAAACTTGTTTCTGAACTCTAGTTTTCAATTTCATCTGAATGTATACTCAGGAGTGAAATTGCTGCCTTAGAAAGTACTTCTGTCAGTGTTTTCCATAATAGCTGTACCATTTAATATTCTTACCCAAAGTGTATGAGGGTTCCAATTAATTCACTTATTTTCTAACACTTCCTGTTTCCATTTCTTATTTTAGACATTGTAGTGGATGTGAGATGGCAACTTATGTGGTTTTGATTTGCATTTTCCTGTTGGTTACTAATAACAAGCAATGTTAATCATTTTTATTTGTTCTTTTTAGATATGCATGACATATTTGTAAAAACATAAAGTATACCTTATTCTAATTAGGATGCCAGGCTTGTGGAGGTACATGATGTGGAGATTCACTATGAGGTGTTCATCTATGTACATAGGAAAGATAATTCAGATTCATTATTTTAAAGAATGTCTATCCATATCTTTTGCCCACAATTACCTGAAGCATTTGTCTTTTTGTTTTGAGGCTTACGAATTTTACTGGTGTGAGTCTGTAACATGTACAACAAGAGGAAGGAAATCTTGTGCTCCATTTGTGTACAATGTGTCAAAATACATTCTACTGTCATGTATAACTAATTGGAACAAAATAAAAATAAAAGAAAAAATAATTTCTAAATAATTTAATTGAAAAAATACTTCTTCATGTATTCCTTACACAGTTTCTTATCAGATTATGATTTGTAACATGTTTTTCCTATTCTATAGATATCTTTTTACTTTCTTGATAGTGTCCTTTGAAGCACAAAGTTTTTAATTTTTTGCAGTTTATTCCTACAATGGGAGGTACTACATATCCCAACCATTAAAATGAATGAGCTGGATTTCACAATCTTAAAATGTATTAATCTCAAAGCTGTAGTGTTCACAAAAGAAAAGCAATTGACAGTAGATGCATGAAATTGGATGCTATTTATATAAATGTTAGAAACTCAACAGATCTTGGAAACAACATTTAAATGATATATGATTTATGTCATTTCCTTTTATTGTTTGTACTTTAAGTATCAAATATAAGAATTGATTGAAACCATATGGACTTACATACTTTTTATGGTTTACTACTAAAAATTGTAGTTTAGCTCTGATATTAAGGTTACCCAACCATTTTAATTTAAGTTTATCATTCAGGGCCAGGTGAGGACAACATATTATTCTTTTGCATGTGGCTATGTAGTTGTCCCAGCACCATTTTTTGAAGAGTGTCTGCCCCATTCAATGGCCATGGCACCTTTCTCAAAATTCCATGGGCCATAGACATGTGGGTTAATTTCTGAACTCTAAATCCTATTCCATTTATCTATATGTTTACCCATCTTGTAGGACCACATTTTATTTTTGCTTTGGAGTAGGTTTTGAAATCAAGAAATGTGAGTCCTACAACTTTAATCTAATTTTTCAACATCATTTTAGCTATTCTGTGTCCCTTTGAATTCTATGTGAATTTTAAATCAGCTTGCCAGTTCCTCAAAGAAGCCAGCTAAGATTCTGTTACAAAGTTCATTAGGATCTGCAAATCAATTTCAATACTATTGCCATTTGGACAATATTAAGTTTTCTGATCCACAAACCTGAGATGTTTTTCCTAGTCATGTAGATCCTCTTTCTTTTATTTCAACAATATTTTGTAGTTATTATTGTGCTTGTCTTGCACCTTTGTTAAATTGATTCCTATGAATTTTATTCTTTTTAATGTCATTGAATATAGAATTATTTTTTAATTTCTTAGTTTTTCTTTTGGATTGCTTATCACAGTGTAGAGAAATGCAGTTTATTTTTGTGTACTGATCTTGTATCGTGAAATGCTGGTGAACTTGTTATTACTTACAGTACTCCAAGAGAAGTGGTGAGAGAGGGATGCTTGTCATGTTCTTGATTTGGGGTGAAACTATTAAATTATTAAGCTACAAGTTTTCATAGATATCCTTTATCAGGTTTATAAAATTTCATCCTAGTCCTAATTTGCTGAGGGATTTATCACAAAAGAATGATTTTGAGGATTATTTTTCCGGAGAGAAGATTGGTTTTGATTTTTATCAAATGTTTTTTTCTGCATCAATTGAAACAATCCTCTGTGTTGACTTTTTATTTCATGGATTTGGTGTATTACACAACCATTTCCTGTGTTGTCTTTGCTTGGTGTTAGTATTAGGGTAATATTGGCCTTTTAGACTATATTCAGAAATGCTCTTTTAATTTTGGAAGTGGTTATGAATAATTGGTATTAGTTCTTTATTTTGTAGAATCTACTATTAAAACAATCCAGATCTGGGATTGTATTTGTGAATAACTTTGTATTACTAATGCAATCATGTTACATTTTACAAGTTTATTCAGGTTGCATATTTACTTCTCAATCAATTTCTGTAGTTTGTAACTTTTAGGATTTCCTGCACAAATGTATGTGAATAATCAAATTGTTAGAATTCTTTCATAATCCCTCTCCAATGTTAGTAATAAATTCTTCTTTCACTTTTCTTGCTATTCATTTCTTTTTAATATTTATTTTATTTTTTAATTAACATGTATGAGTTATGCAAATAAATGGGGTTTCATGTGATGTCTCAACACATATACACAGCATACACAAATGAAATAGAGCCTTTCTTTATCCACCTTCTGCCATAGCCCTTTCCAACCTTTAATAATCACTATTATACCTTCAGGTCAAATATTTTTACCTTCCACATATGAGAAAGAATATGTGGTACTTGTACTGATGTGTCTAGTTTAGTTCATAAGCTGAATGTCCTCTAATTCTATCCACTTTTAGCTACAAAATACAGGATTTCATTCCTCTTTATGGATGAATGTTCCATTGGGCATATATGTATGTGTGGGTATATATTTTTTTATTATAATATATATTATAAATACATAAATTTTATATTATAATATATAATAAATATATATAATACTTTCTTTATACATGTATTGATTGAATGCCTAGATTTAATGCACATCTCAGGTATCCAGAATAATATAGAAATAAATCCAGATGTACAGATGTTCCAATCATTTAGATAAAAATAGATTAATATAAAATATGTTTTATATATCTATAGAATATTACATTTATAAATGATATATATATTTCCATAATATAACAAATTTTAAAAAACTTAATGACCAAACCTCCAAGTAATCCAGCTTAAAAATAGGAAAAAGCTCCAAATAGTTATTTCTCAAAAAAAAAAAAACAACAAATGACTTAAAAATACATGAAAAAACTATTCAATATCACTTGGTGTCAGGGAAATGCAAATCAAAACTGCAATAAGACATCATCTCACCCTGGTTAGAATGACCATTATCAAAAAGAAAGAATAAATGAAAAAATAACAAATGCTGGTTAGTGTGGAGAAAAAGTTCTCTTACATATTGTAGGTAGAAATGTACACCATTCTAAAAAAGAGTGTGAAGGACCCCAAAATAAATAAAAGTAGATATACCTTCTGATCTACATGCCCACTTCTAGTACATATTGAGAGAAAATATCTTCATATGAAACTATTATCCCTTTGTATTTCTTGGTCAATCTGGCTAATGGTTTGGAGATTTTTATGATATTTTCAAAGGGATAAGGTGACTTATAGACACCTTTTGTTTTGTCAATTTTATTTCTTTTCTATTTCATTTGTTTCAACTTGAGTTTTTATGATTTTCTTTCTTATGCTTGCCTTTTGTTTAATTTCTTATTTTTACCATTTTAAGATTTAACTTAAACTATTGACTTGAGAACTCTCTTTTATAAAACCTATACATCTGTAACTGTATGTTTATGAGCGCCGCTTTTGCTACTTCTCCTAAGTGTGATATAACATGTCTTCACCTTAATTCACCTAAAACAACTTCTAGTTGTTTTTGGATACCATCTTTTATGCTTGACAGTTGTATCTGGAGTTTTATGGTTAATTTGCATTTTTGTCTGAGTTTCCTGATTTTCCATCTGTTACTGATTTCTGGTTTCAGTTCTTGACAGCTGAGGAACATAGGCCAAAGTGTACCTATCCTGCCTACTTTTCCTTGAATGCATAATTAAATATAGCACAGAGTATGAACTGGTTTACCCAGAGACCCTATTCCAATACACAAAAGGGTAAGGGGCCAGGGAATTTAATCCTCTTCCTTTGCTCAGTCCAGTGGCATTGATGGGGCCACTGATCCCCTGCTATGGTGGCTGCAACCCCATGTATGAAGTGCCCTTGCTCAGACATGAACCAGACACCAGGTACTGGCCACAGAGGGAATGGCTTCTGGTGGAGAAAACTGATGATTTTTCTCTTCTGTATTTTTAAGAAAATGATCAATGCTCCTGGGATTTTGCCTTTTCATCAAGGTTTCTCTTTATTTTTTCTTTCACTTTCTTTCTAGTGATATTTCCATTCCTTAGACCAGTGTTTCAAGCATTAAATGTCTACAGGTTTTCAAAAAGTGTTCTGGATTTTTTTAAAAATGCTGTAATGAGGATGAAACAAAAACGTCTAGAAAATAAAGAAAAGGTAAAACCTGGTGGTGGTGACATGACAATGTTCGCTTTCTGATCATTTATTTGCTGTGTACATCTGACTTGTGCATATACAAATGTACATGTAATTTTGTAAGTGGTGCTGGTGGTTGAATCCAAGGCCCCATATATGCTAGGCAAATACTGAATCACTGAGCTTCATTCCCCAGACCCTCTCTGTAAATTTTTTAAAGTTGAAGGAATACTTTACGATTTGCACTGGAGAATTTTTACATTTTGATTAGAATGAAGATCAAATTTTAAAAAGGCAAACTGATAATGAGTAAGATTGACAATGTTTGATACAATAATAGACATGATTTTATGTCTTGAAAGAAATATCATTCAAATAAAAACCTTATCATTTCCCTCCCATTCAGTAAACTGTCAAAATAAAAATCCTTTTTCAAAATGATTTTACTGTTAAAAAGTATTCCCCAAATCTTAGACTGGTGAACAATCATTACAATTCCAAGCCCTTTACATCTTAGTTGGCACATTCTTGAAAGGTAGGTCCTATTGGGCACCTGGTGAAGTATGTGTATGTTAAATATGAGTCTTTTCCTGTCCACAATCAGGCTGTGCTCTTCAGTGACCATCAAGGTGATATGCTAACCAGCTTTGCCTTCTGCTTTGCCTGGAGGTCAGCACAAGAATGTCTCTAGTTCAGGGAGGCAGGACAGCCATCCCCAAGTGTGACTGAAGATTGAATCATGTACCTAATTGGTGGAGAATTTGATGATACACAAACAAAAGCTAGTAATCATCTTTGAAACTACCAAGTGTATTAAGTGTGGCCATTAAATAAGAATGAAGGCAAAGTAAAAGAATTTATGTCCAGGACCATTTTCTGGGCAAGCAGGTGTGACAGGAAAAGGAACAAACCCAGCATTAGGGAGAGTAAAGACCAACAGATATTGGACACCATAGCTGGATTTCTCTCAGGAAAATATCCTGTTTTCCATGGTTTATACATGCATGTTTTGTTCACTGGTGGGTTGTGAAACCCTAGCCAGACTTCTGGACTTAAAGGAGCCATATTCTATGAAGGGAGGTGAAATGCTACATTCCAGATTTACTTCTGACTTTATGATTGATTTTGTCATTTCTATTTCCATTTCTGCTTCTAGAACCGTATTGATTTTCTCCAGTTAATGATTGATTCCCAGAATTCCCAAGACAAGGAGCCCTACCAAGGTAACTAAGAATGTTTCATGGTCCACTGACAGGGAAATTCAAATAAGCAAGTTATCTTGAAAATATACACGTTTTCTAGAGAAAATAGATTTCCACCAAATTGCAGGAAGATACACATTTGGATATTGCAAATGGTGCCCACATGTACTGTCTAGAATCATACAGGTGTAACAAGGCTCAAAAATTGAAGGGAAACTAGGAGAAAGCATTTCAGTCATGAAGTTAGTCTGTTGTCTTTTTACCATCGACATCAGAACAACATGCTGATTCG